>NC_053493.1:168681171-169364921 GCF_905171775.1 Rana temporaria
ATTTGTGGGAAAAAAAGCACATCAAGCGACGGAGTGCCGAATCGCAAAAAGTGGCCCGGTCTTTAACCAGACAAATGGTCCGGGGCTTAAGTGGTTAAGCATCATTAAAATCACTGCTCCCGAAAAAACTTCCTTTTAAAACTTTTTCTTGCATTGATACATGTCCCCTGGAGCAGCACCCGGGTCCCCAAACCCTTTTTAGGAAAATAACTTGCATATTGGACTTTAAAATTCGCACTTTTGATTTTTCACGTTCGAGTCCCATAGACTTTAACGGTGTTCGAATGTTCGCACAAACTTTCGGTCAGTTCGCATGTTCTGGATGAGAACCGAACTGGGTGGGGGGTTGGTTCAGCTCATCCCTTTTCTCTACCTCTATCCCTACTAGACAAGACTTTCTATTAGCAGCCTATAGAGATAGGGATGAAAGTCATTCAAGGTGCGTCAGGATTTACCTCATGGCTTATTCAGCCGGGAAGAGGGTCAGAATGGTGCCCCCAAGTGGTTATATCAGTTAATTTGATTTACTCTAAGGTCAAAACCAAGATTGACATTTTCTTTGGGAACAAGCAATGTTTCAATAATATGTCAGTATTGGCTAGATGTTAATATGTGGCGCACACAATATGCTTATGTTTCCTTGGCATTAAAGTAGTGAGACCTTTGCTATCCAGATTTGGCCTTAAATTATAATTTTAGCTTTCCGTTAAACCAGGGACATCACTAGTGGCAGCACTTAGGGTATGTGACCAGCATTTTTTGTCTGGTTCCCCAGGTGCCTGTTGGTCAAATTGTGGCTGAAGTTGTGTTAAATGTGTTGAGAAACTCTCAATGCAATGTACAAGCAGGAGGCAGCAGCATGGACACAAGTGGAAAAGTTTGTGGCCCACACTGTGAGTGAAATGAGCTGGTCATGCTATTTGAAGGAAGGAGACAGCTGAGGAGAGTGGGGGGCTGAAAAAATAAGTTGTGGAATTATGGTGAGCCTTCAACAAGTTGGGAAATGCAGAGATTTTTGCTTGAGGGGAAGGAACATCACAGCTTACAGAGTTCAAAAGTGAAGAGTACAGTGGGTGACTGCGATATTGTGTCAATCTCGCTCCCTTTCTCAGCGAGATTGACCACCTACGAGCCCTATCGCGGGAGCCAGCGCCGAGCTGGCTTGCCGCGATGGAGACAAAGCCGCCATAGAAGCGACGGGGATCCGACTTGGATTCCCGCCAATTCTAGCTGCGGCGTTTGGTATACATCCTAAGAAGGAACTCCACGCCAAATTTTAAATAAAAAGCCATGGGTTCCCCCCCCCAGGAGCATACTAGGCCCTTAGGTCTGGTATGGGTTGTAAGGAGACCCACCCGTATCCAAAGCACGCTGCCTGGCCGGTCAGGAATGGGGGTGGGGACGAGCGAGCGGCCCCCTCCTGAGCCGTACCAGGCTGCATGCCCTCAACATGGGGGGGTTGGGTGCTCTGGGGCAGGGGGGCGCACTGCGGCCCCCCCCCCACCCCAGAGCACCCTGTCCCCATGTTGATAAGGACAGGGCCTCTTCCCGACAACCATGGCCATTGGTTGTCGTTGTCTGCGCGCGGGGGGCTTATCGGAATCTGGGAGCCCCCTTAAATAAGGGGGCCCCCAGATACCGGCCCCCACCCTAAGTGAATGAATATGGGGTACATCGTACCCCTACCCATTCACCTGGAGGCAAAGTGTAAAAGTAAATAAACACACGACGTGGGTAGGTACCACGTGGGTAGGTACCGGAGCATGATGGGACTGTGACATTATAAGAGAGGCCTATATAAATCGGATGCAAATCGCGCACCTGTCATTGCAGCAAGAAGAGGCGTCGGATCAACATTGGAAGAAGGCAGAAGAAGAGAAGAAGATGTCACAGAAGAGCCAGGCTGGCCACCGCTAGTAATTGAGCTAACACAAGAAGATAGCGGCGACCAGCCCTGAAGGAGAAGGCACCGGACAGCGAGCGGGAGAAGAACCGGGGAGCGCCGAGTCAACAGCGGAGAGTGGAGAAGATAGAAGAAGACCCCCGGAGAGCGGAGAAGACCCTCAAGAGCGTTTGGTATGCTCCTGGGGGGGGAACCCATGCCGGATTTTTATTAAAAATTTGGCGTGGAGTTCCTTCTCGGGATGCATACCAAACGCCGCAGCTAGAATTGGCGGGAATCCAAGTCGAATCCCTGTCACTTCTATGACGCTCTCGCTGGAATTTGCTTTGTTTATTCCAGCGAGTGCGAGATGTAGGCACCCTGTCGCCGAGAATCAGCGTAATGCTGTCGTGCTGGAAACACATTCTCGGCAACAGGTACAGTATGTGCTGTAGGACACTGCATTCAGGTCGCAGAGGTCAGGATCATGTAATTTACCATGTGCATTAGATACTCCTGACCAACCTACTCTGTATAACGTTCTATATGTTACATACATCGTACTGTATGTTCATATGTTATGTACTTGCCCATTGGACTGTACTGAGTGCTTCTCCCTGTACAGTGGGGTGTATATTGCATATTCCAAAGTCCTGTACTCTGTACGCTAGGGTGTACATTACATACTTCTGACCAATGCTCTCCTTAAGTGGGGCTGTATGTTACATACTTATGACCTCTGAACTCTGTACTTTGGGCTATAGGTTAAATGGGCAACCACTTTGTTTGCTGGGAATGCAGTAGTTAGGAGTGAGCAAAGTAATATGCAGGCCAGTGTAAAGTGTGCAGTAGTTACAATTACTGTATATATAGCGATGTGGACTGTAACCAGAAAGTTTCATACCTTCCAGTGTTTTGAATGTTGTTTGCCCTGTGATTCAACAGTGAGTGACCTCATACCTGTGCGCCAGCGGAGTGAGTTATGGGGTGTATAGTCTTTCTGGAACCTGCTGCTATATATTCCTGTATCCTGTGACTACAAATCCCAGGGACTCTTGCAGTGGCCTGAAGGTTGCTGGGCCTGATGTAAGACGGACCTCTCTGTGTGGCCTCTCAGAGAGGTCGCTCCCTACCACGTGGAACATTACTTCCACCACAAGGCCTGAGAGGCTGAGTCCTGTTACCCACTGATGGACATCCTGTTACTAGCATTATCTACAGAGCCTAACCATCGGTGCAAACATGTGGGGAAAGTCGCTACAGAAGACCGAGACAGAGAAGCAACTGCCGGAGTGTTGCAATCTATGTTTCTGTGTGGAAGACAGCAAAATGTTTGGTTCATTGGTGAGAGAGCAACCTGTTCAATCCTTACCTATCCACTACCACTATTGCCAAACACAGTGCACACACATCTTTACCCAAGAACACTTTATTATTATTATTATTATTATTATACAGGATTTATATAGCGCCAACACTTTATTGCATTGCTGTGTCAGTGTACTCAGAAACCTTAGGCCTACACTACTTGTAATCTATTGTTTCATCTGCCATCAAACGGATTACAATTAATGAGCTCCAACTAGCTAGCTAAGAATAACAGATCTGCCATGTGGAACTCCACTGCCATCACCTATAGGAAACCTGTATACATTGTGGCAGAGCGAGGCTCTGTCCCAATGAAAATGATGTTGAAGTAGACACAGAGTCTGAATATTGGCTGAATGCAGAGCTGCAGAGCTTAAATTTAAAAACGGAGAAAACTGCTCTGGCAGTTTTCTCTGATTTTTCTTTTTTCTACATGGGGTTCTGTGGCTTGGAGATCCTTCAGAGATATGGGTGGGACGGGATCTCCAACCCTGTGTCCAGGTTTTAAAGACAGCCTGCAAGCTGTGTCCCCCAGTGCACACAGCTCATATAATGAAGGGCTGGGGAGAGGAAGGTGGATTTGCAGCAGTGGCTGCTGGTGTCTCTGTGTTGGGACAGACGCTGTGTGCTTTGAAGGGCTTCGGAGCCGTGTGCATCCAGGACTGTGGTTTTGGAGGAGCTGCAGGTTTAAGGGACCAGTACCTATGGCAGCAGTGCATGTCGAAGAGTAGCCAGGTGGTCTAGTATTTTCAGTTGTTTCTGATCATCGTTTAAACCCCTGCGTGGAAATCCAGAGTGGACTTTTGTTTTGTTTTTCCTGATTTAATAAACGTGGGCCACCAGGCCTTTAACGTTATATGCCTGTTTGGTGTCGACTGCACGAAAAAATGCATCTACCACGAGAGCTAAACACCCCCAATACTACAACATATACATATATAACATCAGTGGGAGATTAGCTCTACCATGAATATAGCATAGGCTGTTTAGATTGCATTTATTTCAGTGTGGCCACATGTGTAGTTAACTGAAACATCCACTATAAGGTGACCTAGGATCTGAATATAGTGTACCATTGTGAATATAAAATTATTCATTGTTCAACCATTGTTGTGTTTGTGAGGAGTCTGTTTCCTGAATTGTCATCACAAATCTGCCGATTTACTCCTTTCTTTGTAAAATAACTTTCCCTATTTGCTTGATTATTGATTTATAGTATTAACAGGATTTCTGAACTCAGAATGCCAGACGAGTTGGAAGGTTCACTTGGTCATGGCCTTGCAGATGAGCAGGTAATTCTTAGCAGTTCCTCAAGGGGGCAGTGCTACATTTGAGGGCTCGTCCAGGATGCTATCTGCAGCAGTTCCCAGTAGACCTAAATCAGAGCTTCAACCTGAGTAGGAAGCCGCATCCATGACCACGATCGAGTGGGGTAAAAGTTATGGGACTCCCATCGACAGAAACACCATTCTGGAGAACTCGGGGAGTGAACATACCGAGAGAGAGATCAGAAGGTATCTGAGAGCTTTAGTGCCAGGACACTGGCCTTGCCTGGTGTAAACTGAAGCCTCAATGGAGATGGCTGAAGTCAGGGCACTGATAGAATGTCAGGAAGAAGTACCAGTGTGCTTTCAGGAGGAAGAGATCAGCTTGACGGAGGATGTAATGGCAAGGGTATTCCCCCTCAGAAGCGAGAGAGGAGGGAGTGAGAAGCCACCTCCAACAAAGGCTCACGAGAAAAGCTCTGTGCCTATGGGGACTGATTCTCAAGGGGACAGCGCCCCTTCACTCTCTTTCTACACAGATATGAGTCATCTAGCTTGGTGAAGAATGGGCCTGGGAATGCAAATCAAAGTTATCAGAGACTTCGATTTTTCTCAGGACAGTTGCCGACGCCTTTGGGAGCAGACGAGTTTGAAACCTGGATGAGTCAAGCTTTACAGGCGATGGAAGAGTGGAGTGTTTCAGAGGCTGTGAAATGACAGGGGCTTAGTGAGAGCCTTCGAGGCCCAGCAGCCGACGTGATCCGTAATCCAGGGATGGGCAAGAAGATTTGTATTGCCATGGACTACATTGAAGATTTGTGTGCTGTTTTTGGAGTTGAGACAATTGCTGACCTGATCTTCAAGGTCAACCACATCATCAACAAAGAGGGGAAAGTTTGTCCAAATACATCTCTTGGGTAGATCAGATGCTACACCAAATCATCCTCAAGAGAGGTCTTGACCCCAAAGAAGCTGACCAAGCACGACTGGATCGGGTGCTACATGGGGTTCGGCCAAATCATCCTATTGTGCTGAAGCTGTTACTGAAAAGGACCCAGGTGGTACCAACCTATCCTGAATTGATACGAGAGGTTAGAGAGGAAGAAGCTTTGCTGGAAGAAAAGAGTCAAAGACTGAGAGATGTGAATCCTGTTACTAGAAACATAGGCCCAGATTCTCAAAGGACTTACGACGGCGCAGCGTCATGTACGCCGTCGTAAGTCCTAATCTGGGCCGTCGTATCTATGCGACTGATTCTTAGAATCAGTTACGCATAGATATCCCTTCGATCCGACAGGCGTAAGTCTCTTACACCGTCGGATCGTAACTGCAATTTTTTTTTTCCCGCTAGGTGGCGCTTCCGTCGATTTCCGCGTTGAGTATGCAAATTAGTTAGATACGCGAATTCCCGAACGTACGCGACGCAGTAAAGTTACGACGTTTACGTTAGGCTTTTCCCGGCGTAATGTTGCCCCTGCTATATGAGGCGCAGCCAATGTTAAGTATGGCCTTCGTTCCCGCGTCGAAAATTTATAAAATTATGTAGTTTGCGTAAGTCGTCCGTGAATGGTGCTGGACGTAATTTACGTCCACGTCAAAACCAATGACGTCCTTGCGACGTCATTTAGAGCAATGCGCGCTGGGATATTTTAGGGACGGCGCATGCGCAGTTCGTTCGGTGCGGGGACGCGCTTCATTTAAATGAAACACGCCCCCTACCAGCCGAATTTGAATTCCGCCGGGTGATTTACGCTACGCCGCCGCAACTTTACAGGCAAGTGCTTTGTGAATAAAGCACTTTCCTGAAAAACTTGCGGTGGCGTAACATAAATGAGATACGTTACGCCCGCATATTTTTGCGCCCATCTACGAGAATCTGGGCCATAGTGTGTACCCTGTGCTGCATGGTACATATCCTTTACTGTTGTACATTACATACTTAAGGCTGCTGCACTTGGTTTGCTGAGCTGTACTTGATATACGTACTCCTAGTCAATGCACTTTGGGCCAGATCCACAGCCAGCCGTCATAACTTAAATATTCTCATTTAAGTTACACTGCCGGAAAATTTCTACCTAAGTGCCCGATCCACAAAGCACTTACCTAGAAATTTCGGCTGTGTAACTTAAATCCGGCCGGCGCAAGGCGTTCCTATTCAAATGGGGCAAGTCCCATTTAAATTAGGCGCGCTCCCGTGCCGGTCATACTGCGCATGCTCACAACGTCATTTTCGGTTTTACGTTGCGCCGGGTTTTGAGAATCGCGACGGGCGTAAAAAGAATAATACGAGTTGCGGCGGGAAAAAAAAAATTTGAAAAAAAAAGATGGCGACGCGGGATAGAAGGGTCTACTTTTACAAGGCCTGAACAGTTTAGGCCTTGTAAAAGCAGCCCTAATTTTACAATTGCAAACTAATACTTACGGAGAAAAAACGAAGCTGAAAAGCTTTGTGGATCTCCGTAAGTGCTAATTTGCATACCCGAAGCGGCATTTCGATTCGAAATGCCCCCAGCGGCGGATGCGGTACTGCATCCTAAGATCCGACAGTGTAAGTCCCTTACACATGTCGGATCTTCTGCCTATCTATTGGAAACTGATTCTGTGGATCAGTTCCAAAGATAGAAACAGGGATACGACGGTGTATCAGTAGATACGCCGTCGTATCCCTTTTGTGGATCTGGCCCTTTGTGTGTTATTTACTCCAGACCCCTGCACTCTATATATGCTATATACAGTACCTTAAAGTATTCATACACCTTAAAATGTTCCACATCTTGTCATGTTACAACCACAAACATAAGTTTATCTTATTGGGATTTTATGTGATTGATCAACACAAAGTGGCACATAATTGTGAAGTGGAAGGAAATTAATAAATGGGTTTCAACATGTTTTACAAATAAATATCTGAAAAGTGTGGCGTGCATTTGTATTCAGCCCCCCTGAGTCAATACTTTGTAGAACCACCTTTCGCTGCAATTACAGCTGCAAGTCTTTTGGGTATGTCTTCACCAGCCCTGCACATCTGGAGAGTGACATTTTTGCCCATTCTTCTTTGCAAAATAGCTTAAACTTAAATGGAAAGTGTCTGGGAACAGCAATTTTCAAGTCTTGCCACAGATTGGATTTAGGTATGGACTTTAACTGGGCCGTTCTAACACATGAATATGCTTTGAACCAAACAATTCCATTGTAGCTCTGGCTGTATGTTTGGGGTCATTGTTCTGCTGGAAGGTGAACCTCCACCCCAGTCTCAAGTCTTTTGCAGACTCTAATGCCCTGTACACACGATCGCTTCGTCTGATCAAAACGGTCCAATGGACTGTTTTCATCGGACGAAACGATCGTGTGTGGGCCCCATCGTTTTTTTTTCCCCATCGGTGAAAAAACTTAGAACCTGTTTTAAAATTACTTGATGGATAAAAAAACGATAGAAAAAAACGATAGAAAAAAACGATCGTCTGTGGGCAAGTCCATCGGTTAAAAATCCACGCATGCTCAGAATCAAGTCGACGCATGCTCGGAAGCATTGAACTTAATTTTTCTCTGCACGTCGTTGTGTTTTACGCCACCGCGTTGGACAAAATCGGATTTTTAACTGATGGTGTGTAGGCAAGACTGATGAAAGTCAGCTTCATCGGATATCTGATGAAAAAATCCATGGGTCCATTTTCATCGGATGAACCGATCGGATGTACGTGGCATAACAGTTTTTCTTAAAAAATTGCCCTCTATTTCGCTCTATCCATCTTCCCATTAACTCTGACCAGCTTCCCTGTCCCTGCTGAAGAAAAGCTTGCCCACAACATGATGCTGCCACCACCGTGTTTCACGGTGGGAATGGTGTGTTCAGGTTGATGTGCAGTGTTAGATTTCTGCCACAAATAGCTTTTAGGCCAAAAAGTTCAATTTTAGTCTCATCTGACCAGAGCACCTTCTTTCAAGTTTGCCGTGTCCTCCACATAACTTCTCGCAAACTGCAAACTTCCTATGGCTTTCTTTCAACAATGGCTTTCTTCTTGGCACCCTTCTATAAAGGCCAGATTTGTGGACAGATTCTCCCACCTGAGCTGTGTATCTCTGCAGCTCCTCCAAAGTTACCATGGGCCTCTTGGCTGCTCTGATTAATGCTCTCCTTTCCCGGCCTGTCAGTTTAGGTGGATGGCCATTTTTTGGTAGGTTTGCAGCTGTGCCATAGTGGGCCAGATTCACAGAACAAATACGCCGGAGTATCTACTGATACTCCGGCGTATTTTCAAATTTGCCACGTCGTATCTTAATTTGTGATTCACAAACAAGATACAACGGCTTTTGGCTAAGATCCGACAGGCTTACGGCTTCATACGCCTTCGGATCTTAGGCTGCATTACTTTGGCCGCCGCTGGGTGGAGTTTGCATCGTTTTCCTGCGTCGGGTATGCAAATTAGCCTTAACGGCGATCCACGAAGCTACTCGCGTGCGTAACGTCGTTTTTTCCCGTCGCAAAGTTAAGCAATTTTTTTCATTGCTTAACTTTACACCAGCCATGTTAAAGTATGGCCGTCGTTCCCGCTTCGAATTTAATTAATTTATTTTTTTCGGCGTAAGTACGTTACGCACGTCGCAATTCACAAACACGTTGGGGCGCCGTAATTTCGCGCAAAGCACGTCAGGAAAATTGCGAACGGAGCATGCGCAGAACATTCGGCACGGGAGCGCGCCTAATTTAAATGGTACACGCCACATTTGAATTAGGCGGGCTTGCGCCGGACGTCTTTACGATACACCGCCGTAAGTTTACACACAAGTGCTTGGTGAATCAGGCACTTGCGCTGAAAACTTGCGGCGGTGTAACGTAAACACGATACGTTACGCCGCCAGAGTTTTCTGTGAATCTGGCCCAATCTTTCTATTTTCAGATGATAGATTGAACAGTGCTCTGTGAGATGTTAAACGCTTAAGATATTTTTTTAAAACCTAACCCGGCTTTAAACTTCTCCAGAACTTTATCCCTGACCTGTGTGGTGTGTTCCCTGGCCTTCATGATGCCAGTTTTTCATTAAGGTTATCTAACAAGCCTCTGAGGGCTTCACAGAACAGCTGTATTTATACTGAGATTAAATTACACACAGGTGGACTCTATTTACTAATTAGGTGACTTCTGAAGGCAATTGGTTCCATAAGATTGTAGTTATTGGTATCATAGTAAAGGGGACTAAATACAAATGCACACCTCACTTTTCAGATATTTATTTGTATAAAAATTTTGAAAAACATTTATCATTTTCCCTCCACTTCACAATTATGTGCCACTTTGTATTGGTCTATCACATAAAATCCCAATAAAAATACATTTACGTTTTTTGTTGTAACATGACAAAATGTAGAAAAAGGGGTAAAAATACTTTTTCAAGGCACTGTATTGTAATTACATACTCCTGAGTGCCATCTGACGTGTTCATTGTCGTAACAGTTGCTGGTTGTTAATTAGCCCCTGGCTAGTTCAATGCAGTGCTTTTTAACCACTTAAGGACCCATTCACGCCGATATACGTCGGCAGAATGGCACGGCTGGGCACAATCACGTACCTGTACGTGTCTCTTCAAGCCCAGCCGTAGGATCGCGAGCGCGCCGCCGCCCGTCCGAAGCTCCGTGACCGCGCAGGCGGGACCCGATCGCCGCCGGTGTCCCACGATAGGTCACCGGAGCTGAAGAACGGGGAGAGGTGTGTGTAAACACACCTTCCCCGTTCTTCATTGTGGCAGTGTCAGTGATTGTCTGTTCCCTGATATAGGGAAAGAAGATCACTGGAGTCACACGTCCAGCCCCGCCCCCTACAGTTAGAAACACATATGAGGTCACACTTAACCCCTACAGTGCTCCATAGTGGTTAATTCCATAACTGCAATTGTCATTTTAACAGTAAACAGTGCATTTTTATAGCACTTTTTGCTGTGAAAATGACAATGGTCCCAAAAATGTGTCAAAATTGTCCGATGTATCTGCCATAATGTCACAGTCACAAAAAAAAAATCGCTGATCGTCGCCATTAGTAGTAAAAAAAAAATATTGATAAAAATGCACTAAAACGATCCCCTATTTTGTAAATGCTATAAATTTGGCGCAAACCAATCGATAAACACTTATTGCGTTTTTTTTACCAAAAATAGGTAGAAGAATACGTATCGGCCTAAACTGAGGAAAAAAAACTTTTTTTATATATTTTTAGGGGATATTTAATACAGCAAAAAGTTAAAAATATAGATTTTTTTTCAAAATTGTCGCATTATTTTTGTTTATAGCGCAAAAAATAAAAACCGCAGAGGTGACCAAATACCACCAAAAGAAAGCTCTATTTGTGGGAAAAAAAGGACGCCAACTTTGTTTGGGAGCCACGTCGCACAACCGCGCAATTGTCAGTTAAAGTGACTCAGTGCCGAATCGCAAAAAGGGGCAAGGTCCTTAACCTGCATAATGGTCAGGGTCTTAAGTGGTTAAGGCAGACTCAGTGTTAGTTCTAGACCTATATTCAGTGGACAGAAATGCATATGTAACAGAGGTTTCAGTTTAAAAAAAAAACGATTGTGCGTTTTTTTATTTGTGTCTGAGACTCTCATTCATGGCACAGGGTTTCTGGCCACTTTTTGTTTTGCCAAATGATTGCCTACATTGCTGCACATATTTGTACTATATATTAGTGAAAGTTGTACTGTCCAAAAAATCTACTTTCCTTGCTTCCCTGTTAATTTAAATTTGCAACTACTAGCTTTGCATAGGAGTAAATGAGCATTTAGGGAAGGGCTAATTAAAAAAATTATGTTCATGTATAATTATTTAAAAATAAAATTCTGTGGCATATATCTCTCACTGTAGTAGATGTTTTAGAAAAAATAAACATAAAAGGTATACTTACTGTATAGAATTGTAACTTGAAAAGGAAATAAGGCCACCAAATGCAAGAGAAAAAGAGTAGAAGACTTGTGCACCAGCATCCAACCAAGTAACCGGATTTGCCAGTTCAGCAATCTAGAAAAAATACAAGGTTAAAATATTATCCTAGATTATAATTTTTTATTCATCAATTTTTAACTCAAATAATTTTTATTGAGAAATTTTCACAGTTACAGTGATACGCAGATGGTTGTATTAAACAAAAGAGAGAAAGGGTCGTGGAGTGGGCCAGAGATAATCAGGAAAAAAGATGGGTAAAGATAGAAAATGCACTGTCCAAGACAAAATTGGGAGGCATTATTTGGAATCCCCCTCAGTATAGAGCACTGGATGAGAATACTCACGAGTTAACACGCAATGCACTTAAAATATGGGATATGTTGCACAAACAAATAGATAAGGGGCCAGATTCAGAAAGCCGCGCGCAAAGTTGCGGCGGCGTAACTTTTCTTATTTAAGTTAAGCCGCCGCAACTTAACACGCAAGTGCTGTATTCACAAAGCACTTGCGTGTTAAGTTGCGGCGGTGTAGCGTAAATTGGGCGGCCTAATTCAAAATAGGCGGGTAGGGGGTGTCTCCTATTTAAATTAGGCGCGTCCACGCGCCGAACGTTCTGCGCACGCGCCGGCCTTAGAAAAATCCCAGTGCGCATGCTCCGAATTATGGCGGTGTTTTCGACGTGAACGTAATCTACGTAAATCCTCATTCACGGACGAGTTACGCAAACGACGTAAAAAATGTCAAATTTTCCGCGGTCACGACATCCATACTTAACATAGGATGTGCCTGCTTTGGGCAGCTTTATCTTTACGCCGGGAAAACCCTTACGTAAACGGCGTAAAGTGACTGCGTCGGGCCCGCGTACCTTCGTGAATTGGCGTATCTCGCTGATTTACATATTCTCGGCGTAAAACAGCGAGAACGCCCCCAGCTTTCAGATCTTTGCTGCAAACCGGCTTATCTTGTTTTCTGCATACAGAAAAACAGATAAGCCGGCGCAAAGTGTGAGTTATGCCGGCGTATCACTGATACGTTGGCATAACTCTTTCTGAATCTGGCCCAAGGACTATAATTCACCCCTCATAGATTTAAAGGAAAATTTATATTTTGCCCCAGGAAAAACAACAGTGGGTGGGAATTGGATAAAAAAAAGATAAAGCACCGCTAAGGGATATAATAAAAAAAGGGAAAATTACACCATTGCAGGAGTTAAAACACAATAAGGAATTAATGGTAGTTGACGAGTGGAGATATCGACAGTTGTGCCACTTTGTCCAAAATTTACCCCAACCATTAAGGTCAGGGGAACAGCTTACATCATTGGAAAGGTTATGTATTACGGATAAATCTAAAGGCATTATATCAAGGCTTTATAAAATATTATTGGCAGTGGACAAACTAGAGATGCCCCTATTCATCAAAAAATGGGAACGGGAGTTAAGAACACAGAAGGATAAAACCACTATAGGAAAAATTTAAAAACTGACCCACTCCTCAGCTGTGGACAATAGGACCGCAGAAATTAATTATGAGTGCATAACGGGCTGGTATGCACCACCAGATAAATTGAGCAAATTTAAAGAGGGACAGTCGGCGGACTGTTGGCGAGGTTGCAAGACTCCAGGCACAATGGTCCACATATGGTGGAATTGCCCAAAAGTTAAAACATTTGGGGAGAAAATATTAGGATTGATAAAAGATATTACCACGAGGGAGATAAAAAACAATCCATGGATAGTAATTTTTCATGGAGGTAAGAAAGCGGTTAAATCCTACAAAGAATCCTTGATACCACATTTGTTAAACGCGGCTAAAAGGTTGATCCCAAAAAAATGGCAGGAGGTGAAGTGCCCACCTCCCCCGGGGGGGGGAGGTGGGGATAAGGGTTAAAACAGGGAGTTTTCTTAAATGTTCATATACGGTCATATATTCGATATTTGTATATTTTGGAATTGTAGTGGAGTAATTACGATTGGAACTTTTTGATAACATATATATATATATATTTGATTACATATATATATATATATATATATATATATATATATATGTATATATATATATATAAAGTAATTAAAAAGGGAAGAAAAGGAAAAGAAAAGAAAAAGTAAAAAGGGGAGGGGAAAAAAAACACAAATGATGCCAAACCGTAGCAGAGACGACATAAGCAAATAAACTGTGAGCAAGTCTCTTGTTTTTGGTGGAGTCTGAAGTGGTGAAAAAAAATAAAGAATAAACAAAAAAGAGAAAGAACACATTGCAAGGTATAATGCAACTAGGACTTGGATCTGATAACAATAATAAGAAAACAAATAGTCATAGATATCTTGACTCATATCGACACCAGAGTCGAAATATGAAAAATAGAAAATCATCCTCCATTACACGTCAACATGTATAATAACATTACCAATGCTATGTGTTAAACATAAGGTACGTAGGACTGAGTACCTCTGTGATAAAGGTCCCTACTGCAGACCAGCATGTTTGCCCTCTGAGGCAGAAGTTATGTCGAACAAGATATCCCTACATAGCGCCTTACAGTTGAGTAGTCCTCATTAAAGGGTTTGACAGAACAACTTAAAGTTGGTAAGACAGCAAGGTATTGTCCTTTCTAAATGCCCTTCAGGGAGCCCAAAGTTTAAAAAATCTAGTCAGCTTGCCTTCCTTACAAGCCATGATCTGTTCCAATGTATAGACATCTGTCACCTGACATCTGTCTATGTTCGGAAATTAATTTGATTGCCATTTCCATAGTAAAATAAGTCACGCTGCAAACAGCACATGCATGATTATAGGCCTTAAGTCCTGGGGAATTATATCAATATTAATACTTAGAATGGCCTGAGGGAATTGGGTTTGATGCTTATGTAGTGCCCTGGGGTTTAGTCAGGGAACTTCTCACCAAATCCCTTAGCAGGGGTAGCTACCATAGTTAAATAGTTAGAGATCCATTGATTTCTCCCTAAGTTTGGCCTTGTTGTACTTTTCTCCTCTACCATTAGGTGGCCGGGCACTTGGTGGTAGTAGATATGAGAAGGGCAACCCAAGGTCAGGATATGGGTATGTGGGTGTCCCAGCCAATGGGCAGGGGTTTTCTTTAATCCCTTGGCCTGCTGGGAGAGCCGAAATATTTTACTTTGATTTTCGCATATTATTACAATGATATAACACCACATGCCAGCATATTTAAGACTTCTTTGAAACATCTTATATATGTTAAAAAATATGATAAAATATTAAAATATAAAAAAATGTCTGACGAAGGAAAGTGTGCCTTCCCTATACTACTTGTAAGCAGGGCCGGACTGGCCTACCGGGATACCGGGAAAATTCCCGGTAGGCCGCTTGCTTTTGCCTGCTGTACTGCCTTTCAATCAAATGCAATCAGCGGCGGGCCGTAGCCGCGGCCGCCATCGCCGCTGCTGCGGCCGCCGCTCTTATCAATTGCGCAGGGGTGACGGCTGCACTGAGTTCCCTAACCCTGGGGCTGCTTTTGCATCAGACTGTCAGTGTCACTGCGCCGGTAGTTAAAAGCAGCCGCGCGGGCCGGCGTGTTGCAGCCGCCATGCTCGCCGTCGCACTTCCCCTGCTTCTTACCTAGCTAATCAGTGAGCACTGAGCAGCATCACTGATCATGTGTCTAAGGGGAGGAGCCGAGCAGAAGAAGAAACAAACATCGGGACTAGTTCCATCGGCCCGTGCGGCGCCAGCACCGCCCACAATGTCTCTTCAGGGTCACGAGTGAGGGGAGAGTCGCAGGGCAGAGGAGACGTGAACGGCGTCGCCACCCTGCCTGAAGCACAAGGTGAAGAAATAGACTGACATTCTCTAATATTAGAGGGACGGACAGGATAGGACAATTGCAGTAGGGGGGGGGGGGGTGTGTGTGTGTAATACAATGTACAGGAGGGAGGGGTGATCGGATGGGGAAGGGGAGTAATGTTTCTGTATCCCAGTGCCCCCCCCTGTACTCCCCTCCCCCATCCCTGTGTCCCCCCTGTAATCTCCTCCCCCATCCCAGTGTCCCCCCTGTGATCTCCTCCCTCATCCCAGTGTCCCCCCTGTGATCTCCTCCCCCATCCCAGTGTCCCCCCTGTAATCTCCTCCCCCATCCCAGTGTCCCCCCTGTGATCTCCTCCCTCATCCCAGTGTCCCCCCACCCTGTACTCCCCTCCCCCATCCCTGTGTCCCCCCCGTACTCCCCTCCCCCATCCCAGTGTCCCCCCCGTGATCTCCTCCCCCATCCCAGTGTCCCCCCTGTAATCTCCTCCCCCATCCCAGTGTCCCCCCTGTGATCTCCTCCCTCATCCCAGTGTCCCCCCACCCTGTACTCCCCTCCCCCATCCCTGTGTCCCCCCTTACTCCCCTCCCCCATCCCTGTGTCCCCCCCGTACTCCCCTCCCCCATCCCAGTGTCCCCCCTGTGATCTCCTCCCTCATCCCAGTGTCCCCCCACCCTGTACTCCCCTCCCCCATCCCTGTGTCCCCCCCTTACTCCCCTCCCCCATCCCTGTGTCCCCCCCGTACTCCCCTCCCCCATCCCTGTGTCCCCCCCGTGATCTCCTTCCCCATCCCAGTGTCCCCCCTGTAATCTCCTCCCCCATCCCAGTGTCCCCCCTGTAATCTCCTCCCCCATCCCAGTGTCCCCCCTGTGATCTCCTCCCCCATCCCAGTGTCCCCCCCGTGCTCCCCTCACCCATTCCAGTGTCCCCCTCCCTCATCCCAGTGTCCCCCCCCCGTACTCCCCTCCCCCATCCCAGTGTCCCCCCTGTGATCTCCTCCCTCATCCCAGTGTCCCCTTTGTGATCTCCTCCCTCATCCCAGTGTCTCCCCTGTGATCTCCTCCCCCATCCCAGTGTCCCCCTTGTGATCTCCTCCCCCATCCCAGTGTCCCCCCTCCCCCATTCCAGTGTCCCCCCTCCCTCATCCCAGTGTCCCCTCCTGTACTCCCCTCCCTTATCCCAGTGTCCCACCCTGTACTCCCCTCCCCTATCCCAGTGTCCCCCCCCCCATACTCCCCTCCCTCATCCCAGTGTCCCCCCTATGCTCCCATCCCAGTGTTCCTCCCCGTACTCCCCTCCCCTATCCCAGTGTCCCCCCCGTACTCCCCTCCCTCATCCCAGTGTCCCCCCTGTGCTCCCATCCCAGTGTTCCCCCCCGTACTCCCCTCCCTCATCCCAGTGTCCCCCCGTACTCCCCTCCCCCATCCCAGTGTCCCCCCTTTACTTCCCTCCCCCATCCCAGTGTCCCCCTGTGCTCCCATCCCAGTGTCCCATATCTGCACCCCCCCCCCCCTTCTCTCTCTGTCACCTACCTTTGCTGCCCTTGCAATAAAATTGAAATCTGTATAATAATCTCAGAGAGGATGGGGGAGGGGCATGTGACTTAGGCTACTTTCACACTGGGGCGTTGCGCCGTCTGCAGTAAAGTGTCGCTATTTTAGCAGCGCTTTACTGTCGTTTTTGCAGCGCTATTCGGCCGCTAGCAGGGCGCCTCAAAGACTTTTTTGAGCGTCCTGCCAGCACAATGCTAGCGGCCCAAAAGGATAAAAAAAACGTCCGCAAAGCGCAGCTGCAGCAGTGCTTTGCTGGTGGTTCAGCGCTGCTGCCCATTTCAATGGGCAGGGGCGCTTTAGAAGCAGTGTATACACCGTTCCTACAGGGCCTAAAAGATGCGGCTAGCTGAACTTTTTTGCACATCCTGCCAGCGCACCGCTCCAGTGTGAAAGCTTTCGCATTGGAGTGAGAAAATAGGCTCATTCAGGGCATTTTGTAGGCGCTATTTTGTAGCGCCTACAAAGTACCTCAGTGTGAAAGTAGTCTAAGACCCCTTTCACACTGAGGCGCTTTGCAGGCACTATAATGCAAAAAATAGCGTCTGCAGAGCGCCCTGAAAGAGCCTATTTTCTCACTCCAATGCGAAAGCTTTCACACTGGAGCGGTGCGCTGGTAGGACATAGAAAATTCCTGCAAGCAGCATCTTTGAGGCGCAGTAGGAGCGGCTCCTAAAGCACCCCTGCCCACGCTAGCGGCTGAATAGTGCCGCTAAAAATAGCGGCGCTTTACTGCCGATGCCTCCACCGCCCCAGTGTGAAAGAGGCCTTAAAGTGGAGGTTCCCCTAAAAATAAACTTTTAACATTGCATTTATGAGATTAATGACAATTAGAATCGGCTGTTTTTTTAAAGAAAATACGTCCATACATACCGTTGTGTTCTCACCGCCGCTTCCTGGTATGATGGTGGGGATGGGCGTTCCTAATTGACTGACAGGCATCCGACCGACGCATACAGCGCATTTATGGGTGCTGATATTGCCACATTTATGGGTGCTGATATTGCCACATTTATGGGTGCTGATATTGCCGCATTTATGGGTGCTGATATTGCCGCATTTATGGGTGCTGATATTGCCGCATTTATGGGTGCTGATATTGCCGCATTTATGGGTGCTGATATTGCCACATTTATGGGTGCTGATATTGCCACATTTATGGGTGCTGATATTGCCGCATTTATGGGTGCTGATATTGCCGCATTTATGGGTGCTGATATTGCCGCATTTATGGGTGCTGATATTGCCGCATTTATGGGTGCTGATATTGCCGCATTTATGGGTGCTGATATTGCCGCATTTATGGGTGCTGATATTGCCGCATTTATGGGTGCTGATATTGCCACATTTATGGGTGCTGATATTGCCGCATTTATGGGTGCTGGTATTGCCACATTTATGGGTGCTGATATTGCCGCATTTATGGGTGCTGATATTGCCGCATTTATGGGTGCTGATATTGCCGCATTTATGGGTGCTGGTATTGCCACATTTATGGGTGCTGATATTGCCGCATTTATGGGTGCTGGTATTGCCGCATTTATGGGTGCTGATATTGCCACATTTATGGGTGCTGGTAAGGCCATATTTATGGGTGCTGATATTGCCACATTTATGGGTGCTGATATTGCCGCATTTATGGGTGCTGGTAAGGCCATATTTATGGGTGATAAGGCCGCAATTATGGGTGCTTATATTACTGCAATCTTGGGTGTTTTTTTTTTTGTTATGGTTATCTGAAAGATGGGTTTCAAATGTTTTCACAGGGGCGCAGTTTCAGTAGAAACGCCTCTCTCTCGCCGTTGCACCCTTTCTCTCTCTCTCCGTTGCACCCTCTCTCTCTCGCCGTTGCACCCTCTCTCATCGTTGCACCCCTCTCTCTCACCATTGCAGCCCGGCCCCTCTCTGGCTCTCTCATGGATTTCTCTCTTTTTTTTTGGGCTGGTATATTAATGCTGTGGGGCTGGTATGAAATTATTTCCAGGGCTGGTTTTCATTCCCAGTCCGGCCCTGCTTGTAAGAGATAGCCCCAGTGCACCCTATCCAATGCCTTTTCTGCATCCAAAGTAAGGAGCAGAGAATGTCTATTAGTGACCTCAACATGGCGCAATAGGTTAAGAATGTGACAGCATCTGGAGCCTGATGACCTGGAAAAAAGCCTACCTGATCAAATTTCACTAATGAAGGTAGGAAATTAATAAGTCTGTTTGTTATAGGTCTAGCATAGATTTTCAAATCCACATTTAGTAGAGAGATAGGAAAAAAAGTTCTGTGGGGAAATAGGATATTTTCCCGGTTTAGCCAGTGTACTAATGGTTGGTTCAAGCATTTCAGATGGAAAATATGCTTGGGGATTGGTTGAACAGTGCAGGGGTCTTGGTGAAGATTGTATAGGGAGCTATATTAAGAACTAAAGGCATCCACTATATCTTGCAGATTGAAGAGTTTCTTGCCCTTAGTAGGGTGAAATAGATGTGGAATTTTCTGTTTTGCTAACTTTTCTTGGAGTTGTTGTGCTAGTAGTTTACCCGCTTTGTTGCTGTGATAATAACTGTTACATTGTATATATTTAATTAGTCTATGATGTTGCGACAACAAAAGTAGTCTAAGATCATTTCTTGTACGATTCAACTTTTCTAATAAGAGAGGCATTGGGTTTTGCTTGTGTGCATGTTCCAACTGGTTTATGGATAGGAGGAGGCTATCAAGCCACTGCGTCCTGTGCCTCTTAGCAATGGAACTAATTTGGAGTAGATGACTTCTCTAAACCGCCTTGTGTAAATTCCACAGTGTGAAGGGATCTGAGGTAGAGGGGCCATTGATTTTGAGTTTCAAAGAACTCCGGTAAGACTTCCTGGATTTTTGATTTATTTTTGGGTTGTGACATCAAAAGTACATAATTTCTCCAACTGTGGTCCTTGTCCTCACCCGTGACCCACCCACCGTGATAGACACAGGAGTGTGGTCTGACCAAGTAATATTACCAAGCTCAGATCTGCTTGCATTTTGGAGTAAAAACATATTTACCAAGTCTATATGTGAATAAGTGTGGTCCCTTTCCGCTGAGTGTTGACAGCGCCACACATCAAAGAACTGGGAGAAGGTAAGAAAATGTGATAGGAAAGTTTAGTCCTTCACGCTATAAAGTGAATAAATCAAATCTAATTGGTAATGTGGAAAACTGCTGTTAGAACTAAAGTGTACACAGTGCACATACATTGGTAATGAATAAAAAAGTGATAAGCGCAAATTTCTAATAGCTAAAAAATCACATGTATGTGCTAAACTGACTAATAAATCATATGCAAATATCTGCTGTGCAAGATGAGCAATATATCATATTGTGCAAAATAAGCAATGAATCAAACTGTCCAAAATAAACAAAGTGTCAAAATGACTGTGCAAATAAGCATTAACAAATCCAAAATGACTCTGATAAGTAAAGTGTTGAAATAACTTCCACAATATCTTATGTAAACAAATAAATAAAGTGCTAAAGTGACTGTGATGAACGTGGTGTCAAAAACAGTGGGGCAGATCCACAGAGCGAGTACGCCAAAGTATCTACTGATACGCCGGCGTACTTTCAAATTATCCGCGTCGTATCTTTGGTTTGAATCCTCAAACCAAGATACGACGGCATCTGGGTTAGATCCAACAGGCGTATGGCTTTGTACGCTTTTGGATCTTAGATGCAATACTTTGGCGTCCGCTGGGTGGAGTTCTCGCCGTTTTCCGCGTCGAGTATGCAAATTTGCTATTTCCGACCATCCAAAAACATACGCGCGGCCGTCGCATTCTCTTGCGTCGTCTCTAGTCGGCTTTTTCCGGTGTATAGTTAAAGCTGGTGTTTTGCGGCGTATAGTTAGACTTGCCATGTTAAGTATGGCCGTCGTTCCTGCGTTTATTTATTTTTTTGAGTAAATCGTCCGTGAATCGGGATGGACGTAATTCACGTCTATGTTAAAAAATATGACGTCCTTGCAACGTCATTTAGCGCACTGCACGGCGGGAAATTTAGGGACGGCGCATGCGCAGTTCGTTTGGCACGGGGGGCGCGCTTCATTTAAATGAAACACGCCCCCTAATCGCCGATTTGAATTCCGCACCGTTACGCCGCTTGTGATACACTACGCCGCCGTAACTTACGGCGCAAATTCTTTATGGATTCGATTTAAAGCCAGGTAAGGTACGGCGGCGTAGCGTATCTCGGATACGATGCGCCGGGGCAGATCTTTGTGGATCTGCCCCAGTGTCTTCTATAGGGAATCTTTGTAACTACCACTCAATGCTCTCTGGACTCTTACCTCAGTACGGAGTATATATTGCCTTGACGATTTCCTATACTGGGGGAACGGGGTAGATCTCCTGGTCTTTAACTCCAGTAATGGCCAGTGGTGTCTCTCCAAATTATGTGTTCCAAATAAGGATGATGGCTTCCAAACTCCCCAGTGTGATTTATTCACAGGAGTCAGGCATATAAAGGGGATAAAGAAAAATCTCCCATTATAATAAAATAGGTTTATTTAAACTGCCAAATGGGAACTTACAAGAGAACATTGAGTGGTAGTCACGAAGATTCCCTAGAGAAGACACTGTTTTTGACACCACTTTTTCATCACCGTCACTTTAGAACTTTATTTATTTGTTTACTTGAGATATTGTAGATGTTATTTCAGCACTTTACTTATAGAGTAATTTCGGATTTGTTATTGCTTCTTTGCTCAGTAATTTTGACACTTTGTTTATTTTGCACAGTTTGATATATTGCTTATTTTGCACAGTATGATATATTGCTCATCTTGCACAGCAGATATTTGCATATGATTTATTAGTCAGTTTAGCACATACATGTGATTTTTTAACTACATTTGCACTGATCACTTTTTTTTATTTAAGAAAATGTGATAGAGTTGCTCGGTGTGCCCGATTGCGGGAGGGATCTGAAGTGTCCATCAACTTGCAAGGGACAGCATTAAAATCTCCACATAAGATAATATGCCCCTTGCACATATGTTGTACTTTCTTCCAGGGCCGATATTGTGGTAGCGTTGGTTGTACAGATTATAACCAGATAATGACCCTGTGGATCAGTCAAAGATGCCTGAAGTTGGAAGGTCAACGTTTCCTTAATTGCTATATACACCCTCCTTGTTTTTAGAGGTGGCGTTAGCGCAAAATACATTTGGGTATCTTTTGTTCAGGAACAAAAGAAGGCTTGCTCAGTTTAAAGTGAGTCTCCTGTAGGCTTGAAAGCCTCTCTCCATACCATATTGTATTTGGCTGGGCTGTTAAGGCCTTTGGCGTTGAAAGAGAACAGTTTAAATTGCATCTCGTGGCTTTACTGTAAATTTATCCAGCAGTATGTGGTGCTTTAGGCGGATGTGTGGGCTGGGGAAAGGTAGTCAAAAACTAGCTGACCCAAAGGCAGACTCCAAATAAAAGTGCGGAGAAAGGTATGAAGTGGATGAAGTAGGAGTGATGATAAAGGTCTGCCAGTGTACTCTCAGGAAGAAGACGAAAAGGAGAATTGCGACACTTGGCTGAAGTTGACGCTAATAGGCTACAATATTGGGAAGAGGCTGAAGAAGAAAGGTTGCAAGAGCAAAAAACAAAAAGGAAGAATAAAAAGCAATTGTCACAAAACAACAAACGGGAAAAAACAGTGGTCCCTAACAGAAATCTGGGTGGGATATCAGCCACTAAATATGGAGGTGCAGATATAAAAAAATATACAGTGCCTTGCGAAAGTATTCGGCCCCCTTGAACTTTGCGAACTTTTGCCACATTTCAGGCTTCAAACATAAAGATATAAAACTGTAATTTTTTTTTGAAGAATCAACAACAAGTGGGACACAATTATGAAGTGGAACGCAATTTATTGGATATTTCAAACTTTTTTAACAAATAAAAAACTGAAAAATTGGGCATGCAAAATTATTCAGCCCCTTTACTTTCAGTGCAGCAGACTCTCTCCAGAAGTTCAGTGAGGATCTCTGAATGATCCAATGTTGACCTAAATGACTAATGACGATAAATAGAATCCACCTGTGTAATCAAGTCTCTGTATAAATACACCTGCACTGTGATAGTCTCAGAGGTCCGTTTAAAGCGCAGAGAGCATCATGAAGAACAAGGAACACACCAGGCAGGTCCGAGATACTGTTGTGGAGAAGTTTAAAGCCGGATTTGGATACAAAAAGATTTCCCAAGCTTTAAACATCCCAAGGAGCACTGTGCAAGCGATAATATTGAAATCAAAGTATCAGACCACTGCAAATCTATGAAGACCTGGCCGTCCCTCTAAACTTTCAGCTCATACAAGGAGAAGACTGATCAGAGATGCAGCCAAGAGGCCCATGATCACTCTGGATGAACTGCAGAGATCTACAGCTGAGGTGGGAGAATCTGTCTATAGGACAACAATCAGTCGTATACTGCACAAATCTGGCCTTTATGGAAGAGTGGCAAGAAGAAAGCTATTTCTTAAAGATATCCAAAAAAGGGTCGATTAAAGTTTGCCACAAGCCACCTGGGAGACACACCAAACATGTGGATGAAGGTGCTCTGGTCAGATGAAACCAAAATCAAACTTTTTGGCAACAATGCAAAACGTTATGTTTGGCGTAAAAGCAACACAGCTCATCACCCTGAACACACCATCCCCACTGTGAAACACAGTGGTGGCAGCATCATGGTTTGGGCCTGCTTTTCTTCAGCAGGGACAGGGAAGATGGTTAAAATTGATGGGAAGATGGATGGAGCCAAATACAGGACCATTCTGGAAGAAAACCTGATGGAGTCTGCAAAAGCCCTTAGACTGGGATGGAGATGTGTCTTCCAACAAGACAATGATCCAAAACATAAAGCAAAATCTACAATGAAATGGTTCACAAATAATCATATCCAGGTGTTAGAATGGCCAAGTCAAAGTCCAGACCTGAATCTAATCAAGAATCTGTGGAAAGAACTGAAAACTGCTGTTCACAAACGCTCTCCATCCAACCTCACTGAGCTCGAGCTGTTTTGCAAGGAGGAATGGGAAAAAATGTCAGTCTCTCGATGTGCAAAACTAATAGAGACATACCCCAAGCGACTTACAGCTGTAATCGCAGCAAAAGGTGGCGCTACAAAGTATTAACTTAAGGGGGCTTAATAATTTTGCACACCCAAGTTTTCAGTTTTTTATTTGTTAAAAAAGTTTGAAATATCCCAAAAAAATTTGTTCCATTTCATGATTGTGTCCCACTTGTTGTTGATTCTTCAAAAAAAATTACAGTTTTATATCTTTATGTTTGAAGCCTGAAATGTGACAAAAGGTCGCAAAGTTCAAGGGGGCCGAATACTTTCGCAAGGCACTGTATATCATCAGCTAATGCACCGTGTGGGCCTGCTGGAGACCAAATATAAAATAAATGATAGTGGGCCTTACTCAGTTGCTAGATACTGATGTTTGAGAAGGTCTGGCTCTGGTGAAGGTGATGCGTCAGCAGTAGAGCTTCTATTTCCCAGGATTTTCCAGTTTTTTTTTGCCTTTGGATAGTGATGAGTGAAAACGGTTATTATTGTTAATGAGCAGCTTTGCCAGGTATCTCTATTAATAGGATATGCAATGATCGTGCAACGGTTTGGTGATGGTAGCGAGCTTCCTCCTTTGCTGCATTGTATAGGCGGAAAGGTCGACAAAAACAGAAAACCCCTGAAGACATTCCGAGTGTGGATCTGCTTTCCTAGAAACTGACACAAATTGCTCTTTAATGTGGAAGTGATGTATGCGGAAGTGATATATGCAGGCAGTTGTATACCTGGGGAGATGAGCCAGAATATGGTTTGGCCTAGGTAGCCTATGAATGCAATCAATAATTAGCTCTTCCAGAGGTGCGTCAGGTAGAGTTTCCCATAGGAGGTTGACTAGATAGGCTCTCAAATCAGGGCGTTTGACAAATTCTGGAATGCCTTATATTTTTATATTATTTCCTTTAGATTTGTCTTTTAGATCCGTTAGTTTTGACTTAATCCAGACTGGGTCATCTTCCCTCTTGTTGTGCGCATCTAATCATTTATTAAAGGTTTCCCCCATTTTTTCTTCAATATGTGTGACTTTCTTCCACCTCTCTTAAGTCGGACTTAAATTGTTGTGCTAGTGACAAAATGTCTGTTGGTGCTCCTTAAGGACAAGTGATGTCCTTCAGGACAGGTTGATCACTTGTGGGGAATTCTAGTATGGAATCATAAAGTTCCCTGGTGTCATTTAGGCCTAAGTCGTTCCCACTCACCTCTGGAAAAGATTGAGATGAAACCTGCACTCTCATTTTAGTCTTCACTGGGCTGGAGGTGGTAGAAGATGTCCTGGATGATGAGTCCTTTTGATGTTATTTAGGGCTATGGTTCAATGAGTGGTGCTGTGGGATGCCCTCTGGGTCTGTCAAGCAGTCATGTGGGGAGTGAGGAGATTTAGGAGAGCCACCAGTGCCATCTTGGAAAATGTGCCTGCAAGGCTGGGAGAAAAAATCAGTAACTTTCCCCAGCTGGGATCTTTCTTTCCTCCTTAAGGACTTGTAGCTCATGTGTGCCCGACCCTCAGGGGCTAAAAACGGTCGTCCTCCGGTGCTCAGTGCCGCTGATAAAGACTCTGACAAGCCACGGGTGCTGAGAGCAGAGGTCTTTAGCAGCCATCTACTCCACTGACCAGCCATGCCCTATTTTCATGGTCTGGTCTACTATGGTCAGGCCTACTACGATTGAAATGTTTTTTAATGTTTTTTAATGTTTTTTATGATTTTCTTTTTTTAACCAAGGTAAACCTGAAATTGCATATTAACATGTTTTATTCCTTATTTGAGCAGGCAGATGGAGCTTCAGTATATTTTTACATTTTCCCAGTCCTTTATTAATAATAAAAAAACATTTGGAGTATTTTTTTTTTTACTTAACAGAAGTGCCCTGTTGCTAGGTGGTGGCTCCTAATCTGCCACTTTCGGCTCCGCGGCACTCCACATCACTTCCTCTCTTGCCTGTGCTCCTGGAAAATGTGAGTAATTTCCCCGAAGTCAGTGGGCAGGACTATGTGAAAAAATTGCATTATTTCCAGACAGGAAATGACGGGATTTAGGGTGGATTTAAGGCTTATCTTAGTTGACATCACAACAGTGCGGACACTTCCGTTGTGATGGCAAGCTCAGAAGTTTCCTGCGCCGCTAGGTGTCCTTACTGCTCATGCATGGGCGATGCATGCTGGTTATACAGCAGCACCGTATCCAGGAAGATTATGCTTGTGGGCTTCGCCTGCCCACAAGTAAGATGGGAATGCCCAAGCAGCATGAATATAAGGTAACTTTTTAAATAAAATATAAAAAAAAGCTGTGCTATTTACAAAACTAGCCAATGCTAAATATACATTATATGATAGTAACAGCTGTGCAAAGCAACATATATATACGCCTCTTTGAATTTCACGCCGTACGGGCGTGCATGCGCCCCTGCTGCAAGCTCCATGACCGCGCCTGTGGAACCCCGTGGACTCGATGTCCGCTGGTGTCCCAAGATCGCGTCACAGAGCTGCAGAACAGGGGGATGCCTGTGTAAACAAGACATCTCCCTGTTTTGCCTTGTGATAGGACACTGATCTTCTTCTCACTGTCATCGGGAGTAGTGATCAGTGTTATGTCCCTGCTAGCCCAGCCCCCACACAGTTATAATCACTCCCTAGGACACACTTAACCCCTACCTCGCTCCCTAGTGGTTAACCTCTTCCCTGCCAGTGTAATTTACACAGTGATCAGTGCATTTTTATAGCACTGATCGCTGTATAAATGACAATGGTACCGAAATAGAGTCAAAAGTGTCCGATATGTTCGCCATAATGACGCAAGTCATGATAAAAAAAATCGCTGATTGTCACCATTACTAGTAAAAAAAATATTAATAAAAATGCCATAAAACTATCCCCTATTTTGTAGCCCCTTTTACCAAGAATATGTAGAAGAATACATATCGACCTAAACTGAAAAAATATATTTTTGGGGGATATTTATTATAGCAAGTAAAAAATATTGCTTTTTTTTCAAAATTGATACTCTATTTTTGTTTATAGCGCTAAAAATAAAAACCGCAGAGGTGATGAAATGCCACCAAAAGAAAGCTCTATTTGTGGGAAAAAAGGACGTAAATTTTGTTTAGGAGCCACGTTGCACAACCGCGCAATTGTCAGTTAAAGCGACGCAGTGCCGAATCGCAAAAAGTGGCCCGGTCATTTGGCAGCCAAATCCTCCAGGGCTGAAGTGGTTAAACAGGATTTTCAATGACAAGCAAATGGCTCAGAGCAGTGACTCATCCCTCATGAGACAGCTAACTCCTAAGTTTAATTCTAGCCCCAAAACATGCTGCTGTCCTTTGTCATGTATTAAATGCTTATTTGTAAAAATATGGTATTAATTGTATATTGTAAAGCATGGCTATAGAACAACAGTGTTAATGCATATAAATACAAAACATTTCGGTTTTTTTTTTTATCATAACATTAATTATAAACACACAATCGTTTGTTATTAAACCAGAGCATATTTATGAATATTTTATTTAAAGCTGAAGACCAGGTTGGTGGTGACCTCAATTTCCTTCACTGTATTCAAGTAATACATCTTGATAACCTCCCTCTCCTCATCCTGGGATTCAACAAGAAAGCATTTTCTCTCCTCATTTATGCAACATTTTCCAGATCAACACATGTTCATGTAGTATAGCCTAATCTGCCCAGAGTACTGCCCCTCCTTTTCCCTGTTTGAGTTCTCCTAAGCAACACCATTGACTTTGTATTCTCCTGCCACTGCATTTCTTGCAACCTTTTCAACACCCCTTGTCCTGTCTTTGACACAACCTTGTTAGTTTCACATTCACTCTTTAACCCTTTTGTTCTCTATTCTGCCCTGATCTGGCCACTTCTTGCCACACCAGACTCACTCTTTTCCTCTCTGGACATTCTTGCCCCCTCACTACATTAAAAATTAGGCCCCAACCACTACAACCCTGGCAGGCAGGCCACACCAAAAGTCAAAAGACATAGCTGCGCTCTTGAGTGAGTGTGTGTAAGACTAGGCCCTTGTAAGACTTCATCCTGTATAAAGCTGCCCTCCTAAAATGTACTTCCTCACTCTGTGCTGCCATAAAGACCTATGCTATCACTCTTTTTAACACCCCCTCATCCAATCTTTGCCAACTTTTTTCTACCTTTAACGCTCTACTTTGTCTCCCACAGCTGCCATCCACTAACGCTTTTAAGTATTTAACATAATTTAAAAACGAAGGTAGGTGCAATTCGTGAAGAGATTTCTACTGCTCAGTTATCTCCCAAAATGAACATACCATGTCTACAATCACATTCATTACTTTATATATCTTCAGTCAACTTCCTTCACATTGGCCTACATCTACACAGGATACCTTCCCTTTAACCACTACCCGACGGCCGTACGACTTTATACGGCTGCGGGGTGGTTCTGAATCTCTAACAGGCCGTGTTTTTACGGCCTGCGCGCGCATCCAGCGGATCGGCGCCGCATCGCTGAGATGCCGATGCGAGTGCCTGGCGGCCGTGATGTCCGCCTGGGACTCGGGATCGGCGGCTACAGGGACAAGACGTGGAGCTCTCTGTGTAAACACAGAGATCCATGTCCTGTCAGGGGAGAGAGGAGACCAATCTGTGTCCCTGTCAGGGCTCCATTCCCGGCTCCATTGAGTTCCCGCGCATGCGCGGGGCGACTGGGCACGGGCGACTGGGCACGGGCGCAATATGTGCGCGCGCATTCGCGGTACAGCGGCGCGCCGTGTGCGTGGACGCGCGCACGGCCGTGCACGTGACAGCTCTGTGGCCAATCAGAGGACTGGCTCTCCTATTTAAACTGGCCTCATCCCCTGAACAAGTTGCTGGCTTGTCTTCAGCTCCTATGTGTTTACCTGTTGCCGTACCTGCCTGTTTTGACCCGGAATTCCTGACGACTCTCCTCTCACCTGGAACCTCTGACCCTTTGGCTAACGTTACCTGGATTGCTGTTGTCTCCTGCCCCTTGACCTTGGCTTGCTCTCATGGACTCCCTCTGAACTCTCCTGCCCTTGACCCTCGGCCTGTGACTCGGATCTGCCTTCATCTCCTGTGGACCCTACCAGACTCACCTACCAGTTCCTGCCTGACCAACGCTTGTCTCCAGTCTTCTGCACCTGCCCTGCTTCTGTCAGCTGCACTAAGTCTTCCTGCCAGCTCCCGGCACCGGTGCCTCCTTGT
Organism: Rana temporaria; assembly: GCF_905171775.1. Lineage (NCBI taxonomy): Eukaryota > Metazoa > Chordata > Amphibia > Anura > Ranidae > Rana > Rana temporaria. The sequence continues at coordinate 168,710,228 of NC_053493.1, forward strand.
GCCGTCCCTCCTCTGTCCCAACTCCAGGGAGTGGTCTGCACAGGGTCGCAAAGGTGAGCCGCCCTCAGCATCTCGGTCTCGGTGAGTACAGGTTCTGACAGTCCCTTGTACATAGGGACATAGATCGGTCACCTCCCCCAGTCACCCCCCCTCCACCTACAGTTAGAACACAATTTAGGGTACACATTTAACCCCTTCCTTACCCCCCTAGTGTTAACCCCTTCAATGCCAGTCACATTTATACAGTAATTAGTGCATTTTTTATAGCACTGATCGCTGTATAAATGTGAATGGCGCCAAAAATGTGTCAAAAGTGTCCGATGTGTCCGCCATAATGTCGCAGTCACGAAAAAAATGCTGATCGCCGCCATTAGTAGTAAAAAAAAAAAATAATAATAATAATAATAATAATTCTGTCCCCTATTTTGTAAGCGCAATAACTTTTGCGCAAACCAGACGCTTCTTGCGATTTTTTTTTTTCCCCAAAAAATATGTAGAAGAATACGTATCGCCTAGACTGAGAAAAAAAATGTCCATATTCAGTTACGCATAGATTTGGCCAAGATACGAGCGACGTAAGTCTCCTACGCCATCGTATCTTGGGTGTATATTTACGCTGGCTGCAAGGGGCGCTTCTGTAGATTTACGCGTCTAATATGTAAATTAGGTAGATACGCCGATTTACGAACGTACTTGCGCCCGCTACGCCGTTTACGTTAGGCCTACGTCCGGCGTAAAGTTAACCCTGCTATATGAGGCGCAGCCAATGCAAAGTATGGACGTCGGCAAGCGTATCTTTTTACGTCGTTTACGTAAGTCGTACGTGAATGGGGCTGTGCGTAGGTTACGTTCACGTCACAGGCATTGGGCCTGGCGTATCTTATGGAGTAGAGTCGACGTGATACTGAGCATGCGCGTTAGGCGCGTCATTAACGTGAGGTCACGATTCATTTATAAACAACACGCCCCCTACCAGACTATTTTGAATTAGGCGGGCTTACGCCGGCCAATTTACGCTACGCCGCCACAACTTACGGAGCAAGTGCTTTGTGAATACTGCACTTGCCTGTCCAAGTTGCGGAGGCGTAGCGTAAATAGGATACGCTACGCCCGCACAAAGATACGGCCAGATACGTGAATCTGGCCCATTGTGTGTGATAATAACTGATAACAAGGCAAATCCAGGTAATTAAACTAACTGCATTTAACAATCTAATTAAATATTTTTTAATGAATACTTAACTGCATTAAATTATATTTATATAGCTGCCTAGAATTCAACTTTAACAGACAAATATATTGCTGACTGTTTTATGGGTCCGATGATTTTACCAAACCTAGTGCTAATTTTAAGAAATAGATTACTTATTTGTTGTAATAAGTTACATGTTTTAGATTTCTAGGGAACAAAGGTCACACAAGCAAGCAAAACTATTTCAAGAATAATCTCTTCATTTTGAAGCAAATATGCTAATGGAAGTGGTTTTGAGATTAAATGACCGTTTTACAATTATGTAGATACTTCATTTTGGATTTATGCTTATGAGATCAAAGCACATCAAAAGCAGACAGGCTAGAATAAGCATGGAGACCATTCACTGTGTGCATCGACCTGCCCTGAATGTGCATTACCAACCTCACCATGCATCTGCATGTTTAAGCAAGTAACATTAAGTATCTACTCTACTAAAATGATCTAGACATAAATGTATATGATGTCTAAAGTGTAAAAATATATACATTGGTATATCAGCTGCAGTTTCCTCATTCATTTATGTTACACAGAGAGGAGTATACAGTGTTGTGCCCTAAGCATAACATTTGTAACACACATATGCTTGCACTGTTTTTCTGGTGTCCCTAATAAGAAGAACAGCATAAATCAAGAGGTGGCTTGGCAACACTGGGAAGGGCTGAGCAGTAAGACTGGGCAGAGGCATTCAATGTGCTGGCAGGTGGTAGTGCCCTTTTAGAGAGACCACTCACCTGGTGATGTTAGTGGCTGGAGTTATGTCCAGAACATATCTTGGTGTGGGGGGAGCCCTGGACAGAAGGTGGATGGAAACTGGCCACCCCTAATTTATATAATATAGGTCTGTAGACTAGAGTGGCAGGCCTTCAGGGTCTAGGCCCATAGAGAAATTTCATGTAAGGATCCAGAGCTGGGTGTACAAAGGAAGTGATGTAACAGTGCCAGTTTGACATGCAAGTTATTTTGCAGTAAAGCATTGAAAAAGCATCCTGTGTGGACATTCGTTATTCCAGAAAGTGGGCCTCAGGCCAGGAATATCAGAGTACTATGGAAAGGGTGGACATCATGTCTGGAGCACCTGTGACATGATATGGCGGATAAAACCACAGAGACTAGCGCACACATTAAAAAGTTACTTTCAAATCTTACAAGAGTACTTAAAAACTCATGATACCTGCTCCTAAGTTCTCTCGGAACTCCCTATGTTCTAATGAAATCTCTACTATATTAAATCAATACATTCTATCTATAAACGTACCTCCAACCTACCCCCCCAGAGTCACATTTGGTGTTTATTTTATAAAACACTAACTAGCTCTACGCCATATAGGCGTATATCTGAGCTAAGACTCACTTACGGTACTACTATTACATCCCCATCCTCTCTAACCCTCCTTAAACCAATCCCCTACATCTCTTGTAACCCTCCCCCTTGCTTCTCCCCCCTCTTTTTTTTCAGACCCAGTTCCAAAATGGCATACTCCTTTCTAGGAAAATCGCCAACTATAATATCCCACAATGTAAACGGCTTCAACATTCCCGAAAAGAGATCAAAATGATTAAAATAACTTAAAAAAGCAAGCCCATCAATAGTCTATCTCCAAGAAACACACTTTAAAGACCAAAATATTCCCAAAACTTAACAACAACCTCTTCACTAAAGCATATCACTACACAAATCCATTAGCTAAAACCAAAGGGGTCACCATCCTTCTGAAAAATAACTCTCCGTTTGAATTGAAACAACAAATCACAGACCCTGAAGGTCGATATATTTTTCTTAAGGGAACATGGTTCCCCTATCACTTTAGCGAATGTGTATTTCCCAAACAAAGCTCATATGACCTTCTGCAATAAAATAGTTAACAAATTGAATTGGTTTGCAGGATGCATAATTTTAGGGGGAGACTTCAAGACACATCAACAGGTCACTCCCATGTCTCATACAAAATCTTAAAACGCATTAAAGTACTACTGCAATCTCTAGCTTTGGTAGATTTATTGGAGATCAATACACCCCACAGGTCGAGACTATACATACTTTTCTACCCCCCACAAAAGGTACTCAATAATGGACTTAATTTTTGTATCCCAAAGAGATCAGATTAACTTAGTTAAAGCCGACATTGGAATTATCACGTTATCAGACCATGCTCCCACTGCCATCACTAGGGATGAGCCAAACAACCCCCTGTTCGGTTCGCATCAGAACCTGCGAACAGACCAAAAGTTTGTGTGAACTTTAGAACCCTGTTAAAGTCCATGGGACTCGAACATTTGAAATAATTTTAAAGGCTAATATGCAAGTTATTGTCCTAAAAAGTGTTTGGGGACCCGAGTCCTGCCCTAGGGGACATAAATCAATGAAAAAAAAGTTTTAAAAGCGGACGTTTTTTCGGGAGCAGTGAATTTAATAATGCTTAAAGTGAAACAATAAAAGTGAAATATTTAAACTTTAAATTTCGTACATAGGGGGGTGTAAAGTATGCCTGTGAAATAGCGCATGTTTCCCGTACTTAGAAGTGTCTCTGCACAAAGTGTCATTTCTGAAGGAAAAAATGTCATTTAAAAATCACTTGCGGCTATAATGAATTTTCAGGCTCCCGGCAATTCAGAGAGAATTCATTCATTAAAAAAAAAAAAAAAGCGTGGGGGTCCCCCAAATTCAAATACCAGGCCCTTCAGGTCTGGTATGGATATTAACCACTTCCGGACCGCCGCATGTACATTTACGTTGGCAGAATGGCACGGACAGGCACATTGGCGTACCTGTACGTCCCTGCCTAGACGTGGGTCGGGGGTCCGATCGGGACCCCCCCGGTACATGCGGCGGTTCCCGTGGCTTCAGGAGTGATCCGGGACGAGGGGGCGGCTGTTCGTTTTTGTCCGCCCCCTCCGGATCGCTCACAGTCAATGCGAGCACTCCCCCGTGTGTCACTTCCTCCTCCTGTGTAAACACAGGAAGGGGGAAGTGATGTATTCTCTCCTCTCGGCGGTATTTTCAACTGCCGTTGAGGACAGAATACATCACAAAGTAAGTCTGCAAAACACTACACTGACACACACTACACATAGGCACATTAACCCCCCGATCACCCCCCCCCACCCCCCTGTCACAGTGTCACTGAATGCAGTGATCATATATGTACTGATCACTGCATTTAGTGTCAGTGTGACAGTTAGTGTGACAGGCAGTTAGTGTTAGGTTCAGGGTAGCCCCGTACCCCCCTTAATAAAGTTTTAACCCCTTGATCACCGCCCTAGTTAACCCTCACTCCCTACTGCCAGTGTCACTAAGCGATCATTTTTCTGATCGCTGTATTAGTGTCACTGTTGCCGCTAGGTAGCTAATTTTTTTTATTGCGATTTTATTTTTACTAAAGACATGTGGCTGAATAAATTTCGGCCTAAATGTTTGACTAAAATTTAGTTTATTTGATTTTTCTTATAACAAAAAGTAAAAAATAGTTTTTTTTTCAAAAATGTCGCTCTATTTTTGTATATAGCGCAAAAAATTTAAATCGCAGAGGCGATCAAATACCACCAAAATAAAGCTCTATTTGTGGGAAGAAAAGGTCGCAAATTTTGTTTCGGAGCCAAGTCGCACGATCGCGCAATTGTCTGTTAAAGCGACGCAGTGCCAAATTGTAAAAACCCCTTGGGTCATTTAGCAGCATATTGGTCCGGTCCTTAAGTGGTTAAGGGGAACCCCGCCATCAATTTAAAAAAAAAAATGACGTGGGGTTCCCCCAACAATCCACACCAGACCCCTTATCCGAGCACGCAACCTGGCCAGCCGCAGAAAAGAGAGCGCCCCCCCCTCCTGAACTGTACCAGGCCACATGCCCTCAACATGGGGAGAATGTCCCCATATTAATGGGGACAAGGGCCTCAACCCCACAACCCTTGGGCGGTGGTTGTGGGGGTCTGCAGGCGGGCAGCTTATCAGAATCTGGAAGACCCCTTTAAGAAAGGGGACCCCAGATCCTGGCCCCCCTATGTGAATTGGTAATGGGGTACCCCTACCATTTCACTAAGGAAGTGTAAATAATTGTAAAAAAACACACACAAACCATGGAAAAAAGTCCTTTATTAAAAAAAAAAATCCAGCTGTGGTAATCCACTCTCGATCCCTGCTCCCCGCTCCAACCTTGTCAGTATCCAGAGACGAGTGATCTCCTCTCCGCCGGGGTCCAGCGATGAGAAGATCATCCAGATCCAGAGCGCACCTCTGAAGCACCCTCTGCTACGTCACTGGGGAAGCCCAGGCTTCCCCCTTGCATCAGAGGGGGCGGGGTCACGTGACGGGTGGCCTACTTCACCTATATAAGAACTGTCACTAGCTCCAGCAGCGTCATTCGCCGGGCTGTCTCCGGTGGAGACAGGCGGCCGGCGATGCTGAATCCCGGACCTGGATGATCTTCTCATCGCTGGACCCCAGCGGAGAGGAGATCACCCGGGTGGGGAGCGGGGATCGAGAGTGGATTACCACCACTTCCGGAAGATGAGGCCATGGCCCCTGTCTCCCAGAAGTTCGGCCCCCTCCTCCTTCCTCCGCCACCGGACCAATTAGAAAGCGCAGCACGCTTTGAGTATGTGTAGTAGGGAATCAGCTGTGAAGCCGAAAGGCTTCACTGCTGGGTTTCCTTACCAGGAATCGGGGTGGCTGCACCCGACAGCTGATCTGGAGATCCACAGAGCATGCTCTGTGAGAACCCCCACTGACGAAATAGCGCAGTGGGGGAGATCCCTGCATCCACTTCACTTGTGTAGATGCAGGGATCTGAGAGTTGATTTCGTTCAACCCGCTGGTAAAGGGGTTGTAAAGGTTCGTTTTTTATTTTCTAAATAGGTTCCTTTTAAGCTAGTGCATTGTTGGTTTATTTTCCTTTTCCTTCAATTTCCCTTCTAAAGTTTTTTTCTTTGTTTTGTTTGTTTGAATTTCTCACTTCCTGTTCCTCCTCCTCAGTAAGCTGTTCTGGCTGACTAACCCCCACTCGGATGATGGGGTCAAGCTTACTGAGGAGAAACAGGAAGTGAAAAATTCAGACAAAGAAAAAAAAATTAGAAAGGAAAAGATTAGTGAACCAACAATGCACTAGTTTAAAGGAACCTATTTAGAAAATAAAAAGCAAACCTTTACAACCCCTTTAAACAAAAAAAAAAAAACTCAAAGTGGATACCCTAGTTTAGTCTCAGAGGAGTCAAAGAGCCTGAAATGTCAGGAGACATTTAGAGGATATTGAGAATATTGAGAGGCCAGAAGTGGGTCTCTAAAGCAGAGTGCTATGAGTATAGGCTGAGTGAGCCAGAAGAGAGTTCAGAGAGCCAGGAGAGCTGGTTAGAAGGTCTGAGGGATCACTGACAAGAGCAGCAGTGCTGCTGAAGAGCGAGCCAGGTAGCTTGTTTTTTTCATAACCTGTTTTGCTGTGTGAAATTAAAACCCTGGCGTGGGAAATCTTTATGGACTTTAGTTTCATTGGGCCAGATCCACAAAAGGGATACGCAGGCGTATCTACTGATACGCCGTCGTATCCCTGTTTCTATCTATGCGGCTGATTCACAGAATCAGTTACGCATAAATATATTCCTAAGATCCGACAGGTGTAATACTTTTACACTGTCGGATCTTAGGATGCAGTACCTCGGCCGCCGCTGGGGGCATTTCTCGTCGAAATTCTGCGTCGGGTATGCAAATTAGCACTTACGGAGATCCACAAAGCTTTTTCCCTTCGTTTTTTCTCCGTAAGTGCTAGTTTGCCGTCGCAAAATTAGGGCTGCTTTTACAAAGTGTAAACTTAGTACACCATGTAAAAGTAGACCCTTCTTTCCCGCGTCGCTGTCAAATTTTTTTCACATTTTTTTTTCCCGCCGCAACTCTTTTTTTTCTTTTACACCCGTCGCAATTCTCAAAACTCGGCGCAACGTAAATCCGCGCAAAGCACGTCGGGAAAATCGCGTCGGGAGCATGCGCAGTACGTCCGGCGCGGGAGCGCGCCTAATTTAAATGGGACTCGCCCCATTAGATTGGGCACGCCTTGCGCCGGACAGATTTAAGTTACACAGCTGCAAATTTCTAGGTAAGTGCTTTGTGGATCGGGCACTAGCTTGGACAATTTGCGGCAGTGTAACTTAAATGGGAAAAGTTAAGTTACGCCCGCTATTTGTGGATCTGGCCCTCTGTGTTTAATAAAAGTGGGCTGGCAAGTCCTAAAACAGGGTAGGCAACCTCAGCCCTCCAGCTGTTTTGAAACTACAAGTCCCATGAGACATTACAAGACCCTGACAATCACAGACATGACTCCTAGAGGCAGAGGCATGATGGGGTTTGTAGTTTCATCACAGCTGGATGGCAAAGGTTGCCTACCCCTGCCCTAAAACACAGTTCGGAATGGCATGGTCTCACTTACAAATGCTTCTATCACTGAGCTAAACATCCCCCATATCACTATATATACTGTATATATAGTACAACATGCAAACAAGATCTAAAATGTTTAATAGAAAACTGCAAACAACAATGGGTAAAGACCTTTGTCAAAAATTGTATCTATAATATACTTTTTAAAGCAGGAGTCATACTGTAGCCCTTAGAAGTATACAATTTCATTAGCATTAGTGGGAAGAAACAATGCTTAAGCTTCAGTGAGAGTATCAACAAACCTAGTGTCTGTGGTCAATGGTTGTTGGTGTCAATGGAAGGAGTAATGCCTCAATACCTCATTGTAAGTTTCAGTGTGAGAAATAGTGCTCCCTTGGTGTCAGATGGAGGATTTGTGCCCCTTTGTTGGAGTCAGTGTGAGAAGTTATGCCCCATCATTGATGTCAGTAGGAGGAATTGTGCGCCACCATTTGAGTCAGTGGTTGGAATCATAACCCATTTTTGTGGCCAGTGGAACAAACATTGCCCCATCAATGGTGTTGGTGGGAGGAACTGTGCCCAATTGTTTGTGTAAGAGAGAGAAATAGTGCCCCATATTTGGTGTCAGTGGGAAGAATGGTGCCCCATAATGATGTTAGTGGAAGGAATTTTTACAAAAGCACAGCTGACAATTGTTCTAGAAACAGCAGGATAACAAAAATAAAACAACTTTCATTAAATCCAATGGTAGTAAGATGACAAAACTTACGTCTGGAGTAAACAGATATTTGATTCCACTCACAGAACCTTTAAGGGTCAGAGCTCTTATCAGGAAAATAGTGAGAACCAAATATGGAAGCGTTGAAGTCACATAAACTGCCTGAAAAGTAAAATACATTTTATTAATCAAATACTATATTGTTGATTTAAAATGATCTTAATACTATGCGCTCCTGGAGTTAAGTAAATCATCCCAAAAATGTTGCTCAATATAGCTGCTGCCTTTATCAAAATTAATACAATACATATAAAGAGAAAATACAGTCACCCCAGCAGCGCTTAGCCAAAAATAGATTCAGCAGAGGAGCCTCCACCTCAAAGTGATAGAAGTGCATATAAAAGATATAAGCAGTCAATTCCCATCCACCGTTAATTGACAGTCCATGAATGTTTGTTTGCAGTAAACTTCAAATCATCACTAGTGAAGTAATGTGCCTAATGCCGTGTACACACGGTCAGAATTTCCGACAACACATGTTCGATGTGAGCTTTCGGTCGGATATTCTGACCGTGTGTATGCTCCATCGGACATTTGCTGTCGGAATTTCCGACAACAAATGTTTGAGAGCTGGTTCTCAATTTTTCCAAATTCTGATTGTCTGTAGCCAATTTCGACGCACAAAAATCCTACGCATAGCTCGGAATTAATTTGATGCATGCTCGGAATCATTAAACTTTATTTTTCTCAGCTCGTCGTAGTGTTTTACATGAGCACGTTCTTGACGTTTGGAATTTACGACAACATTTGTGTGATCGTGTGTATGCAAGACGAGTTTGTGTCAACATTCAGTCGGAAAAAAAAAACACGGTTTTGTTGTCGGAATGTACGATCGTGTGTACGCGGCCCTACTCCCTGCATGCCACCTCACTCCCCGCTAATTATTGCCTCTCATTTCTGATTAGCAAAACTTGCTTTATTCTCCAAATTCCGCACAGATCAGCAAACTCGTATGGCTGAAAGTTAAAACAGAGGACACAGGTGATCCTCATAGTGTAATTCTGTTTCACATTCTTTATTAAAAACTCGTAGAATACACACTCAAAATTTTTTAAATGAAAAAAACACTCATCAATATTGTATCGGGCTATGTATTGCATAGTGTCTTGCCGCTCTCCCAGGTCTACGTCACATACGGCTTTAGACGCAATGCAATACACAGACGGCAGTAGCCTGATACAATATTGATGAGCTTTTTTTATTTTTAAACATTGTAAGGGTGTACAATATTTTATGAGTTTTTTGTGTCCTCTATGTTTTAACTTTCAACAGTACCCGGGAACAAGGTTGCTGATCTGTGCTGAGCTTGGTGTATTAGGCAAGTTTTGTCAATCAGAAATGAGAAGCAATAATTAGCGGTGAGTGAGATGGCATGCAGGGAGTAAGGCACATTACTTCACTAGCAGTGATTTGAAGTTGACTGCAAGCAAACATTCATTGGGTGTTCATTTGCTCGCAAACGAACCGAACATATGGGGTGTTCGCGGGAAATTTGAGTGCCACGGAACACCCCATAATGCACTGCGAGATCGCAGCACACTGACGTCTGATGATTGGCCAAAGCATGCACTTGACCTGCATCCTTTGGCCAATCACAGTGCGATCTGGTGTGAGAGCCATAATTGGCCAAAGGCAGGGTGCCTTTAGCCAATCATGGCTCAGGGGGACTAAGTCCACGCCCCACACTATATAAGGCTTCTTACATAGCGGCCATGTATAGTGTGTGGACTGACATAGATTGAGCTAGATTAGGCAGGCAGGTTAGTTAGTGCGTGCAGGCAGATTCCGATAAGCCCCCCACCTTCAGACCCCCACAACCACTGGGGAAGGGTTGTGGGGATGAGGCCCTTGTCCCCATCAACATGGTGCTTTGGGGGGGGGACCCAAAAACACCCTCCCCTCGATGACGGCATGTGGCCTGGTATGGTTCAGGAGGGGGGGGGCTTGCTCGCCCCCTCCCTATCCTATTCTCTAGTCTGCATGCTCGAATAAGGGTCTTGTATGGATTTTGGGGGGACCCCCACAACAATTCTTTTTTTTACATTTTGCCGTGGAGTTTCCCTTGAAATACACACCTGACCCGACGGGACTTGGTATGGATTTTGGGGGACCCCACGCTGATTTTTAAAAAATTTTGGCGTGGAGTTCCCCTTAATATCCATACCAGACCCAAAGGGGCTGGTATGGACTGGGGGAGGACCCACTCCGTTTCATTACTTGATTTTTATCTATATTAGCGGGAGCCAGCAATACGTTACAGCTGCGAGCAAGTTTAAATTATTTTTTTTCCTTTAGAAGTGTAATTTTCCTGCGGGACTGTAAAAACTCATCACACAAATGCGCAACTTTACAAGCAGGCTAAGGGGACCCCAGGCACGATATTTAAAGGAATATTTAATTTTTATTGTTTCACTTTAAACATTCTTAAAATCACTGCTCCTGAAAAAAACTGTAGTTTTTAAAACTTTTTTTGCATTGATAAATGTCCCCTAGAGCAGTACTCGGGTCCCCATACACTTTTTATGGCAATAACTTGCATATAAGCTTTTGAAATTAGCACTTTTTAATTGTTCATGTTCGTGTCCCATAGTTTTTGTTCGCACAAATTTTTCGCCTGTTTGCATGTTCTGGTACGAACCGAACCGGGTGGTGTTCGGCTCATCCTTATCAATTAACAGTGGATGGGAATTGATTGCTTTTATCTTTTATATGCATTGAATTCTATCACTGGGAGGTGAAGGCTCCTCTGCTGAATCTATCTTTGGCTAAGAGCTGCTAGAGTGACTGCATTTTACTCTGTATATGTATTGTATTGTTGATTTACTGATCTATCCTTGACTAGAAGTGTGTGTGTGTTTACAATCATTCAACCTGTGTGTGCGATCATCAAGCAGCTAAATAATTTTGGCTACATTATTATGTCCATGTGCGGTCACTCCAGTGACTGTGGTTTTATACAACTGTATACACTAATTCCAACTGTGAGGCCTCGTACACACGACCGAGGAACTCGTTGGGCGAAACACATCGTTTTCCTCGTCGAGTTCCTTGTTAGGTTGTCGAGGAACTCGACAAGCTTGCTTTGCGTACACACTGTCAAGACAAAATCTCCTCGTTCTCAAACGCGGTGATGTACAACACATACAGGTTCGATTCCACTGGCACAACTCTTGGGGCTGGTTTTGCTAATCTTATGTGTTTGCGTGTTAAATAAAAGTTTGGTAAGAGACGATTTGCACTTTTCAGTCTGTTACAGCTTTAAAAATGTGTTATCTCCATTACAAATGCTACTTGTACTCCCGTCTGATACTTTATTCTGAGCATGCGCGGGTTTCTTAGCATACACACGCTCGAGTTTCTCATCGAAAACCAGCCCAAAAAAGGAACACGACAAGCAAATTCAGACTACTGTCGAGGAAAAAGAGAACTTGCTCTCTTTTTTGCTCGTCGAGTTTCTCGACAGTTTCCTCGATGAAAAATGTACACACGGCCTGTTTCCTCAGTCGTGTGTACGAGGCCTTAGTCTACTGTTTTTAGGATCCCATCAGTTTACTATTGTTCTGAGGGTTATATTAAAGTGATTTTAAAGTGATTGTAAAGCTTCCTTTTTTATTAAAAATATAATCCCTCTAAGGTCCCCCACTTGTGCACTTAGATCCTCCTCTTCTATGAGTGCCCCCATAGCAAGCTGTTTGCTATGAGGGAACTCGGGCTCACTCCCAAGCTGAGCTGTCCATGGCTGTAGACACACACAGTGACTCAGCCCCACCCCCTGCTCCCTCTTCACAGGATTTGACTGACAGCAGTGGGAGCCAATGACAGGAAGAGGAAGAAAGCAAATGCAGGAAAAGAAGAGAGCAGCACTACTGAGGGGACAGCACTGAATCAAGAGTGGTGTCAGGTAAGTGTTTGGGGCAGGAGGCATAGACAGATAAAGGTTTTTACCTTAATGCAGAGAATGCATAAAGGTAAAAAAAAAAACTTTTGCCTTTAGAACCACAGTATCAAATATCCATTATTCCTAACAATCTGAAAGACACCAAAAAATGTACTATGCATCACTTTTAGCTAAAAAAATACCTTTCCAGTTGTCTCAATGCCTCTGATGGTACACACGTACAGAACACCCCAAGCACAAGCCAAACTTATCACAAGCCACCATTGTAGAGTGCCTGAATCTTCAATTGATGTAGAAATATTCAGTGTTTCTCTGTACCAGTAATAATCCACAGGTGAACTCCGTGCACACTCAGTGTTAATACCTAAAATGTTTAGTAAAATGTTATTTGGCATGTACTTGTAATATTACTTTTATACAGTGAAGCTTGTAATTCTTAACCACTTGTCATCCAGAAGATTTACCCCTCGTCATGACCAGGTACTGCATTATTTTAAGTGACTATGGCGTGGTCATGCAACACTGGACCCAAACGAAATTTATATAATTTTAACCACACAAATAGAGCTTTCTTTTGGTGGTATTTGATCACCACTGGGATTTTTCTTGTTTTCTTTTTTTTTTTGCACTTTACACCAGAAAATACATTTTGAAAAAAATATATATATTTTTTACTTTCCGATATAAAACATGTCCAATAAAATAAATTAAAACAATCGAATTTCTTCATAAATTGAGGCCAATATCTATTTTGCTACATATAGTTTATAAAAAAATCACAATAAGCATATATTGATTGGTTTGCGCGGGAAATAAAAACCAGCATATCTCCGCTGACAGGACAGAGCTCTGTATTGTTTATCCTCTTCGCTGATTAGCAGGTATTTTTCAATCATTGGCCAGTACCCGCAGACTGGCTAAGTATACTGAGAGCAGGTGACTGAGACCTAATCCCTTAACTCATCTAAAGTTCTAAATTGGGGAGCTATGCAGTTAGTTAGGCTTTTAGCCTTCCACTTCTGGTTAATAGAAATGGTAATTTCTGAGTGAATGGAACTTTTTTCAAATGCAAATGATGATGAAAAAGTGTTACCAGTTAATATGAAAAAACAGAAATAAACAACCTATTTTTACTATGTTGCAAAGGAAGTGTTGCTTCACATTAACACAAACTGTATGTAATTAGAACAATATGTATTGCAGGTATTTGTAACAAAACTCATGATTAAAATCCCAAATGAAATATCACCCTCTAATGTCCATATTCAATAATTACATCCAATATAAAAAGTAGGTCGCTGGTAAAGAAACATTAATCTATTACTACCATTCATAAATGATTAAGTATCAACTTTCAGAGAAACACAAAATACACTTCAAATCTATATATCATTGATGTACAGAGTATACCATGACCATATATTAACAGGAAATATTGTTAAAGTGTATTGGTCCTCTCCTAGGCAGTGGCAAGGGACCCACATGTGACTCTATGGGCTAGCATTTAACCTCAGGATGGAATCGCTGTAGGTCACTTTAAGCAGTTTAAGCAGTCACTATAGACAGTTTACCAGAATTTTATATAAGATGAAAAAACTCAGTGAGAGGGAGGTTAGAGAATGGGATACCCAAAAAGACCACTAAAGGAACACTCTGAATCTGAATACAGAAGAATGACCTTTAAGTTGAACTGGCACCAGGGGTCAAGTCCTTGGGAAAAAAGTGTGGGAACTCCCCCCCAAGATCCACTCCCCCACCAAAAAAAGGAGACATTGCGGAGGTCTGCCATGAGTTATCGCAGGATTTAGAAAGAAGCAAGTTCTTTTTAAATCCCGCGATAACTCGTGGCAGACCTCCGCAATGTCTCCTGGGAGCTTTTGTGATTGTTCCCAGGAGACATTGCGGAGGTCTGCCACGAGTTATCTCAGGATTTAGAAAGAAGCAAGTTCTTTTTAAATCCTGCGATAACTCGTGGCAGACCTCCGCAATGTCTCCTGGGAACAATGACAAAAGGAGACATTGCGGCATTGAGGAAGTGACAGAATACCCGTAGACTACCTGATGAATCCATATACAGGAAGCGGCCAGTAACATAAAGGATTACTACGGTTCGCCTGCCCCTGACAGTGACTCGAGCTGGGCATTGCCGCTTAGTGAACGATTGGCTCGGGCGGCTCAGCTGCTCTCGGCTGCTCTAGTCCTGCAAAGGGAACTGAGTTCCTGCTGTGAAAAAAGTGCAGGAACTCAGTTCCCACGCGTTCCCGCAGGACTTGAGCCCTGACTGGCACTCTGTATTCTTCAGACTGTAAAGCATTTTTAATGCAGCACCTGTACTCCTTAGATACACCACTAGAACTCTCTGCAATGTCTATAGCTTGTATCCAGCTCTTCAGGAAATGGAAAATCCCTGGTGCCCCAATCTAGGTAATCATCTTCCTGCACCCCTGCCCCTGGATTTAGCCTCTAGCTGGAAGCTTCAGGTTCCAGACTTGAACATGGCCCACCATCACAAAGCAGCAGGTCTGGGAAGCCGGGAACCTCAAAAAGACTCCCTCCCCAGTCCGCAGGCCTGGGAGAAAGAAAGCTTTCCAAAGTCACCAGAAATATTTATATACTTCCCCAGCATGTACCACAGGAAATACACCTCCTAGTGGTTATCGAAGGAGACATAAATATTCATAACTTAGATTATTGTTGCATCAGTGCAGAGGTGAGACAGACAGTTACTACTGCACTCTGTGTCACTGCTGACCCCTGACCTCTGCCTCACTTAGCACTGACCTCTGAACTTTGCCTCACATAGCACTGACCTCTAAACTTAGCATTGACCTTTGAACTCTGCATCACTTAGCTCTGACCTCTGTCTCACTTGGTACTGACCCCCAACCTCTGCCTCACTTAGCACTGACCTCTGAATGCTCCATCACTTAACATTGAATTGTGCCACACTTAGCTCTGATCTCTGCCTCCCTTAGCACTGACCTGGAAACTCTGCCTTACTTAGCACTGACCTCTGTCTCACTTAGTACTGACCTTTGAACTCTGTATTACCTATCACTGACCTTTGAACACTGTAGTTGGTGACGCAGAGCTCAGAAGTGACTCAGAGGTCAGTAGTAAGTGAAGCACCAGGATCAGCAGTAATAAATCAAGAGTTCAGTAGTAATTAATAGACAGCTTGGCTTTCAGATTAATGCAGTGCAGTTTTCCCGCACTATGGGTGCAGCAATGTACCTGTGGTTTTCATGTAGGTGAGTGAGTAACTTGTATAGCGCTACAAATGCGAACTAAATCGCCTCAAGGCGCTTTTTGCATCCAGTGTCGTCCTGCTCCTTCAGAATAGGTGGGTCTTTAGTTTTTTCCTAAAAGCCCGATGGTTCTCTTCCATGGGGATGGTCGTGGGTAGAGTGTTCCAGAGCCAAGGTTATTGGACTGCAAATCTTCGTTCTCCCTTAGATTTGTAGCGGGATTTGGGGCTTTGGAGGAGGTTTTGATTGGTTGAACGGAAGACGCGATTGGTGACGTAGGGTCTTATTTTCTCGCTTGAGTATTGAGGAGCGTTTCCTTGTGAGCATTTGTGAGTGAGGCAGAGGGTCTTGAATGTGACCCGATCCTTTACAGCTAGCCAGTGGAGGGACCTCAAGACCGGGGATATTGTTTCCCACGTTTTTTTTACCAGTTACCAGTCTGGCTGCAGTGTTCTGGACGACTTGTGGATGCAAAATCTGGTATTTGGGTAGTCCTAAGTAAAGGGAGTTTGCGTAGTCGAGTTGGGTTATCTGCAATAGACTTCTATTATGTCTGACAGTTCTGATGCACTTTCCAAAAGCGCACCAAAACCACACTTTCAGTTTTATGTTTCAGAAAGTGCATCAAAACCACACTTTCAGTTTTATGTTTCAGAAAGTGCATCTGTGGCTATCCCACACAAAAACCATGGGTACACTGCACTGCACCCATGGTGCGGGAAAACCCCACTGCATCAGTGTGAAAGCAACCTACTGGGGCAAGAGAGGACCAAAAGCATATTTTATGGGTACAGGAAGGCTTTCGTTTTTTTTTAAACATGTCTCTTTAAGCCCCCTACTACTGTTAATAAAATTTGGCCACACCCACCATCCACTGCTACCCACCATCCGCTGCAGCTTTTGGCTTTGAGCTTTAGTGTGCACACCTTAATGCAATAGGCTGCACACACCTATAGAAATTACCTCAGGAAGAAACTAGGGAAAGCAGAACTATCAATCCATGCCCAGGGACAAGTACAGCCTAGCAGCACTAAATGTAGAATAGGGACAGCAAAAAACAGGGTTTCTAAACCCTCCCTGCTCTAGTCTATTTACAGTGGGGATCGAAAGTTTGGGCACCCCAGGTAAAAATTTGTATTAATGTGCATAACGAAGCCAAGGAAAGATGGAAAAATCTCCAAAAGGCATCAAATTACAAATTAGACATTCTTATAATATGTCAAAAAAAGTTAGATTTTATTTCCATCATTTACACTTTTGAAAATTAAAGAAAGCAAAAAAATGGCGTCTGCAAAAGTTTGGGCACCCTGCAGAGTTAATATCTTGTACTGCCCCCTTTGGTAAGTATCACAGCTTGTAAACACTTTTTGTAGCCAGCTAAGAGTCTTTCAATTCTTGTTTGAGGTATCTTTGCCCATTCTTCCTTACAAAAGTCTTCCAGTTCTTTGAGATCTCTGGGCTGTCTGTCACGCACTGCTCTTTTAAGGTCTATCCATAGATTTTCAATTATGTTGAGGTCAGGAGATTGTGAAGGCCATGGGAAAACCTTCAGTTTACGCCTCTTGATGTAATCCCCCGTGGATTTTGAGGTGTGTTTAGGATCATTATCCATTTGTAGAAGCCATCCTCTCTTTAACTTCAGCTTTTTCACAGATGGCATCAAGTTACCATCCAAAATTTGCTGAAATTTTATTGAATCCATTTTTCCTTCTACTCGTGAAATGTTCCCTGTGCCACTGGCTGCAATAGAACCCCAAAGCAAGATTGATCCACCCTGATGCTTAACAGTTAGACAGAGGTTCTTTTCATTAAATTCTGTCCCCTATTTTCTCCAAACGTACCTTTGCTCATTCCGGCCAAAAAGTTTCTATTTCAACCTCATAACCGGTCCACAGAACTTGTTTCCAAAATGCATCAGGCTTGTCTATATGTTCATTTGCAAAGTTCAAACGCTGATTTTTGTGGTGAGGACGTAGAAGAGGTTTTCTTCTGATGACTCTTCCATGAAGACCATATTTGTACAAGTATGTCTTTATAGTGGAATAGTGTACCACAACTCCAGTGTCTGCCAGATCTTTCTGGAGGGATCGTGCAGTCAAACGTGGGTTTTGAATTGCTTTTCTCACAATCCTGCGAGCTGTTCTGTCTGATATTTTTCTTGGTCTTCCAGATCTTGCTTTAACTTCCACTGTTTCTGATGACTGCCATTTCTTAATTACATTCCGAACAGATGATGTTTTCTAGACAACTGCTTAGAAGAACCCATGGTGCTGATTGTTGGGGCAAGGTCAGATGAGTCTGGGCATTTAAAACCTTTGAGATTGACATCACCTGGTCTTCCCAGACGATGATTGAGAACAATCCATGACACTGGCAGGTCTCAGCTTTGCAAGGGGGGCAGTGCATGCTATAAATTCTGCAGGGTGCCCAAACTTTTGCAGACGCCATTTTTTTGTTTTCTGTAATTTTGAAAGTGTAAATGATGGAAATAAAATCTAACTTTTTTTAACATATTATAAGAATGTCTAATCTGTAATTTGATGCCTTTTGGAGATTTTTCCATCTTTCCTTGGCTTCGTTATGCACATTAATACAAATTTTTACCTGGGGTACCCAAACTTTCGATCCCCACTGTAACATTGCATTTTTAACTTGTTATTTCCACTCCTCTGTAGCATTATGTCTGACTAGTTGATGGTAACACTATCTGGCTCGGGTGCCCATTATGCCGAGCTAGATTAGTGTATAGGTTTCAATGGCAACCAATTAAGTGAGGCTTAACATCCCGTCACTATGGCAACTGATAACTAGAGGAGGTGGTTCACTTATGCTAATTGATTAGGTGGTGCTTATTTAAGTGTAATGGTGTACGAGTCTCCGTAATCGCTGAAGAAGTCCCACACACTGGGACGACTCTGTCACGTCATCTGCAGCTACCTTTCATTCACTATATTCACTGCAATTTTTTTTTTTATTAAAACGCTTTAAACCATGCAAAGAGCACTATATATTTTTTATTGATTTTAAATAGTATAACGATCCTGTCCTGTCTGTACTGAGTCTGAGAACCAGCTGGCTGTCTGGAACGGAATGATCATAGTGAAATCGGAGCCCCACAGATGCAATAATCATTCATTACACCCTTTATGGCAGGGGTGGGAAACCTTTTTTCTGCCAAGGGCCATTTGGATTTTTGTAACATCATTCGGGGGCCGTACAAAATGTGCAGACCTCAGACAGTAACCCCCACAGTAGTGCAGACCTCAGACAGTAACCCCCACAGTAGTGCAGACCTCAGACAGTAAGCCCCACAATAGTGCAGACCTCAGACAGTAACCCCCACAGTAGTGCAGACCTCAGACAGTAACCCCCACAATAGTGCAGACCTCAGACAGTAACCCCCACAGTAGTGCAGACCTCAGACAGTAACCCCCACAATAGTGCAGACCTCAGACAGTAACCCCCACAGTAGTGCAGACCTCAGACAGTAACCCCCACAGTAGTGCAGAACTCAGACAGTAACCCCCACAGTAGTGCAGACAGCTCCGCAGACACACACTCAGCGGCGGGGGGGGGGGGCCGGATGGAATGATTTTGCGGGCCGCAGGTTCCCCACCCCTGCTTTATGGGAAGGCTTGTTTGACCTGTTGATTCAGAGGTCCACACAAGGAGGTGAGCGGCCTGTATTGTCTATGGTAGAGGCACTGATACGGATGCACTCAGATGAGAAGCTTCTGAGCACACTTGTCACAAATTGTGGGGATCTTAATCTATCAGGTTTTTTTTTGCTTTTCTCTTATCCCTACATCTTGGATGTGTTATGGACTATTTTTTATTAATGCCATATGAGTGTGTTTCATATGTATATTCTGTACACTATTTATGTATTTTTGGAATTTGTTTTTTATTTATTTATTGATGTAGCACTGCACTGATTATTTATGAAGTACATAGGATTTGTACTTTCTGTGGGACTTCAAATCTGAAACTTGTTTTAGCCTAGTTAGGATTCAGTCTGAAATAAGTTGACTTCCAATTTTTAAATTAAATAGAAGTACTGGTATATCTTCTAGGGCACACGTTGGCCCTAATAATGATACAAACAAGAGTGAAGTTGTATGCTATGAAACCTTGGAAAGATGGGTTATCCCATAAATTATTTATGTATCTAACTAGTTGTTCAACAATGCCTTATACAAAGAAATTTGCTAGAGGAAGAATCTAAAAAATATGTACAATATATGAAATACTGTATCATCAGAAAAGTTTGATATGACTAGCATGTATGATCATTGAAAATACAGTATCGTTTTTTAAATATACAAAAATATTCTAAATGTTTTACCTGTTTGGTTTAGATTTAGTGGACATTCACTCCATGGCAAAGGTTCTTGAAATGAGTTGAAAAAGTACCACATAACCCAGGCTATAATGGTATTGTAATATAAACCCACCAAAAAAGACACCAGCATTGATGCAATTCCTAAAAGATAAACATACAAAAAACATTTTTTTCATTATTAATTTATTTCTATTTACATTCAAATTCAAAGAATAAAGCTTGGGCCAGGGTCACAAAGGACTTTTTCATCCCGGAAATCCCTGAATGAGTTGTTGATAGTTGCTTTATCTAAATACTGACACCAAATGGTCACTGAACTCTAATGCCGCGTACACTCGACCGTTTTTCATGATGAGAAAAATGCCTCTTTTTTTATTTGTTTGTTAAAAACAGTCGTGTTTTTCTAAAAATTTAGAATCTGCTCTATTTTTTTCAAGTTATGAGAAGGGAAATTTGCATAATCAGCCCAAAGGGTGGCACCATTCGAATGGAACTTCCCGTTTATAGTGCCGTTGTACGCGTTGTACGTCACCGTGCTTTGCTCGAGCATTTTTGATCACGATCGTGTGTATGCAAGGCAGGCTTGAGAGGAATCGCGTCGTGACATGAAAAATGGTCGTGTATACGCAGCATCAGGCCCCTCTCACATGATCAGCCCACTCAGATCTGCCTGTCCATTTTTCAGGCGGATCCGTGTGGGCAACCCATTGACTTCTATGGGCAGGCGGGTGTCAGCGGAAATGTGTCTGCTGACACCCGCCTGCCATTCGATCTGACAAGACCTGCTCAAAACAAATGGATGGTGATACGTTCGCCATCCGTCCAACGGATTGGATGGAATCAGATGAAAATAGACAGGCTGCCCGTTTTCATCCGATCTCCCCATAGAGGACGGCTGGGCTGTGACATGTCCATCCCTGCACAGTGAGCAGAGATGGACCTGTCATCCACTTGCTCAGCAGGGATTCATCTGGCGGATCCGCCCTGTGTCAAAAGGCCTTAGGGCTCATGCACACTGTAGCTAAAAAAAAGCTGTTTTTACAGGCATTTGAGCTTTTATTTCAGCTTGAAGAAGCTTGTACTTTTTTGCCTTCTTTTACACATTTTTACTAAGCTTCTTTGGGCTCCTTTGAGCGTCTTTGAGCTTTTTCTTTCACAAGCCCTCCACTCAGCAAATTTTTACCATTTTTTGTGTGTGTGTTTTTAGATGTGATTAAAGACAGATGCTATTTATACTTAGGGGAAACTATGATAGGCTTTTTAATTTGTTAGTGTTAACAAGTTTATAACCTGATCTTTTAGATTTTTTTTATACTTGAAATAAGTTTTGTTTTATAAATAAACATTTAATACATGATGCGTTCGTAATATGTTCATTATAAAGCATGCTGAACTTTCTAATGAATGAAAGAAAATGTTTATTTAAAATTTTGTTTAAAAGACCTGAGACAATAAGGGCTCATTTACACTTGCTTCGGCTTCAACACATATTAATGGCTAGTTTACACTTGCTTCAAAATAAGGCTTCGGACAGGCTTTGTTAAAGCTCTTTGAATTCCAGTTAAAGCTCCTGTCACTAAATAAAATAGTTATCTTACTGTCCTGTTTACACCTTGCTTTTGCTTTGCTTTGGCTACGCTTCAAAAATGATACCCTATGTAGCTTTAGTGGTGCTTCAAAGCATCTTCAAAGCCTCTATATAAGTCTATGGCAAAGCTTGCTTGAAGCCTCATCAAAGCCCCACAAAGACTCACCAAAGCCCCATCAAATCCTAAGGGCTAGTTTACACTTGATTCAAAACATGGCTTCGGACACGCTTTGTTATAGACTTCAATGGAGGCGTTGAAAGCCGCTGTGAAGCACCATTAAAGGGGTTGTAAAGGTACACTTTATTTTCCTTAATAGCTTCCTTTACCTTAGTGCAGTCCTCCTTCACTTACCTCATCCTTCCAGTTTGCTTTTAAATGTCCTTATTTCTTCTGAGAAATCCTCACTTCCTGTTCTTCTGTCTGTAACTCCACACAGTAATGCAAGGCTTTGTCCCTGGTGTGGAGCGTCATGCTCGCCCCCTCCCTTGGACTACAGGAGAGTCAGGACGATTTCAGAGCAGATAGAGAAAAGAGCTGTGTGTTAGTGGGCGTCCTGACTCTCCTGTAGTACAAGGGAAGGACAAGCACGACACTCCACACCAGGGAGAAAGCCTTGCATTACTGTGTGGAGTTACAGACAGAAGAACAGGAAGTGAGGATTAAGATAAAGGCAAGCAAAAAGCTTTTCACACTGAGGTGTTGCACTGGCAGGGCGAGGAACGTGGTTAATGAGCATTTCGCAATACGAGCTATTCATTTTTTTAATCTTGACTTGGTTTGCGAGTGTTGTCTCACAAAATGAGCAAGATTCAAGCCTCTGCGGTGTGAAGTACTGCATTTAGCCAGTTGTTCGGGGGCGCCGGTGACATTCTGAGCTGTTTGAAGCCACTTGCATGCACTAGAAAACACTCGGAAATACTCGGAAAGACTCCGTCTCTGAGGGTTTTCGAGTGCATCCGAGCAGCTCCAAACTGTCGGCGAGTATTTCCGAGTCTCTCCGGGGCCTCCCCACCTCTGGTCACATGCTGTACTGCATAAAATAGAAGTCAATGTGGAACTAATTATCTTTGTTTCCGTTGACTTCTATGGGGAAACTCTGTTTGATATGCGAGTGCTTTGGATTACAAGCATTCTCGTGGAACGGATTATGCTCGTAATCCAAGGTTCCACTGTATCGATATTTGTAAACCAAATTATTTACCATTACAAACAATACAATTTGGTTTATTACAAGTATAATAAGTCACAGATGTGCAACTAACTGGAAGTATGGATACACACCAATGGTTGTACAATGTACTTGAGGACCACAAATGAAGATAACTTTATATAACGACATTTGACATTGCCATCATACACTATATGTATATTTGTTAATTTACGTTTCTTGTTCCTAAATTGCTTAATTCTTAGTAATAAAGCTTACCAACGCCTTTTAGTGTTGGGTGAATGGAGCTCCATACTCCCACGCTGCCTTTTCTTAGACGTTGTCCAATTGCAAATTCTACATGTAGAAGTGGAATGCCTTCAAATACCAGCAGTATAAGGAAGGGGATCATGAACGCTCCTGTAAAAAGCAGTATTTTAATGTTTATTTAATGTGTGCACAGAACATTACTTGCAAAAATGTAACATCGAAAAATTTGCATTATTGTTTTCACAATCCATACTATTATTTAAATACAACTGTAGTTGTATGGCTGTGTATTTCAGTACTTCTGAACTGGTAAGTAGTAAAGCTTAGAATTCCTTATTTCGATACTTTTTCCAGGTTATTGGCTATGAAAGTGCATCAGCATGACAACCAGGCAACCAACATTTTCACAAGGAAACGTCAGCAATGGCAGTCTGCATGTTACCTTTGTGACAGCTGTACTTTGCCATAATTATAGTTTCATCATAAATCTACAGTTCAGTAGATATAAAATAAGAAAGCATGTCACACCTATAATTTACTGACCATCATTTATTGACCATCTTTAGGTGAATGCAACACAATGGGGGTTATTACTGTAACGACACCTCGAGTATGAAAGGGGTTAACGTCGTTTAGGACAGTCCATTCCCGAACACAAATGCAGCTACCGGACACTCCAACCAACCGAAGAAGAAACCCATACGAATAATTCTCCCCCAAACACGAGACGAGGTCCGTGTTGAAGGTCAAACAGGAATATATATCTTTATTAAGGAATACAATATTATATACAGAAAGAGAGGAGGCTCCTACAACCTGCTCATACCACTCCAGCAATACACCTGTGACCAGAAGCCTAATTAACATGAGCTCATTAACTAATCCCTTTTGACAGCCTAAATAACTCAGAGACATTACCTTTGGGCTAGACTTGTCGTCTGGTAGCTCAGAAGACACAATCAACATTATCACAAATCAACACAGAACTCCTTCACACAATAGCAGAGTTAATTACCACAAGCAACAATGAGGATCTAATGACTCTTACATTGAACTTCCTGTAATGCCTATATAAGGAGGTATACTTCCTGGGCATAGCCCTCACAGTGTACAGGGGGCAGCATCTTCATATTTCTTGAAAGTTATTGTTAATGAATATTACGGTCTCATTTGAAGTAATCCAATCATATTCTCAGGGTTCATTATTTTCTTGGTCACCATGTGCCCAAAAGTTACTCCTGTTACATTTACGAAAGGCAAATCCACTTTGCACTACAAGTGCAAAGTACAAGTGCAAAGTGCACTTGAAATTGCACTGAAAGTGCACTTGGAAGTGCAGTTGCAGTAAATCTGAGGGGTAGATCTGAAATGAGGAGAAGCTCTGCTGATTTTGTTATCCAATCATGTGCAAGCTAAAATGCTGTTTTTTATTTCCATTGCATGTTCCCCTCGGATCTACAGTGACTGCACTTCCAAGTGCACTTTCAGTGCAATTTCAAGTGGACTTTGCACTTGTAGTTTGTACTTGTGGTGCAACGTGGATTTGCCTTTAGTAAATAACCCCCAATGATTAGCAAACAATTTTGATGTTTAGAATTTCCATCTTCATTAAATGACACATTGTAACGTCTTTATGAGGATAGAGGAATGGTGGACTGGCAAAAAGCAATATTTTACACAGATGTGGCATTTACTAGCATTGTTATAGACAACTGTAAACCCACTCTAATATATTTATATTTATAATGTAGTGAATATGACATTTACTTAACATTGATTGAAAGTGAATCAATCACTGTAAAGCATACACTTGAAGATACATCTTCAATGAAAGTTTGGTGAATGTCAGATTCACTACTTTATGATTATGCCGTGAGAGATGATACCGCTGTAAAAACTGCTGATCCCTTGGCTTTGCTTCCATCCCGCTTAACCAAAAAGGTGCTGGCTATGCACAGGTGCATTGTATGTATCATATATGTAAATGCCAACACTGATTCACACACTCTTTCACACTGCATATGGTGGAGGGTTACAGTATTTTTCTAAGACAGTTAGGGGTGTATTCATAAATAAAGTTAAATAGCTATTTATTTATTTATTTTTGGTTGAACTAGATCAGGGGTGCCCAGTCGCTGGCCGGCCCACGGCATCCTCCGATGTGGCCCGCCACGTCTTGCTCTCAGATGGCGGGTCGGCAAGCCCAGATCGCCGGTTCCAGACCCGCCATCTCTGAGCACCAGCATGAAGAACGAAGCCGCCGCTATAGGAAGCAGAGCCAGTGCTTCCTTTATAGCTTCGGCTCCTTCACAGGCGGAGTGATACCAAATGTACCACGCCTGTGACAGGAAGCATCGGCTCTCTACTGCAGCCGCGTGCTTCTGTCAAATTAATTAATGGGAACCCGCGATCTGGGACAGCAGCCAGCAGCTGTGCCAGTATCAGTACCAGTCACCAGTACCAGTCACCAGTACCAGCCTTGCTGTACCAGTCACCAGTATCAGTGACCAGTACCAGTCACCAGTACCAGCCACCAATACCAGTCACCAGAACCAGCCACCAGTACCAGCCATGCAGTACCAGTCACCAGTATCAGCATCAGTACCAGTACCAGCCAGCAGTACCAGTACCAGTCAGCAGTACCAGCCAGCAGTACCAGTACCCGCCAACAGTACTAGTAGCCACCAGCAGTATCAACCAGCAGTACCAGCCAGCGGTGCCTGCCAGCAGTACCGGTACCAGCCAGCAGTGCCAGTACCAGTCAGCAGTACTAGTAGCCACCAGCAGTATCAGACAGCAGTACCAGTCAGCAGTACCAGCCAGCCGTACCTGCCAGCAGTACCAGTACCAGCCAGCAGTACTCTCCAGCAGTACCAGTACCAGCCAGCAATACCAGTACTAGTCAGCAGTACCCACCAGCAGTACCCACCAGCAGTACCAGTACCAAGCAGCAGTACCAGCCAGCAGTACCAGTACCAGCCAATAGTACCAGTATTAACCAGCATTACCAGCCAGTGGTGCCTGCCAGCAGTACCAGCAGAAAGTACCCAACAGCAGTACCTGTCAGCAGTGCCAACCAGCAGTACCAGTACCAGCCAGCAGTACTTGCCAGCAGTACCAGTACCCACCAGCAGTACCAGCCAGCAGTACCAGTACCAGCCAGCGGTACCTGCCAGCAGTATCAGCCAGCAGTACCCAACAGCAGTTCGGAGGGCCCTTAGGGTAGAGCAGCCTACATCCATGTCTCTCTACGTCAGCAGTACCAGTATCAGCTCTGGAGGACAGCCAGCAGCAGCCATCAACCATAACCGCCTGGGGGACAGCAGCAACCAGCTGCAGGAATCTTGAGAAAGAAGTAAAGATTGAGGTAAGTTGAGGTGCATGTAAACCGCTGTGCATCAGTGCGAAAGCATCCTTAGGCCCCTTTCACACGATTGGTCCGATCGGGTCTGCCTGTCTGTTTTTCAGGCATACCCAATCAGACCCTTCATTCATCTCTATAGAGCAGCAGATGTTTACACCTGCCTATCTGAAATCCAATCTGCTTAATAAAAACAGAAGGTGGATCGATCCTCTTCTGTCTGGGCAGATCGGAGGGCCCTTAGGGTAGAGCAGCCTACATCCATGTCTCTCTACGTATGCAGAGTGGACATGGACCTGCCATCCGCCTGCTACACTCATTGTGGCCCGCGACCGGTTAGCAAGTTGCCAAGGTGGCCCTCGCTCCTCAAAAGGTTGGGCACCCCTGAACTAGATGGACTTGTGTCTTTTTTCAACCTGACTAACTATGTAACTATGGGGTTGATTTACTAAAGGCAAATCCACTTTGCACTCCAAGTGCACTTGGAAGTGCATTTGGAGGTGCAGTTGCTGTAGATTTGAGGGGAAGATCTTAAATGAGCGGAAGCTTTTTTATTTCCCTTGCATGTCCCCCTCAGATCTACAGCAACTGCACTTCCAAGTGAACTTCTAAGTGCACTTGCAACATATTTTAGTTCCATTTTGATGATTAAATATTAAAATTATTCAAATTTGAAATGAGCTACGCACTAAAACATTAAAATGGCCAACCTTCACAAAGGAACATTCCATTCATACATTACATAGTTACATATGTCAGGTTGAAAAAAGACTATGGGCCAGATTCTCTAAGATTCTGCGTTGGCGTAGTGTAAGCCATTTACACCACGCCACCGCAACTTACAGGAGCAAGTGCCGTATTCTCCAAGCACTTGCTCCGTAATTTGCGGCGGCGTAGTGTAAATGGCCCGGCGTATGGCCACGTAATTCAAAGGGGGCGGCTTGTATTCAAATTAATCGCGCCCCCGCGCCGATCGAACTGCGCATGCTCCAGCTCACGACGGAAAACGTCAATGACGCCGACGTGAGCGTAATTGACGTAAAGTCGTATTCGCGGACGACTTAGTAAAACGACGTAACCGATGGAAAAAGACAACGCTGACCCGACGCCATACTTAACATGACATACGGCGGACTGGCGTAAGGTTACCCCTCATATAGCAGGGGTAACCTTACGCTTACGTAAACGACGTAAACGACGACTACGCGACGCAAATTCGTTCGGGAATCGGCGTATCAGGCTCATTTGCATAGTCAAATGAGAACTGAACGTAAACGCCATCTAGCGGCCAGCGTCGCATTACATCTAAGATCCGACGGTGTAAGTGACTTACACCTGTCGGATCTTGGCCGTATCTATGCGAAAATGATTCTAGGAATCACTCGCATAGATACCCGGGCTCAGAAACAGAGATACGACGGTGTTTCCTGAGATACACCATCGTAACTCTTCTGAGAATCTGGCCCTATCTAGTTAAACCAATAAAGAAAAAAAAAAGAAAATCATACAATCCCATATACCCAATTATAGACCCACAGTTGATCCAGAGGAAAGCAAAAAAAAAAAAGAAAAGCTAAGCATGATCCAATTTGCTACAGCAGGGGTAAAAATTCCTTCCTGATCGGCTCAGAGGCAATCAGATTTTCCCTGGGTCAACTTTACCTATAAATGTTATTATTATGTACACTTAGGAAATAATCCAGGCCTTTTTTAAAGCAATCTACTGAGCTGGCTAAGACCACCACTGGAGGGAGTCTATTCCACATTTTCACAGCTCTTACTGTGAAGAAACCTTTCTGTATTTGGAGATGAAATCTCTTTTTCTCCAGTCGTAAAGAGTGCCCCCTTGTCCTCTGACCATATTGAGAGGATAGAGACAATCCTGTCACATGAATTGGACACATATGAACAATGTTGTCAAATCTGGCTCCCTTGGAAGTTGTTCAGGGAATCTGCTGAAATGCAAAATATTTTTACAGGATTGTTGTAAGATTTAAACCTGGACTAGAGTTGGGATGAGCGAGGTGATGTCCAAGTGCCCATTCCTGGTTGCTTTACCTTTATTTTTATCTTCCTCCCTTTTACGTCTTTTTATTTTGTTTTGTTTTGTCTTGTTGTGTTTTGTTTTGTCTTTTTGAGTTTTGTTTTCGGGGCAATGTAACTTGCAGGAGTTGAACATGGGGAGTAAGGATGAGCCGAACGCCCCCCTGTTCGGTTCGCATCAGAACTTGCGAACACACCCAATGTTCATGTGAACTTTAGAACCCCGTTAAAGTCTATGGGACTAGAACATTTGAAATCTAAAGTGTTAATTTTAAAGGCTAATATGCAAGTTATTGTCCTAACAAGTGTTTGGGGACCTGGGTCCTGTCCCAGGGGACATGTATCAATGCAAAAAAAAGTTTTAAAAACGGCCGTTTTTTCAGGAGCAGTGAATTTAATAAGGCTAAAAGTGAAACAATAAAAGTGTAATATTACTTTAAATTTCGTACCTGGGGGGGCGTAAAGTCAGCATGTGAAAAAGCGCATGTTTCCCGTACATAGAACTGTCCCTGCACAAAGTGTCATTTCTAAAAGAAAAAAAAGCATTTAAAACCGGCTTTGCGGCTCTAATGAATTGTCGGCTCTGGCAATTCAGAGATGATTTATTCATAAAAAAAAAAAACGTGGGGGTCCCCCAAATTCCATTAACAGGCCCTTCAGGTCTGATATGTATATTAAGGGGAACCCCGCCATCAATTTAAAAAAAAATGATGTGGGGTTCCCCCCAAATATCCATACCAGGCCCTTCAGGTCTGGTGTGGATTTTAAGGGGAACTCCACCCCAAATTTAAAAAAAAAATGGCGTGGAGTTCCCCCAAAAATTCACACCAGACCCTTATCCAAGCACGTTAACCTGGCTGGCCGCAGAAAAGAGGGGGGACAGAGTGCGGCCCCCCCGCTCCTGAACCGCACCAGGCCACATGCCCTCAACATGGGGAGGATGTCCCCATGTTGATGGGGACAAGGGCCTCATCCCCACAACCCTTGCCCGGGGGTTGTGGGGGTCTGCGGGCGGGGGGCTTCTCAGAATCTGGAAGACCCCTTTAACAAAGGGGACCCCCAGATCCTGCCCCCCCTATGTGAATTGGTAATGGGGTACCTCTACCATTTCACGAAGGAAGTGTAAATAGTTAAAAAAAAACACACAGACACCATAGAAAAAATGCCTTTATTAATAAAAAAAATAAAAATCCAGCGGTGGTAATCCACTCTCGATGCAGCTCCTTGCTCCAACGTTGTCTTCTATCCAGCGACGGATGATCTCTCCAGCGACGAGTGATCAGCGGTCCAGTCCAGTGATGAGAAGATCCATCCGTCCAGAGCGCAGCAGGCGAGCTCCACTCTCCGCTGGACACAGCCCAGCAGAATGACGCGCTGGAGCTTTGACATTTCTTATATAGGGGAAGTGGCCACCCGTCACGTGACCCCGCCCCCTCTGACGCACCCTCGTACGTCACTGGGAAAGCCCGGTCTTTCCCAGTGACGTACGAGGGTGCGTCAGAGGGGGCGGGGTCACGTGACGGCTGCATAGAGGCAACGCTTGTAGTGTGGGGGAAGATCCGGCCAGGAAATTCACTTTAGTACAGCAATGGAGGAGTATCCCATGCTGAGTCTGGCTAAATCCCGCTGTGGATCTTGTGATCAGCTGTAGTCTGTCTGGCATTCTTGATTCATCTTGTGCTGTGATCCTATACCCTGGATTATCCCGCTGTGGATTATAAATAACGCTGTTATTTAACCACCTTTTGGTAAGCCTCAGTCCATGTGGTGGCGGCTCACATATTTACCAGTGCACTGGGTGTTGTTCGTTCCGGAATTTCAGTTTTTTTGGACATTTCTTATCATTATTTATGTTTCACTCATGAGGACTTGATTGTTTAACTTCATTTGCCAAATAGTTGCCCAATTAAACAATGCATTAAGGTCGGCTTGTAAGTTGGAGACATCCTGTAAGGACGTTATTCCACTGCATAGCTTGGTGTCATCTGCAAACACTGAAATGGTGCTTTTAGTCCCAGACCCAATATCATTTGTAAATATATTAAAAAGTAAGGGTCCCAACACTGAACCTTGGGGTACACCACTAATTACATTAGACCATTCCGAGTAAAATTCATTAACCACTACTCTCTGAATTCTATCTTTTAGACAGTTTTCCATCCATTTACAAACTGATTTTTCCAAGCCTCTAGACTTCACCTTACACATAAGCCGTGTGTGGGGAACAGTGTCAAACGCTTTTGCAAATTCCAAGTATACCACGTCCACCGCCACCCCTCTGTCCAAAGTTTTACTTACCTCCTCATAAAAATAAATCAGGTTTGTTTGACAACTTCTGTCTTTCCTGAATCAATGCTGTCTGTTGCTTAAAATATTTTTTTCCAGCAAGACCTCATCTATGTGGTCTTTTTTTAAACTCTCCAGTATCTTCCAGACTATATAAATTAAACCAACAGGTCTATAGTTATTTGGTAAAGACTTTGATTCCTTTTTAAATATGGGGACCACATTGGCCCTATGCCAATCCTGTGGTACTAAAACAATGGCTTTGAAATTACAGAGATCAATTCTTTTAGGATTTGTGGGTGAATGCCATCTGGTCCTGTGCTTTATCCACCTTTATTCTGTCTAAATATTTCTGGACCATATTGTCATTGTGGATCATTTGGGGCTGTGTCAATACAATCCCCATTATGGACTTGAGCTCCCCCAATGGTCTTTTGTATACACAAAGGTGAAGAAAGTATTTAATACATTTTCCTTCTCTTTGTCCCCAGTTACCCACTCTAGATTATTTTGTAAAGGGCCTACATGCTCAAGCATTAGGTTCTCTAATCTCTCCCCTGACTTTCCTGTGTTGCGCATGGAACAGGCAATATTTCAAAAAATATCACCATGGAAGTCCTTCCCTTCAACTTTCAGCTAGGGATGAGCCGAACAGCCCCCAGTTCGATTTGCATCAGACAATGCGAACAGGCAATACATTTGTTCGAACATCCGAACACCGTTAAAGTCTATGGGACTTGAACATGAAAAATCTAAAATCTAATTTTAAAGGCTTATATGTCATAAAAAGTGTTTGGTGACCCGGGTCCTGCCCCAGGGGACATGTATCAATGCAAAAAAAAGTTTTCAAAACTGACGTTTTTTCGGGAGCAGTGATTTTAATAATGCTTAAAGTGAAACAATAAAAGAGAAATATTCCTTTAAATTTTGTACCTGGGGTGTGTGTATAGTATGCCTGTAAAGTAGCGATTGTTTCCCGTGCTTAGAACTGTCCCTGCACAAAATGTCATTTCTGAAGGAAAAAAGTCATTCAAAAGTACTCGCGGCTATAATGAATTGTCGGTTCCTGGCAATACAGAGAAAAGTCATTGAAAGTCATTGATAAAAAAAAATGCGTGGGGTTCCCCCTAAATTCAATTACCAGGCCCTTCAGGTCTGGTAGAGATATTAAGGGGAACCCTGCATCAAATTTAAAAAAAAATGACGTGGGATTCCCCCCAAATATCCATACCAGACCCTTTATCCAAGCACGCAACCTGCAGGCCGCAGAAAAAGAGGGGGGACGAGAGAGTGCCCCCCCTCCTGAACCGTACCAGGCCATGCCCTCAACATGGAGAGGATGCTTTGGTGGTCTGTGACCCCTCAATGCACCATGTCCCCATGTTGATGGGGACAAGGGCCTCATCCCCGCAAACCTTGCCTGGTGGTTGTGGGGGTCTGCGGGCGGGGGCTTATCGGAATCTGGAAGACCCCTTTAACAAAGGGGACCCCCAGATCCCGACCCCCCTATGTGAAAGAAAGTGTAAAAATGTACCCCTGAAGGGCCTGGTAATTAAATTTGGATGGACCCCCACGCATTTTTTTTTTATCAATGACTTTCAATGACTTTTCTCTGTATTTCCGGGAGCCCACAATTCATTATAGCCGAAAGTACTTTTAAATTACTTTTTTCCTTCAGAAATTACATTTTGTGCAGGGACAGTTCTAAGCACGAGAAACAAGCGTTACTTTACAGGCATACTATACACCCCCCTAGGTACAAAATTTAAAGGAATATTTCACTTTTATAGTTTCACTTTAAGCAATATTAAAATCACTGCTCCCGAAAAAACTGCCATTTTTAAAACTTTTTTTTTGCATTGAGACATGTCCCCTGGGGCAAGACCCCAAACACTTTTTATAACAATAACTTGCATATAAGCCTTTAAAATTAGCACTTTAGATTTCTCCCATAGACTTTTACAGGGTGTTCCGCGGCTTTTCGAATTTGCCACAAACACCCCAAATTGTTCGGCGAATGGGTGAACAGGCAATTTTCGAGTCGAACATGAGTTTGACTCAAACTCGAAGCTCATCCCTACTTGCAGCCTAGTTCTTTGAATTGGTTCTTAAGAAGCCTTCACATTCCATATATTCTGTCATTGGTTTCATCTTGGACCAAGACAGCTGGGTCATGCCCAGCCCCATCCCAGTAATTTATCAACCCGGTCCACCACATGCCAAACCCTGGAACCAGGGATACAGCAAACCATTCGGTTGAGGCATCCTGGCGACAAATTGTTCCATCAGTCCTTCTGATTATAGCATTTTGCACATTAGCTGATTTTAGACAACATAGTCTAATGGTAATGGTAATAACCACTGAATGGTGTGATGATGAGGTCTGAGCACCCCAATATTGTGTGGGCAACCTTGTTGCTTTAAAATTGCAAGTAAGCAGTGACTTACTAGCACTTATTGCTTTCTTAGGAACCATTGACAGTGGGCAGCTGTCATTTATAGAAACTGTAGAAATACTGCCTCTTTATATGATCCCCTGAGAACAGTCAAAAGCTTGATCATTCAGCTTAACACCCGAATAACCAAGGTTCAGACTGAACCATTGCCTTATCCCTAATTGTGGCATGTGATATATGCCTATCTTTTGCCAAATTGTATTAAGCCACAGAATCTAAACAATTTTATGCCATTGACTGTTTTATGGAACCCAAAGAGCCCAGGACTTTGGTAAAGCATTTCTTCACCCCCAATGTCATGTTGTGCTGCCCTGACTCCTCCCTGTCACTCTTTTACAAGTGGACATAATATTTTTTAACAAGGTGCTTTACGTATGTTGTAAAGCAGAACTTCCACATTTCTCGCCTAGGTGAGACTTTCTTCCCAACCCCTTTGCATCGGTCTTGGGAGAGCCAGTGGCACATCTGTGCATTCGCTGGTTTCCCATACATTCATGAAAACTGATGGGAAAACAGCACAGATTTTGCTTGCAGAGACATGCAATTTGAAAAAGAGTCCTGTACGCAGGGGTGTATTATGAAATAAGTGGGCCCATGTGCAAGCTAAAAAGTGGGCCCTAGTGACAGAAAAAAAATGCGGCAAAAAATGTGTGTGGCTAAAATGTGTGCACTAAAATATTGGACATGGCTTAATGGGGTGTGGTTTAATAGAGTTTGAGATGACTTACATAGTGCAGAATGCAGTAATGTTAAATAGGGAATGTACAATGCGGAGTGTATGGCGGTGGATAGTATGTGCAGGAGAGGAGTGTGGAGTGTATGGTGGTGGATATTATGCTCAGGAGAGGAGTGCGGGGGGTATGGAGGTGGGTAGTATGTGCAGGAAGAAGGGTATGAAGTGTATGGAGATGAGTAGAGGAGTGGGTGTGTTTGGTGGTGGGTATTATGTGCAGGAGAGGAGTGCGGCATGTATGGAGGTGGGTAGCAGTGGCGGAATTATAGGGGTCGCTGAGATCGCCATGGCGACTGGGCCCCTTGCTGGAGGGGGCCCTTGAGGGGCGGCAGGGGTGGCTAAAACGAGCTCCCCGAACACCAGCCGAACTGTGCAGGGAGCTTGTCACATTAACCTAAAGTGAAAGCAGTGTGTGCTGTGCTCTTTGTCTCCCCCTACAGTACAGTACCCAGCAGGAAGAGCCAAGGTAAAGGTCTACTGTTTTTTTATGACTATCTACTGTATGTGTATTTATACGTGTATGCATGTGTGTGCATGTATGTATGTGAATGTATGCATGTGTGTGTGCATGTATGTGTGTGTGCATGTATGTATGCATGTGTTTATCAGTGGCGGTGCGTCCATATGGGTGCCACCCCCTCTCTCCAACCACCCCCTCTATGACCAATGGATCGATTCATGCATAGCATGAATCGATCCATGGCCACCACTGCCACCCCCATATTTAGGTGCCTGTCCCCTTTTCGAGCACTGGGTGCCTGAATTACAGCGGGGGGGGGTGTTTTTGAATCACCTGATTAGAACCATAGGCTCTAATAGGCTTCAAAATACGTGAACTGCGACCGCCCAGGTGTTTTAGAAAAGCAAAATAATATTCACTTTCCTAACATTGAACCACCTCTTCATCAATTGGGGGTGCGGGTCTGTTACCCGTCACCTAATTGGCTGAAACGATAGACGTGGCTATTGGACGCCTATCAGGATGAGAGGACTGGAGATTAGGACAGCAGGAGACGCATGGAGGACCCCGCTCGTAGCTGTCAACCGCTGCCCCACCGAGTAAGTGCCGGGCGAGCGGGCGGTGGGGATTCAAAGTGGTGGCATTCGAAGGCACAGTTGCAGCATTTAATGGCACACTGACAGTGTTTAATGGGCACACAGGCATTTGATGGGCACACTGGCAACATTTTATGGGCACAGTGGCAGAGTTTGATGGGCACAGTGGCGGCATTTGATGGCACATTGGTGGCATTTGATGGCACAGTGGCGGCTTATGATGGGCACAGTGGCAGCATTTTATGGCACACTAGCAGCATTTAATGGGCACACTGGCGGCATTTGATGGGCACAGTGGCGGAATTTGATGGGCACAGTGGCGGCATTTGATGGGAACAGTGGTGGCATTTGATAGGAACAGTGGCAGAATTTGATGGGCACTGTAGTTGCAGTTGATGAGCACAGTGGCTACAATTGGTGTTTTTTTATTTTTTTTATTTACAGTTTGCTTGCGCCACCCTAAAAAAATTGAGCACCAGCTGCAGCTGCCACTGGTTTATATGTGTGTGTGTTTACATGTATGTATGCACATTTAATGTATGCGGTTTTAATCCTGACCCCCTATATGCGTACAATCAGAACCTATTTTTTTATTTTATTTTTGCTTGTTCATAGTGCCAGCAATAAAATGCTGTTCCTCCAAAAAGTGATCCATGCACAGATCGCTTTTCAGAGGCATTTGACAGCCGGTAAAGAGGCAATATGTTGCCTACTGACCGCCTGTTTTAACCCTGATTTGGAGTGGTTGAAGTGCAGCCCCATTCCCCTAGGGGTATATTTCAAGTGTGCCCTGACTGGCAAAAAATTTACAAACACTGACAGAGGACACGAACAGTGTCAGTAGGTTAGTGGATGGTGTCAGTAGTTTTTTGGTTTTTATTATCTTATTATCTATTCTTTTTTTTACAATTTTGTTGTTTATTTTTTTTATTTTTATTTTTATATTTCTTTTAATGTTTTTTTCTTTTCTCTCTTAAGGGAGACCTATAGGCAAAACTTTTTTTTCATTTTGGACAGAGCAATGGAGGGTTATAACCCCTGTCAGATTTTTTTTTTGCCATCTGTGTCCCATTGGGGAGATTTCCCTTCACTCCCTGTCCCATAGCCAAACAGGACATTTTGCCTTTAGTTATACTTTAATAAATAATATTTTAAAAAGTTAAATTATCTCTAATGCACGTAACCTGAACTTAAAGAATCCCTGTCTCCTTGAAGAGTGCTACTATATTGTTAATCTCTGAAATATCCCTGTCTGTCATGACAGTGCATATTAGACATTTTTTAAGGGTCAGAAATTTTAACATAGATATTGTGAATGGGTTGGGTTTCCAATAAAAGCGCTTAGTGGCACTATTTTGATGTGTAACGAGTTAACGACATATAGAATATATCCCTGCTACACGCTTTAAATATAAAAAAAATACACCAAACAGAAAAGTGCACAAACTAAAAATGTGAAATCATTACATAAACCCAAACTCATTGAATAAATGAACATCTAGGGCCAGATTCACAAAGAGATACGACGGTGTATCTCCAGATACACCGTCGTATCTTTGACTTACACTGCCTGAAATTGGTCCTATCTATGCGCCTGATTCATAGAATCAGGTACGCATAGATATGGCTAAGATCCGACAGTGTTAAACTGTGTTACACTGTCGGATCTTATTTTCAATTTAAAAATGGCGCCGGGGGCGTTCCCGCTGATTTACACTGAATAATATGTAAATCAGCGAGATGCGCAAATTCACGAACGTACGCGGACCCGACGCAGTCTTCTTACAACGTTTCCGTAGCGGCTTTCCCGGCGTATACTTACCCCTGCTTCTATGAGGCGCAGCCAATGGTAAGTATAGCCGTCGTTCCCGCGTCTAGTTTGAATTTTCTTACGTCGTTTGCGTACGCCGATTCACAAACACGCGCGTCGCAAGTCACGCTCACGTCGAAACCACTGACGTCCTAGCGACGTCAGTGGGAGCAATGCACGCTGGGAAATTCCCCGGACGGCGCATGCGCATTTAAATCGGTGCGGGAACGCGCCTGATTTAAATAGTACACTCCCCCTAGCCGCGGAATTTGAATTCCGCCGGGGGTTTTACGATCCGCCGCCGCAAGTTTGGAGGTAAGTGGTTTGTGAATTACCCACTTGCCTCCCAAACTTGCGGGAGCGGATCTTAAATCACGTAGATCGAGCGGATCTATAGATCCGCTGATCTACGTGAATCTGGCCCCTAATCTTCATTCAGTGCTCAGTGTGCTGTGTGATTTTTTTCCCATACTTTAGATCTGTGCTTAAAAAGGTGCTCTGTGCCCCCATTCAGAAAATAGATTGGCCAAATCTCATAGCTTCTTATCGGTAGTCATTTGTATAACACAGGCTCTTATTTCTGTTACAGATCCAATTAAAGCATTTTTCCACTTTATAATTACTTGTAGGAGCCACTAGATGTCACCTCTTATCATTTAAATCCTTTCTTCGTGCATGAATGAGACTTTCCCTAATGGCAAATGGCAAAATGCAGAATACTTGTAGAGCCCATTCTCATAATTGTGTTGTATTAATGTGCAGTACAACCGTAATAGGATGGACTTTAAATAAATGACAAACAAACTGCATCCCAATTTCAGATATCACTTTTATTTAGCAGTTACAGCACTTGTCCTTTTTTAAATAACATTTTAAACAATATTTAACTGTTGTAATTAACTCCCCAGCAATGTGTTCCCTGCAACTTGTTATGCAGGTTTTTTTGTATGTATATGTAAATGAAAAGAAAAATATAAATCTAAGCATACAAATGAAAATAAAATAATTCAAATACTAAATATTATTGTTACAGGTACTAGAATACAAACCAAGGACATACCTCCCAACTTTTTGAAGTTCAAAATGAGGGACTCCAGATGGAAATGATATGCGGCGCGTGTAGGAAAATGTGGGTGGGGCCAGACAGTTAACAGTGGGAGGGGCTTAAAGAGTGTGGTTAAACAAAACCTGGGCTTCCTTGTACCTATAAAGGGGTCAGTAGAAAGAAAGAACCGCCGCTCCAGATGATGTGCCTCAGTGATAAATAAAATAGCCCAAAATCCAGTGGGTGCAGGCAATGCACAGAGCATAAATGGGAGGAAAGAAATTTTGGACAGCCGCACTCCAATAAAAGGTAAAAAGGTATTGCCTTTTATTCTGGTAAAAAATACTACAAAAGCAAGAAAAAAACAGCAAACAGTGGGGTAATAGAGCTAACTAGTTTCACATTGATAACCAATGCTTAGTCATATAAAGGGGTCAGCAGGGCAGGACCCATGGTTTATAAAGCAGGGAAAGAGGGTCACAAGGAAAGAGGACAGGAATCAGCACGGCGGAGGAGAGGAGTCAATAGGGCAGGGTACAGAGGTCAGCAGGACGAAATACAGGACTCAGTAGGGCAAGGCACAGGGGTCAGCAGGACAGAGGACAGGAATCAATAGGGCAGGGTATAGGAATCAGCAGGACAGAGGACAGGAGTCAATAGGGCATGGTACAGAGGTCAGCAGGACGAAATACAGGACTCAGTAGGGCAAGGTACAGGGGTCAGCAGGACGAAATACAGGACTCAGTAGGGCAAGGTACAGGGGTCAGCAGGACAGAGGACAGGAATCAATAGGGCAGGGTATAGGAATCAGCAGGACAGAGGACAGGAGTCAATAGGGCAGGGTACATGGGTCAGCAGGACGGAGGACAGGAGTCAATGGGACAGGGTATAGGCATCAGCAGGACAGAGGACAGGAGTCAATAGGGCAGGGTATAGGGATCAGCAGGACAGAGGACAGGAGTCAATAGGGCAGGGTACATGGGTCAGCAGGACAGAGGAAAGGAGTCAATAGGGCAGGGTACATAGGTCAGCAGGACGGAGGACGGGAGTCAATGGGGCAGGGTATAGGCATCAGCAGGACAGAGGGCAGGAGTCAATAGGGCAGGGTATAGGGATCAGCAGGACAGAGGACAGGAGTCAATAGGGCAGGGTACATGGGTCAGCAGGACAGAGGAAAGGAGTCAATAGGGCAGGGTACATAGGTCAGCAGGACGGAGGACGGGAGTCAATGGGGCAGGGTATAGGCATCAGCAGGACAGAGGGCAGGAGTCAATAGGGCAGGGTATAGGGATCAGCAGGACAGAGGACAGGAGTCAATAGGACAGGGTACATGGGTCAGCAGGACAAAGGACAGGAGTCAATAGGGCAGGGTGCAGGGGGTCAGCAGGTCAGAGGACAGGAGTCAATAGGGCAAGGTAGAGGGGGTCAGCAGGACGGAGGACAGGAGCCAGTAGGGCAGAGTACAGGGGGTCAAAAGAATGGAGGACAGGAGTCAATAGGACAGGGTACAGGGGTCAGCAGGACAGAGAATAGGAGTCAATAGGGCAGGGTACAGGGGGTCAAAACCCCCCCATTCTTCCTCCTAGAAAAAATACCCTTGCCCAAATGTACCTTACTTGTGCAAATAGCAACCCTCCCTCCCCTCTACAAACCTCTCCCCCTCCTGTAATACCAGAGCTTCTCTATACAGCACATGAAACTGGCTGGACCCATAGATCAAATTGTACACTGTATGATTACCGCCCACCATCCACATTTCTTGTGCTGAAAGATGAGCAGCTCTTGTAGGTCAAAGGGGGCGCTAATAATACAGTATACAGTACAATCTATGTGTAGCCCCCTGTTCCTAAAAATGGTGCTATAGTGTAAATTTTGGCTGAGATGTCAACAGCTCAGATTTGATTGTATATTTGGTTTTGTTCTAAACTTGACTGAGTTGTGCATTTCTCACTTTTGCCAGTAGGTGTCACTGGTACCACAGGACAGTGTGAGAATTACAACTAGGTCAGATACATGGTGGATTGAAGGTGTCAATCCCAGAGCCTCCATCCTCGGGTGAGTGAGCTCACCATCCAATGTCTGTAACCAAAGTATCACCCCTCCCTCCCTTCTCCCTCCTGCCTCAAAGCAAGGTAAAGGGTGCCCTGTGGACTTTGATGTAAGGACCATGGATAACCCCCAGGTATGCCACCCATGACCACCAGGGATGCCTCTTAGTGCCTATAAATTATGCCAATCAAGGCCCATCATTAATGCCTGCCAGTGCCTCCATATCAGTGATGCCCATCAGTGCCATCTATCAGTATCCATCAAAGCCACCCATCAGTGCCACCTATCAGTGCCCATCTATGCCCATCAGTGCCACCTTTTAGTGCCCATCAGTGCCGCCTATCCGTGCCCATCAGTGCTGCCTATCAGTGTCACCCATAAGTATCTATGCCCATCAGTGCCACCTTTTAGTGCCCATCAGTGCAGCCTTTCAGTGCCTATCACTGTCGCCTATCAGTGCCCATCAGCTCCACCTATGAGTGCCCATCAGCCCCACCTATGAGTGCCCATCAGTGCCGCCTATCAATGTCCATCAGAACTGCATATCAGTGCCACTTTTCAGTGCCCATCAGTACCGCCTATCAGTGTCCATCATTGCTACATATTAGTGCCCCTCATCAGTGCCACTTCATTAGTGCCACCTCATCAGTGCCGCCTTATCAGTGCCCGTCAGTGCAGCCTCATCAGTGCCCACCAGTGAAGGAGAAAACGTACTTATTTACAAATTTTATAACAGAAACAAAGAAAAACTTTTTTTTTTTTCAAAATATTCTGTCTTTTTTATTTGTTTAGCAAAAAATAAAAACCCCAGTGGTGATCAGAATTCCACCAAAAGAAAGTTCTATTGTGTGAACAAAATACAAAAAAAAAAAAAATGGGTACAGTGTTGCATGACCGTGTCATTTAAATGTGACAGTGCTGAAAGCTGAACACTTCCTTGGGCAGGAAGGGGGAATTTGCCCTGTACTGAAGTGGTTAATATTGACACAAGTGCCCATGGTGGATGGAGAAATAGGCCTTTAATTGCTCCCACTGACCCACCAAAGCAGAAGCATTTTTTACTCCCACTGACCAAAGACACAGGGGTATTTTTTACTCCCACTGACCATCAACGCAGAAGCATTATTTTACTCTAACTGACCACCAATGCAGAGGCATTCGTTTCACTCTTACTAACTACCAATAAAAAGACATTGGGCTTCATTCACAAAGCAGTGTCTTACCGCATAGCGTTTTTCAAAAAGTTTTTTAGCATTTACAAAAAAAAACGCTACTAAAATACCACATTCATTATTTTATGAAGTTAAGCAGTATTTTAATAGTGAACAAGTGCTGAAATTTAACACCTAGTGGCAGCCGGCATATTTATTAACATTAAATAATAGGCATTGTTAAGAAGCAGACAGCTGCCCGTGTCCTTAACAACCACTAAACAACACTAAACACTAAAGAGTGGGCGGCCGCTGCGTCCTTAACAACCGATGAGTCATCAGCTGTCAGTGGGCTTCCCTGCTGAAAGTAAAAAAACAATTGCCGACAATTTAAAAATGTGAAAAAGCGCAATGCTGTCCCCCCCAAAATCCATACCAGACCCTTATTCGAGCATGCAGCCTGGCAAGAAGGGGGTGAGCCAGCGCTGTCCCCACCCTGAACCATACCAGGCCACATGCCCTCAACATGGGGGGGTGCTTTGGAATTTGGGGATCTGCCCTCCACCAAAGCACCTTGTCCCCATGTTGATGGGGACAAGTGCCTTTTTCCCCCCAACCATGTCCCCCAGTGTAAATCCATTGTCAATTGCAATGCCCTCCACCACCGCCGACCAAGAAAAAGTAAACAAGAAAAGCTCCATTCTCCCCAAAGGCTCCCGCCATCTGCTGGCTCAGCCGCCTGACAGTTCTTAAATAACTAAGAGGCAGGTCCACCCGGTGATCCCGCTCCCCTGTGACACCATCGACCCCCCCTGGCTGACGACATAACAAATTAGAAGAAAAAAGGTTTAACCTTAAACTATGTATAGGGTTCTTTACTGTAAGAGCAGCAAGGATATGAAATTCCCTTCCACAGGCGGTGGTCTCAGCGGGAGGCATAGATGGTTTCAAGAAACTATTAGATAAGCACCTGAATGACAACACCACACAGGGATATACAAGGAAATACTGGCATATAATCACACACATAGGTTGGACTTGATGGACTTGTGTCTCTTTTCAACCTCACTTACTATGTAACTATATAACAAGGGGGCGGGATTACCCATTGACGTCACCGGGTGGCCCTGCTCCTCAGTCAGGGCCACTGATAGGCCAGTACAACTGGCCCTGTTGTACTGGGCCCGTCCAGCCAACTAAACAGTAGAGTTGTTTAGTTTAATTTAAAAAAACATCCAGTCATCCCTTAACGTCTCACCTATCACCCTCCGTTACATTTTAAGTTTTTTTTTTAATAGCGATGTGGATGATTAGGTGGCTGCAGGGGAGGGACTATTTCTTGTATTTCGGGCGCGGAAGAGGCATTATTCTGCGTCCGCTCCTCACGCTGGCTCAAGTCCAGGACAGCGCACCCTCTTTAGTGCTATCCCCCTGGCGCCGTGGAGTGATT
This sequence comes from Rana temporaria, assembly GCF_905171775.1. Classification (NCBI taxonomy): domain Eukaryota; kingdom Metazoa; phylum Chordata; class Amphibia; order Anura; family Ranidae; genus Rana; species Rana temporaria. The sequence continues at coordinate 168,752,553 of NC_053493.1, forward strand.
CTCCTCTCTCTCCGAGTGAGAAGTAGCAGTGAGGGGTGACTCAGGCGAGCAGCGGCGGCACAGGACACCGGCAGAGGCATCAGCATCCCATCTAAATGAATAGTTTGTGGAGACACAAGTCCAGGCAGCAGCAGGATCAGGACTCCTTGGGCCCAGCTAACAACACTACACAAGTGTGTGCTACTGTGCTTGCTTGGGGGGGGGGGGCTGAAAGATCTACTACTACTGCAGCCAGCAGCACCTATACATTATGGCATTGGCGGCATGCGTGGCACTTTCTGCAGGTAGCACATGCGTTATGGCACATAACGCATGTGCTGCCTGCAGAGACAGTGCCACCCATTCCGTAATGTCCTGCAGACAGTGCCACCCATGACACCAATGCCATAACGCATGTGCTGCCCATGCTGCCAATTGCATTATGCTATTGGCGGCATGGGTGGCACTATCAGCAGGTAGCACATGCGTTATGGCATTAGCGTCATGAATGGCACTGTCTGTAGGTAGCACATGCATTATGGCCCATAACGCATGTGCTGTCTGCAGACACAGTGCCACCCATGCTGCCAATGCCGTAATGTGCTGCAGACAGTCCCACCCATGACGCTAATGCCATAACGCATGTGCTACTTGCATGCAAAGACAGTGCCACCCATGCTGCCAATTGCATTATACTATTGGCGGCATGGGTGGCACTGTCTGCAGCACATTTTGGCATTGGCGGCATGGATGGCACTGTCAGCAGGTAGCACACTTTCTGCCTCACTCCCTCTCCCCCCCCCCACTCTCCCAGCACATCGCATGGAGCAGAGGAGATCCCAGAAGGGAAGGAGGGAGCCGCGGCGCCCCTCTCAATGTGGCGCCAGTCGGAGCCGGGTATAGCCGTCTGTTTGGGGACGGCCGGACCCCAGGCACCCAGTCTGTCTCTGCCTCACTCCCTCCTCCCCCACTCTCCCCGCACATCGCATGGAGCAGTGCAGATCCAGGAAGGGAAGGAGGGAGCCGCCGCGCCCCTCCCAATGCGGCTCCAGTCTGAGCTGGGTGTCACCCTCTGGCGGGTGTCACCCTGGTGCGGGCCACACCCCCCGCACCCCCATAGCAACACCACTGGCACATGCGTTATGGCATTAGCATCATGGATGGCACTGTCTGCAGGTAGCACATGCATTATGGCCCATAATGCATGTGCTGTCTGCAGAGACAGTGCCGTCAATGCCGTAATGTGCTGAAGACAGTGCCACCCATGACGCTAATGCCATAACGCATGTGCTACCTGCAGAGACAGTGCCACCCATGCTGCAATATGCATTATACTATTGGGTGGCACTGTCTGCAGTGATAAATATCACTTGAAGACAAATCTTCACTTTGTTTCAAGGCACGGTCTAGGAAGGGGCCAGGGGTGGGGCTGAAGGGGGCCCCGTCAGGTAGACTGTACGGGGCCCCATGATTTCTATCAGTGGCCCTGTCCTCAGTTATTTAGGAACTGTCAGGCAGTGGAGCTGGCAGATGGCGAAAGCCTTTAGTGCGAGTGGAGCTTTTTTTTTAACTTTTTTTGGGTGAGCGGTGGCAGCGGGCATCATGATTGATGATGGATCTACACTGGCCGACATAAATTTTTTATTTTCTAAATAAAGGACTTTTTTTTACACTACTGTACATCTGTTTTTAGCGCATTAGTAGGGGTACCATGTAACCCATACTCATTCACATATGGGGGGAGCTGGGATCTGGGGGCCCCCTTGTCAAAGGGGGCTTACAGACTACAAAAAGCCCCCCGCTAGCAGACCCCCACCACCACCGGCCAAGTATGGTTCAGGAGGGGGAGGGCTCGCTTGTCCCCTCCTTTTCCTAACCTGCCAGGCTGCATGCTCAGATAAGTGTCTGGTATAGAAAAAAAAATTGGACTTGGGGGTTCTCCTCAAAATCCATACCAGACTCAAAGGATATGATTGTGGGGGACCCCATGCCTTTTCTTAATTTTTATTGCTGCTGATGACTTGTTAATGATGCTGGGGAAAGCCGGTTCCTTAAATATCGCATGCCAGGACGACTACTTACGGTATTTACTGCATGCATTTATTTTTTTTGTGAATTTGCTTTCACGTTTTTTATGCTGTATTTACCAAGCGCTTTTGCTTTATGCAGTAATTACCGCATAAAGCATTGGTGAATTTACTTTTTCAGGATCGCATGCTGTATTTTGTCAAAACACCTATACACTGCATGCGATCTGGTTCTGTGAATGGAGCTCATTGTTACTATTAGTAATTTTCGATGCAATAAAAAAATGTTTTTACTCACAGTCCAGCCCCCAAACACTTTGATGAATTCTGAACAAGTTCTTTGTTTAAGAAAATTGTTGACCCCTGCTTTAAATAGTATTATTATCTATAAATAAATACCGTATTTATCGAGGTATTGCGCGCACCCGAGTATAGCGCGCACCCCCAACCTGGAAGGGAAATTTCAGAAAAAAAAATACTTACAGTTTGAATGCCCCTCGTTGGTGTCTTGCCCGGCGTCCATCGGCGACCTTGTCCGGTCTGGCGTCCGTCTGCGGCCTCGGTGGTGTCCTCCCACGCTGTCTCTGAGTCAAATCCCGCTGTGTTTGAACGCCACCGCCAACATATACCGAGCGCAGTACACTCGGGCACGCTCGGCTTCTCACGCATAAAGGCTAGGAGGCGTCACAGAGCGTGACCGCAAGCGAAGCCAAGCCTGGCCGAATGTACCCGAGTGTACTGCGCTCGGTATATGTCGGCGGCGCAGTTCAAACTCAGCGCGGGAAACGGGTATTGGCGTATATCGCGCACCCACGATTTTCCGCTTATTTTAAGGGAAAAAAAGTGCGCGGTATACGCCGATAAATACTGTACATATTTACACACTTTAAATATTTTTGTTAAATGTATGTTTAACTGAGTAATTGATTTTAATAAACCTTACAGAAGCTCCCACTTTTCCCCACACTACTGTAAGATTAGATGAGATTTTGCTCACTAACTGCCTTTGTGACCACACAGGAAGTAATGATTACAGCCAGTGTTGCCAACCTACCAGATTGAAATTTACTGACACAACACACAAAATGTACTGCCAAGTTTTTACTGCCATTTCCACAAGTTACAAAATTACAGTTTTAATTGCAAATTTCAGTATTTAACGTCATTATACGGCAGCAGGTCATCTCCTGCGCAAACAGCTGTAGGTATACGTTGGTCTGTGCAGGGAGGCTAGCAGATTCGATGTCCGCCAGCGACCCGCGATCGTTGTGTACAGAGGCAGAACGGGGAACTGCAAGGCGATTCCCCGTTCTGCCTAGTGACATGCCAGAGGTCTTCTGTTCCCAGTCATCGGGAACAGCGATCTCTGTCATGTCCTAGGTAGCATGTGGAAAGCAATGTCTTGGCCTAATTGGACAGGGCGGTCAGCGGTAAGGTCCATATTACCACTGACTCATAGTCCAGCAGGCATGGACAGGGACATTACCTTTCTTTCATGGTGCACTGGGTAACTCTGCTGGCAACTGGGAAGGATGCAGGACAGGGTGCAGTATTGTTGGAGCTTGTTCCGCCACCACGCTCCCAAAATGCTGGTAGTGGTGATTCTGCCTCACCTCTCTCCTCCACCCCCTCCTCTTCTTCCTCTATGGTCTCTTCCTGTGCAGATTTGTCCTCGGAAACAGCGGTGCTCCGTATGCATTCTAGGGGCTACACAAGCACTCGGTGCTTGAGTTGGTCTGCTTAGGGGACAGAAGCCACACTGGGGCAGAGATTCTGTCAGCTCTTCAGGAGCAGGCTCAGAGGTGGTTGATGCCACGCCAGCTTCAGCCAGGAATGGTGGTTTGCGACAATGGCACCAAACTCCTCTCCGCCCTCCGACAGGGACACTTGACCCATGTTCTCTGTTTGGCTGACGTCCTTAATTTGGTGGTGCAGTGGTTCTTGTGCAGGTACCCAGGCTTACAGGATCTCTCCTGAGGCAAACCAGGAAAATCTGTGAGCATTTTCGCCAGTCATATAATGCCAGTGCTCGGCTGGCCGACCTTCAAAAGGAATGAAACCTGCCCAAGAACCGCATCATCTGTGACATGCTCACCAGGTGGAACTCAATGTTGGCAATGCTGCAGCAGGTGTACATGCAGCAGAGGGCCAACAATGAGTACATGTGCAAGTATGGCACCAGGACAGGGTCAGGGGAGCTTAGCTTTTTTTGCCACGCCAGTGGCTACTGATCAAGAATGCATGCACTGTCCTGTCACCATTTGAGGAGGCCACGAGAATGGTGAGCAGTGACAGTGAATGCATCTGTGATACTGTCCCTCTTGTCTTCCTGTTGGAACACACACTGCGTGGAATAATGGACAGGGCACTTGAAGCAGAACAGAGGGAGGAAGAGGAGGACTTCCTCACGTCTTCCTTACGTCTTAAGGGCCCTTTGTCTAGACAGTATTCCTGCTGGCCCACCAATCAGGACGGAGGTGGAGCCTAGCACTCAGCATCAGCAGCAGTCTTCAAGGGATTGTTTTTAGAACCCAGAATCCCATGGACTTGTACATGGCTGGGAGGAGAAGGCTGTGGATCATTTTGTCCTTAGTGACCCAGAGGACTCCGGACCGAATGCCTCAGAAAATCTATGCTGCATGGCCTCTCTGATCCTGCAAAGCCTGTGAAAGGACCCTCAGATTTGTGGTATAAAGGAGAGGGATCATTACTGGCTGGCAACTCTTCTTGATCCACGTTACAAGGGTAAGGTTGCGGAACTTATCCAGCCTTTGCAGAGGGAGCAGAGGATGAAACATCTTCATGAGGCCTTGCAGAAAGGTTTGTGCAATGCGTTTCCAGAGCCTGGGGGGTTACAATTTCCTGGTCCTCCTGGACAACGTGTTGCTGAGGCTTCGGTTAGTCACAGAAGGAGTGGTGGAGAAGGTGGCCGCCTGACCGATGCATTTAGACAATTTTTTAGTCCGCAGCCCCAAGGTCTGATCGGTTCCAGCAACCATCACCAGTGTCTGATTTACATGGTGCAGGAATACCTAGGGGCAAGATCAGACTTGAAGACCTTTTCAACTGAAAATCCATTGGGTTACTGGATCTTGAGGATGGATCACTGGTCAGAGCTTGTACAGTGTGCAATTGAGCTACTGGTCTGTCCTGCATCCAGCGTTCTTTTGGAACGCACATTTAGTGCTGCTGGAGGCTTTGTAACTGATCACAGAGTGCGCCTGTCCACAGACTCAGTTGATCGGCTCACCTTCATAAAAATGAATCAGTCTTGGATCACCAGCTACCAAGCACCTGATGCCGATGTAACTTAATAATTTTACTATGAATGTGAGATCCCCTGAAGACTGCCTATGCTGAGTGACTATCCTGTTATGCTGAGTGACTATCCTATCCCTCCTCAATGTTCATGTTGATAGCTTTTAAGGCACATTTTTTCTGCCCCTGTTTAACAGGGGCGTGCAAGTACAATTTGTGCTGTAAATTTTTGCAGTATTGAGTATCTGTGAGGGGTTGCAGTGTTGTGGCACCACCACCACTGCCTAAGGCACCATTTTTCTGCCCCTGTTTTACAGGTAGCGCATAATTAAAATGTTTGATGTAATACTTCTCACCAGTGCCCGTTCCTGTGCTCAACAAGAGTATCTGTGAGGCTTTACAGTGTTGTGCCACCACCATCACTGCCTAAGGGCCAGTTTTTCTGACCCTGATCCACAGGGGCATGTGATTTCAATTCTTTATATAATATTTTAAAGCAAGGCCCGTTCCAGCGCCCACCAAGAGTAACTGTGAGGGCTTACAGTGTTTTGGTACCACCAACACCTAAGGCCCAATTTTCTGCAGAGTATATAGGGCAGGCCGTATAGTATATACAGGCGGTCCCCTACATTCAAACATCCAACTTACAAATGACTTCTACTTACAAATGGAGGGAGACAACAGGAAGTGAGAGGAAATCTACCCCTAGGTAGGGAAATTCTCTCCTGTAAGAGATAATATGGGAAAAAGGTGTCTCCGCTGATGCTTTATTACAAATCCTTGTTTCCCTAATAACCCAAAATTTTCTAAATCCAATTGTCATTGGGACAGAAAGTAAGGTGAAATCTTCTGAACAGGGTCACAGACAGCAAAACAAATGTTACAAGGGTGATAATAACCCTTCCTTATGTTATCCAAAAAGCTTAAAAATAGATTTTTTGGCTGGAGCTACACTTAAAAAATGTACCTGTTCCAAATTACAAACAGATTCAACTTAAGAGCAAACCTACAGTCCCTATCTTGTTTGTAACCCAGGGACTTCCTGTATGCTGCTGTTCAGAGTATATAGGGCCTGGGGGCCCCACACCTTTTTTTATTAATTTGGGTGCAGGGTTCCCCTTAATATCTATACCAGAACCAAAGGGGGGACCTATGCAGTTTTTCTCAATGATTTTCATCTATATTGCCAGGACCCGAGATTACATTATAGCCGCAAGCACTTTTAAATGACTTGTATTCCTTTAGAAATGTCATTTTGTGCAGGGACTGTTCTAAACACAGGAAACACGTGCTACTTTACAGGCATACTATATATACCCCCCCAGGTACGATATTTAATGGAATATTTCACTTTTATTTTTTTTACTTTAAGCATTATTAAAATCATTGCATTGATACATGTCCCCTGGGGCAGGACTCGGGTTCCCAAACACTTTTTATGACAATAACTTGCATATTAGCCTTTAAAATTTGCACTTTTGATTTTTGATGTTCGAGTCTCATAGACTTTAACGGTGTTCGAATGTTCGCGCAAAGTTTCGGTCCGTTTGCATGTTCTGCCGCGAACCGAACCGGGGGGTGTTTGGCTCATCCCTATTAAAGACGCCCCTGCCCGTCTTTGAATACACCAGTAACTTCTACTACATATCTTTCTACCTGTCTTATGGACAGAGGTACATGTGTGAGCAATTTCTTTTGTTATTCTTAAAAATTTGCTTTACCATTCTGCGATGGTGAAAAATCAATGTTTGTTATAACCAGTGTTTCCTAAAGTCAGAAGTGCTTATTTTCACTCTTTGCTTCATAATGCTAAGATTTTTTAACAAGCTGAAAAATCAATGTGTGTGATAACGAATGCTTCCTAAAGTTAGAAGCATTTTTTCCCCCTAAGAACAACCAAAAGCCACCCTAATTTCATCCTCCCTATTGACTAATAAATTTCAACAAAAATTTCACAGAAGTCTCCAGAAAAATAGAAAAGTGTCAATCTCACTTACCCCTAATAACAACATACAAAAAAAAAACACATTCATTAACATTCCCGTATAAGCCTATACAAACTGATATATATTTTTTTATATATATAAATAAGCACTTTCATACTTATATGCTAAATAAAGAGAGGAATAAAACTGTTTTGTTCAAACATATTCACAGCTTTCTACAGTTTGGTTATTACATTGTACTTTTATCATAATACATCTTAAGGTACATACCTCCTCCATGGCTTTGACACAGGTAAGGAAATCTCCATACATTTCCAAGTCCTACACAAAAACCTATACAGGTAAGCATATACTGTGCTTTGTTATCCCATTGTGGTCTTTCACCTGCCTCTTTTTCTTCTAGTATTTCAAGCTCCTCATATGTTTGTATCCTGCTTTCCAGGTCAGGGTTTGGTAGCACAAGCCTCACCATGATGTAAAGGATGTCACTTTCTTGTTACATACGTAGATGAAAGAGCACAGTCTGATGTTTAATGAAAGTGATGACTCTCAATGTAAGCAGATGGTATTTATAGTGAACCTTTGGCACTCATGTGAAAAAAGCACCACCTAAAGCAGAAAGAAATGTCAGCAAAACTTTCAGCAAATGAGCTCTTCTAATTATTAATGCCTTATCAGTATCAGTGCAGTTTAAAGATCTGTTGTTTTTATTGTGCTTCTCAATGGCTCTGCTCTGGAAAAAAAAAATTTCCTCCACTTGTAGGAAGGATAATATAATAAGCACATCATTTACACAAAATATCTTGCTGCAATCATGTTTACAGTTTGATAACATTTCTGGTTATAAAACAGATTGTAGCAATGAAAAGTTAATAGGTGTGTGCTTCTAACAAAGCAAAGTTTTATAGTAGAGATGAGTGAATAATCTTCAAAGTTCAAACTTCTACTCTGGGACTGGACTTATTCAACTAAAATTTGGGAATAATCCTTTCCTTTTTTGTTTGTTATTGTACTTTGTTGTATTTAAGAAAAGTATATTGCGTCTCCCCTACCCCCAAAAGTTAACAGCCAAACACACCAGACATACAGGTTGGTATCCCCAATCTTGAAAGGCTGTGACCAAGAAGATAACCTTAAAGGAGTTGTAAACCCTTGTGTTTTTTCACCTTAATGCATCCTTCTAATGCTGACCAGCCCCCCATTTTACTCACCTGAGCCGTTCATTCCCTCGGTGGAGATGCGCTCTACCTCTGCCCGTTGTCTCGGCTCTTGATTGGGTAGATTGATAGCAGCATAGCCATTGGCTCCTGCTGCTGTCAATCAAATCCAATGACACGGGCGCGGGGGTTGCGGGGCCGAGTCTGGCATTCTGTGTCTATGGACGCAAATGCTGGTATCTGGAGCGTACCCGCACGGTAACCCCCAGGAGGAGCGCTTCTCCTAGGGGGTTTACTGGTGTGGGGAGGAACTGATAGTGCCGCCGTGGTACCCGAGAAGTCGAGGGTCGGAGCCACTCAATCAAAACTAACTGCACAGTGGAGATAAGTATATGCTTGTTTTTTTTTTTTTTTTTTTTTAAATGAGGGTTTACAGTCATAACCTGTTACTAATGGTGCTGAAGAGTCAATGGCGCCCGCTGCTGTCTCAGACAAAGAGGAAGAGGCGTCCCGGACAGCCTCTTGTGCAACATCTCTGAATCGAGATGGGCTTAGGTAAGTATTAGGGGGGCTGAGGCACACAGAAACATTCTACCTTTAGAACCACTTTAAGTTCGCAATGACAATGAATGTAAGCATCACAGCTGCTTCATGTGGATAGTCCGCAGCTATTTGTGATGTTTTAGGTGTATGGTCAGGGAGCAGGCTCAGGCTTCACCCTGGAAGACTAAGGAGGTCTCCACCAAGGAGTTTGAAAGAACTGTGTAGAGAAGAAACAGACAAGGGCCCTAGGCCTAAAGGCAAGAGCAACAGGACTCTTTTTGGCAAAGAGATAGTAAATAACCTTTTGTGATTTTGAACTCCTTTTAAATAAAAGTAGGTAGGAAAATCCTAAAATGTAACTTTTGGTGAGTGAACTGTGTCCTTGAGGCACTACATTTGAGCAATTACCATTATATGCACTGTATAGTTTTATTAGAGGGTTACACGCATGACTTTACATTTAAATATATTTTTATAAGTGGTCATTGTTTTGGATTTTTTTGATCTTTTGCTATATATTATATAAGCGTGTTTGTCAGCCCTAATTAAGAGTTTTGAGCCCCTGAAATCCATTGGCATCATCCTCTGATATTTTATCAAGATTAAAGCGATTGTAATGAAAAAATTAATAAATTAATAAATAAGGTAATAAGGTAACTCCTCATAATGGTCTTGACAATCTAGAATCAATGACAGAATGGTTAGATTTTTTTAATGGGGTAGGTTTTAAATTCGTTTTGAAGAGGAAACAAAGGAAAATGTTAAAAGTTGAGAAAAAGATTGAGGATCTTTATAGTAAATTGGACACCATTAAAAATATTTAGCAATGTGTTGATTTTAATAATGTTATAAATAAAAAACTTGATCAAATAGATAAGGATACACAAAAGAAAAAAGTTAAAAAATTCCATATGGATATGAATAATTTTAAAAATGAATGTATTTATACGTGGCAAAATAAAATTACTCCACCATCAGTTCCAAGGTCTATGCTTAATTCCCCCATAACACCCCAAATGAGATCTATAGAAAGAAATCTGATCCCGTTCGAACAATCTATCCCCCTACCAGCCGCATCATTGGGTACCGGCACCCACAATTTAGAGGTAAAGGAGGTAGAGGAAGAGACACACGGGGAGGCAATAGAGGTGGCACGCAATATAAACAACCGTATGCCTATAATGAACAATACGCAGGGGCACCTACGTATAATAGATTTGAACCTCTGATCAGACAAGATGAATGGAGAAACCCTAGTTCCCCGCGTCCTTTTTTAGGGAGAGGGAAGAGGGGGACTCAAGATTATCAAGGGAACAGACCATACAGGAATTGGCCTCCAGGCCCTGTAGCACCTCCCTACGAAGAGAGGGCATACACACACCCACCAGAACCCCCAGTAAGGGAAGTAGAGGATGTAGGGCAGGCAGGCAGGAGGATCCAAATTAAACAAAAAAAGAAGGAGGGAGTTGGAACAGTAGGAATTTATAACCTTAGTAAAATTGAATTAAAACAAAGGGAAATAAATATTCTGCAGTCTGGACTAAAATGTGCTCTCAAGAAATCACTAAACAAATTTGACGTTTATATGGATATTCATAAATATATCCGTAAAATTAATAAAAAAAAAATACTTTATGAATAATGGACCTGGAAATATTAATAGGGCGAACACAAATGTGATAGATGTTAATAGTGGTTTTAAAAAAACTTTCACTATTTAACCCTTTAAATACTGCAAACCAACACGTGGAGGTTTTTAGGAATTTAGTTCTAAAGGATCTCAAACAAGTGGTTCCAAAGAAAAATATAAATCCAAGATGGAATCGAAAAAATTGGAAGATAGAAACAACATTGTAATAAGACCAGCGGACAAAGGGGGTAGTCATTCTTGACAAAATATTTTATGACACCCAGTTAGATAAAATGCTGTCTGATGTGAGTAGTACATATGCCAAATTGAACTCTGAACCCACCTCATTCTATCAAAAGGATCTCCAAAAGCTAGTTAAATTAGGATCAGAAAAAAGAGTTTTGAACAAAAAAAAGAGATTAAATTCTAAGGCCCAGATTCACAAACGACTTACGCCGACGTGTCTTCTTATACGCCGCGTAAGTTCTAGGATGCGCCGTCGTATCTATGCGCCGTATTCTTAAAACCAGATATGCCTGAATTCTGGCTCCATCCGACCGACGTCAGTCTCCTACGCCGTCGTATCTTGGGTGCATATTTACGCTGGCCGCTAGGAGCGCTTCCATTGATTTACGCGTTGAATATGTAAATGACCTAGATACGCCGATTCACGAACGTACTTGCCCCCATCGCAGTAAGCGACACCGTTTACCTAAGGTGTACGTCCGGCGTAAAGTTATCCCTCATAAAGCAGGGGTAAGTCATGTTAGGGTATGGACGTCGGAACAGCCGTCGGATTTTACGTCGTTTGCGTAAGTCGTACGTGAATGGGGCTGGGCGTAGGTTACGTTCACGTCGTACGCATTGAGCCGTCGTATCTTAGGGAGTATATGCAACGTGATTCTGAGCATGCGCGCGCATGTGCCGTTCGTTCGGCCATTCATTTACATGGGGTCACGGTAATTTTAATACAACACGCCCACTACCTTCCAAATTTTAATTAGGCGGGCTTACTCCGGCCCATTTACGCTATGCCGCCGTAACTTAGGGAGCAAGTGCTTTGTGAATACTGGTCTTGCCTCTCTATGTTACGTCGGCGTAGCGCATATGAGATGCGCTACGCCCGCTCAAACATACGCCGCTGTCTGTGAATATGGCCCTTAGTGCCCAGTTTTTGTAGAATTCCAACTATCTACACACTACTTAAAGTACATAAAAATCACAAGACCCCACCAGCACGTCCAATCGTAAATAGTATTGGATCGGTCACTGCTAGACTTGGACAGTACCTGGATACCTTTCTACAGGCTAGTGTCTTACGGACAAAAGGGATACAAAGAATCTTTTACAGGTTATTAGCCAAATTGATTTATCTGTTTAATATGCCGTTTTTCTGGTGACAGCAGACTTCTCTTCTTCTTCATTGTACACCATTATTCAACATGATGACACCTTGTTGGCATTGAATTGGGTGTTCAGTCAAAGAGACGATACTCCTTTTGAGCAGAACGTTTTTTTAAGACAGGCACTGGATTTTTGCCTGTCTTATAACTACTTCTGGTACAATCACCAGTTCTATTCACAGAAAAAAGAGTTGCTATGGGGCTAAGTTTGCCCCCAGCTTAGCTAATAAAGTCTGTATTTGTCAAGAGGAGGGAATGTCTTCTCTTTTACAGGTACATAGATGACCTCCTGTTTATATGGGAGGGTACAGAAAGTTCATTACACAAATTTATGGTTGAACTTAATTCCAACAATAATAATATAGTGTTGGATTATGAGTTCAACAGAGATCAGATTTACTTTTTGGATGTGAACATTTCAACCACTTCAGCCCCGGAAGATTAGGCTGCTGAATGACCAGAGCACTTTTTACAATTTGGCACTTCACTGCTTTAACTGGTAATTGCGCGGTCATGCCATGTTGTACCCAAACAAAATTTGCGTCCCTTTTTCCCCACAAATAGAGCTTTCTTTTGATGGTATTTGATTGCCTCTGCGATTTTTATTTTTTGCGATATAAACAGAAAGACCTCACACTTTGTAAAAAAATATATATTTTCTAATTTTTGTTATAAGAAAAATCCAATAAACTCAATTTTAGGCCAAAATGTATTCAGCCACATGTCTTTGGTAAAAAAGTTTTAGCGTCTACAAACTAGGGTACATTTTCTGGAATTTACACACCTTTTAGTCTACGACTGCCTATCCTATTTCTTGAGTTGCTAAAATGGCAGGGTAGTACAACCCCCCCCCCCCACCCAAATTAGCTCATTTTGGAAAGTAGGCACCACAAGGAAATTGCTGAGGCATGTTGAGCCCATTGAATATTTTTTTTTTGTCCCAAGTGATTGAAAAATAACAAAAAAAATTACACAGTTGTCACTAAATGATATATTGCTCACACATGCCATGTTTATATGTGGAATTGCTTCCCAAAATACATTCTGCTACTTCTCCTGAGTATGGGGATACCCCATGTGTGGGACTTTTTGGGAGCCTAGACGTGTACGGGACCCCAAAAACCAATCACCGCCTTCAGGCTTTCTAAGGGCGTAAATTTTTGATTTCACTTCTCACTACCTATCACAGATTTGAAGGCGATAAAATGCCAAGATAGCACAATCCCCCCCCCCCATTTTAGAAAGCAGACACCCTAAGCTATATGCTGAGAGGCATGTTGAGTCCATAGAATATTTTATATTTTGCCACAGGTTGCGGGAATATTACAAACTTTTTTTTTTTGCACAAAGTTGTCACTAGATGATATATTGCTCAAACATGCCATGGGCATATGTGACATTACACCCAAAAATACATTCTGCTGTTTCTCCTGAGTATGGGTATACCACATGTGTGAGACTTTTTGGAAGCCTAGCTGCAATCAGGACCCTGAAAACCAATCACCGCCTTCAGTATTTCTAAGGGCGTGAATTCTTGATTTTACTCCTCACTACCTATCAAAGTTTTGGAGGCCTTGAAATGTCCAGATGGCATAAACCCCCCCAAATGACCCCATTTTGTAAAGAAGACACCCCAAGGCATTTGCTGAGAGGCATGGTGAATATTGTGCAGCTCTCATTTGTTTTTGTTTAATTAAGAATTATTATTTTTTTTTTCAATTTTAAAAACTTTGTGACAAAAAGCGAGATCTGCAAAATACTCAACATGCCTCTCAGCAAATAGCTTGGGGTGTCTACTTTCCAAAATGGTGTCATTTTGGGGGGGGTTTGTGCTTTCTGGGCATTTCATGCCCTCCGAACCTGTGATAGGCAGTGAGGAGTGAAATCAAAAATGTACACCCTTAGAAAGCCTGAAGGCTGTGCTTGGTTTTTGGGGTCCTGTACGTGGTTAGGGTCCCAAAAAGTCTCACACATGTGGTATCCCCGTACTCAGGAGAAGCAACAGAATGTATTTTGAGGTGTAATTTCACATATGCCCATGCCATATGTGAGCAATATATCATCTAGTGACAAAAAATAATAATAATATTCCAGAAACTTGTGGCAAAATATAAAATATTCTATGGACTCAACATGCCTCTCAGAAAATAGCTTGAAGTGTCTTATTTCCAAAATGGGGTAATTGGGGGGGGGGGGGGGGGGTGTGCTATCTTGACATTTCATGGCCTCCGTAACTGTGATAGGTAGTGAGGAAGTGAAATCACCATTTTATGCCCTTAGAAAGCCTGAAGGCGGTGATTGGTTTTCGGGGTCCTGTACACGACTAGGCTCCCAAAAAGTCTCACACATGTGGTATCCCTGTACTCGGGAGAAGCAGCAGAATGTATTTTGGGGTGTATTTCCACTTATGCCCATGGAATGTTTGAGCAATATATCATTTAATAATATTCCAGATACTTATGACAAAATATAAAATATTCCATTGACTCAACATGCTTCTCAGCAAATAGCTTGGGGTATCTACTTTCCAAAATGGGGTCACTTGGGGGGGTTTTGAACTGTCCTGGCATTTATGTCACACATCACCCACTCTTCTAACCACTTGAAGACAAAGCCCTTTCTGACACTTTTTGCTTACATGAAAAAATAAATGTTTTTGCAAGAAAATTACTTTGAACCCCCAAACATTATATATTTTTTAAACAAAGGCCCTACCGATTAAAATGGTGGGTGTTGCATTTTTTTCACACAGTATTTGGGCAGTCATTTTTCAAATGCATTTTTTTGGGGATAAATCACACTTTTTTTATTTTAATGCACTAAAACACACTATATTGCCCAAATGTTTGATGAAATAAAAGAGATGATCTTAGTCCGGATACAAAACACGACATGCTTTAAAACTGCGAACAAACGTGCAGTAGCAACAAACTACATACATTTTTAAAAGCCTTTACCTGTTACCACTTTAGATTAACAGAGACAGTCTACTGCTAAAATGACTGCCCTCGATCTGACCTTCGCAGTGCTACCTCACATGCATGGTGCAATTGCTGTTTACATATAATGCCAGACTGACACTTGCGTTCGCCTTTGCGCATGAGCACAGGGGGGACAAGGGTCCTTTTTTAATTTTTTTAAACTGTTCCTTTAATTTTTTTATCATTTTTATTGTTATCTCAGGGAATGTAAATATCCCCTATGATAGCAATAAGTAGTACTGAAATGCTCATAGCTTCCGGTTTCTTAGGCCATAGAGATGAATGGAGCCACTCTGGTCACTGATCAGCTTTATGGTCAGCTGGCGGAACCACCAGCTGCATTCTAAGATTCTCTGTTGGGACAGGAGAGCCCAAGATAACCACAGAAGACGGTGGTAGTGGGGGGACGTAGCCTTCCACTGCTTGTAAAAGCAGTCTAGAGGCTAATTAGCCTTTTATATGAAAGCCGACCGCTGGCTGAAAAGAATGATACCAAGATGATACCTAAACCTGCAGGTATCATTCTGGTATAACCACTCAAAGTCCAGGCAACATACCAATCTCATGCAGCCTGTGGGCTGAACAAAAAAAAGAGATTGGTTGGTGGATATGGCCACCATTAGAATACCTCCCTTCATCCACCCACTTCTAATGATGGGCATATATGCACCATTTTATTTTTAACTCTGGTGGTGAAATCACATCCTACATCGCTGGAGTCACTGATTTACGTATTGTGGGAGCAACCGCTGTCAAGATAAATAAATCCATGCTTCAGCTGAATGGCATACCTGCTAAGCAAATGATGATTAACAATAAAACAACATTACAGTATAACAGTAATACATACCATACCTGCAAAGCAAATACAATTAAACATAGTAAAAATAAAACATTACACTTCTAAATAGAGAGAGAACAATATATATAGAACAATAGTGATCGAACAATAGAGCAGACGATAGAGAACGACCATAAGAGAGAGAACGAAAGAGATAGAGAACAAAAATAAAACCACAACTATTTTTGGCTTTTTTTTACATTTTTGTGTGTGTGTTTTTTTTGCACTTTTAAAAAAACTGTAAACTGTGAACCTTCCAGATTAGGCTCTCTCAATTTGAGATGGCCATCTCATCTTACGAGACCCTGTGTTAGTGTGCCTAGGACTGTGCAGTACTGTACCCAACGCTAATACTCCACTAGTGTGGTAGCGTTGGAAACATTCACTGATGCAGAGACCAGGTTGGTCATGACAGGAAGGACAATAAAAGCAGTGTCACTCCTAAATCCACGTTTTCTACAGACACGACATCTTCTTTGGGATATTCTTTGGCTAGGGGTACCAGGGAGGACATACTGAAAATGCCTCTCATGGAAACAAAGGCTCTGCGATCTCTTCCTGGAATTTTAGGAAGGATCCAGTTAGTCCTGAAGCTTTGTATAACACATAAGCATTCAGCAAAGCTATTTGAAATAAATATACAGACACTTTTTTGTACCAGCATTTGGCCTTATGGGCAATTAGGTACGGCGCCAACAACTGGTCGTTGAGGTCCACCCCTCCCATGTTAAGGTTGTATTCGTGAACACAGAGGAGTTTCTCCACAACACCAGTCGCCATAGAAATTCGGACTGTCTTATCTGCGTGAAGGGAGGACAGAACGAAACATTTTGTGAATCCCTCCACTTCACTGCTAACAAATTATTATACTTCAAGCAGGCTCTCTCCCCCGTCTAAGTTGGGATTCTACAAGCCGTTGGGGGAAGCCCCGGTGATTAGATTACACAGTGCCACATGCACCAATTCCACAATCAAAAAGGTGACTAAAAAGTGGCATGCTCGTGTAATAATTGTCCACGTACAAGTGGTACCCCTTTCCGAATAAGGGTGACACCAAGTCCCACACAATCTTACCAGTGCTCCCTATGTAGTCTGGGCAGTTCTCCGGCTCTACGTGACTATCTCTTCCCTCGTAAACCATAAAACTAGATGTATAGTTTGTTGCCCTGTCTCAGAGCTTATGCATCTTGATCCCATATCTGGCACGCTTGCTGGGAAGATACTGTTTGATAGACAAGCGGCTAAAAAACGTAATCGGACACTCATCACCGTAGACAACTTGATTGGGAGTATACAAGGCTGCAAAACGTCGGTTGAAGTGGTTTACGAGGGGCCGAATTTTGTAGAGCCGATCAAATTCAGGGTCACCCCGAGGACAACAGAGTTAATTATCATTGAAGTGCATAAACCGCAAGATCTGCTTGTATCATGTCCTGGTCATGGAGGCAGAGAACACGGCATATGATGAATTGGGTCAGTAGACCAATATGACCACAACTCACTCTTTTTTGTTATGTCCATTAGGAGTGTTTGGCCCAGGAAGGTCTTAATTCGGAGATCTCTGGCAAGGTGCAACTGGGGATTAGTGGCGATGAATTGACCAGCATACAAATTGCTTTGGTCCACAAAAGATCTATACGGATCTTCCGTGAAAAAGTGACGTAAAATCAACTGTTTCCACCTGAATTCCGGGGTGGCCAGTGAATGGGGGAAGTACGGGTGCTGCAGAAGTGGGGGGCTCCCAATTAGGATTGGCAAATGCAGCAGGAAGGGCACTATGGGCACGATGGGCCTGTGTTTGTCTTCTTCTTCATGGCAGCATGATTCTACTCCTGCCAGCCACCTCGCCAGCTTGAACTGCACTTATGGGACTCGCCACGTCACCAGGTGATACTGCAGTGCTGGATGCAAGACCGCTAGGCCGCTGGTGCTTGCCAGTTCACCAGAAGGATGAGCGGCACTAGTACTGGCTCTCTGCTCCATACGAGAGCCCTGCGGTTCTTGCACCTCAACGACAGCAGAAGAACGGGGTCGGGTACGCCTGACCTTACCAGGGACCACTATTCCGTCATCAGAGCTATCTGTCAGGGTGCCGCTGCTGTCTACTGGTTCGTATTCTGAGCCTAAATCCTGCAGATGGGTGACTTCTTCTTCACTATCTGCCATGCTCAGAAAAAATGTAGGCCTCTTCACTATTGTACCTTCGATTTGACATTTTGGTCTCTAAATTTACTGGTACAGTAGTGAGACTCACTGGAAAAAAGCTCCCGACTGTCAGCGACTGATGCAAACGCTACCAAAAAACTGTTAGCGATCGCAGGGATTAGGCCTGACTCTGCGAATGCTGCAGTTATGTGTTTAGTATCTTGTAAGTGACAGTGATCGATCGATACTGCACTTGGGTGGGCTGGGCTGGGCGGAGGGGCTAAATGCAGGTGCTAGCAGGTATCTGGGCTGATCCCACCAACACTGTGTTTTTGGGAACCCTAAAATGCTGGGGACGTTAGTACTAAGGGAGGTGTATGGTGTGTGCAAGGGTGTTAGCGCTACTGGCACTAATCTCATGCTGCCTTGGGCCACGCAGACCCTATCTGACGCTAAAACCTGATATCACCCGCCGGGTGATCAGGGGGTTAAACTTTTATTAGGTAATATATGGCTGGTGCCCTGATGCAAAAAAAAAACGAACTAACCGGAGTCAACCGTGACAGTAATATGGTGATCACTGGTGACGAGGGGTGATCAAGTGGTTAAACCTTTATTGGGGGGGTTAGGGGAGGGCCCTAGACCTATCTGAAACTACCACTAATTACCCTAACACAGATTTTTGTCACTAATGACACCAATACAGTGATCAAAAGAAAATATGAACACTGCACTGGGTGACACAGTGACAGGGGGAAGGGTGCAGGGGTTGAAAAGTGTACCTACGTGTACTGGTGTCCAGGGCCGTCTTACTGAGCGAGCACCCCACATTCATCTGGGGCCCCATCAGAGCTGGATAAATAGCTTTAGCCAGGGGAGTGTCGGTTGGTGCGCTCGAGGTGCGCTGAATGAGTACTAGTTGGCCGCTCTATAGGAGGAAAGAAGTGAGGGAGGAAGCTTGGTAGGGTGCATTTATTCCTGGCCATTCCCGGGTGTGCTGTGGATGTTCCGCGAGCGGAGGAAGGTGTTTCTGGTGCTGTGGAGAGCCTTAGTTAGCTGGTATTTTCGGCGGTGTACAGCTCCACATCACCGCCGAAGATACCAGCTAAGTCTCTCCACAGCACCAGAAAGTTCAGAAACACCTTCCGTCACTCGCGGAACATCAGCAGCACACCCGGGAATGGCCAGGAAACCTGTAGTTCAATCCAGCTTCTCCTCTCCTCCCCTCTTTTCATAGCTGCTGATCCGCTCCATCCTCACTGCTCAATGTGCAGTGACAAGCGACTCGGGAGGTGTGGCCGTCCTGGAAGAGATCCCCACGCTGCTCCGTCACGTTCCCTCCAGCATGACACACATCCCTTCTCCCGCCCCTCTCTCCCTGCATGTGTGCTGCTACGTCTATGAAGGGGATGAGGGGGCGGGAGGATGAAGGAGCCAAAGACTACAATGTCACTGACTGAGAGCCCCCGGAGACCATTCAAGTAAGTGAGCACTGTGACCAGACCCCCTTCTCCCCCCTCCTTCTCTCCCCCTTCTCCCCCCTCCTTCTCTCCCCCTTCTCCCCCCTCCTTCTCTCCCCCTTCCTTCTCCCCCCTCCTTCTCCCCCCCTTCCTTCTCTCCCCCCTCCTTCTCTCATCCCCTCCTTTTCTCATCCCCTCCTTCTCTCCCCCTTTTTCTTCTCTTCCCCTCTTTCTTCTCTCCCCCTCTTCCTTCTCTCCCCCTCTTCCTTCTCCCTCTCCCCCCTCCCTTCTCCCTCCCTTCTCCCGGATACCGGAGAAACGATATCCTACTACATAGACCCCTAGGCTGGGTTAGAAAGCCACATGCCGGTGGGCAATCGGTCATGTGGATGCGGACGTGACGTGTGTGAGGGTGGGAGGTGCCGGAGCGCTCCCTGGCTCGCTGTAGCGTGTGGCGGCGGGACCCGAAGATTCGATCATCCCAGCCTAGGAATCGGAGAGATGTCAGCGTGAGAGGCTGACTCCCCCCCGACGGCTGAGACGGAGACTCAACGGCCAAAAGGACGGACGCCGCGGAGCTGCGGGATCTCCCAACCCCAACCCGGAGCTGGATGCTGACCGAGGACATGCCGAGAGCAACCGCGATAAGGAGGAAGCAGCGCTGCAGGGAAGGGGAACTGCGCGGCGGCAGCAGGCGGATTTGAATATACCGGGTCGGGTGAGACGCTCAGTGAGCCGAGCTGGGTCGGGCGCTGTCCCGCTGCATCCCCCCCCCTGGTTTCATCCCCCCCCCTCCTATCTTGTATGCCCAACCTGGGAGTCAAATGCTTAGCCCAGCTGATACAAAAAGGATCAGTGCAAGAAGCCTTCCTTTTGTTTTTCTGACTGGAGTATCTGGAAGTATCTGGAAGCTATAAAAAAAAGGGGGAGCAGAGTTATCCACATAAACAGGGGTGTCTTTGCAACCCCCCCCCCCCCACAGCATATAAGTGGCATAATATTCTGATTGCTAAATGCGGGCATAAATGAGTCGACCAGCCCAAATGAAATTTATAGCTCTACATATGGAGACAAATAACAAGGCGGGATTGTAATCACTAGAACATAGCGGGCCGAACTGAGTGCAGGAGGTAAACCTGTATGTGTAGTAGGAGACCCCTTATTGTGGAGAGTAAAACTCAGGCATAGAACATGCCCCATAAACATCCTCAACTATAGCATATAAGGAGATCTATGTGTACATATGGACTATATCTAGCTGCAGAGTTTTTTACGGGGTTCAACAGTGGGGAGAGTTCAATTGAAGTGAACAGGAGGAGAACGACTATAAATTGAAATTAATATATACCACCAGCTCGGTGCAGGGAGAAGTAAAAGTGGAATATCTGAGAGCTATATACTTGGAATAACTTATGATTAACTCATTATTCCATTGGTAGTGACTCCCATGCATTGCTGTCCGCCTTAGATATAGTAAGACTCTGGCCCAATGTTCTAACTGAACAGAATTTTATGGAGCATCTCTGCCGGTTCTGACGGGCCTGTAGAGATAAACAGGGGGATAGATTGGAGCTGGATTTCAACTATAATTCCCCCCCCCCATTGAGAACACCCCCTACCGAGAACTGATTAAGCGGATTTAACGGTATCTTAGTGTCCTGGATATTGTTGTAATGACTTTTGGAGGAAAGACCCCTACTGCTGAATAGTGGCCATAGAGGCACTATAATTTTGGATATCGCAGCTACAAAATCCTTCAAAATCCTTACGTCTGCATTACTTCAGGAACATACACGATAAACAGGGCTGACGTAATACAGGAAACATCCTCGGTAAAACACAGAAGGTATTCCCCAGTAAAATAACAATCAGGCCGTACTAGGAGAACTCAATCTAAAAGAAGTAAACAGGCTTTTTAACCCGAGGGGTGAGAGAAAGGAAGAAAAGGGAAAAAAAAAAAGGGGAAAGGAGACAGGGTCACCTGGAACAACGGACTGATCGGGTGTAAAGGGGGGCCCTTTAGATTGCTGCCCTATCTTTTTACTTTTCCCCGTGGCCCCTTTTATTATTTTTTTCGTTTCAAACTGGGGAAGAGAATCAGACCCACAAATAAAATGAATAGATCAACGAGAGGGGGTACTACAAAACCAATTAAGAACACTTCAGGGAATAGCTCCATACAACAATACATGACTCAAGAAGGGAATAGTAAAAGCCCAGGTCTTGCAAAAAAATCTGAAAAAAAAAAGATTGATACAAAAAAGGGTATAGGAACAGGTAGCGCTGAGAGCTCTAGAGGTGAAACGACACTTGAAAGTGAGCAAGAGCAATATAATGTAGGGGAGTCAGATCAAGATACACACCCCCCCACGAAGGCAGAGATGAATGCCATGCTGATGAGGATGGAAAATGCCATGGAAAACATCATCAAGACAGAAATTAACAAGGTAAGAGCAGACCTAGGTGGGCTCCGCGACAGAGTGGTCGAGACGGAAAGAAGAATAGAGGAGCAGGACCAGGAAATAAACTCCTTGAAAAAGCAAGTAAAAGCCCTGACTGAAAATCAGAGATTAGCGGCATATAGGATGGAGGATCAGGAGAATCGTAATAGACGACAGAATCTCAGAATTAGAGGGGTTGTAGAAGAAAAAGATGAAGACCTCAGGGACATTACGAACACTCTATTGAACCCCTTGTTAGTAAGATCAGTAGAATCCAAGCCCCTTAAGATTGAGAGAGTACATCGGGTGGGAAACCCCCAACAGATAGGAAAATATGGCCCAAGGGATGTGATTGTACGTTTTAAGAACTATGTGGATAAAGAGGAAATCTGGAGAAGCCTCAGGGGAAAACCTCCCTTGAGATATAGAGACATTGAGCTACAAGTTTTCTCTGATCTGTCTAAAGAAACGTTGGCCAGGAGAAGGCATTTGAAACCCCTATTGGAGCTCATGAGGGCACAAAATGTAAGGTATCAGTGGGGGTTTCCGGCGTGCCTCATTGGCATCAAAGGAGGTAAAACAGCACGACTCAGACACCCGGAGGAATTGAATGAATTTTGCTCCAAAATGGACTTAACGACACCAGAGCTCCCAGAATGGGTAGATTAGTTGGGCTCTGTACGACCCGAGGTTGGGGTTCGGGGTGGGGAGGGGGGGAGGGGGGGGGGGTCGGGGGAGTGCCTCGAGCACCACCACGAATGAGGAGTCAAGGATGAGGGCGAAAAATCCCCCATCAGAGGCTCCCAGGCCAAGTGTGGGCCGGGGGTGGGGAGGGTGGGAGGGGGGGCTGGGGCGCTGGGGGGGGGGAGGGGGGAAAAAGGGAGGGGGCAGGGAGACCATCTGACCGACTTCACAAGAAAATATTCCAAACACTTAAAAAAACAAAACAAAAAAAACATATATGACAGATGTCAAGTTTCTCTCATATAATGTAAAGGGACTAAATTCCCATATTAAAAGGCACAAAATTCTTTGTGAATTAACACAGCATAAAACAGATATTGCCTATCTTCAAGAGACCCATATTACCTTGGAATCCAATATAAAGCTCTACTCAACAGAATATCCGATATGGTATTATGGGGATACAATTTCATCGCGATCCCGGGGGGTTGCTATTGGATTCGCTCGTAGAATCCGATTCACATTGGTGGATAGACAAACAGACCCGGAGGGGAGATTTCTGTTCCTGAAAATAAAACTTGGAGGAGAGATCTATACCCTAGCTAATGTATACGCCCCCAATGTAAACTCGGTTAAATATATTAGTAAAATCATGAGAAAACTAAAAGAATTTGAAGAGGGCCATGTAGTTATGATGGGAGATTTCAATATCTGTATGAGTCCAAGCCTCGATAGTACGTCCTGTGCACAGGGGACAAATCGTGAGCAACTAAAAATACTGATAAAACAAATGACACAAAATCAAATGGTGGATGTATGGCGGATCCTAAATCCGAGGGCCCGCGACTACACGTTTTTCTCACCTGTGCATGGGACGTACTCGAGGATCGACTATGTCCTCGTCGACCACAGACTTCTGGACAGTGTGAT
Organism: Rana temporaria; assembly: GCF_905171775.1. NCBI lineage: Eukaryota > Metazoa > Chordata > Amphibia > Anura > Ranidae > Rana > Rana temporaria. The sequence goes on from NC_053493.1 coordinate 168,775,978, forward strand.
AGAAGCAAGGTGTGAGATCATGACGTTATCAGACCACGCCCCTATAACCTTAAAAATAAAAACTTCTATACAAAAAGACACACCACCAGAATGGAGATTGGATGAGAGTCTGTTGGGGGACGAGGGGGTAGTGGAGAGGATACAGAAAGAGTTGGAATGTTATTTTCAGGAGAACGACAAGGAGGGTATCTCAAGAGCATCCCTTTGGGAGGCCCATAAAGCGTATATAAGGGGAATCTTTATTGTAGAAGGGGCAAGGAAAAACAAAATAAGAACGAGTAAATTAAAAACATTAAGGGAGGAGATATATCGGCTAGAACAGGAGCATAAATCACAGGGGCAAAAGAGGGAAATATTTCATAAGCTGAGTATAAGAAGGGATGAATATAGAGCTCTGGTGGAACAAGAAACTAAGAAATATATAGACCGGACAGAGAGAGAAAGATATGTCTGGGGAAACAAACCTAGTAAAAATTTGGCCAGAATGGTAAGAAAAAAGAAAACTAGGAATTTTATAGAAAAAATCAGAGACAGGAATGGTGACTTAGTACATGCGACAAATAAAATAGCAGAAGTATTCCGGGGCTACTATGAAGAACTTTACGATATCCAACAAAAGATCAGGTGCCCACGCGAAAAAATGGAAAAGAGTAGGGAAATACTACAGCTAGCCAATCTCCCAAAATTAGAAGAAGAGGAGGTAGAAGAGATGGAAGGTCCAATAACGGAACAGGAAATAAGGGAGGCCTTAAAAAACACTCCTAAGGGGAAAAGTCCCGGGCCAGATGGCTTTACATCTGCCTACCTACAAAAGTTCAGCACCATCTTAATCCCCAGACTCTGCCAATACTTTAATGGTCTTGGAACTGACTATGAAATGAGTAGAGAGGCTTTAACAGCAACGATTACAGTGATCAAAAAAGAGGGAAAGGATAATACGACTTGCTCGGGTTATCGACCGATCTCACTCCTGAACGCAGATACGAAACTGTATGCAAAAATTTTAGCGGAAAGAATGAAGGGAGCGATGACAGCCATCGTCCACCCAGACCAGGTAGGTTTTATATCTGGGAGGGAGGGAAAAGACAATGGTGTGAGGGCGCTCCTTCTCCTTGAGCAGATCAAAGAAAGTGGGACCCCCGGTCTATTCCTGTCGGTCGATGCTGAGAAAGCTTTCGACAGGGTAGACTGGGGATTCCTGATACAAACCCTAGAATCCATAGGAATAGGTCCAGGGAGGATAAGGAGAATCAAAACCCTATATTTCCACCCGTGTGCAAGGATCAAAATTAACGGATCCTTATCCGCTCCTTTTGAGATGAAAAATGGGACTAGGCAAGGATGCCCCCTATCCCCCCTCCTCTTTGTCCTATCATTGGAACCCCTCCTGGCAATGGTCCGACAAAACCCAGAAATCTATGGGGTAGAAGTAGGTGAAGACGAGCATAAACTGTCGGCCTTTGCAGATGATTTATTATTTTACATAAGCAGCCCAAGAGTCACTCTCCCGAAGTTAATAGATACCTTAAAACAATATGGCGAGGTCTCAAACTTTAAAATGAATACAACAAAAACGGAGATTTTGAATATTAATATCCACAAAGATGAAGAACTATATTTGCGGAAGAAATACAATTTCTCCTGGCAAAGAGAGATAAAGTATTTGGGTATAAAAATGGCAAATACTTTGAAAAAAATATATAGAATAAACTTCATCCCCCTTCTCGACGAGATTAAAAGAGAAATTAAAACTATATACAATAGACCAATATCGTGGTTTGGGAGGATAAATGTGGTAAAAATGGTACTTATCCCCAAAATTTTGTATAAATTCCAAATGGTCCCAATTTATTTGCCCCCGTCATATATCAAAATAATTAACTCCCTTCTAATGAAATACATATGGAACAATAAAAAACACAGAGTCTCTGCCCAAACTCTAAAACGAACTAAGAAAAAAGGCGGCCTGGCTGTACCTGACATTAGATTATACTATAACGCTTCGGTCCTCACACGGGTCATAGAATGGGCTAAAGAGTCACAGGATAAAAGGTGGATAAGTATTGAATGCACTTTAGCGAGGGCACAGTTAGGGAGATTAATCTGGAACCCCCCACATTGTAGAACCCTACACACGTCAACACACGCAATTACACATAACGCTTTAAGGATATGGGATCGATTACACAAACAATTAAAAACTAAATTCAACTCACCCCTTATAGATTTGAAAGAAAACGAATATTTTGCACCTGGGACTAAAGAGGTAGGTGGTAAGTGGATTAAAAATAGAACACAGTTAAAAGACATAACACTAGAGGGCAAAATTATGGCCCTACACGAAATCAGGATTGAAATGGAGGCACTCAGCGAGTGGAGATACCTTCAGTTGGTGTCATTCGTTAAGTGCCTCCCACACCCATTAAGGTCACGAGAGGAGTACACTATACTGGAACAGATGTGCAGTACCGAAAGCTCAAAAGGAAATATCTCCAAAGTATATAAATATTTGCAGAAAATAGACGAGTCGGATACGCTAAACTACATACAGAAATGGGAGGGAGACCTAGGAGTTCCAAGGGGGAAGACGACAATAGGGAGAATCCTTAATTTGACTCATACTTCGGCGGTTGATGTAAAAACCGCCGAGATGAACTTCAAGTGTCTGACAGGATGGTACACTACCCCAGATAAAATGGCCAAATTCGGAGTAGGGGAGTCAGAGGAATGTTGGAGAGGATGTGAGGCAAGAGGAACGATGGCCCACCTGTGGTGGGACTGCGTAAAAATCAAAACGTTCTGGGGAAAAGTTTTGGCCTTGATAAAGGAGATAACTAAAAAAGAATTGGAAAATAACCCTTGGATAGTCCTCTTTCACGGGGGAGAAACGCCAGTGAACGAATATAGGGGATCACTAATTCCGCATTTGTTGAACTCCGCGAAACGATTGATACCCCTAAAATGGAGAAACCCGGTAAGCCCGCAAATATGGGAGTGGTTTGACTCTGTAGAGGGTACTTATAGGAGGGAGAAAGTAAAATACGGTGTCGAAAAGAAACAGGCAGGAAATAAGGATATTTGGGAAACATGGATTGATTTCAAAAAGTCTCGGAAATACGCAGAAAATATGAGAGAGGAATAAGAATGCAGCATTACAGGAAATCAAAATACTAGGTGGAGTCGGGAGATGGTCCGGGAGGGGTGGGAAGGGTAGTGGGGGGGGGGGAGGGGAGGGAAGGGACTAGGATGGGGTGCTGCGCCACGTTATCACGTAATGATAGCATGTTGGACCGAGTATATATGAGGAACGCTTTAGCCCGTTTAAATTGTTAAAGGGCTGAAAGAAGCTATGTTTATAATAAATAAAAAAAAAAAAAAAAACTATTAAGCAATATGCAAATAGCAGAATAACAAATATAGAATCAAGCAAAAAAATAAAATAAAATAAAATAAACCACCACAAATGATGCTATACCTGAAATAGAGACGGAATTATGAATAAAATCATGAGCAGGTCTCTTGCTGTGGTTATGTCTGACGTGGAAAAAAAAAAGAAAAAAAAAAAAGAAAGCCACATGCCAACAGAAGATCTCTGGTTGGGATCTTCCCTTTCGGTAAGAGGCAGTCATTTAAGAAGGTGGAGGATTTCCTTTCTATCACATCACTGTTCTGTGGTTCCTTTTGGTTTGATGTCACCATTTTACCTGTAGGAGAGCAGTACATTTCCAGTTTTCAAACCACCATCTGATGCATCCTTTCTTTTAAAATAGGACATTGATTTGTTCACTTTTTTTTCACTGGGACTTTTTAGAATGTGATACAAAAATGGCAGCCTATTTGTTACAGTGATTTAAACACATCATCAGCACAATTATTTCAAATTTGTATGCTAGTTGGTTTTTTGTTTGAAATTTCACCTTTATTTGCGCAGCTTGTTTTCTCTACATACTGTGCATGGATAAAGTTCTTAACCAAGCTCTTCCACCGAATCCCACTTTTATATATATAAAAGTCCTTAATTTTGGGGATAGGGACGTTAAAAAAGTTCTAGATCCACCTGTGAGACTGGTGATGTTTTGGGACTGTGCAGGGTTTTTCGCCTGTAGAAGGTGCCAGACTTGTGCCAAAGTGAGTTAACCAATTTGTGGTTTGACTGAATTCACCTCGACAGGCAACAATAAGAGTTTTAAAGGGGTTGTAAAGTTAATTTTTTCCCCTAAACAGCTTTCTTTACCTTAGTGCAGTCCTCCTTCACTTACCTCATCCTTCGATTTTGCTTTTAAATGTCCTTATTTCTTCTGAGAAATCCTCACTTCCTGTTATTCTGTCTGTAACTAAACACAGTAATGTGACACTTTCTCCCTGGTGTGGAGAAAGCCTCTTGAGGGGGGAGGGGGCGAGCAGGAGGGTCAGGACGCTATCTACTTTGCAGATAGAGAAAGGAGCTGTGTGTTAGTGGGCGTCCTGACACTCCAGCTCGCCCCCTCAAGAGGCTTTCTCCACACCAGGGAGAAAGTGTTACATTACTGTGTTTAGTTACAGACAGAAGAACAGGAAGTGAGGATTTCTCAGAAGAAATAAGGACATTTAAAAGCAAAATCGAAGGATGAGGCAAGTGAAGGAGGACTACACTAAGGTAAAGGAAGCTATTTAGGGACATTTTTTTTTACCATTACAACCCCTTTAAGATCAGAGAATTCATAACCTGCGGTACTACACATATTGTATATGTCTTGCAGTGTCCGTGCAACTTGATGTATGTTGGTCGCACGGACAAAACGCTTAAGAAACGCATCTCTGAACACATATATAATATTGAGATTGGGTGAGCGGTTAGTGATCGAAGGTCCTCTTAAGCATATGGCACCTCATCCCAAGTAGGTTAAATAGAGGGTTTTGAGAGGATGGAGGATTATTGCAGTGCCAATTATAAAAAACAGACGTATTGTTATATCAAAAATAGAAAATATTTTATTCAATTCATACAAAGATTAAAATCAGCTTAACAACATCCAATGGTGGGAGCTATATGTGGAGACAAATTTTTCTTGAACAAGTCTACCCTACTAGTTTCGCCCTTAGGCTTCCTCAGGGGTTTTAGGACTTGATCGTCTCAAAGAAAAAGGCTCTAGAATGAAACAGAACAGTTTTAACAATTCATCAAATAGACAGATTTATAATTAACAATCAGTATTAAATAATAACGAGTTTGGCTGGGATAAGTGGTCGGGCGTCAAGAACCATGGTCCCAAAAAGGGAAGGGGCGCCAAAGCATGACCCAAAGTTCCCCACCAACCCAAGTACTGAACCACGCTAAGGAGAAAAGGGGGGGACACAGACATCCATAGGGGTAGAAAGGCACCTACCCAAAATACTGCATGCAGCCTAGTGAGGTGGCCCCTCAGGGGAATGGTGAAATGATCTGGCCTCAATATGGCAGCTAAAGCAGAGCATTAAATAATTAATATGTTAGTATTACCACATAATAAATTCATATCACTAATTTAGCAACAGAGCCAATAATTGAGAAACATACATAGCAGCAAAAAATCAATAAATAAGGCATCTTACAGCAGCTGAGCCTACCTGAGATCCCAAAGATGAAATCAAATACGGGTCTAAGGCGGCTGACATTAGATATAGAGACACTGAATCATTAGGGTGCATACACACTGAGAGCACCCTGAGCGCTGACAGATGTAAAGTGGGGGATAGAGTCTGCAATAAGTATCAAGCAGAGTCCCTAAAGGGAAAAAAGGAAAAGAAAGCAAGAGGGTATAAATTAGAGCATTACAGCAAGTAAGCTCATTTGGTTAGAGGTTACAACCTCCGCACTTACCATGCGCTCATGGATGGGGTTCTTGCAGTGTCAGTAACGGATGGGTTTAAATAGTGTCTCTGTGCATTTTAAAAGATACCACAATCAGGGCCCCTCTGGTTTAAAATTTTGGGGTGTTGATAGGATTCACCCAAATTGTAGAGGTTCAAATTTAGTATGAGAAATATCCAAGAGTGAGACTCGCTGGATATTCCAGTTGAATACATTGACGCCCAGTGGCTTAAATGTAGAACTGGATGTCAATTGTTTCATCAGCGATAATAACAATCTTGAAATTTAAAAATGTTAAGTTTTAAATTAATTTTGACAGACTTTACACCCTGTGGTGGAAGTGTGGAGTAGATGTAGTATGGTGAATTGATCAATTTGTGTATCCATCTTACTTAGGTGAATTAATATGTAGCGTATTATTTATCTTCAATCTGTAGATATTGAGCATCACCCATTGAGATGCTGGATTTTGGGTGACAATTTAATATCGTCCTTTCCTTGATTTTAATAATGAATTATAATAGAAAGATCCCCCATCCTCAGTGGGCCCCCTTGGGACACTCTGGTTAGTGAGTATTACATACTGCTAATAATTTAATTGATGACAGTATGGGGGTTATTTAGTAACGGCAAATCCACTTTGCACTGCAAGTGCACTTGGAAGTGCATTCGCTGTAAATCTGAGGGGGACATAGTAAGGAAAATAAAAAACATAATTTTAGCTTGCACATGATTGGATGATAAAATCAGCAGAGCTTCCCCTCATTTCATATCTTCCCCTCAGATCTACAGCGACTGCACTTGTAGTGCAAAGTGGATTTGCCTTTCATAAATAACCCCCTATATATCTAGATAGTGAGACAGGATAACGGGTATATATAATTATATAACTTGTAATTTTAGATTCATTTATATATAGACTGTTGATATTTATGTCTATTTTAATTATTTATACATATTGTTTTTCTGCCCACTTGTATTGATTTTAGGCTGTATCTTTGCTAGTGTGCTTTATTAAGAATGAATATTTAGTATGACGCTTTGGCTGTAAATATAGGTGACTGTATGATATGTGCTAATAAGTGTTATGTATGTTGATAACCCTGTTATAATGTATGCCACACTCTGTCCGTATAGAAGATGGGCTTTGCAGACATCGGTCTGTGTGTAGGAGCTGCCCTATTGACTATTGGGCAGGCTGTTCCTCCTTTGCTCAGTCTGTTGTCTGATCAACTTAGTTGATGTGGGCTATTTTGGCTGGACGTGGAGATCTGCGCAGTCAAAAAGAGGGTTAATTACCGCTATCTAAGTTTGTGTATATAGGAGCGGTGTATGTCGTATGGCCACACCCTCAGATGATGTTGTGAATGACGAAACGCGTCAGGCTGGAGCATATGATGAGCCGTTGTGATGTCGGCACATTCGGGGACACGGCCAGTGACTACTGCTGGTTATTCGATTATCTAGGCTGACTATATGTGAACAATGCCTTGTTATATGTAGATTTTGTAAGTGTATTTTTTAAAAGGAGGGTTTGTTTTAAACTAAATTAAAAGTTGTCAAAACGGGATTACGCTATGTTATATGTCCCTTCTTTTATATGAATGACTGAGGGATCATAGTGTCTGGCACTGCTCGATCTGGTAAAGGAGACACCCATGGAGAACGTGTAAGGCCGTGTACACACGGGCAAACATGTACGATGAAACCGGTCCGCCGGACCGTTTTCACCGTACATGTCTGCCCGGGGATTTCTGTACGATGGCTGTACTAACCATCGTACAGAAATCCGCGCGAGAACAATACGCGGGGCGTGTCCGCGGTGTCGCCGCGACGATGACGCGGCGACGTGGGTGGGCCTGCCAGTTAAATGCTTCCACGCATGCGTCAAAGTCATTCGACGCATGTGAGGGATGGCGGGTGCTCGGACATGTACGGTAGGTCTGTACAGACGACCGAACATGTCCGAGCGGGCAGGATTCCAGCGGACTGTTTTAAAACAAGTCCAGGAATATTTGTCCGCTGGGAAAAGGCCCGGCGGGCAAATGTTTGCTGGAATTCTGTCCGCTCGGTCCTACACACGACCTAACATGTCTGCTGAAACTGGCCCGTGGACCAGTTTCAGCAGACATGTTTGGTCGTGTGTATGGGGCCTTATACTTTGTGATTAATGCGCATTGATCAAGCTCTTTTTGGTAAGAGTTTTTACAAGAGGGGGTCTCTCTGCACACCCCCCCCCCCCTCTTCTCCTGCAATACTTACATATGTGATAGCCATGGATTGAATTGCTTTACCTTCGTTTCATACAACAGCCTGTCTAGAAATAGTTTATGGACTACATCGAATGTGCATATATTGACTTTTTTATGCGCCTTGAAGAATTGTGTGCATAGCGCAGCCTGTGTCTACTTGACTTTATTGTTTTAATTTGTTTTCACTGGATTTTTGAGCTAGTTGTTAGGTAGCAGCTGTAGCCTAATTGGCTGGTTTAAATAATTAGGTTAATTTCACTACTCCAAGAGCGCTTGTTATTTTTGAGTAGGCAGTTTCTCTTTTTAGTTTGTTTATATATACTGTATACTTTTATTAGAGAGTTACACATATGACTTTACAGTATACTATGTTTTTATAAGTGGTCATTGTTTTGGATTTTTTAGATCTTTTGATATATATTATAGAAGCGTGTTTGTCAGCCCTAATTAAGAGTTTTGAGCTCCTTAAATGCTTTGGCATCATCCTCTGATATTTTATCAAGATTAAAGCGATTGTAATGAAAAAATAAATTAATTAATAAATAACAAAAATCTCTATACTTTCTGTACCTGCTCTGTGCTCCTCTCCCTCCCTGAACTGACTCTTGTCTGTTTGAGTGGAGAGGGATTAGAACATCTGTCAATTTTTTTTTCTGTCTGTGCCCATGTTAGAGTAAAATTTTGGCTTGTCCCCAAGAAAGGTTCTGGTGACCTGAGGGTCCCCAAGGGATTCCCTTAATTTGCAGGATTTTCTCTCACTTACGGTTTTGGCTATGGGACAGGATGTGAAGGGAAATCTCCCCAATGGGGCATATATGGCAAAAATTGCCTATAGTTCTACTTTATTACATTCTTACTGAAGGATATTGTGGCACCCTTGTTTTTTTTTCATTCTGTTCAGGGTTTTACCTGAGACATGGATAAAAAACTTGTAAAAAAAAAAAAACATTATATTTTCAGTGTACTTTAGTGACAGAAAATTACTTTTTCATTGCTTTGTCTCACCTGATGCCACAAATATTGACTACAATCTTTATCTTTCATTTTTCTTCACATTAGGAATCAACTGAATTTGAAAGACAAGCTGTGAAAATAAAAGCAAACTGAGTAAAAGTATTACTTTAGGTTTATATGTGAATATTCTCTGAAATTATTGTAGCCAGGTACTAGGCTACGACAATATGGAAACAAAGACATCGATATGTATCTATTTTCCCTTGTCTGAGTTAAAAGCTGACCTTTAAAATTCTCCTCCGGGCCAGCAGGGAGAATGCAAAGTCAATGCATACCCATGGACTTTTAGGAAAGACATCTGGAATCTTGGGAAGTATAGTTCAAGGTATCGGACAGGTAACGAAACAACCAATTTTCTTAACTGCTGATCCCATCAAGAGGTTGGATGCAGGAGGAACCGAAGGGGCCAATATATTATTTTGCCTGGGAAAAGCCTGCTCTATAGGAGTCTGTAAATTGAGACCTGACTGTGGTAGCAGGAGAGCCAGCCCTAGAGAGCTCAAGGTGGGAAGTGACGTTGTCAAAAGGACCAGCTTTGCTGACCTGATGGGCCTGCTGGAGAGACCAGAGAGTTCACCAGCTTCCTCCTTCTTGCCGAATGGATTGCAGCAGCACCAGAACTGTACCAAAGAGGCCCCTTCAACCACCAAAAAGCTTAACGCCATCTCTGGATGTCGTTCAGAGGGCTTTGGGCCCACATTACATAGTTACACAGTTAGTAAGGTTAAAAAAAAAAGACACAAGCCCATCTAGTTCAACCAATAAAAAAAAAAAACATCCATACCCCGACCCAGCTTCCCTCTCTTCCCCTTCTTCTTTCTTTATAGATAGAAATTTATAGGAGTCACAAGAATTAACTTAAGATAAATGATGGGATAAATATGCATTTTGCACTTTCAATAATATAGGATAGGTAATAGGGCAAGAGTGTTACCCTTGTCCCCTTATAACAATAGAAAGTGGAGGGCACAGGCACTGAAGGATTAGAAATGGGAATTGGGCAACTAGCACTTAAACCCCCTTTTTTTTCACCCCCCCCCTTTTTTTTTCTTTCCTCTTTTTCACCTGTCTTCCTGGGGTGGGGGGGGGGGGGGAGAGGGCAAAGACGGAAAAGAGAGTAAAAGATCAGGAGAATGCAGGATTGACCCATATTGTTGTTTTATGTGTAGTTGTTTTTGTTATATATGTGTATGAAATGTTGAACTTATTTTAAATGTGAACTTGTTTCTGTATGCTTATTGGCAACGAAATGTAAATTATATCTGTGTTTTAAAAAATTGAATAAAAACAAAATGAAAACATACTCCGACCCAGCACTGCCACTAATCCCATCCATCCCAGCACCGTCACTGATCCTATCCATTCCCCCACCCACTGATCCCATCCATCCCCTCACCCAGCACTGAGACCAATCCCATCCATCCCCCCACCCAGCACCGTCACTGATTCCATCCATCCCCCCACCCAGCACTGCCACTGATCCCATCCATCCTCCCACCCAGCACTGCCACTGATCCCATCCATCCTCCCACCCAGCACTGCCACTGATCCCATCCATCCCCCACCCAGCACTGTCACTGATCCCATCCATCCCCCACCCAGCACTGTCACCAATCCCACCCATCCCCCCGCCCAGCACTGCACTGATGCCGTGCCCCCCAGCACTGCCATTCATCCTATCTCCCCCACTCAGCACTGCCACTAATCTCATCCCCCACCACTTCTGCCACTGATCCCATGCCCCCCCAGCATTGCCACTGATCCCATGCCCCCCCAGCATTGCCACTGATCCCATGCCCCCAGCACTGCCACTCATCCTATCTCCCCACCAAGCACTGTCACTGATCCCACCCCTCCACCACTGCTGCCACTGATCTCATTCCCCTCAACACTGCCACTCACCCTATCTCCCCCTAGCATTGCTACTGATCCCCCTTCCACTGCCACTCACCCCCCCAGTACTGCCACAAATCCCCCCACCACAACCCTCACCATCACCACTGATCCCATCAACCCCCAGCACTGACAATGATCCCCCCCAACCTTGCCACTCATTCCATTCCCCCCAGTACTGATCCCATTACCCCCACCACAACCACCATCAACACTACTGATCCCATCAACTTTCCAACACTAACACTGATCCCATCCCCCAGCACTGCCACTGATCCCCACCCCCCCACTACTGCCTCTCATCCCACCCCAGTACTGCCACTGATCCCATTACCCCCACCACAACTGTTACTGATCCCATCAACCCCCTAGCACTGCCACTGATCACCCCCCCCCCCAGCACTGTCACTAATCCCATGCCCTCCAGCACTTCAACTCATTCCATCACCCCAGCCACTGAATCCATTCCCCTCCCCCCACCACCACTGCCAACTGATCCCATCTCCCCCTCTCTCACCCCCACTTTCTCCCTCTGATCAGATCTGCCATAAGATGTAAAATGTATTGAAATATTAAAACTTGTTTTAACACATTTCAAAATGTTTGTTTACATTTATTTAAAAGAGTGTGTGTGTGTGTCTGTATATATGTCTATATATATATATATAGATAGATAGATAGATAGATAGATAGATAGATATACACACACACACACACACACACACACACACGTGTGTGTTTGAGTTTTGGGGTGCACATCCTAATCCAATAGGCTGCGCACGCCTATGTTCTATGTGTATATATGTATAATGTGTGTCTATGTGTATATATGTATACTGTGGGCCAGATTCACAGCCAACTTATGCCGACGTATCTGTTGATACGCGGCGTAAGTTCAAGGATGCGTCGTCGTATCTATGCGCTGTATTCAGGAAACAAGATATGCCTGAATTTTGCCAAGATACGACCAACGTAAGTCTCCTACGCCGTCGTATCTTGGGTGCATATTTACGCTGGCCGCTAGGGGCGCTTCCGTAGATTTACGCGTTGAATATGTAAATGAGCTAGATACGCCGATTCATGAACGTACTTGCGCCCGTCGCAGTAAGCTACGCCGTTTGCGTAAGGCGTACGTCCAGCGTAACTTTACCCCTCATAAAGTAGGGGTAAGTCATGTTAAGGTATGGATGTCGGAAACGTCGGAACAGCCGTCGTATTTTACGTTGTTTACGTAAGTTGTACGTGGATGGGGCTGGGCGTAGGTTACGTTCACGTCGTATGAATGGAGCCGGCGTATCTTAGGGAGTAAATTTGACGTGATTCTGAGAATGCGTGCGCATGCGCCGTTCGTTCGGCCATGCATTTACATGTGGTCACGCTTCATTATAATACTACATGCCCACTGCCTTGCTACTTTGAATTAGCCGGGCTTACGCCGGCCATTTTACGTTACGCCGGCGCAAAAAAGGGACCAAGTGCTTTGTGAATACAGTACAAGCCTCTCCAAGTTACATCGGCGTAGCGCATATCAGATGCGCTACGCCTATCTAAAGATGCGCCGATCTCTCTGAATCTGGCCCTTAGTGTCTATGTATGTATGTATGTATGTGTATATATATATATATATATATATATATATATATATATACACACACACATATATATAGATATATATATGTATAATGTGTGTCTATGTTTATATATGTATACCATACCTCCCAACTCAAAGTTCAATTGCAGGACATTCTTTCACATTTTTTTACCTGACATCAAAGTTGATGAGCGGTGGGGGGGAGGGGGTATGGGGTGCTACCGCGGGAAGGTGATATTTTTTTGTTTTTTTACATCAACGTTGTTGAGTGTGTCTCTATGTGTATATATGTATAATGTGTGTCTATGTGTATACTGTGTGTCTTTGTGTATATATCTATAATGTGTGTCTATGTGTATATATGTATACTGTGTTTCTGTGTATATATGTATACTTTGTGTATATGTATATGTGTGTGTACACTGTATGTTCCATGTGTGCCTACTGCTGCTCAACAGAAGTCGATCTAATAATCCCATGCCCATGAAAAATCCACTTGTTGCCATTCGGAGGCCGCTGAATGGTGAACTGCTGAGCCCGGCCTCAGATCAGGGAGCAGGGCAGGTATGGGTGCATGCGGTGTGGTGATATCATGGCACACATCAAGCATGGCTTTTATTCACATGCCCCACTGCCCGATCTGAGGCCAACCACAACAGTTCACTATTCCGCTGGCTCTAAGTTCAGAGCCTGCAACAAGTGGATTTTTTGTTTCTAATTAAAAGCCTTTTCCTGCCATCTGCCTGCCACACCAAGCACTAAGGTGCAAAGGTGTGTGTGACACAGAAAGAGGGGCTCTGCCATAGGGTGGCACACTGGGGGGGGCTCTGCAATAGGGTGGGACTCTGCGGATTGTGATGTATAGGGAGGATGTTGGGACTTTGGTGTAAGGCAGGACTCTGATGTGAGCGTGGCGCTCATCCTGACTGCTGTACTCAATATGTTGTTTTGTTTGTTACTTGCTTCTGGTATGGCGGCCAACTGTAAGCCCGGGGGCCCCATATTCTTGTTCTGCCCGGGGGCCCCATGAGTTGTCAGTCTGCCCTTGCCCCTTGATGACCAGGCCATTTTTTGTGATGCAGCACTGCGTTATTTTAACTGACAATTGTGTGGGCGAGTGACGCTGTACCCAAATAAAATTGATGTCCTTTTTTCCCCCCACAAATAAAGCTTTCCTTTACTGGTATTTGATCACCTCTACGGTTTTTATTTTTTGCGCTATAAACAAGAAAAGACTGACAATTTTGAAAAAAAAAACAATTAGCCAGATTCAGGTAGGTCGCCGCATCTTTAAGGCGGCGTAGCGTATCGTATTTACGCTACGCCGTCTTAAGTCAGAGAGGCAAGTACTGTATTCACAAAGCACTTGCCTCCTAACTTACGGCGGCTTAGCGTAAATGGGGCCGGCGTAAGCGCGCCTAATTCAAATGAGGATGGGGGGGGCGTGTTTTATGTAAATTACTTGTGACCCGACGTGATTGACGTTTTTAATGAACGGTGCATGCGCCGTCCATGTACATATCCCAGTGTGCATTGCTCCAAAGTACGCCGCAAGGACGTATTGGTTTCGACGTGAACGTAAATGACGTCCAGCCCCATTCACGGACGAGTTACGCAAACAACGTAAAATTTCCAAATTTCGACGCGGGAAGGACGGCCATACTTAACATTGGCTAGGCCAGCTATTTGTTGGAATAACTTTACGCCGGAAAACGCCTTACGTAAACGGCGTATCTTTACTGCGACGGGCGCACGTACGTTCGTGAATCGGTGTATCTAGTCATTTACATATTCTACGCCAAACTCAACGAAAGCGCCACCTAGCGGCCAAGTGAAAAATTGCACCCTAAGTTACGCCGGCGCAGGCCGTCGTATCTTAGCTAGGTTTAAGTGTATGTCAGTTTGAGCATACACTTAAAGCGGTTGTAAACCGCATATATAATTTTTTTTTTTTTTTAAACCTGCAAGGCAAAAGGCATAATCAGCTAGTATGCACCGCATAATATCTGATTATGAAATACTTACCTCAAAACGAGGTGAAGAACACTTACCTGGTTCACGCCGAGCGAGATGTTATCTTGCTCCGGCGTGTCTTCCGGGTATCGCCGCTCCAGCGCTGTGATTGGGTGAAGCGGCGATGACGTCCGCGCGGGAGATTTAAAATCGGCAAGGTCCGGCGACTGCCGGATCTTTCTCCATGGATTCCCCCTGCGCATGCGCCGCTGCAATCAGCGGCGCATTGCGAGGGGAATATCTCCTAAACCGTACAGGTTTAGGAGATATTCTTTATACCTACAGGTAAGCCTTATTATAGGCTTACCTGTAGGTAAAAGTGAAAAATAAGGGTTTACTTTTTTCTATAATACATATCCCCAAAAAAAGGTAAAAAAAACTAATTTCTGCATCAGTTTAGGCCAAAATGTATTCTTCTACATATTTTTAATAAAAAAATATCCCAATAAGCGTATATTGGTTGGTTTGCGCAAAAGTTATAGCATCTAGAAAATAGGGGATAGATTTAGGTACTTTTCATTTTTTTTATTGCTTTTACTAGTAATGGTGGCGATCAGCAATTATTAGCAGAACTGCGAGATTGTGGCAGACAAATCTAACAAAAAGTGACACTTTTTGGGGACCAGTGACACCAATACAGTGATCAGTGCTAAAACAATGCACTGATTACTGTATAAATGACACTTGCAGGGAAGGGGTTAACACTAGGGGCAATTCAAGGGTTAACCGTGTTGCCTCAGTGCGTGTTCTAACTGTGTGGGGGGTGGACTGTCTGGGACAACACAGAGATCGTGTTTTCTGATTACTAGGAACAGACGATCTCAGTGTCATCCCCTGTCAGAGTGGGGATCTGCCTTGTTTACATAGGCAGATGCCCGTTCTGCCTCTCAGTGGAGCTAACGCGCTTGGCCAGCGGACATCCCGGCCACGCGCATCAGCTCCCGCTCATGTCATTAGTGCATACCGGCAGTATAGCCAAGTCATTGTTATTTAAGTTATTATTCCTGCCTGTTAATGCATCTTGGCAGGGTCGAAACTAGGGAGGGGGGGGGGGTCTGCAGGGAGAGCGTGTGGCCTGCATTGAGAGGGGTATTGCTGCTAGGTTTGCCACCTGTCCAGGATTTCGCTGGGACCATCTCGAAATTTGATTTTTATCCCAGCATCCCTGTGAATCTCTGCTAAATCCCGGAGCCCAATGCAGGAATAAGTTCTGCCACTAAGCTCAAGTAACTGGCTTAACAAGGGCATGCTAGCATGGGCACCCAACACACCTGCCCTGCATCTCTTGCAGAGCATCTGGGGTTCTACATGCCACAATCCAATCTACACCTCTATGGCAGCCAGCATTTCTCTCCACTGGCTGCCTGTATAACATACAGTAAAGTGCCGCCTCCTCGGTTCTGACATTCTAATGCATACACAGGAGGTGGAGCTGGGGAGAAGGGACACCGCTCTGCATGAGCCGCATTGATAATCTGAGGTCTGCAGTGTTTAATATGGATGGAGACAGGGGAGGGGGGTACAGTGACTGGGAAGGGTAGGTGAAGTGGAGTAGGTAAGGGTGTACACTTGGAGGAATGATTTGGTGAGGAGGGTGCCGGGGGGTAAGGGGATATGTGCTGGACTTGTGCTAGAAGGGTGGTTCATTTAAAATCTCCCCAACCCATCTACTATCACAAGTCTTCTCCAGTCCCAAAGCGCCCCCGAGCACATATCTGCCCCCTACTCCCCCTTCTAGCACAAGCCCACTCTACTCTCGAAGTACTCCCCCCAGCACATACAGCACATATATGATCCCCTAATCCCACCTTCGAGCACAAGTAGGGATACAACTGGGGGGGGGGGGGCAGCGCGGGACGCCACTGCTAGGGTTGCCACCTGTCCAGGGTTTAATTCATGTCTGCCTGAAACACGGACACATTATTCAGACCAGACTGTGTAATTAAAAAGGAACAGCTATGTTTATAAAAATAGCAAATGGGTCAATAGTGTCCTTTTACTGCTGTGCAGTAGAGAGTGTGCTTATAGTGCTTTGTACGGGTGATGTACACCTGAAGACAAAAAGTCCCCTTAGGAATATTAAAATGGCTTGGATATTGATAAAGGGTGGGATGTATACTGGAAAATGAAAGCTGTCCTTTTTTGTAATTATGTTAAAGGAAAACATGTACAAATGAAGAAAAAAAAGTTTTATTTTTTCTTTAAAATAACAAACATGTTATACTTACCTCCACTGTGCAGTTTGTTTTGCACAGAGTGGCCCCGATCCACATCTCTGGTCCTCCCCGCAATTACTCACCACAGTCATGAGAGAGCTTGCATGGTGGTCAGTAATTGCGTGCGTGCTCCCGTGATACAGCGAGCGGCCATAGCCACTCACTGTATCACGCGGCCCCGCCCCTCGGCGCGCCGCGTCACTGGATGTGATTGACAGCAGCGCCAGCCAATGGCTGTGCTGCTCTCAATCCACCCGCTCTAGCCAATCAGCGGCCAGGCGAAGAGGTCGGGAGACTTTTGAGGGGTCAGGTAAGTATACAGTAAGGGGGGCTCTGGGGAGGCCGGCAGCATCAGATGTTTTTTCACCTTAATGCATAGATTGCATTAAGGTGAAAAAACATTTTCCTTTACAACTCCTTTAACTAAAACTTACTTTGAGTGTCAAATATTTAAGTGCCTGGAGTGCAAAGGTCAGCTATCTCTGTATATAGCTGTAGAGTTCACATAACTTAGTGCCACAAAGGTCCTCTTTATAACATTGTATAAAGGTTTTATCTTGTTTCTATTTAAACATGCTATTATTACTATCATCATCATTATATGGTGTTAGCAATAAAAGGAAAATTACATCCTGATTAATTTGTTTTATTTATTTATATCTTCCTCCCTGATAATGTCACAACAGAATATTTAAACGTCATAAATTAATTGAACATCGTTATTAGGTAAAGTTTTAAAGACCAAATGTGCATAAGGTACGTATTAAGCAGTGGCGACCCGTCCATTAAGGGTGCCCGAGCGCCGTCCCCTCTAACCACGGCTGCCACCCTCTAGTCATGCGTCCGGACCGGGTTTTTTTTTTAAAGCACCTGATTGAAGCCAGAGGCTCTAATAGGCTTCAAAATAGGGTCAGCTCCGGGTCCAGAGCAATAAGCTACGAGCCCACCCAGGTGTTACAACAGCGAATGGATATTCGTTATTGAAACACTGATCCTCAAACCGCCAATCAGAAGCGGGTCTGAGATCCGTTTTCCGATCAGCCAAAAAGAAAAAAGTCCCAATTGGCCCTCGAGGAGGAGAGAGGAAACTATTTGCCGCTCCCGAAAAAAAAAAAAAAAATACCGGCCGCCACTGCTATTAAAGCGGGGGTTCACCCTATATAAAAAAATAAATAAAAATTTTCCCTCTAGCATTAAATCCGGCATAGTAGCGCGAGCTACACTATGCCGGTCTTAATTTTTTTTTCCCCGTACTCACTGTTATAGCGTACATCAGGCATGTCCAAAGTCAGGCCCGGGGGCCAAATGCGGCCCCCCTGTTGATTTAATATGGCCCCCCTGGGGATTTGGATGTATATATTGTTTGTGGCCCCCAGGGCCACAAAAGATATATACTGTATTTATTGGCGCTGCCTTGGAGGGGACAGGGAGGGGGCAGGACGAGCGCCGTCAGATTACATGAAGAGGATCTCCTGTTTACTCAGCAGCGTCTCTATTATAAGTCCCGTCTCCTGGGATGCCATTGGACGACTGTTCTGTCTATTAAAGAGGCCACAGGATAAACAAGACATTCTCCTGTTTGTAATCTGTTGGCACTCGTCCCGCCCCCTCCCTCTGCCCTCCGAGGCTGCAGATGGGCATCGTTCAGGCTGCACTGATGGCAATGGTAAGGCTGCATTTATGGCACATGTGAGGCTGCATTGGTTGCAATGGTAAGGCTGCATTGGTTGCAATGGTAAGGCTGCATTCATGGCAATTGTAAGGCTGCATTCATGGCAATGGTGAGGCTGCATACATGGCAATGGTAAGCCTGTGAGTGTTATACGCCGATAAATACGGTATATCCAAATAACACGCCCAAGCTCATCCTTAGTCCTAAGCAGCGCTCTGGGATCCATTGGGGCCACAAATAAAATATATACAGTAGATCCAAATAACACGCCCAAGCTCATCTCTTCACCACACACAGCCACAAAGGTAAGAGAATTCTTGTTGGGCCGGGTATTAGTCGCTCAGACGAACACACTTAGGCAGAATTTAAATGGTTCAAAGAATGTCAGGCAAAATAGTCGGCCCTTCACGCATGTTCACTTAATCAAATCTGGCCCTCTTTGAAAAAAGTTTGGACACCCCTGGCGTACATAGAAGATTCCGGGGAATGGGCGTTCCTATGGACAGGGAAGGTGATTGACGGCCGGCCGTGGCACGTCACGCTTCTCCGGAAATAGCCGAAATAGGCTTGGCTCTTCACGGCGCCTGCGCATAGCCTGTGCGCAGGCGCCGTGAAGAGCCGAGACCTACTCCGGCTGTCTTCGGGGAGCGTGACGTGCCAGAGCCGGCCGTCAATCACCCTCCCTCTTGCTAGGAACGCCCATTCCCCGCGGCAGACGGAATCGTCTATGTACGATATAACCGTGAGTACGGGGATAAAAAAATTAAGACCGGCATAGTGTAGCTCGCGCTACTATGCCGGATTTTATGCTGCATTGTTGTTAAGGAGGGTGAACCACCGCTTTAAGTTACTCTTAACATGAACTATTGTCTATTTTATGTTGCACTTAAAGTGATACTAAACCTTTTTTTTTTAAATTAAAATAATTTTAAAAAGTTCTACATATTTGCTCTGTGCCAATATTGGCTTACCTTTTTTGGGGACCCTGTGGCCTGTTTGAAACCGGGCCATACAGGCCACACTTCTGGAGGTGCTTGGTGAGTGAGCAGAGACCTGGTTTGATGGCTACAGTCAGGGATGGACTGGCCATTGGGACTACAGGGAGTTTCCCGGTGGGCCGATGGCTCAGTGGGCCGGCTTCAGTGACAGCAGCCTGGGAGTTTCTCACTTCTGCCTAATCTTGTCCCATAAGGGGGGGCACCAAACTGATTCTTTGCCCCGGGAGAAATAATGTCTAGCTTCCCCAATGGTACTGCCTATAAGAGTACCAGTACCAGCCGTTCTACTCTAATAAAGTAAAACGGCTAGTGGCTAGTGAAGGGGGAGAGGGGGCTTGGGTGGCCGGGGGGGGGGGTGCGGGAGTTGTCCGGCCGCTGTGGGAGAGACCTGTCAAAGTGGGCCAGTCTGGATGAAGTCCAGGGCCAAATTTTTGTCCCAGTCCAGCCCTGGCTACAGTGGCGCTTGCACCACCTCCGTGGGGTCCAACCTCCTCAGCAGTGCATTCACTTCTCATAGGAGTGGAACCCTTTTGTCAACTGTACATGTCCCATTCCAAGGTTTACCGCTGCTTGAGAATCTTAGGCTGCATTCACACCTCGGCGTACAAAATCGCAGCGTTTTGTCCCGCGAATTGCGGCGACAAATAGCGGCGTTTTGTACCGCGATTCGCGGCGACAAAACGCCGCGATTGTGAATGCAGCCATAGTCGTGATCCCGCAGACATTGCTCCGCACTCTGTACAGACCGGGAGATCAGATCCCTCCTGCTGGCCGCCTGGCCCGCACTCTGCCCTGACTCCTTCTACCAGCCTCTGCCATGCTGACAGCACCTACTACTACCGCCAGTCTACAGTCAAGCAAGTCAGTCTCTGTAGTCTGTGTTTCATCTGTGAAACGCAAAAAGCGCCACGACGCTGGGATATGACTTACTGGTCGCTGATTGGATCAGCCTTTTACATAGGAGAAAGGGCCGAAGGCAATGACTGAGGGAGGAGGAGTGACTGTAGGATAGAGCGCGATTTGTTAATACCTCTATGGAGATGGTTCACATCTCCTATGCCGAACGCCGAAAGCCGTCTGAAAAAAAGGCCCGGGACTTTTTTTCAGGCGGCAGGAGTACGGCGTTCGGCGTTGGGCGTGGAGATGTGAACCATCTCTATAGAGGTGCATGCTAAATCATCCCTCTGGCGTCTCAGGGGCGGCTGCGGCATCGCACTACAGGCGTATATACGCCTAGGTGTGAACGGGGACTAATGCCTGAGCAGAGGTTATAGTGCTGGAGAGGGGCTGCATATAGACAGAGGTTTTACATTACTGCACAGAGAAAATCCAGACAAAGCTGCATGCGGTGGCAGGTTTCAGTGATAAGCTGCATCTGGTGGCAGGCTACAGTGATAAGCTGCATCTGGTGGCAGGCTACACTGGCAAGTGACAAACTGCATCTGGTGGCAGGCTTTATAGTGGCAAGTGATCTTCTAGTTGCAGGAAAACAAGCCCAGGGCTCCCATTGATTTTTAATTATGGTGAGTTGAATTATTTCATTATATATCACAATGTAATAATATAAATAATCAAATGAACTTCGATCGTCCTAACAACATACCACCAACATGGCGTCGGTACTATGGTGTCAGGATGATTGACGCACCCAACCCCTAAGGTCTGTGGAAAAATCACCTTCCACGAAAGTAAAAAAATGTAATTCCATGTCATCTGAATGTCCTGTATAACTCCACACATTTCTTAGCCATGCACCACCAATCACTCATCTATGGCCCACATCCACACACTCAGATATGGCTGGTGTGGTCGGGAAGGGACTGGGAGCCTCCCATGAGCCCTTGCTGGACGACGCTCATTACCCAGGTGACACTGGGAGCGTACTTGCAAGTAGACATGTCCAATTTGTTTAGTTTCTAATTCGTTTTTTAACGAAAATTCGGAAATTAGTTAATTTCAAATTTTCGTATATCCGGATTTTTTATTTCCGAATTTTCGGATTTCCGAAATTTTCGAATTTCCAAATTTTCGTATTTCCGAATTTTCGGACTTCCGAAATTTTGAATTTTATTGAAAATTAAAAAATTCGAAAATTAAAAAATTCGAATTCCAAATTTCGATTTCGAATTCCAAATTTCCCAAAAATTCGAAATTCGAAAATAGGAAAATTCGGAAACGAAAAAAATTCGGAAATTGGTAAATTCTAAAATTCGAAAATTCGAATTTATTAACTTCCGAATTTTCGAAAATTTAGAAATTAAAAAATTCGGGAATTAAAAAAAAATCGGAAATTTGGAAATACAAACATTATTCGAATTTTAGTTTTTCAAATTTTGCAATTTTTGCAATTTTCGAATTTTCGAAATTCCGAATAATTTTTCTTTTGATTTTCGATTTTTTTAATTTTCGAAATTCCGAATTTTTTAATTTTTCAATTTTAGAAATTCAAAATTTTCGCATTAAAAGATTTTTAATATTCGAATTTTTCTATTTTTAAAAAATCCGAAATTCGGAAATACGAAAATTCGGAAACACGAAAATTCGGTAATACGAAAATTCGGAAATTAAAAAAAAAAATCTCAATTTCGGAAATTCTAAATTTTATTCGAATTATGCAATTCAGATTTTTGGAAATTTGGGTTTCGAATTTTCGAAATTCTGAAATATTTTTAATTCGAAAATTAAAAATTTCGAAAATTAAAAATTTCGAAAATTAAAAATTTCGAAAATTAAACATTTCGAAAATTAAACATTTCGAAAATTAAATAATTCATAAATTCGAATTCGAGAAAAAAATAGAAAAATTAGAAAATTAGAAATTTCGAAAATTGAAAAATTATAAAATTCAAAAATATGAATTTTCGAAATTTTGTTTTTTTTTTGAAATTGTGGAATTTTCGAAATTGTGGAATTTTCGATTTTTTAATTTTTTAATTTTAGAAATTCCGAATTTTCCAAAATTTCGGAAACTCGTATTTTTGGAAATTTGGATTTCCTATTTTCGAAATTCGGAATTTACGAATAAAAAAAATCGAAAATTACGAATTCTGAATTTTCGATTTTTTTTATTTTTTTAATATTCGAATTTTCGAAATTCAGGATTTTCGAATTAAAAAAAAAATTTATTTGAAAATTCTGAATTTTGCAGGGGAGGGAGATGCGTCCACTGAAGAGGTAAGCCCGCAGCGGGCACTAACCAGCCTAGCTGGGTAACTAAAGTATCTGTAAAATACTTGCAAGTAGACATGTGCACTGCCAAAAAATTAGTTTTTTTCGTTTGTTATTTTCGTTTTTTTTATTTTTTCGTAAATTCGGGAAATTCGAAAAAAAATGTTTCCGTTTTATTAGTTTGTTTGCTTTTTTCGTAAATTCGGTAAATTCGAAAATTCGGAAATTCGAAAATTCGAATAAGCAAAAAACAAATAAAACTGGAAAAATGAAATTTCCGGAACAAATACGAAATTTCGGAAAAAAACGAATGAAACGAAAATGAAAAATGTATTTTTTCGGAAATTCAAAAAATTCGGAAATTTACCATTTTCATATTTTAGATTTTCGAACTTTAGATTTTTGAATGTTACAGTTTCTAAATTTCGAATTTTAAATTTTTTTCGAATTTGTTATATTCCGATTTTCAAAAATTCAGGTTTTTATCAATTTCAAATTTTCGATTATTTGAATTTTCGGATTTCGAATCTGTACTTTTCGAATATTCGAACTTTCGAATTATTAGAATTTTCGAAAATTGAAAAATTAGAAAAATCGGATTTTCGAAATTGTGGAATTTGATTTTTTAAATTTTAGAAATTACGAATTTTCCGAAATAACCTCCTCCCATATGCCCACTCTACCTACTGAGATGCACGACTTGCTAGAAGACCCCATCACGTTACCCGAGATACATTTTGCGATAGGCAGCACCAAACTAGGAAAGGCCCCTGGACCGGACGGTCTCACGCTTCAATACTTCAAGACACTGCTACCGTCACTAGACGATCTCCTAGTTAAATTGTTTAACGGCCTTAAAGAGGGAGGCACACTACCTGCCTCCACGTTACAGGCACAGATATCTGTCATCCCTAAGGAAGGTAAAGACCCGTCATACTGCGGGAGTTACCGACCTATATCCCTACTTAATACAGACCTTAAATTGTTTACCAAAATTATAGCCACTAGACTACAGTCTCACCTACCCCACCTAATTCCTTCTGGACCAAGTAGGCTTCGTCCCAACAAGGGAAGCAAGGGACAATACCACCAAAGTCCTGACCTTGCTTTACTTGGCCACCCGTAATAAAACACCTGGGCTCGGATTCACAGACAGCGGCGCACATTTATGCCGCCGTAGCGTATCTCCTGTACGCTACGCTGACGCAGCGCAGAGAGGCAAGCATGGAATTCACAGAGCACTTGCTCCCAAAACTGTGCAGGGTTTCCTAGGCGTAAGCTGGCGTAGGTGGAAGTGGGAGTGAGCCATGCAAATGAGGCGTGATCCCATGCAAATGATGGGCCGAGCTCCAGACAGATACGTATAACGAACGGCGCATTCGCCGTCCCAGTGGGCGCATCTCAGTGCGCATGCTCACAAACACGTCGGAACAACTGCCTAAGATACGCCGGATCACTGCCTACACCATGAACGTAATCTGCGCCCATCCAGAAACACATCCAACATAAACTACGTAAAAACCGCCGGCTTCTGGTCCCTGATGCAGACCTTTACATGTCTGCTGCTGAGTTACACCTCCTTTATGGGGCTTAACTTTACGCCGGACGTACAACTTACGCGCACCTCTTGTAGCCTGCGTCGGGCGGGCACAGGTTCGTGAATCGCCGTATTTTTCTCATTTGCATATTTGAAAAGCTGATCATTGTGAGCGCCACCGTGCGTCCAGCGTAAATATGCGCCCACTCTACGCCGGCGTAGGCAAGTTACGTTGGTGGGATGAAGCCTATTTTTAGGCGTATCTTAGTTTATGGGTCCAGCGCACAGATACGACAGCACATATTTGCACTTACGTCGCAAGTGCTTTGTGAATCCGGGCCCTAGTGTCTATATAAGCACTGATGCCGAAAAAGCATTCGATCGGGTCAATTGGACCTTCATGTTTGCTACGCTACAACATATAGGTCTGAGCGTTAACAGGCTAGAGTCCGTGCTAATATAGTGACCTCTGACTCTTTGGCAATCACGAATGGGACGCGACAGGGCTGCCTTCTGTCCCCCCTACTACTTGCCCTCTCGTTGGAACCATTCCTATGCCACGTACGACTAAATCCTAACATATCAGTAGTGATGATCAACCGACTCCAACAAAAGGTGTCGGCCTACGCCGACGATCTTATGTTCTTCTTTACTACTCCCTCCATCTCTCTCCCGAACCTGCTAAGGGAATTTGAGAAATACGCCACCCATTGATTGGCAACACCACACGAGTTTGCGCCCGACTTATCTCTCAGACATCCATATTCTCCCCAACTCACCCTTGTATCCCATACTGGGTAACCCCGGGTTCACGCCGGGCATACAGGATGCGGCCTTTCGGAGGCTAAGCAAGGAGGGCCTCCACCAGGCCTCCAACTTTAGTACAATTCTAAACTCTCCGACCCCCCCAGGCCCGTTTCGCTTGGACTTTTTGAGGTCCCGTCAATTAGGCCACTTTCTTCATTCTTTGGTGCCCCCTGTCGCCAACAACCAACCTCTCACAGCGCTGGAGGAACACTGTAGCACCGCAGGCACTGTGAAGCACACGCTATCCCTAGCCTATAGTCTCTTAAATGCACCACAGGCAGATTTCCTACCTTCGGGTTTACTTAAGTGGGTAACTGAACTAAATTGTAATTTCAACGCAACCAAAAGACAGCGAATCCTGAGATTTACACACAAGTCCTCCATTTGTGCCAAAACCCAGAAGACCAATTACAAACTCCTGAATGCGTCTAACATTCTGGAGAAAGTATACAAAAAATCAGTGATTAGACACCTACTAGACGCAGCCAAGGCCTGCATTCTGCTTCACTGGAAAGCTACACTTCCACCGACAATACCCTTATGGCTCACGAAAGTGGAAGCAATTAAGCACATGGAGGATCTTGTCCTCACAGCGCAAAATAGGCAGGAAACATTTACTAAAACTTGGCAACTATGGAACATTTTCATATACTCGGCTGAGGGTCAAGCTTTGAGAGGACCAGCTGCTGACGTATGAATGTACACTCTTTAGTAGGCTCCCTCCCACTCCTGGCCATTGCAAATGCAGGCGACCAGGATCGTAATATTGGTGAACTCCCCCCGGCACTACATGTGTGGGGGGTCCAAACCCCTCCCCTCCCCCTCACCTTCTATCCTCTGACCACTTTTTTCTTTTCACTTCTCTCTATTTTCAATCTTACTATTTTTCTATACTCCCAAGATTGGTGGTCTTTTCTTTGACAAAAAGAGAAAATTGGAGGGATCGGCACATGGCCCCCGACATCTTAGTACATATGGACACAACAAATAATCGCCTCCATGATGGAGGCTTCCTCTATTATCACTATAAGCCTCTTAAATCAGATACGTCTGGGCAATCACAAGTGAGCCACTTTATGGTTATGATGTAATGTTGGTGCCCAACATGACGCATCTTGTTGTTTGTAATGTTGTTCTATTTAATATGATATTATGTCCTATGACCTGTCATTATGTTATTTGTACCATGTCGGCCCATGTGGGCCTTGTCCCTGTTATAAAAATTTTTTTTTAAATAAAATAAAACATTTAATTTCATTAAAAAAATTATACAAGAATGCTGAATGGCCGCTTTGGATAAATGCCAAACATTCCCTAGATCAGCTATCTATACCGTCTGCAATGCCATCTACAGTATATCTCATAATGTAAAGATTGGTTGTCATACTGATATAAAATGAAATAAAAAATATTATCGGAAACTAGAATTTGGTAACAAGGTGGAATAAAAGTCTGTTTTATACATTTTCTTTGATATATTTATAATTCTTAATATACTGTATTTATTGGCGTATAACACTCACTTTTTTACCCTAAAAATAGACTGTAAACTGTGCCTGCGTGTTATACGCAGGGGGCTGTGGACATTTTTTTCCTGAAACTTCCCTCTTAAAGTTAGGGTGCGTGTTATACGCCTGTGCGTGTTATACGCCGATAAATACGGTAATTACTGTTCCCAAATACATTATGACTAGTTTGTAGCTAAAGTTTCAGTTTATCCGCAAACAATAGGGATGAGAAAATGTAAAATAAAGGGCATGGGGAGCATGATTGGCATGTATATTTTTTTTTACATACTGTACAGTGGAGAAAGGATTCTCCTTTAATGCAAGTTCTAAGGTGACACAGAAAAATCCTTTAAAATTACATGCTAGGAAGATGCCTTTAACCTGTTCTCGCTGGCCGCATGTGTATAATATAGGACTTAATGCCCAGGTGCTGTACATATGCTTCCATTCTGTTGTAAGAGCGTGCTTACTGCATGCTCCCAGCACAGTGACCAAGCTGTCATGGGCATCTCCAGGTCCTTGTTTATGATTGGGTGCCCCAAATAATGTGACCATTATGACAGCCAATGACGACACCCACATAACTTGGAAGCCCACCTCCTAGCTTAAACCACTTGCCTACTGGGCACTTAAACCCCCCTCCTGCCCAGGCCAATTTTCAGCTTTCAACGCTCGCACTTTTTGAATGACAATTGCACGGTCATGCAACACTCTACCCAAATGACAATTTTATTTTTTTTTCCACACAAATAGAGCTTTCTTTTGGTGGTATTTAATCACTGTTGGGTTTTGAATTTTTTTCAAAAAATAAATAAAATAAACAGAAAATAAAATGTTATAGTTTGTTATAAAATTTTTAAAACGGGTAATATTTCTCCTTCATTGATGTGCGCTGATGAGGCAGCACTGATGGGCACTGATAGACTACACTGATGGGCACCAATAAGGCGGCACTGATAAGGTGGCACTGGTGGGCACTGAGAGGTGGCGCTGATGGGTTGCACTGATGGTCGGCACTAAAGGGCACTGATGGGTGGCACTGGTGGGTACTTGTAGGTGACATTGATAGGCAGCACTGATATGGGGCACTGATGATGAGGCACTGATGGGCACTGGTTGGCAGCACTGATGGGCACTGATAGGTGAAACAGTTGGGAATTGATGGGCACTGGTGGGCACTGGTAGGCAGCACTGATATGCATCTGTAGGTGGCACTGGTGGGCACTGGCAGGTGGCACTGGAGGGCACTGCAAAACTCTGAAATAGCCACCCTGAAGTCTCAAACGGCATAATGGTAATGATAACCTTGCTGGCTGTGAAAATCTAAGAACCCAGACGAGAGTGTTAGAGGTGCCTCCAAACCCACCTGCTGCCTCTGGCAAAAGGGCCGATAAGCAATGAAGTATGCTTCAACTGTGGAGGAGTGGGACATTGTCGATTGGTGTGTCCAAGCCCAGCAAAGCCTGAACTGGAGTGCCAGAAGCCGACGGGAAACTCCAGAGGGCCCTGGTGAAGGAGCCAACCGGGTACCCACTTACAGCAGCTAGCTCCAGAAGCAATGAAGAGAGGAGAACACAGCGGGAGTTCCAACCCTCTCTGAGGGCTCCTGTGGTTGTCTCTAAGCAACCCAGTGTCCTGCTCCTTTCGACAGATGTCACCTGACGTCGGAGAGTCAGTGCACAGCAGACTCCCAGAGCTTAACGGATACTCAAGCCGGATCAGAACTTCTGCAAGAAAGGAGCACGGATACAAGCCACTGAACAGGCCAAGGCTACCACTTCCCACTGAGCCTTCCCTAAAAATCCCAAAGTACAGAGGAGTACATGTACAATTTTTATACATTGTTCAGGGATGTTGGCAATGCATTTCGGATCTTTTTCCATGGTGGTTTACCTTCTACAAAAGCTAGAGATATGGGGCATTGGGACGCAGTACTTCCCCTATGATGGCTATCTACCAGTCAAGCTGACTTTCCACCCCTCCGTAGCTGGGAAAGCTGAGACCTTTGACACTTTGGCAGTGGTCTGTCCTCACTTCCCACCAGGGGTCAGTAAGAGTTGTGTCATCATCAGGACTAATACTTATCTTGTCAGAAGACTGTTGACACATTTTGTCCAAGAGACGGACACTTCAACTACAAGTGTGCACCTCATGTTGAGACAAGCCTAACAGCGCCTGGTACAAGAACAGAAACCATAGCTGAAGGAGTGGGAAAGATTTGGCGCTTGGACCGGTGTGAGAAGGTGTTACAGCCTGGTGGAGTGGTTTGTTTACGGGCATCCGTCAAACTACATTGGAAGCAACCAAGTTTTCATTGTCCTTGAAGCAGACAGACAGAGAGAAGACATGGGAGTTGAGATGATTCCTGAAGTGGTTTCAACTAAAGTATTGCAGAGAAGTAACAGGAAGATCTCGGTCAGTGTCCCCAACATAAGAGCCTCGCCAGTGAAAATGCCGGCTCGGATATTGCTGAGACAAGAGAATCCGGCTACCCAAGTCTCACCATCTGATTTGGTAGGGAGAGAAAAGGATGGGATCCCTGATGAGGAGTTGTATCCGAAGAACACTCCTCTCTAACCCAAATGGAAAGAGAGAGCCAAGACTCAGCTCCTGAGATGGCAGGCTGCATTCTCGAAGAGTGAATTTGATGTGGGGTGTGCAAAGAGCACCCAACACTGGATCCGTCTACAAGAAGATAAGCCGTTAAGAGAAAGAGTCCGACAGATTTCCTTAGGGGACTTGGAAGACCTGTGTAAACAACTGGCAGATTTGAAGAGAGCAGGTATCATCCGACAGTCCCGAAGTCCATATGCTTCTCTGATAGTGGTGGTATGGAAGAAGAACGGGTCGCTAAGGCTGTGTATCAACTACAGAATGCTGAACAGAAGGACCATTCCCGACTAGTACACCACCCCCTGGATAGAAGACGCTTTGCAGAGCCTGTCAGGGGGAAAATGGTTCAGCGTGCTGGACCTGAAGAGCGGGTACTATCAAATCCCCATGCATTCTGAGGATCGGGAGAAGAGCGCATTCATTACCCTGGTGGGGTTCTTTTAATTTGACCACATGCCTCAGGGCTGTAACGTTAGACTCTTTACCTCCTTTGGAGGACCAAAGTTTTTTTGGTGGGGGAGTGTGTAGTGGTTGCCATACCAAGCTGGTCGCCACCAGAATTACACAGGCTATTCACACAGGGTGAACTGCCTGCCAGCTCCTGCGGGGGATTCTCCCCCCTCCCTCTCCTCTCTCACACACAGGCATTAGGCTGCTCTGCTTCCTCCCCTGTAACCCTATTGCCAGGGAGAGAACCAATGAAAGGCAACAGCAGCAGAGAATCATGGGACATTAAGTCCCAGCACAGAGAAACCTAACTTACTCTTAAAAGGGCGGTACTGAAAATACCAGAGGGCTCTGCAAAGCAGAGGGCTGGCTAAGGACTACATTTTGGAAGGCTGGAGAGTTCTCCACGAGTCAGAGAAAGACATAGACGTGATCTGAGGGGCTTCTGTTACCCACGAAGGAGATCCATCCAGCCACAGTTCCAGAGGTCAGTGTGTTGATCCTGAAACAGCTTCAGAAGTCGGTGTGATGATCCTGCCACAGTTCCAGTAGTCAGACGGTGACGGACCTCCCAACCCGAGAGGTATCCTGGGTGCATCTCTAGGCATCTCTGAGGGCGTGGGCCGTTTCGGTTACACAGTGGCCAGTGAGGACTTTGGGGGAACCTGTCGCTTGATCCTTTGGTCGCAGGACAGGTGATCGGTGTTTGCTTATCTTCAAAGACACGGTAGTCAGTCAGGCTACATTACCTTAACAGTGCCCACATGTGTAGGAACATTTACACCCTGCTGAACAGTCACTACATTCCACTTGCCTACCAGGATACTGCTAGCATCCTACATGTCACTTTGCCTACCAGGATACTTTCAAGTACCCCTTTGTTTATCCTGCTCAACAGGACATCAAGTGCACCAACACCAGGCTAGCCAAAAATCCTGGATATCTCTATCATAAGGACCCTTTTTGTTATTTGTTCTGCATCAGTAATTTAGTGATTCCAGTGACTACCTCTTAAAGGGGTTCTCTCACTTTAACTGTTAAAGTAATAATTTGCATTTTGTAGCCTATTGCCTCACATGTTTATTGCCTGGGTCTGTGATTTCAGGATTTGAGGGAAACAGACTGACCATTGTTAAGTCAGATCTGTTCCCCTGTATGCCTGGGTGCATAGGCCACTCTAGATTTATTTAGTTGTTTGACTGCGCTATTTTGAAGTCTGCATTTTGGTTTTGATTAACACTATTAAAAACCACAGTTTGCCATTCTTTACTATTAAGTTAGCAGATCACTGCATTTGTGTCTGTTTTACTGTGTTTGCAAGTACACTGTTCGCTAGGTGTGCCAGAGGGGCTGGGACAGTTCTTGGGGTTGAGAGGCAGAGTACGGAACCAAACATACTTAAGCGGCTCCTACGGGGATA
Source organism: Rana temporaria (assembly GCF_905171775.1). NCBI lineage: Eukaryota > Metazoa > Chordata > Amphibia > Anura > Ranidae > Rana > Rana temporaria. The sequence continues at coordinate 168,806,957 of NC_053493.1, forward strand.
GCGCTACAGACATATGAAATATGGCACTTTTAATGGGGCTGTGGGAACACAATTGTGAGTGCCTTGATTTGTAAAGGGGCTGTAACAGCAGTGAACTCTAGCAGCCTCATATGAAAATGACTGTCTCCTGAAACATTACCACAGTTTTTAACAACTTCCATAGCACACCTGCAGTTTCTTACCATCTCGTTTACCATGTCTGCAGTCTGCGACTAGCATCCTAGTAGTCTTGGATAAACTCTTGTTACAGTATATGATGTCCCCAGTCTCTGATATCTTTCTATGAATTACATTTACTGAATAGTATGTGCAATCCTTTAGTGATTTCAGGGGTTGCACTAGCTCTGCAGTTATCGATTTTCTCTTTGCAATATACTGAAAAATGCATACTGGACCTTATGAACAGATATGTGGGGGGTTTCCCCCTCTCGTCCAGGTGTCTCTGTGTTCACAACAGAGCTGAAAAGCTACAGATTAAAGTACACCATATTAATAACCATCTTTGAAATAGATGCAAAGACACTACAGAAAACCACTCCCTGGCTGCAAATACAATATGTTCATATGCAATATTTCATATTATTCCGAATAAAACATACAAAAATGTGTTACTTTATTTTAAGTTCTATACTTAGTTGAACACAATTTTAGCCATCGTGTTTACAAAATTCTTATCCATTTTGTTAGAGAGGTGTTTGAAAAATAAAAATGCTGCTTTGTTTTTAGCTTTCTGACTATATAATCCCAAATCTGCTTGAGTGGGTTTAGGTCTAGAGACTGAGCTGGCCATTCCATGATTTCTAAGGTAGTTGTAACAATACTTGTGTAGCACCCCCTAGCTGTGTTGCTAGAGTGCTAGGTAAGTAGTGTGGTTTAGGTAAATGTATGCAGGCTTTTTTTTTCCTGGGTTGGGCAGAGATCGAGGGAGAGCTGGATGACTAACCGGCAGCATCACTGAGACCTCCCCTGTAATTCTAGAATGTGCTGGAACCTTCTAGAAAGATGAGAAGGGAAGTGAGGTAGAGCTGCCTGGAGTATTCTGAGGGCCCTGATCAATCCCCAACTTGGGTTGGCAGGGGGCAGGTCCCCTCAAATACACTGGGTCAGCCCAACTGGGGAGCAGAGGTCGGGTGGAAGCTGGAGATGGAGTGTTAGGCTGCCGTGGCCTTTGAGGGACCTCCCCAGTCTGGGTGGGGGGTGGGGGGTGATCTTGGGCCTGGGCTTGTGTGTGGACAGGGCCTTCATAAAGTCACAGAGGTGTCCTGGCCAGGAGGCACTGGGAGCAAAAGGACAGCGGGAGAACACTGCCAGGCACGTCTCCAGTAGGACAAGTAACAGCCAAGAGAGCTGGTGAGTGGCACACAGTCAGGGGACTGGGGTGGAGCAGTCTGGGATGGGTGTCGATCCAATCAGGAGGACTGTGGTGGCAGGGGCAGTGGAAAGGGGCAGCTGCAGCCAGGTGGGATGGCAGTGCCTGAAGAAGTGGTACTGGGAGCAGTAGCCACATGTGGAACAGCTAGCATAAATGACTACCTTATTTTTGCTATACCAAAGGGGCCCACGGTCCCTGCCTGAAAAGGGCATTTGCTTTGGGCCTAACAGAGTCAGTGTCAGGTCCCCACAACGGTGCTAGCTGGTCCTGGGAGTGATAGTCTGCAAGCAAGTGTTTGTGCTGGAGATTGAGGAGAAGAAATTGTATATACCGGAGTGTATATAGTTCAGTCCCAGTGTATATTTCTGCAATCAAGTGGACATTCCATATGTACCCCATCCCCATCCAAGTTTAATTCCTCTAATAAAACAAAAAAAAGTACAAGGACTTCTTCTTGACTTGGTTTGCTTGGAAATTCTGTGACAGGCTATGCAGAGTGGGAGAAAAAACACAATCCCCGGCGGCCACTACGGGGGTAGCGCTACACTAGTAATGGAGATGATCACGACTTATGGTGGGACTGTAATAGTGCAGTGAGCAATCTGACACTAACTGAAACTTTGTGGGAACTGGCTAACTGACACTGACATAACCAGTGACACTAATACAGTGATCAGAGCTAATACTATGCACTGACTGGGAAAGTGTTAACATCTCAGGGTAATCAAGGGGTTAATTGTGTGCCTAACAATGTGTAATCTGGGCTCTGGGCTGTGATTGGACACAGTCGATCAGCAGGTCCCAGCCATAAATCATTGGCTGGAACCCTACTGACTAAGTCCCACTGTGTTCAATCACAGCAGAGCCGACGGGCATGGGTGCGTGCACACCTTGAACCCTGAAGAAAGCAGCAGTGTACTAGTACATTACAATGCCTGTACGACCTGCGCCCGCCCCCCCCACAGCATATGTGCTTCTGCATGTCAGCAAGCTGTTAAATAAATGGTCTCTCAACCCCACTACAAAAGGATCTTATTAAAATATTCAAGTTACTGTATGCTCATCATTAGAATAAAAACAAATAGATCCTAATCAATTCAGATCATTCGTTATGTTGTTACATTATTTCATTCTTCAAACATTTGGCTTTAGCTGCACTTTAAGGCTGGGTTCACACCACAGCACGGATCGGCTCACAGCAGGGGTCCGGTGCGTCCCCGTTCACCAATTCAAGTCCAATTTCAGTCCAAATATTTGGCTGAATTCGGACCTGAAACAGACCGGAAGATGCACAGGACTACTGTGTGATTCGCAACAGAGCTGCTCTGAAGATGTGTGAACCGGCTCCATAGAGCATCCAAATCGTAATAGTGTAAACCCAGCCTAAAGCGTTAGATCACCTTTTCAGATAAAAAGACCCTACACCCTTCCCCATCACCCTGGTCCTTGCTGTACTTACCTCCATGAGTGATGAGCTGTCAGTGCCTGCCCACACAGCCAGTGCAGCAGCCATGGATATGAAACCCCCACTCTTCTCCCTCTTCTTTCTGCAGCTCATCACCCACAGTGGGGTAGGTACAGTGGGGACTGGGGCAATGGGGACTGGGCGGTGGGGAGGGTTTACAGTATTAGTTAACATTTTCTTTTTTTTCTGAAAAGGTGAACTTACCGTACAATTCATGTTTTGTAATTCATGTATTTCTTATCAGATGAACAGAAATCTCTGACAGGGAATACACTTGTACAAAGGTTTAATCTACATGATACTTGTTGCGGGTTTTGGACTCAGGTACCAAGGTCGTGCTTTATCATCATCCTTTCTATTTAATGTACACACATATTGTGACAGGCTTGCTAAAAGAAACATGATTTGAAAATAACTCTCCTAGTACATCATGTCATAAAAAATAACCTTTGAACATATAATTTATATGTATTCTTCAGTGATAAGATTCAATAAATGTTATCATGTAATTGTAACAAAAGTGCAGGTAATTGCTAGCTGAACGCACATTTTGTTATAGTTTAACAAATGTTATGAACTTTTCGACCTGAGTAGATCTATGCACAACCTGTAAAAGCAATATAGAAATTCTTGAATTAATGCATGAATGTATCTAATGCTTCATGCCAAAAGAGTTGAATTTTGGTAGGTATATAAGTAAACGTGTGCCATCGTTGCATTTGTTCACACATATTTGTTATAAACATATACCGGAGAGGTGTGTCCTAGTTGTTCATTAAAACTTATATGTGTGTTTCTGTGTATCTAATCAGATAATGAATGTAAACCTTTATTTAATGAATAAGCAAGTAGACTTTGTGTAGGTTCTGTGATTGGACAGCCCTATAGTTTAAAGCTATAATTATACTAACATTAATCATTATACTGTGGACCTCACACTGGACATCTGACCAGCCAACATCAAAACCTCCCTGCCTGCTCAAGCCCAACCTAAAACTTTCCCTGGGGACATATTGATGAGTTTGTTATTCTTTTAATCAAAGGGATGCATGTCTGCATCCAATTAAGAGGAGTATAACTTTTCATGACCTGCTCCAGGAGTGTGTTGTGCGATTTATTAATCCACAGTAGAATGTTCTTAACCAGTTTGTCTGGAGTTTATCACAAAGTAATAAAAAATTATTAAATAAAGCTGAACTGTACAATAAATGGTAGACATTAGTAAAATATGTGTTTTTATATAATAAAACAAATTATATAGAAGGAATACAATGAATTGAAAGGTGTGTAACAGACATAAGAACATGTTTGGAATGGAATAATTAAGCATGTAACAACTGTAAGCAATATAATGTACTGTCAATTAATAAGAATATACTTGGGAGGGTCTAAACATAATGATTACATAACAGCACCTTAAAGTGTTACTAAAGGTTTGTTTAAAAAAAATATAAAAAAATAACAAACATATCATACTTGCCTCCGCTGTGCAGCTTGTTTTTCACAGAGTGGCCCTGATCCTCGTCTTCTGGGGTCCCTCGGCGGCTGTCTCGGCTCCTCCCCGCATCAGCTAACCCCCCTGGGAAGCACTTTCCCAAGGGTGTTACCTTGCGGGCGCGCTCACGAGTCCAGCATTTACGTCCATAGACATAAATGCTGTACTCGGCCCCACACCCCGGCGCCCACGTCATTGGATTTGATTGACAGCAGTGCGAGTCAATAACTGCGCTGCTATCAATCTATCCAACGAAGAGCCGAGAAGACCGGGCCGAAATCAAGTGCGTTCTCAACGCCGGACTTTCGAAACCTGAACCTTTACAACCACTTTAAGTTTAGGTTCATATCAATGCATTTTTCACGCACGTTTTGCATTTTTAAACCCAAGTTTTTGCACACATTTTTTATGCATTATGCTGGTTCCAAAGGAGCGGGCCGGGAAGCCCGCAGCCGCATTCTTAAAAACTGATAAGTCTTTAGCTGTCAGCAGGGTTCCCTGCTGACATCTGAATGTAAAAAAAAAAAAAACAGGAAAAAAATCTGAAAAAATAAAAACGGCGTTAGGTCCCCTCCAAATCCATAACAGGCTTTTCGGGTCTGGTATGGAATTTTAAGGGGAACCTCACGCCAAAAGAAAAAATAATGGTGTGGGGTCCCCCCCCCAAATCCATACCAGACCCTTATCCGAGCATGCAAATGGCAGGTCAGGAATATTTTCATCTATTATTTTATTCTGACATGTCCTCCAGTTTTGTGCCTGTAAACCTGTACCGACCAGGGGCGGACTGACAACTCATGGGGCCCCCGGGCAATAGAAGACTATGGGGCCTACAGATGGCCACCACACCAGGCGGCAGTGCAGAGGCGGGGCAGCTAAAATCTCGGTATTTTCACATCAGAAGCATGTTGGTTTCAGACATATCAGGGACAGATGTAAAAAAAACATAGATTTTTACATACTGTCCCTGGTTTTACTGAGCCTGGCAACCCTGATGGGGCCCCCTAGTGACATGGGGCCCTCGGGCAGTGCCCGAGTGACTCAATGGTCAGTCCGCCCCTGGTACCGACTTTTGGTTAGAAAGCTGGACGAAGTGTGAATGAACTGCGAGGGCCCTCATAGCAGTAATTTAATCATCCAGAGATTCCTGTGAATGAATGACGCACCAATTTTGAAATGTGGCAGTGAGTGTGGAGAGAGGATCCTCCTCCCGCTGTCATTGCGGGGGGGGGGCAATCAGGGGTTGCAGGAGCTGGAGCATGTTACATTTTACACCCTAAATATGATAAAGAGATGAGGAGATGGAAAACCAAACCAACAATCACATCTAAGCACTAGTAAGCAGCAATATTTTGTATTTTTAGATTTGGGGGTTTATTTACTATTTAAGCCTTCATTGTTTTATTTACCAACAGCTATACAAGATGATGGATATTACTAATATTACCAACATAAGTATATCCTGCAAGCAAGAATTATTTTTATAAACCACATTTTGATCGAATGCTTTAGAAAGTCAATTATACTTATCCATTTCCGCAACCATTAAGGCCTTTCTTTCCCTTGAACTTTTTAATGCTCATTGCATTGATGCTACCATGCATTGAAATTTTGCAAGAATAAACTTCATTAACAATCTAGGGGTCAATGTGTGTAGGTGAAGTGAAGTGCTGACAATTCAATTAATTAAGTCTGCTACACCTGAAAAACTCTGAATACTAGGAATGAAAAATGATTGCTAGTGTAAGGCTCGATTCACACCTATGCATGTTGCTTTTGAGCGTTTTTGCAGTGCTTTTTGCGATGCTTGCTGCGTTTTTCGTCATTCGTTTTTACCGCGATTTTACCGTGATTTTTTACACGATTTGCGTTTTGCGTTTTTTTTATATATATATTTTTTTTACATTTCCTTTAGCAACCAGCTATAAACAGGTTTAAAAAAATGCAAATCGCGGCAAAATCGCAGTAAAAACACAGCAAAATCGCGGTACTTGCATTTTGGATGCAGGTCCATTGAATTCTATTACATGCAAAACGCTGCTTTTTGCGGCAAAAAGTCCCCGACCCTTTCCAAAAACGCAGAGGCAAAAAAATGCATTGATGTGAACATATTCCATAGGAATCCATGTTAAAAAATTTCCCTGCATTTCTGAAAAATGCACCAAAAAACGCATCCGTGTGAATCGAGCCTAAAGGTGCGCTGATTCTATGTAAAGGGTGGGGAACCCCACAGTGATATAAAATATAATGCACAATAATGTGCATTATTGTCTGGTAAGCAGACAATTGTATTACTTTTGAGCATCGTGGTGTCTGCATACTAAACACTTTGAGATAGGCATCTGTTTCGATTTGGGACTCACAAGATAATTGGATGTGTTTTCAATTCAGCCTATTCACTCTGCTGAATTTGATTTGCTTTCACATAGACTATTTGGAACCTGAGAGAGACTGATGATATATATTTACTCTCTAGTCTTTTTTTTTTTTTTTAGATTATAGCCATGTTGTGTTTGAATTGCATTGTTTATATTTTTGGATTATGCATATACAGTTTTAAGAAATGTTGCTTATCCACATGTGTTACAGGTCAATCTAGACCACGCACTTGTTTCCAATTTACCCATTGTGTTCACATTGCACAACATTATTGTGCATTATATTTGATATCATTGTGGGTTTTCCCACCCTTTACATTAGCGCACCTTTATACTATCCAATCTAGGGGTCAAGACATCAAAAAGTCATAATCCATAACAATTTATTCACACCACTTGCAACACTGTAGTACTAAACGCATGTGCCCTGCAAAATGTTACAACACACAGTGCTCTGTGTGCTGCAATGTTGTGCACAACAAGAAAATGCATCCTGCACTATTGTTTAATCTGTCAAATTGCATTGCAGCCCGTTCATTTTTGAATGGGCTGCCTAATGCAATGTGCCACAAAGTGCCTCAATGCCCAAAGACATGAGTATTGCAGGCACTGCCTTGTACTCTGAATTGGATGAGAGATTGCTTGCAATGGACAGCAGCTTCCTTATAAATCTGAGAGGGTTCTACACTTGTACAGTCAAGGATGTTCCCATGTGTCCAAGCTATAGTTTACTTTGGAGTCACTTAAATTCCACTAGGTGTACATTTAGGGTCAAACAGTCACAAGGCAGCACAGGTAAGGTTAGAAACAAGCAAGGATTCATGCTAACAATTCAATAAGGCAATATCCCACTACTTTAAAAACCAGTGAAAATGCATGAATGATATAGTAGAGCAAACATTTTTCAAATTTTCACCCAATGTAAGTTACAATGCAGCTTGCCTGCAGCAGTATGGACACACATTTTACTGGACCCTCCCTTAGCTGAGATACAATACCACTTTGACACTAGAGATTCCACAGTACCACTGACTTTACAGTGACTGACAGCTTCTAGGTTCTCTAGAAGGATCTACCTGAAAGAGAACTTAGGCCTCGTACACACGATAGGTTAAACAGAGGACACCGGTCTGATGGACCGTTTTCATCGGTCAAGACCGATCGTGTGTGGGCCCCATCGGTTAAAAAAAAGCCAACTTGCTTTAAATTTAATTCATAACCGATAGGTCAAAACCGATCGTTAGTAGGCACAGCCATCGGTTAAAAATCCACACATGCTCAGAATCAAGTCGACGCATGCTTGGAAGCATTGAACTTCATTTTTTTTAGCACGTCGTCGTGTTTTACGTCACCGCGTTCTGACACGATCGTTTTTTTAACCGATGGTGTGTAGGCGCGACGGGCCATCAGTCAGCTTCATCCGTTAATGGATGAAACCGGTCTATCAGACCGTTCTCATCGGATGGACTGATCGTGTGTACGTGGCTTTAAACTTCATGAAGATAACTGTGGTAGCAATATGCCCAGAGCCACAGTGCTGATCTTTTTTCTCATTAGGAATAAACACATGTTTTGATTATTAACAGCAAGCAGTGTTCACCAATCAATTTGTTTGCCTTATCTAAAACTTTTTGCATAAATCACCTGGTTAAATGAATGTCTTGCTCCTCCAATTAAACATTTAAATGCTTAAAACAAACATTTGCCAAAGCATTATAATATACAAAAAGCTGGAAAGATATTGAAACCGCATTATATCACACTGAAAACTGCTTTCTTAATTTTATATCCTAAATGTGTTTAAAGCATCAATTTTAAAAAATATACAGAAACATACATGACTGTAGTTTGCAATTAATTTACATCTTCATATTACATGATTTTATGATGGTGCATGTGAGACATGTTAAAGATTTTATGCAACAGCTTTATAACTCAACTGCATTCATTTTTTTCGTTTCAGTAATGTATGTCATTAAGTTTAAACTATTAAAATTACCCGAACCAATATTAAAAAATCACATAGATTTTAGAATTGAAGTAACTCACCTAGTCATTGTAGTCAGATCTGTAAACCATACTGTGGAACCAACACGCTCACAGAATAGGTCAACTAAAAGATTTAGCACATTCCTGAGATGATTATGAGGACAAAAAACAGAAAACAACCAATTAAATACGTTTATTGGATCTGGGCTTACTTACAAAACTTATGGTACATGCTGATTTTGTAAGGGAGTTTTTTGGATTTGCTCTGAACTTTTCAATTTTACTTGCATTAAAGATGTGCTGGGAAGTACAAAAAAATAATCAACTGTGCACACTTTAAAATGTAGTTGTACCTATTATATAAACTGCTTAAATCCCAACTGTATTAGTTCAGTAACGAACAATGGGGTCTATTTATCAATGTTTTCACTCAAGAGGCTCACAACTGTTACCCAAGATTCACACATTTTCACAAAGCATTCTTTGGCCCCATACACACGAGAGAATTTATCCGCGGATACGGTCCAGCGGACCGTTTCCACGGAAAAATCCTCTCAAAGATTTCCGCAGATTTCTATGCGATGGAGTGTACACACCATCGCATTGAAATCCGCACGGAAATCCTCTGGCGATGACGTGTCGCGCCGTCGCCGCGATTATGACGCGGCGACGGGCGCGACGCTGTCATATAAGGAATTCCACGCATACGTCAAATCATTACGACGCGTGCGGGGAATCCCTTTGGATGGATGGATCCGGTGAGTCTGTACGGTCGTGTGTAGGCTCCAGAGCATTTTTCTCGGGAGAAAAATGGCCGTTAAAAATGCAGAACCTGCTCTATTTTTTCTCGTCGTTTATCACGTCGTGAAAAACTGTTGTGTGTACGCTTTAACGAGGGGGAAATAAACACGCATGCTCAGAAGCAAGTTTTGGGATGGGGAAATTAGCATAAGCAGCTCAAAGGGTGGCGCCATTCGAATAAAACTTCCCCTTTATATTGCCGTCGTAAGTGTTGTACGTCACCACGCTTTGCTCCAGCATTTTTTTTTTCACGATCGTGTGTACGCAAGGCAGGCTTGAGAGGAATCACGTCGAGAAAAACTTCATTTTTTTCCATGACATGAATAACGGTCGTGTGCATGCGGCATAAGGTCCTGTTCTATGTAGTGTTACATGAACCATACTGGGGGTTCAGGGGAACTCCAAATCTAAATAGTGGCCATGTAAATGAGTGGCCCTGGGGATGTCAGTGGTTGTCAAGGCACTACAAGTGCAGGTACCAGTTGCTTCCTTAGCAACTATTGACAACAGGAAGCTTTCATTCCACCTTGACATAATAACGAAAAGTAAGTGCCAACTAAGTTATGGTCTCCTGTCATTTATCTGCCTTTGTCTGTGTTTTTAAAATGATTATGCTGAGTATTGTAAATGTCTGTCTGACTCTCGCTTGCGACACAGTAGTTAAAGCATATTGTGTGGGTACATTGACTGTGGGATATGCATGCTGTGAATCCAGTAAATAGATTCATATTTGAATTTAATTAATGTTCCTTTAAGGCCCTCCAATTGGCCACACACGTCATTTGGTGCCACGCAAGGTGCACTACATGTTGCTTTACTGCTTTTCTCCAGGGCCCAAGGTAAAGGGGTGTAAGTGTCTGTACCTATTCTCCTACAAAAAAAACTCTTATATATAGATGGCTTGGTTGACTGGTTTTCCTTTGTGTAGCAATACAGTTTTAGAGGCAGGAAACATGATTTGATGTTTTCTATTATTTTAATGCTGTAGTGATGAGTTTTCCATTTAACCAGGAGGTAAAAAAAAAACACGTAACAATATGAAGCAAATTTTTCCAGGTGATTGACTATTTCAGAGGACGCATTGCTTACCTCATACTCCTTATCTTATGTAGTCATGCGTTTTAATGGTTTACAGCTCTGGCAAGTTTCCAGTTGTGTTGTAAGAATGGAAATGTCTTTATCTAGCTTTGTTTGCTAAAACCCTGACACAACATCCGGGAAAACCTAAGTATTTACCATCTCATTTGATAGTGCTTCCACTTTAGAGCTGGAACACCATTAACTGAAGAGGAGGAGTAAGAGGTTAATCCTCTTTTAGCTCCAACACCATTTAACCCTGAGCTTACACATGGTTTTAAGTCCTAGCTTGGACAGAGGAATAGAGCAGATTAAAGCACAGAGAAGTTGATTATCAGAGGGTGCAGCTATTTTCTATGTTTCTTTGTCTGATTTATGACACACTTCCTTTCTATGTAATGCTCCACCCTTCTTCCTGAGTTTTGTACTTCCTGTGTAATGGAGATAGCTAACAGGCCACATCTAATGTGGGCACATGTATCCTGCATAGTAAGCTACAGACAGTATCATCTTTTGACCGCATAAGTACCACAACCTATTCATCTGTTTGTATCCTGTCTTTTTCTGTAACCTGTTTCCGGATTAAAGCACCTCTGCGAATCGGTACTTGGTGAGTTCAAGCTATCTGATGAGGATTGACCTCAGTGATTATATCTGCTTATACAGGCCAGGCATATAGGTCTCACAAGGGATAATCGCTTCACAACAATCGGAGTCAGAATAATGTTAATTGTAAATGATATTAGGAACTTGCCTTTTTATCAATACGTGACTGACTTCCTCCTAGCCATGTTTCACTAAGGGTATTTCCTGTGGCTTTTAAATACTGTATATCTAATGTAATTAACTCCAGTGGACTTAAAAGTTCGCTCCAATAATCAATCCACGATCACCCCGACAAGATGTACTCTTATTTGTCCATATTCACACAATGTTCACTCTGCTGCCTGCTTAGTAAGGCCTGGAGCAAGAGAAAATAAAATGAAAGATAGTGCAGGGCCGGATTGAAGGTGGAGAATGGGGGAGAGGTGGATTGGTTGGAGCAACAGGATGAGGAGGGGTAGTTAGTTAAGGAATAGCTGGGGTCTCCTGGACAGCAGAGAAGGGACAGATGACAAGCAGGCAGTTTATTCCACACCGCTGCTTGTCATAAAAAACTATTTATTTTAAAGAGGAAGTAAACCCGGGGGGGACACCACCTGCAAGACAAAGGCATGATGAGCTAGTATGCATGGCATACTACAGTGGGGATCGAAAGTTTGGGCACCCCAGGTAAAAATTTGTATTAATGTGCATAACAAAGCCAAGGAAAGATGGAAAAAATCTCCAAAAGGCATCAAATTACAGATTAGACATTATTATAATATGTCAAAAAAAGTTAGATTTTATTTCCATCATTTACACTTTCAAAATTACAGAAAACAAAAACATGGCGTCTGCAAAAGTTTGGGCACCCTGCAGAATTTATAGCATGCACTGCCCCCTTTGAAAAGCTGAGACCTGCCAATGTCATGGATTGTTCTCAATCATCGTCTGGGAAGACCAGGTGATGTCAATCTCAAAGGTTTTAAATGCCCAGACTCATCTGACCTTGCCCCAACAATCAGCACCGTGGGTTCTTCTAAGCAGTTGTCTAGAAAACTGAAACTGAAAATAGTTGTCGCTCACAAAGCTGGAGAAGGCTATAAGAAGATAGCAAAGCGTTTTCAGATGTCAATATCCTCTGTTCGGAATGTAATTAAGAAATGGCAGTCATCGGGAACAGTGGAAGTTAAAGCAAAATCTGGAAGACCAAGAAAAATATCAGACAGAACAGCTCGCAGGATTGTGAGAAAAGCAATTCAAAACCCATGTTTGACTGCACGATCCCTCCAGAAAGATCTGTCAGACACTGGAGTTGTGGTACACTATTCCACTATAAAGAGATACTTGTACAAATATGGTCTTCATGGAAGAGTCATCAGAAGAAAACCTCTTCTACATCCTCACCACAAAAATCAGTGTTTGAACTTTGCAAATGAACATATAGACAAGCCTGATGCATTTTGGAAACAAGTTCTGTGGACCGATGAGGTTAAAATAGATCTTTTGGGCCGGAATGAGCAAAGGTATATTTGGAGAAGAAAGGGCACAGAATTTAATGAAAAGAACCTCTGTCCAACTGTTAAGCATGGGGGTGGATCAATCATGCTTTGGGGTTGTATTACAGCCAGTGGCACAGGGAACATTTCACGAGTAGAAGGAAAAATGGATTCAATAAAATTTCAGCAAATTTTGGATGGTAACTTGATGCCATCTGTGAAAAAGCTGAAGGTAAAGAGAGGATGGCTTCTACAAATGGATAATGACCCTAAACACACCTCAATATCCACGGGGGGTTACATCAAGAGGCGTAAAACTGAAGGTTTTGCCATGGCCTTCACAATCTCCTGACCTCAACATAATTGAAAATCTATGGATAGACCTTAAAAGAACAGTGCGTGACAGACAGCCCATAAATCTCAAAGAACTGGAAGACTTTTGTAAGGAAGAATGGGCAAAGATACCTCAAACAAGAATTGAAAGACTCTTGGCTGGCTACAAGCGTTTACAAGCTGTGATACTTGCCAAAGGGGTCAGTACAAGATATTAACTCTGCAGGGTGCCCAAACTTTTGCAGACGCCATTTTTTTGTTTTCTGTAATTTTGAAAGTGTAAATGATGGAAATAAAATCGAACTTTTTTTTTACATATTATAAGAATGTCTAATCTGTAATTTGATGCCTTTTGGAGATTTTTCCATCTTTCCTTGGCTTCGTTATGCACATTATTACAAATTTTTACCTGGGGTGCCCAAACTTTCTATCCCCACTGTAGCTCATTACGTAATACTTACCTGGGAGTTACTGCCGCGCATCGCGGCTCCGGCGCCGCAATGACGTTATGCGAGCGGGAGCCAGCAGTAATGGCACAGCCTCAATGAGGAATGGCACACTACAGTGCGCATTTGCCGTAGACAGCGGCACCCATGATTATAGTAAATATCTCCTAAACCGTGGAGGTTTAGGAGATATTTCAAGCACCTACAGGTAAGCCTTAATCTAGGCTTACCTGTAGGTTAAAGTGGTTGTAAAGGGTTTACAACCACTTTAAGTATGGACAGGTGGGCATGATCCAGGCACGGCTGCGGCAGCTTCAAGGGGGGGACAGAGGACTTTGAACTGTTTTCGTTATTACAACCCTAAAGGCGCATGATTTTGCCGAGATTTTACTGCAAATTTTTGCAGCGATTTTGATGCGACTTGAAACAATTTCCTGTATATTCTTGAGGTCTATGGACCTCAAGTCGGATCAAAGTGATGCAGGGACTACTTTGAAGTCCCTGCGACTTGAAGTTGCACAGATATCATATATAGTTACATAGTTAGTCAGGTTGAAAAAAGACACAAGTCCATCCAGTTCAACCACAAAAAATAAACAAACAAAATAAAAAACACAGTATAATCCCATACACCCAACATTCATACTCACAGTTGATCCAGAGGAAGGCAAAAAACCCCAGCAGAGCATGATCCAATTTGCTACAGCAGGGGAAAAAATTCCTTCCTGATCCCCCGAGAGGCAATCGGATTTACCCTGGATCAACTTTACCTACAATCTTAGTTATTTTATCTACATTTAGGAAAGTATCCAGACCTTCCTAAAGCAATCTACTGAGCTGGCCAGAACCACCTCTGGAGGGAGTCTGTTCCACATTTTCACAGCTCTTATTGTGAAAAAACCTTTCCGTATTTGGAGATGAAATCTCTTTTCCTCTAGACGTAAAGAGTGCCCCCTTGTCCTCAGTGTTGACCGTAAAGTGAATAACTCAACACCAAGTTCACTGTATGGACCTCTTATATATTTGTACATGTTGATCATATCCCCCATAATTCTCCTCTTCTCAAGAGTGAATAAATTCAGTTCCTCTAATCTTTCCTCATAGCTGAGCTCCTCCATGCCTCTTATCAGTTTGGTTGCCCTTCTCTGCACTTTCTCCAGTTCTCCGATATCCTTTTTGAGAACTGGGGCCCAAAACTGAACTGCATATTCCAGATGAGGTCTTACTAATGATTTGTACAGGGGCAAAATTATATCTCTGTCTCTGGAGTCCTTACCTCTCTTAATACAAGAAAGGACTTTGCTCGCTTTGGAAACCGCAGCTTGGCATTGCATGTTATTATTGAGCTTATGATCTAGATCCTTCTCCACTACAGATCCCCCCAGTTGTACTCCCCCTAGCATGTATGATGCATGCATATTCTTATTCCCTAAGTGCATAACTTTACATTTATCAACATTAAACCTCATCTCTCTGCCACTCAGTCGCCCAATTAGACAGAGCATTGAGGTCAGCTTGTAAATTGGCGACATCCTGCAAGGACATTATTCCACTGCATAGCTTGGTGTCATCTGCAAAGACAGAAATGTTACTTTTGATCTCAGACCCAATATAATTTATAAATATATTGAAAAGTAAGGGTCCCAGCACTGAACCTTGGGGTACACCACTGATAACCTTTCACCATTCAGAGTAAGAATCATTAACCACGACTCTCTGAATTCTGTCTTTCAGCCAGTTTTCTATCCATTTACAAACTGATGTATCCAATCCTGTAGACCTTACCTTACACATGAGTCGTGTGTGCGGAACTGTATGGAATGCTTTTGCAAAATCCAAATATATCACGTCCACAGCCACGCCTCTGTCCAAGGTTTTACTTACCTCTTCATAAAAGGAAATCAGGTTTGTCTGACAACTTCTGTCTTTCATGAATCCATGTTGTCTGCTGCTTAAATAGTTTTTTTCCAGCAAGAACTCATCCATGTGGTCTTTTATTAAACGTTCCAGTATCTTCCCAACTATAGAAGTTAGACTAACAGGTATATAATTACTTGGTAAAGACTTTGTTCCCTTTTTAAATATGGACACCACATTGGCCCTGCGCCAATCCAGTGGTACTATTCCTGTCATTAATGAGTCCCTAAATATTAGATACAGTGGCTTTGAAATGACAGAGCTCAACTCACCTAGGATCCGTGGGTGGATGCCATCTGGTCCAGGTGCTTTATCCACCTTTATTCTGTCTAAATATTTCTGGACCATATCACTTTTGAGCCATTGTGGATTTGGGGCTGTGTCACTCCCACCCCCATTTTGGACATGAGCTCCCCCATGCTCCATTGTATACACAGAGCTGAAGAAAGCATTTAATAAATTTGCCTTCTCTTTGTCCCCAGTCACCCACTCTAGATTATTTTGTAAGGGGCCTACATGCTCGGACTTCACCTTTTTACTATTAATATATTTAAAGAATTTTTTGGGGTTTGTCCTACTATCTTTTGCAATCTGTCGTTCATTTTGAATTTTTGCATCCTTGATTTCCTTTTTACATATCCTGTTATATTCTTTGTAACATTTAAACAACGCTAGTGTTCCTTCATTTTTATATTTTTAAAAAGCTACTTTCTTATTGTTTATAGCTTTTTTAACTTTGACCGTGAGCCACATAGGTTTTATTTTTAGCCTTTTAAACTTATTGCCCATGGGAACATACTTTGCAGTGAGGTTCCACACAGTCTTTTTGAAGAATTCCCATTTCTGTTCTGTGTTCATCGCTGCCAAAAATCCCTCCCAGTCCAAGTCCTGGAGAGCAGCCCTCATCCTTGGAAAATTTGCTCTCTTAAAATGTAGTGTTTTAATATTTCCTGTATGTATTTCTTGCTTATAGCTAACATTAAATGAAATCATGTTATGATCACTGCTACCCAGGTGTTCCTTTATCTGAACATTAGTAATAAGCTCTGCATGGTTTGAGATTATCAGGTCCAACAGAGCATCATTCCTAGTTGGGGCCTCAATAAACTGCACCATAAAATTGTCCTGCAATAGGTTTTTAAATTTTTGTCCTTTAACTGTCCCAGAAGTGCCATTAATCCAGTCAATTTCTGGGTAGTTAAAATCCCCCATTATTATCACCGTCCCAGCCCCTGCAGCCCTTTCCATCTGTGCAAGGAGCTGAGTCTCCACCTCCTCATTAACATTGGGTGGTTTATAACAAACTCCAATGATTAATTTTGAACTACGCACATCTGTATGCAGTTCCACCCATAATGCTATCAGCCTCATCACACTCTCCATCAACCAGGTTCTCTTTCACGCTTGCTTTGAGGTCACTTCTCACATAGAGACAGACCCCTCCACCTTTCCTTTTTACCCTGTCTTTCCGAAAGAGAGCATAGCCAGGAATATTAATAGCCCAGTCATGTGAGGATTGAAGCCAAGTTTCAGCAATACCGATTACATCATAGCTCTCCTCATGCGCCAGAGCTTCCAACTCACCTGTTTTGCTTGGCAGACTTCTGGCATTGGTGAACAAACACTTAAATGTATTGTTACATTTTTCTCTGGTGTTTTTCATATAATTTATAGTAGTACAAATGGCACTATTATTTCCAATGGCTGTTTGCAACATGGGAACTTTCTTGTCACCTGCCATAACCCTCCCCCCACCTATCCCCATTCCACTCTCCATTAATGTCTGACCCCTAGCTGACCTGTGTGCCCGATGTAATTCTAGTTTTCCCTCCCCCTCAATCCTAGTTTAAATACTCCTCCAGCATTCCCATAAACCTCTCCCCCAGCACAGCAGACCCCCTTCCATTCAAGTGCAAACCGTCTTTAGCATATAGGTTGCACCCCAATGAAAAGTCAGCCCAGTGCTCTAGAAACCCAAATCCCTCCTTCCTACCCTTGGCGGGTGGGAAGGAGACAATACTCATTAAAAATCATGGGGCATATCTTGTCATGCGGCTTTGCAGCCCCAGGTCGCATGAAGGGTCACACTAGTGGAAACTGAGGCCTAGGGTTTAGGTCAGTAGCGGGGGGCGGAGCATCCCACGCGCCCGGTGGTCTCGGCACAGCACAGGATGGAAGTGCAGTTGCAGGATTTATTAGGGGGCTGAGTAATTTGGTGCACCGTTTTACAGGAGGGAACGGGGAAATTCCCCACAGGTGGCGCCATGGTGGAATAGTCGTGGTGGGGATAGAGAATGGATATAGTGTGGTACCCCCCTCCCCCTGGTTACGGCGATAGCACCCACTACCGCAGGGCCCATAGTATCCCCCCCAGAACAGGTGGCTGCTGTTGCAGCATCAGGGAAGGAGGCCGGAAGGAACTTTGCAGGGGTCCTGGGAAAGCTGGACACTGTGCGGATAGGGTTATGCCAGAGGATTCAAAGAGGGAGGATGAGGAAGGAGGCAGTACAGACTGATACCAAAGTTTTTCGCCAATTGGCTACATGCGTTTGCCATTAGGGGGAGTGTCCTAGGTAAAAGAATCCAGAGTACGGTTCAACGCTCTGTTGTTATATGGCGACCACTAAGACATCAGCCCCTGGATAAGGCTCATGTCCTTAGCACAGGCTCCAAAACAGTTTTACAGGAGGGGCCGGTGGTGCAGCTTGCCCTGGACAACCAGCCACTAAGCAGTGGGGTTTTTATGTGGGCAGTACGACAAGGGCAATTGCAAGTGTGCAAGCTTCTGTCATTTTATTCACGAGTGCACCAAGGTGGGGAGGTTCTTCTCCTGGGTACCAAGGTTTTCTTTAAATAAAAAGGGCAAGGGACATGTCGGGAGCCTACAAACAAGAGGGAAGACACCAGTAAGGGAGGATAAGAATGCAACCTTTCCTAATTTGTTATCCGGACCATGAGGCTGTGAGGTTGCTGCGTGGGGTTCTTGGAGGGTTAGGAACCCTTGGTTCAGTTTGGGCGGCTACGCCTGTGTCACGGTATTTGTGTTCCGCTTTACAACATCCAGGGGGGTCTCTGTACAGCTGGGTAAGAAAATAGCTGGGGTCGCATGGGCGGTGATGCCTTTGCCAGATTTAGGGATTGCGCCTCAAGGGGTGGTGAATCACACAAGTTTTGCCTTATCCATTGTTCGTGGGATACTTGTGTCTATATTACAGCACATTTAGGGCAGAGTCGGTATTCCCTTGGCGGGTGGGAAGGAGACTGCCATGTTTATTTTGTTTCACATATAGTGATCGTTTCAGACACTATGGAGTGTCGGTTGCCAGAGGCGATTCAGTTCGCATTTGTAGCGCTATATAAGTAATTCACTCACTCACTCAGAGGATACATTGGTGGCCCTCAAGGCAGAGATCTGTAGGATGTTGGGAATGCGCAAGTTACAGCTTAAAAAGCTACAATCACCGTTGGGTAAGTTAATTTTGCTTGTCGCATTCTCCCCATGGGGTGGGTTTTTTGCAGCCGGTTATCGGCTGCTACGGCGGGGGTTAAGTCCCCTACACATTTTTTCCGTCTTAATTGGAAAAATTGGGCGGACTTGAGAGCGTGTCACACATTTTGGTAGAGTATGATGGGAGATCGGTTTATATATTGGAGGGGGGTGAGATAACTCGAATTGGGGTTTTTATGGATGCTACAGGGTCATCATGTTATAAACGCAGTTTTTTTCGGTAACTTTTTTCAGTAGTGCTGGCCATGAAAATCTGGGGTAAGTCATTTGAAAATTAAAATTAGGTTGAATTGTGACTACATGGGAGTGGTTCAAGTCATTGACCGCATCTCAGTTCGTCCCAACCCGGTCTAAGGCTGTTGCGCCACAGGGTGCTTTGCTGCCTAGAATTGAACATCTTTCTATATGCTGTTCACCTCCCTGGGGTAGACAATACACTAGAGTACTCATTGTCTTGGTTCAGTAGGATAGGTTCAGAGGGCTGGCACCAGCGGCCAAGCAACAGGTGGTTCCTTGGCACGGGTGGCTGTGGAAGATTGTATTGGAACCGGTTGGATCAGGAGGTCGGTGAATGAGATTACGGGGACAGCCTACACCAAGTTATAACGGTAATGGTGGTAGGTCTGGTGGCTAGCGTGGGTGGATCAGGTGCAGTCAGAGGTAAGGATGAGGGTCCTTTATTTTGTCTCCAGGAACATGGTGCAAGGTGTGTCGGTGTCTTCTATAGAGAAGAAGCTGGCGGACTTAGCTTTTTTCTTTAAGTTACAGGGCGGGGTGGATGTTACAAAAATATTTTGGGTTAGACAGATAGTAAATAGATATCGGTAATCACAAAAAACGCTAGGATGTTAAGCGGCCAGTGGTCTTTGCAAATTTGTAGGCCAATTTGGCATGGCTGGGATCGCTGCGTTCATTCAGCTACGAAGTTGCCTTATTCGAGAGGTTTTTTTTCTCACTGGCTTTTTGGGGCCATTTCGAGCTGGTCAGTACGGCTAGGAGGTTTCGGGGGTATTTGGGTACAGGAGGTGCTCTGGTAGTAAGGACAGGTGGAGCGCATTTGTTGCACAGGTCAAAGGCTGACCAGGAGGGCTAGGATGCATGGGTGCAACTGTTTCCCTTGCCAGGTTCCACGGTTTGTTCGGTGAGGGTGGTGTGGCAGTTGTTGGAGGTTTGCCCGCTAGTTGGGGGGGGGGGCATTGCTGTGGCATGGGTCCCGTTGTCCAATTTTCAGTTTTAGCCAATTTTGGGGGTCTACGGGCAGCGTTATTTTGGAAAAAGACAGTATGCCTTGCATTCCTTCCATATCAGGGTGGCCACAGTGGCTGCTCTGTATGGGTTGGATGAGGCAGCTGTGGAGCGGAGTAGGAGATGGGACTCCAGAACATTCCGAAGTTACATTCGCCCTCTGTGGTGGCTGATTAATTGTGGAAAATGGGGGTGTGGGATTTAGCATGCTGGGCAAGTATCCATGGTTGTGTGGGGGTTAAACAGTGTTTTGTTCTTTCTTTCAGATGGAGTGCAGCACACCTCATCTGGATCTGGGGTTACCCTTATGTTCTGGGGGCCAGGCGAGCTGCTGTTAAGACAGATGGTAGGTAGCTAGGCATTTTTCAGGGGGGAGGCGGGTATTCGCTGGTTAGGGGTACCGGGCATGAGGTGGAGCAAGGAAGTGAATGAGGTGCATTACTCTGCACGCCTTAACAGGCCACTGGACATTCTGGTACTACAGTAATTTAGCTAATTCGGGAGGTTGAATTACATTTCCGGCGGCACTGTATAGCCTTTGCATATATGCTGGTCATGTAGTCCGACATGGTGGCTCGGACTACTTGGCGTATGGCACTGTAATTTCTGAGATTTAAAAAAAAAAAAAGTTTATAAAGTGGTGGGTCAAATTTTATTCGTAATGGGGCATGGTCATTTGCCATTTAGTATTGGAGTCTGATACCGGGCGATACTACAAGGGGGGATAGGGGTTCATTTATCTTGGGTGTGTATTGATTTGTGGTCCTTGGGGATTGCAGGATGGCATTCAATGTACATTGCGGGTGTGGAGGGGCCCCCAAGGGTAAGGTGTCACCCTAGTGGGCGGTGGCGGTGGTTGGTCTTTTGACGGTGGAAGAAAATATGGTTGGGATGGACGTGTGGGGAGCTCATCAGTGGTATGTGCCCCTCTGGTTTATTCAAGTTACTAAGGTTAGCTGGAATACGGTAATGGTTGCACTGCGGGTGTGGGTTGTCTCCAAGCTGGTGTATTATGGCTGGAGGCCTGGTATGGTAAAAGGTCCTGCAGTGTTACAAGTGGAACAAGTTGGAGTTCTGGGTGCGTCATAAGACCAATAAGTTGTTTTTGTTAATACAAAAGCTGCTATAGCCATTTGTACTCCAATTCATGTGTGGTCACATTAATTTAGTTATGAGTACTGTAAGGGGTTAGCTCGGTAGCGGGGTGTGTGACCCCTTGGATGGGTTCACTACACACTGAATTTATACAGACAGGCAGTCGAAGACAGTTGAAAACAAAGATTTGGATTTATTCTTCCATCTTGCTGGAAACAAGTGCAAGCATCCAAACAGCATACACAAAATCAAACATAAAATAAACCCTGGCCACTTGGGGCGTCTATCTTCACCACACAGGAACCTATCTATGGAATCTGGCACAGCCTAGTGCTGGGCAGACACTGCTGGTCATACAGCAGAAAAACAATAGTCTTTTGATTTTTGTCACACAGAAAAATCAATTACCTCCTCACCTCCTCAGAAGACTTTCAGCTACTGCTCTCTTTCATTTAGAAAGCCTCAGGATGCAGCAATTAAGTGGTAATCCTCTGGATTACTTATAGAGGCCTTAATTGCCTCATTCTGAACAGCTGAAGTTTTCCAACGCTCTTAGACCTTTTCTGGCTACTTTTGCAGCCGACCCCTAATAACAATTGGTGTATTGTCTAAACAAGGCAGAAATGTATCTCCCATCTGTGACACCACCCACAGATTTACCTGACTTCCTGTCACATACCCCCCCTCTTGTTTCAACCCTAGGTTTGGGACACAGGTTGCCAGGCAGGCATGCACTCGGGACAACCTATCTGCATTGCCCATTTTAGCACCGGGGCGATGCGTTACCACAAAACAAAATTCCTGGAGGGCCAGGAACCACCTTTTTATTCTCCTATTGGTCTCTTTGTTCTGTGACATCCACTTCAATGGGGCATGATCCGTCACCAGTTCAAACTGTCTACCCACGAGGTAGTACCGGAAAGAATCCAAAGCCCATTTCACCGCCAAACATTCCATCTGGTTTGAGCACTAAGACAATGGGACTGGACCAATCACTATTTGACTCTTCTATCACCCCCAGCTCAAGCATTTTTTTTACTTCCTGGCGAATTGCCTCTCGCCGGGCTTCTGGAATTCTATAAGGCTTCAGCTTGACCTTATCCCCTGGTGTGGTGATAATGTCATGTTCAACTCTGGAGACCCAACCTGGCAGGTCTGAAAACTTCTCCTTATTACGGAGCACAAATTCTTTAACCTCCTGTTGCTGAGTTTTGGATAGAGTCTCCGCTATCCCAACTTCAGGGACAGCCAGGTTAAATGGAGCAGAAAATCGGGTAGTCTTAGCGACCAAGGACTCTCTATTTTTCCATGGTTTCAGCAAGTTCACGTGATAGAGCTGCTCAGGTTTTCGTCTTCCCGGTTGGCTAATTTTATAATTCACCACTCCCATTTTTTCCAACACTTCATATGGACTCTGCCATTTGGCTAGGAATTTACTTTCGACCGTGGGAACCAGCACCAACACCCTATCACCAGGTGCAAAGGAACGGACCTGGGCCCCACGATTGTAAATCCTTTGTTGAGCCAATTGGGCTTGGGCTAAATGTTCCTTCACAATCGGCATCACTTGGGCAATTCTATCTTGCATTTGGGCCACATGTTCAATCACACTTCGATGAGGGGAACTCTCACTCTCCCATGTTTCCCTGGCAATGTCCAGTAGGCCCCGGGGGTGCCTCCCATACAGTAGCTCAAACGGAGTGAACCCTGTGGATGATTGGGGAACCTCTCTTATTGCAAACATCAGATAAGGGAGCCGATAATCCCAATTCTTTCCGCCTTTATCCACCACCTTCCTCAACATTTGTTAAGGTTTTATTAAACCTTTCCACTAACCCGTCTGTTTGAGGGTGATATACTGATGTACGTAATTGGGTCACTTTCAGGAGTTTACAAGTTCTTTGGTCACCCTGGACATAAACGGGGTGCCCTGGTCAGTTAGGACTTCCTTAGGAAGACCCACACGGCTGAAAACCTGAAATAACTCTGGCAATTGTTTTAGCAGAGGTGTTTCGGAGAGGAATCGATTCTGGGTACCGGGTGGCATAGTCCATTATTACCAAGATGTGCTGGTGCCCTCTAGTGGACTTCAGTAAGGGGCCAACCAAGTCCATGGCGATCCTCTCAAAAGGGACCTCGATAATGGGCAGGGGTACCAACGGACTGCGGAAATGTGGCATGGGTGCAGTAATCTTTGGCAATAAGTTTCTTACCCGAAAAGTCGGTATGTTAATGGCCTGACTCCCAGCCTCGATCTGCTGTCTCTGATACTGTTTCACAATGGCCTCCATTTGCTGCTGGTGTCTCTGTTCCAAGCCTGCAATGCTCTCTTGGTGAGCCTGTTGTTGAGCTGCGTGAGCCTGTTGTTGAGCTGCAAGGCTCCGCTGCAAACCTGCATTCGTCTGCTGTTGATTTGCATTTGCTATAGCCAGCTGTTTCAGTATCTCCTCCATTTTGGGTTTATTTTAATTGCCCGCAGCACTCCACCATGTGTAAGGGGTTAGCTCGGTAGCGGGGTGTGTGACCTCTTAGATGGGTTCACTACACACTAAATTTATACAGACAGGCAATCGAAGATGGTTGAAAACAAAGATTTTGGTTTATTCTTCCATCTTGCTGGAAACAAGTGCAAGCATCCAAACAGCATTAACAAAATCAAACATAAAATAAACCCTGGCCACTTGGGGCGTCTATCTTCACCACACATTAACCTATCTATGGAGTCTGGCACAGCCTAGTGCTGGGCAGACACTGCTGGTCATACAGCAGAAAAACAATAGTATTTTGATTTTTGTCACACAGAAAAATCAATCACCTCCTCACCTCCTCAGAAGACTTTCAGCTACTGCTCTCTTTCACTCAAAAAGCCTCAGGATGCAGCAATTAAGTGGTAATCCTCTGGATTACTTATAGAGGCCTTAATTGCCTCATTCTGAACAGCTGAAGTTTTCCAACACCCTTAGACCTTTTCTGGCTAATTTTGCAGCCGACGCCTAATAACAATTGGTGTATTGTCTAAACAAGGCAGAAATGTATCTCCTATCTGTGACACCACCCACATATTTACCTGACTTCCTGTCACAGTACCCATGGTCGGGCAGACACAAAACAAGGTGGCACATCTTATCTACACTGGTCAGGTGCCACAGGGCCTGCTCCTCCCAAGTTTGCATGCTGCTATTTATATCTGCAGTAAATAGGCAATTGCCTGTTGTTGGGAAAAAGACCACAAATATCTGTGCATTTATGGCTTTTCATGAAATAGCTTATCTTTATTTTTCTTGGCATTGGGGCTTGGTGTTCTGGGTATAGGGTAGATATTTGCTGCACATCTTTGTGTTAGGTACTTGCAGACCAGAGGCCTTTGCTGCATGTAATCCTGCAGCAGTAGATTTTGAATACCTGTTGATCTTGCCAGAACTGTAGTGTCCTTCTGACTTTCTGAGAAATTAAAATAAATCTTAAAGAACCTTACCTTTTATTGCATAAACTACAAATCCCATAAATTCACCATGTAATAATAATGGCATTTTTTAAATTGGTCATTAAAAAAAAATTGTGTGTAGGCTTCAGAGCTTTTTTTGCGACGTGAAAAATGGGCATTAAAAATTTAGAGCATGCTCTATTTTTTCTTGTTTTTCACATCGTCGTTTTTCACGTCGTAAAAAATGGTCGTGTGTAGGCTTTAACGACGGGGAAAAAACGCGCAGAAGCAAGTTATGAGAAGGAAAATTTGCATAATCAAGCCCAAAGGGTGGCGCCATTGGAATGGAACTTCTCCTTTATAGTGCCGTTGTACGTGTTGTACGTCACCGCGCTTTGCTAGAGCATTTTTTTCACAATTGTTTGTATGCAAGGCAGGCTTGACAAGAATCACATCGAGAAAAAAGTTTTTTCCATGACATTAAAAACGGTCGTGTGTACGCGGCATAAGGCCCCTTTCACACGTGCGAACAGTATGTCTGTATTTCATCCATCCGTTTTCGGATGAAATACGGACATACATGTATCCCTATGGGATGAACATCCGCTGACACCCAATCTCATCGGTACCCGCTACGGTCCGATTCTGCAGACGGAGGAAAATCCTATTTTCCATCCGTTTGCGGATCAAATCGGTTGAACACAGACAGACGGTCCGTGTTCATCCGATCCCCCCCATTGAGGAGAGCGGAGATCTGACAGGGACTGCCCTGTCACCTGCCGACTCAGCGGGGATCAACGGAGCGATCCCCGCTGAGCAATTGGATGAGAAAGGTACGGATCGTCACGGGATCCGTACATGTGAAAGGGGCCTAATAGTGTATTATTATAATGCATTCCACTGCCATTTCTTCTCAGAATATATTTTCACATACAAGGATTGCCTGTGTGGTTTAGTAATACACTGAATGTCATTAGTGTTTTTCTTTTTCTCAGAATGAAAGTAACGACTGGCACACACAGTTTTGGCCAGTTCTATACACTCATCTGCACATGGTTGTAAGGACTAAATACGGCTTTAGGTACGTATTGACTGTTTCCTTAAAGGATCACTAAACAAAAACATTTTATTAGCTAAAATGACCTGCGGTATGCTCTAAACTCAAAATAGTTTATTGATTTTTTTTTTTTTAATTAGTGAAAAGTCATTCAATTCAATCCTATCTCTTACCTGCGTCTAGCTGGTTTCGTTTCAGTCTTTTACTTCCTGATTCTCGCCGCTCGTTCGTGACAGCGATGTTGAGATCGTTGCGGGAACTACATTTCCCAGTATGCTTTGCGCATCGCGCATGCGCAGTTACAAAAAGGCGGGACGCGCGCTCTGTTCAAAGATTTGAATAGCCCGCCCACTATACCTCCCACTATACCAGCCAACGATGAATATTACAATTATTCGACCCACCCACACAGCCAGCCAGACACAGCAGCAGCAGACATAGACGCCCTGCAGACAGAAACAGAAACAAAAGTTATTCAAAGGGAGGCGGTACTATGGTCTTAGCCACACAATGCTCACACCCCCTTCAATTCCCTGCTGCATGGTCACACGCAGTGCTGTAGTTCAGAGAACGGGGACGAGCAGGGCTTAGACCACAGTGAGAAGCTCCCATGAGAAATTTGCTATGGAGCCAGACAACCAGGAAGTGAGGATTTCAGCAAAGGATTACAGCTGCTTCAAAGCAAAAACGGACAATGAGGACATGAAATCAAGACTGCTATAAGGTAAAGCAAGCTATTTAGCCCAAAGTTTTTTTTCCTTTAGTGATCCTTTAAGTGTATGTCTTACTAAAACTTTTTTTTTTTTTTCATTTTGAATAGTGTGACGAAAGATGAGAGCCCATGTCACAGATTTACTATTATCTGAGCACTGTTAAAAATATTTATTCTTACTACCAGGAGTTTGGCTATAAAATTATCACCTGCTGGTATCCCATCCCAACCAGACTCCATACTATGTACCCAAACCTACTTGCTGGCGGTGTGGACAGTCCCCCCGGGATATGTTACATGTCTTCTGGTCATATCCTGCAATAGACTCTTTTTGGTCCAAAGTGTACAAAATAACTCAAAAAGGTATGGTCTATAGACAGACACATTCCATAGTCACCAGTGTTCTACCTACTATATTACAACTCCTTACCCACCAAAGTATATCAAAATTCTGTACTGAGGCACCTCTGTAATGCGGCATGCTTGTATATTCTGATATGTTGGAAATCCCCCTCACTCACTAGAATCACCAATGGATAAGACAGGTTGAGGACATCAGGATAATCAATGGAGATTCTCACAAGTTCGCTTAAAGATAAAAATTCTAAACACACTGCTACATGGTAATTTCGATGTACACGATGAATTTACCCGATCACTGTCTGATTGAAAACTGGCCCTTTTTATTGTTGCACCTCCTGAATATGTCTCTGTGGGCACCCCCCTGCCTGGCAAGCCCTCCTCTCTGCCCCTTCCCCAGTCTCCCATCCCCAACCTTCCCACCTCTTCACTTTGTCCCCCTTCCCTCTTTCTCTCAATTTTCTGACGCTTTTCTTCCATACCTATAATACCGTATAATTATGACTCTACTTACAAAACCTAAGAGGTTGTCTTTCAGTTACTCCTCGCACATTTTTTGTGCAGCTGTAACACTTTACTTTAACCTCTTCCTGGATTGTTATGTGCTACAAGTTCAATATGTACAAGTCTGATTTGACTGTTCCACATTGTTCATTAATTGTTACAGTACTTTATACTTTCTTTTTATGAGCCATTATTTTATGGTCTGTTGAAACTGTGTCGCTTCCACATCTGGAAAAGTAAAAAACTACTTGTAATGCTACATGTCTGTGACAGACCCAACCAGTACAGGGGCTTTTGGATGGGACTGCAGGGTAGCCTTTTGCCTACTGACTATCAGCCCTAGCATTTGAGGGAGCCACAAGCATTAAGGAAGATGTCCTGTTATATCATGCAAGATGACATATTTTTACCACATTTAACAGTCAAGCAAGCCATGATGGTCTCTGCCAACTTGAAACTCAGTAAGAAGATGGATATGAAAAGCAAGCTGGTTAATAAGATTTGGAAAGTCTTGGATCTTCTTGAATACTAGTGCTGGACTATCTGGGGGGTAGACTCCCTGACTAAACAAAGCTTTGTCAGGTGCTAGCTGTTGATTAGCTCACTGTTAACTGTTCCTGAGATAAACCGTTAGATGTACTAATAATATTACTGTTTAAAGTTTGCATTGTTTAGGATAATATGATCAAGCTCTTATCCGATTTTGTGTGGTATAAATTCGGTGTGAATTTACAATAAGGAGTCAGTTACAGTTTGCACCTAAGCTTGTGTCGTCTAGTACTTGAGTGCAATTCTCAACTATAATACATGGTAATACCTGGTTCCAGAGTGGAAGAAGCTGTAACTTAGTGGAGGCACTCAGGCTGAGTGACAGGAGGTACGTCACACTGTTCTATTACGCGTTACATATTAAAATAAAGAATGCTTTTAAAAATATATATATATTTTTATTATGACAGCAGTTTCAAACTACAGAAAATATCAAACAGCAACACCATAAATATGTGTCAGATATGTTTAGTAGGAAGGACCAGAAAAAGCATTTTTTTTCTGTTCATGTCCAATTGTCCTTTTTTTCAGAGTTGTCCTACAACAGCCTATTTGATGTGTGCCATTGAATGATATCCAGAGAGAAGGAATCCAAGATGGCTGCCTACACCATAAATGCCTAATATTCATCAATAAACTCATCACTACCCACAGAGAGGTCTTTACAAAGTTTCTAAAGATCCTGTTTAAGTTTTGGAGCCACAGAGGTTCAATTGTAGCTGCCTCTTGTCCTTCTACCATTATCCCTAGTTCAGATAACAGTAAAAACCATAATAAAAAAAATGCCTTGGCTACACTTATACTTTACGCTTTCATAAACCAAAGATAATAAACAAGCTACATACTGTAATACATCAGGTATAGTTGATGGAAATATATACACTTTGCCAAGTGATACAGTTAAGGAACACCTATGAAAACTCTGAAAATGTCCTTTTGTAAAGTCCAAAGAAAAAATGAAGGCTATTCAAGAAAGTGGTTAAAATAAATTTGCATATAAATATTTAAAGTTATTGTTAAAACAATGGGATTTGTTGGTTCACCCCAGTTACAGTTTGTCACTAAAATAATATTTTTCTTTTGCGTTATTTTATTGAAATACACTAACTTACATGCGTATAGATATACATGTGCGACAAGGGCACTCTTGCCTCCCCTGCACAGAGATTTTCCATCTTACAGGGGAACATTGAGTGACATTGTCACTTAGGTTGGTTAACTGTACAGTTAACACACTACACACAGAACAATAGCTTTCACCACATGCTTTCAGAAAAACACGCACCCATCACAGTATCTGCTGTAGCAATTTTTACGTTTAAGTAAAATCTGTAGTACACACTGGGGCTGATTTACTATTAACAATGCGCTGCGCCGGTTCATGGCTTAATTAGTGCGCCGGATGAATCCTTAATTAGGCGCATGAACCAGCGCAGCAGAGGGCGCAATGCAATTAATATGTAAAGCCGCCGCCAAACTCCCTTTAGAAGTCTATGGGAGAAATCAAAAGTGTTCATTTTAAAGGTTAATATGCTAATTGTTGTCCTAAAAAGTGTTTGGGGACCTGAGTCCTGCCCCAGGGGACATGTATCAATGTTTTGTTTTTGTTTTTAAACAGCCGTTTTTTCGGGAGCAGTGAATTTAATAATGCTTAAAGTGCAACAATAAAAGTGAAATATTCCTTTAAATTTTGTACCTGGGGGGGGGGGGGGGGAAAGTAAGCATGTGAAATAGCGCATGTTTCTAGTACTTAGAACTGTCCCTGCTCAAAATGACATTTTGAAGGAAAAAAAGTAATTTAAAAAATCACTCGCGGCTATAATGAATTGTCAGCTCCCGGCAATTCAGAGCAAATTCATTCATAAAAAATAAAAAGAGTGGGGTCCCCCCAAATTCCATTACCAGGCCCTTCAGGTCTGCGATGGATATCAAGGGGAACCCCTCTGTAAAAAAAAAAAATAATGACGTGGGGTTCCCCCCCAAATATTCATATCAGGCCCTTCAGGTCGGGTATGGATTTTAAGGGGAACTCCACCCCAAATAAAAAGAAAATGGCGTGGAGTTCCCCCAAAAATCCACACCAGACCCCTTATCCGAGCACGTAACCTGGCCGGCCGCAGAAAATATGGGGGACAGAGTGCGCCCCCCCCTCTCCTGAACCGTACCAGGCCACATGCCCTCAACATGGGGAGGGTGCTTTGGGGTCCCCCCAAAGCACCTTGTCCCCATGTTGATGGGGACAAGAGCCTCATCCCCACAATCCTGCCCGGTGGTTATGGGGGTCTGCGGGCAGGGGGCTTATCGGAATCTGGGAGCCCTCTTTAATAAGGTGGCCCCCAGATTTCAGCCCCCCCACCCTATGTGAATGAGTATGGGGTACATCGTACCCCTACCCATTCACCTGTGGGAAAAATGTTAAGTTAAAAAAACACACGACACAGATTTTTGAAGTAATTTATTAGTCAGCGGGGGTCTTCTGCCGGAGCCCCCTCCCCCTTTAAGCTCTTTTACATGGGGGGTGGGTGTGCCCAGTCTTCGCCATTTTCTGCGGGGGGAGCAGGACTTCACCACCGCCTTCTGCCGGGGGGAGCCGGACTTCACCGACGCCTTCTGCCGGGGCACCCTCCCCCTTTAAGCTCTTTTACATTCGGGGGGTGCGCCCACTCTTCTCCATCGTTTTTTGCCGGGGGGGAGCCGGACTTCACCGCCGTCTTCTGCCGGGGGGGGGCGGACTTCACCACAGCCTTCTGCCGGGGCACCCTCCCCCTTTAAGCTCTTTTACATTCGGGTGGGTGCGCCTGGTCTTCTCCATCGTTTTCTGCCGGGGGGGAGCCAGACTTCACCGCCACCTTCTGCCGGGGGGGAGGCGGTCTTCTCCGCTGTCTTCTCTCTTGCCTCTTCTGCCGGGCTCCACCGAGGGGGCCGGGTCTTCTATTCTAGCGATGTTGACACGACGAGCTCTCCCGCTGTAATGCCGTGTGAGCGCTACGCAACGACTTACATAGACATTGGGCGTGGTCACCAGGTGACCATGCAGGCAGTTTATTCTGCTAGCTGCAGTATAATCAGTATATACTGTATATACATCCCAGCTTTGTGCAGCTACATCTCCCTGCAGGCCATTAGTATGTCTATAAGGACAACAAGGAGAGTCAGAGAGTCACAAGCCGACAAAAGAGGGCAATCAGGCTCTGCGTCTAGAGGCAATGGTGCTGGTCATGGACATGGTGCATCCTCATCAGCACATGGACGTGGGACAAGCTCTTCCTTTTTTTCAGCAGCTCGCCAAGTTGAGCCGCAACATGCCGAAGACTTGATAGAGTGGATGACCAAGCCGTCCTCATCCTCCTCATTCTCTCTCACCCAGGCTCAGGGTACTTTGTCTGTCAAAGCAGCTGCCAACGCGGCCTCTTGCCTCTGCTCAATGGCATCAGTCATTCCTTCCCTAGCCCCACCATGTCCTCCTGAGGTGTTCCAGAACTGTTTGACCACAGTGTTGGGTACATGCTGCAGGAGGATGTGCAGTGTTTTGAATTCTCTGATGAAGGTAGACAGCTAGAGGAAGGCAGTAACGTGAGCCCAGAGAGAGGGGGTGCCCAAGAAGGACAGCAATCTGGCAGTCGTGTTCCCCCAGCTGCAGCATACTGCCAGGTTTGCTACAGTGATGAGGAGGGGGGGAATGATGAGGTCACTGACTCCACGTGGGTGCCTGATAGAAGTGAGGAGGAGGCACATCTCCAACGAGGCAGGATACCCTCCAGGGGCCAACTTAAGGGCAGCACACCGACTGCATCACACCGCAGAGCTGCTGACTCTCCGCGTTATTCCAAAAGTTCATTGGTGTGGGCCTTTTGAGACGAGTGCATCAGATCGCACCGCTGCTATTTGCAACATATGTCGCAAGTGTATCTCGCGTGGCCAAAACATCACCTGCTTGGGCACCACATGCTTGACCAGACATATGTCGACCTGCCATGCTGTTCGTTGGCAAGTGTACCTAAAAGACCCACACCAAAGAAAAAAGCGGACCTCTTTTTGCTCCTCATCAGCTGGGATCTCCAACCCCACTATACCTTCAGTCCTCTCTGAAGCCTGCACTTATAGAAATTAAGGTGTAGAATTAGGTGTGTCACAGCCAAGTACTTGCAGGCAATCTGCTATCGGTACACTGATGTCAGATTGTACCAGGGAAATTTCCCTGCCCCAGTTGCTGCAGAGCCAAAAGAAGTTCGCTCCCAGCCATCCACATGCCCAGCGGTTGAATGCTAGCTTGGCTAAATTGCTAGCACTTCAACTGCTGCCTTTCAGTTGGTAGACTCTGCCCCCTTCCGTGAGTTTGTGTAAAGTGCGGTACCTCAGTAGCAGGTTCCCAAACGCCACTTTTTCTCACGGAAGGCGATTCCGGCTCTCTATCGGTATGTGGAAGGCAATGGCTATGCCTCGCTGGACAGGGGAGCGGTCAGCGGTAAGGTGCATATTACCGCTGACTCATGGTCCAGCAGGCATGGACAGGGACGTTACCTATCTTTCACGGCGCATTGGGTGACTCTGCTGGTAGCTGGGAAGGATGCAGGACAAGGTACAGTAGTGTTGGAGGTTGGTCCGCCACTATGCCTCCAAAATGCTACTACTGGTGATTGTGACACACCTCTCTCCTTCACCCCTCTTCTTCTTCCTCCGTGGCCTCTTCCTGTGCTGATTTGTCCTCTAAACCAGCGGTGCTCCATAGGCGTTCAAGGGGCTACGCAGGCAAAAATATGCCATGCGGTGCTTGAGCTGGTGTGCTTGGGGGACAGGAGCCATACTGGGGCAGAGGTTCTGTCAGCTCTGCAGGGGCAGGCTCAGAAGTGGTTGATGCCACGCCAGTTTAAACCAGGAATGGTGGTTTGTGACAATGGCACCAACCTCCTCTTTACCCTCCGACAGGGACAACTGACCCATGTGCCCTGTTTTGCCGACGTCCTTAATTTGGTGGTGCAACGGTTCTTGGGCAGTTACCCGGGCTTACAGGATGTCCTGAAGCAGGCCAGGAAACTGTGTGCATTTCCGACGGTCATATAATGCCAGTGCTCGGCTGGCTGACCTCCAAAAGGAACACAACCTGCCCAAGAACCGCCTAATCTGTGACATGCCCACCAGGTGGAACTCTACGTTGGCCATGCTGCAGTGGCTGCACACGCAGCAGAGGGCCATCAATGAGTATCTGTGCCAATATGGCACCAGGACAGGGTCAGGGGAGTTTGTTTTTTTCCACCACGCCAGTGGACCATGATCAGGGATGCATGCACTGTCCTGTCACCATTTGAGGAGGCCACGAGGATGGTGAGCAGTGACAGTGCATGCATCAGTGACACTGTTCCTCTTATCCACCTGTTGGAGCACACGCTGCATGGAATAATGGACAGGGCACTTGAGGCAGAATAGAGGGAGGAATAGAAGGACTTCCTTAACTCTCAAGGCCCCCTTTATCCAGACAGTGTTCCTGATTGCCCGCCTATCACACAGGAAGAGGACGAGGAGGAGGAGGATTGTGCCAGCATGGAGGTGGAGCCTAGCACTCAGCATCAGCAGCAGTCTTCAAGGGGATCAATTACAGTCCCAAGAAACCCATGGACTTGTACGTGGCTGGGAGGAGGTAGCTGCGGATCATGTTGTCCTCAGTGACCCAGTGGACTCCGCACCGAATGCCTCAGCAAACCTACGCTGCATGGCCTCCCTGATCCTACAAAGCCTGTGGAAGGATCCTCGTATTCGTGCTATCAAGGAGAGGGATCATTATTGGCTGTCAACCCTCCTTAAATCCACGTTACAAGGGTAAGGTTGCGGACCTTATCTTGCCATCGCAGAGGGAGCAGAGGATGAAACATCTTCGGGAGGCCTTGCAGAAAGGTCTGTGCAATGCGTTCCCAGAGACTGGGAGGTTACAAAATCCTGGTCCTGGACAACGTGTTTTGCTTAGGTGATATGTGTGAAAACTTCTGCGCTACTATGAGTAAATCAGTGTTAAAGTGGGGGTTCACCCTTAGAGGGCACTTTTTCCCCTTAGCTTCCTGCTCATTTTCTCTAGGGGAATCGGCTATTTGTATTAAAATATGTGCAGTACTTACCCGTTTTCGAGCTGCATCTTCTTCCGTCGCTTCCGGGTATGGGCTTCGGGAATGGGCGTTCCTTCTTGATTGACAGTCTTCCGAGAGGCTTCCGACGGTCGCATCCATCGCGTCACGATTTTCCGAAAGAAGCCGAACGTCGGTGCGCAGGCGCAGTATAGAGCCGCACCGACGTTCGGCTTCTTTCGGCTACGAGTGACGCGATGGATGCGACCGTCGGAAGCCTCTCGGAAGAATGTCAATCAAGAAGGAACGCCCGCTCCCGAAGACCCATACCCGGAAGCGACGGAAGAAGATGCAGCTCGAAAACGGGTAAGTACGGCTCATATTTTAATACAAATAGCCGATTCCCCTAGACCGAACGAGCAGGAATCTAGGGGAAGAAAAAATTTTTTTTTAGAAATGGGTGAACTCCCGCTTTAAAATACATAAATGAGTAGTGACGTTCTAAGCAGCAGTATCTGATAGTGTTCACTGTACACAAAATATAAATTCAATACCAAGGTGATAAGCGCTCAAAACTGTGATTAAAAAAAACTACTGAGGTACGTATCCACAAAAGATATGTGATAATATCATATAAAACACAATAAAAAGCAATGTGCACCAAAGTATAAAACAAACAAAGGTTAGTGAGTGCTCACAGAGAGGACATAATGAAAAAACAAATGATGAGAAATTATCAAAAATTTAAGAATAATGGGCCAGATCCTCAAAAGGGATACGCCGGCCTATCTACTGATACGCCGTCGTATCCCTGTTTCTATCTTTGGAACTGATCCACAGAATCAGTTTCCAAGAGATAGACAGAAGATCCGACATGTGTAAGGGACTTACACTGCCGGATCTTAGGATGCAGTACCGCATCCGCCGCTGGGGGCATTTTGCGTCGAAATGCCGCCTCGGGTATGCAAATTAGCACTTACGGAGATCCACAAAGCTTTTCAGCTTTGTTTTTTCTCCTTAAGTTTTAGTTTGCAATCGTAAAATTAGGGCTGCTTTTACAAAGTGTAAACTGTTTACACCTTGTAAAAGCAGACCCTTCTGTCCAGCAACGCGTTTTTTTTTTTTTGTTTTAAATTTTATTTTTATTTTTTTTAATTTTTATTTTTTCGCCGTATCTTTTTTTTTTTTTTTGACTCAACTTTATTGACCCGTCGCGATCCACAAAGCTCGGCATAACGTAATTTCGCGCTATGCACGTCGGGAAATGACGTCACGAGCATGCGCAGTACGGCCGGCGCGGGTGCGCGCCTAATTTAAATGGGCTAAAGATCGCATGGCCTTTGTTGAAGGCTATGCCTATAGATGGGATTTTCCAGCCAAGGGTCGAGGTAGAGGCTTTCGCAAATACCCACCACTTGGCTTTGGAAACTCAGGGCTATCTGAAGAAGACCTTGAATCTGACTCATCCTTATCCTCTTCTTCCTTTTCGCAGATACAACAAAGACCGACGGCAGCACGGGCGAATTCTCGGACACGTAAGAGGGAATACCAAGGTGGTGGGCACCCAAACACACCCAGCACCAAAAAGAAACCCAATACTGTGGCAGGTTTCAATCCCACGCAGGGTCACTCACAAGGTGTTCCCATTAGGGGTGAAGGGTCTTCACATAATCTAGGACTATCTCATTTTTCCTACACGGGACCCCTAGCAGCCAAAGCGGTTAAACAACTTCACCCGCCAAGTACACCGCAAACCTCCAGACCTAATGCAAGCCTGCACCCTGAAGGAGGATTGGTGGAGACGGGAATACCTAGTTCGTCAGGTACCCCTTCCCACCAATCACGTTCTCTAACTGCACTGGGCACACGTTCAGTGCAATTGGAGATCCCTTTAGGAGAGACCCTCCTGGGAGCATCACCTATGAGGAACTGAGCGTGATTAATCTCACACCATACCCCCTATCGAATGATGAGTTAGCCGTCCTCAAACTAGGTTTGAGCTTTTGCCCAAGTAACAACATGGACAAATATGAGGTGATCAAGGACCTTTATTTGTTCGCTAGGAAACTCACCTATAAACACATCTTTGACCCAGACAAACAGCGAATAAAGGCAGAGAGAGAACTTTCAGAACAAATAAAAAAATATACAATAAAAGAATTTCGAGCTTTAAAAGATCTTATGTTGTTACTTGAGGAAAATGAAGGCACTATCATCCCTACATTCAATGAAACCAATGCTAACTCTTTACCACGCAAAAAAGACATCAGTGCTTTTAAGCGCAAATCAAATCAATTCCCAGATTTACACACTAATGAACAAGTTTCAGCATTCCTAATTGCTATGGTCCATGAGGTCAAAAATATGTCTACCTCATCTACACCTTCCAATCTCAGTATCGACCAACAAAAAGCACTTAAATCCCTACAGGCTAGGCAGGACACAGTCATTAAGGCTTCGGATAAGGGGGGCAATATAGTTCTACTCACTTGTGACCAATACGAAGAAATGTGCTTTAACATTCTAAAAAATAAAGACTGGTATAAACCCATTTCAAGAGATATTATTGCCCAATTTCATTTGGAATTTAAGTTATTACTTTACTCTGCCTTTTCCGAAGCCCTAATTGACCAACAAACCTATGAGTATCTAAATACTGCCTTCCCTAGGGAGGCGATATTTTATGCCATCCCCAAAATTCACAAAAGCAAATCCAAACCACCGGGTAGACCCATCATCTCGGGGATAGGGTCAATTACCGAAAATGCCAGCAGACTGGTGGATTTCTTTTTGATGCCTTATGTAATTAGCCTCCCATCTTATGTCAAGGACACATCAGACCTATTGCGACATCTTGATGGCGTAACAATACCATCGGACGCTACATTTGTTAGCATTGACGTTGAGGCATTGTATTCGAGTATACCGCACGATTTGGGCCTTGAAGTCATCAGATCCTTCCTCATGAAGGAGGATCATCGTACTTGGAAATTTCAATCTTTTATCTTGAAACTGTTGTCATTTATCCTCCACCATAATAGTTTCACTTTCCTAGACTCCCACTACCTCCAGGTACAGGGCGTAGCCATGGGCACTTGTTGCGCACTGGCTTACGCGAACCTGTACCTGGGGGGGTGGGAGAGGGAAATAGCCTCCAATGAGGCTTACGATGACTTCATGGCCCAAGTACTGTGTTGGTATAGATATATCGACGACATTTTTCTCATATGGACAGGCACTATACAAAGTCTACATGAATTTATAAACTGTTTGAACAAAAACACATTCAATTTAAAATTTACTTTTGAATTTAATAGAGACACTTTATCATTTTTAGATCTATCAATATATCGAGATTCCTCCAACAACATTGCAACTAGGCTGTATCGAAAGCAAACAGCAGGGAACACGGTGCTACACGCCCAAAGCAGCCACCCGACACATCTCATCCACAGTATTCCGTATGCTCAGTACATCCGCCTAAGGAGGAATTGTACACATGATACGGATTTTAGATCTCAGGCTAATGAGCTGCGCTCTCGGCTTTTATTGCGAGGCTACAGCAAATCTCTTTTGAGGAAAGCTTTTAACAAAGCTCTCAATCGAGATAGACCCTCTCTCATACACCCCCATAAACAAGAAAACAAAGATCAACAAATCACCAGATTTATAACAAAGTATACGTCCCAACATTATCAACTACGCAGCTGCCTAGAAAAACATTGGCACCTCTTGAGCGAAGATGTGACCATCGGCAAATATGTCAAATGCAGACCTGAAATAGTTTTTAGAAAGAACACCTCAATTGGAAATAAATTAACATCAAGCCACTACCAAGTTAAAACCAATCCATTGACCCACAATCAAAGTCTAGGTATCTCTAAATGTGGCCATTGCTCCTATTGCCCATGGGTGCAGGCTGGCACCAATTCAGCCTGCCCAATGGGGAAACATTTAGACCTCGTTTTCAAGCCAGCTGTGACACCGAGGGGGTCATTTACTTAATGACCTGTAAATGCAGGGCCTATTATGTTGGTAAAACACTACGCAAATTGAGGAAAAGAATTTACGATCACATTTACTATTCACAAAATGCTAAGATGCTCACACCCATAAGTCGCCATCTTGGGTTGTTTCATCAATTTGATACTTCTTCTGTTCAATTTCTTGTTTTGGAGGTTGTCCCACGTGACCCTCGAGGGGGGAACTGGGACAAAACTATTCTTCAGAGGGAGACTCTGTGGATAGAGCGTCTGGGTGCCACCAAATTACCTGGGATCAATGAGGTGCTGTCATACAGGCCCTTCCTTTGAGGGACCTGTATGGCAGCTCCCATACCCAGTGTTTTACTCATCAAATCAATATTAGCTGATGTTTGACGTTTGAGCCCCCGTTTCTGGTTTGATTATCATTAACCGAAACAAACGTGGATTTCATTCTTGTTTTGTTTTTGTTTTTATTTTTGTTTTTGTTTTTGTTTTATCAAAAAATTCTATTACAGATCAATCTGATAAAATTATTATCCTAAGTTCCTGTAACCTGATCAAGCTACAGTATTCAGCTAGTCTGTTCTAGTGGCTCATTTGGCCCTATTTTTGGCCGTTTCCATCTCCCTTTCCCATTTTCCAGGTTTTAAAGTATGGTCTGCGACAAATATTGTGCAGTTTCTTCATTTATTTTCCCAATAAGTAGAAACAGCATCGTGATTACCACCTACTAATGTTCCCTATACGTCCATCATATGATGGATTTAACATTGTTACGCATGTATTTTGCATGTTTTGTATATAAATGTCTCATCATTTTTTTCTTACTGTTTGCTCACCAAGCGTTTTTTTATGTTCAGACCAATGCCTGTCTTACCATTAGTCACCACAGTACCATGCGCCGCCGAGCGAATGAACCAGTGGCCAGGTAAGCCATCACATTGTCTGGTCAGATGTTTTTCATCTAGACCTTAGACCATGTGATGGCATCTTCAATATGGTGTCTCAATTTCCCTATTTTTCTTTCCATCTGGGAAACACCATATTATATACACCCGTTTTTTCATCTCTACAAGGAGCCCAATCGCGGCTCCTAGTGCGCATGCGCACGCGCATGCGCGGTGTATCTTTCTCTGGCCAGCCGGATGACTGTCAATCACATGACGTCATCCGTGCGGGGTATTTAAACTCAACAAGAGCCTGTGTTTGCAGGTGCTCTTGTTGATTGCTAGCTGGGACTGACGTCCAGCGGGACCGCATGCCATCTCACTGCTCACGATTTTCCCACTTGTTAGCAAAACTCTGGGTATGTACATCCTTTCTTTTATTACTTTTGTTAGCGTTTGTATATGACTATGCCTTCACTAAGAGCGTTTTCTCTGTATTTTCAACAGCTGATTGCTGTTCCTCCCTGGGGGTTTCTTTTCTCCTTGTATCAGCTTAACGCTCACCGCTGCCATCTTGTGGCAGTTTTTGAATTGACCTGTCATCCAGTCTTCCATAATTAAGGTAATAGACTGTTAATGCACCAACATTTTGCACAGTGCCTAGTTTTTGTTTAAAAAACATTAACAACATTCCTTACAAATCAAGTGTTCATCAATATTAAGCCTACGATTTGGCAATTAATAAGACTATTTATATCTGTTTTTTATATTCATATATATTTTTTTCATTCTTTACTTTTTGGATTTTTTACAGTTAGGAGGGGATTCATATGGACTGTTTTCCTTCTGCTGTTCCAACAATAATTTTTCTCTAAGGGTGTTCCCTTTTTCTAACCCTTGGAATTGTCTTCTCAATGCCCAGGCGTCTATACCTCTTTCCAAGGTATGCCATATTAGCTATAAAAATATATATACATACTGTTTTATTCATATTCTCTTTATACCTGCCTTTTCCTTTTTTCAAAAATCCGTTTCTTACCTTTTATGGTCCCATTTAGTTTTGGACCCATTACTTCTGTTTACCACCCATTCTTAGATACCCCAACTGGTTCAATTTTGCCCGACTGAGCATGGTCAATGTGGGTGTGACCCATGGTATCTT
Organism: Rana temporaria; assembly: GCF_905171775.1. Taxonomy (NCBI): domain Eukaryota; kingdom Metazoa; phylum Chordata; class Amphibia; order Anura; family Ranidae; genus Rana; species Rana temporaria. The sequence continues at coordinate 168,846,853 of NC_053493.1, forward strand.
ATTCCACCTCCTAAGGCAAATGGTCTGATCGTATCAGGATGCTGCTGAGCATTCTCCAAAGTTACTATACACCGTTTTCCGGTGAGTATTATGGTCACAGTTAAAATGCTTTTTTTCAACATGCTCAGAGGCCTCTATGTACTTATGTACAATATGCCTAATGTAAAACAATATTGTATTGTATTTATTTATATGCATATCTCTAATGGCAACATTGTATTGTCTTTTAAATACCCAGAAGCTCCCGAAGAAGCGACAACGTCGCGAAACATGTCGAGCTGAACCCCACTTTTATCAAAACTCATCCTGTACTACCTCTCGAAGTTACAACGCCACCCAGCGCTCATTGTGTATTTCATACATCCAGCCCTGTGGCTATCAGCGGTGTCTTCAGAAAGGGATAGGAATTGAGTTCTTTGTGCATCTTATTGTATTTTTTGTTTTCTTTTTCTTTCATTTGAGCAATTGTCCAGTGTTTTTGTGCTTTTGTACTGTTTAAATTAAAATTATTTATATATTTTTTAAATCTGGTGCCTACAAAGTCCACTTTCTCTTAGTCTCAGACTTTACAGTCTTTTTCTATATATCTACATTATTTAGGATGTGGCACCTTATACTAAGGGGTGTTTGATTACCACCCCAGGGCAATCGTAACTCTAAATATAACTAATTTAAATGGGAATCGCCCCCATTTGAAGAGGAACGCCTTGCGCCGGCGGAATTTAAGTTACACAGCCGAAAATTTCTAGGTAAGTGCTTTGTGGATCGGGGACTTAGGTAGAAATTTTAAGGCAGTGTAACTTAAATGGGAATTTCTACGTTACGCCCTTTTTTGTGGATCTGGCCCAATGTCCTTAACAAATGGAGTATGAGTGATTAAAATAATGTCCCAATCTTCCCTTAGAGTCCAATAGGATGTGAATCTCTCTAGTGGAGTGAGAAAATCCGTGCTCAGTCTCCCAGAACTCTCACCTTACGGCTGTTGGCTAGTGCATGTAGCATGGATGTTAGCGTGTCCAGGAATCAATCCTTTCCAGGTCCTCTCTTGTGGGGTTGCCACTTACACCTAGTGATCTTGCTAATTCCACAGATTAATGTACCTAGTAGGTGGAGCACCATGTATGCAGGGAAGGAAAAGAAGGATGCCTCCAATAGTGAAGTATTGTAAACTAGGATGGTCTTTATTAAACTAAGAATGGACTCTTACATGAATTAAAAAGATATGGGCATAAAGTAATACAAGACGCAGCGTTCACAGCGCCGTCGTACGTCTCCTCTGAATGCCTCCGGCTTGTGATTGTGTTTTGCTTAGGCTTCGGTCAGTCAAAGAAGGAGCGGTGGAGAAGGTGGCGTTCTGACCGATGCATTCAGACAATTTTTTAGTCCGCAGCCCCAAGGTATGATTGGTTCCAGCAATCATCGCCAGCGTCTGTTTTACATGGTGCGAGAATACCTGGGGATCAGACTTGGATACCTTTCCCACCTAAAATCCTCTGACTTACTGGGTCTTGAGGATGGATCACTGGCCAGAGCTTGTACAGTATGCAATTGAGCTACTGGTCTGTCCTGCATCCAGTGTTCTTTCGAAACGCACATTCAGTGCTGCTGGAGGCTTTGTAACCGATCAGAGGGTGCGCCTGTCCACCGACTCGGTCGATCGACTGACCTTCATAAAAATGAATCAGTCTTGGATCACCACCAGCTACCAAGCACCTGATCCTGATGTAACAGAATATTTTTTTTTTAAATGTCAGATCCCTTCAAGACTGCTGATGAGTGACTATCCTGTTATGCTGAGTGACTATCCTCTTCCTCCTCAATGATCATGCTGATAGCTTGTAAGAACATTTTTGGTTCTGGGCACCGCCACCAGTGGCTAAGGCCCAATTTTTCTGCCCCTGTTTAACAGGGGCAGTAATTACAATTTTCGATGCAATACTTTGCAGCAGGGCTCATTCCTGCGCTCCAACTAGAGTATCTGTGAGGGGTTGCAGTGTTGTGGCACCAGTGCCTAAGGCCCATTTTTTCTGCCCCTGTTTAACAGGGGCATGTAATTACAATTCTTGATCTAATATTTAACAGTAGAGATGTACAGAACTGTTCGCCGGCGAATAGTTTGCGGTGCTTTTCGCTTGTTCGCCGCCACGGGCGAACATATGCGATGTTCGATCCGCCTCCTATTAATTAAAATTAAGCATACTTTGACCCTCTACCTCACAGTCAGCAGACACATTCCAGCCAATCAGCAGCATACCCTCCCTCCCTGACCCTCCCACCTCTCGGGCAGCATCCATTTTAGATTCATTCTGAACTTGCATTCTTAGTGAGAGGAGGGACAGATTTTATAGGGAAAGCGCTAGCTTAGGCCAGTGTACTCCAGTCCTGAAAGACTCATCTGATCTCTGCTGTTAGAACAGCACCCCAAACAGCCCTTGTTAGGGCTAATCAATCAGTCTGCTTTTTTTTTCTCTGTAATCTGTGCTGCGTGGTTTACAGAGAGAGACAGAGAGAGAGAGAGAGTAATTTTTTGGAGTTAGATAGAGCAGGCAGGCTAGTCAGTTAATGTTACAGTGTGTAGAGGATATATACACATCACCAGGAGTTGTACATATATGTATACACTGTATAGTTTAGTTAGATTAGAGGTGCAGGGTGCTGTGTAATATAAAGGGCTCCAGTGGTGCAGTGCTGTGTAATATAAAGGGGTCCAGTGGTGCAGTGTTGTGTAATGTAAAGGGGTCAAGTGGTGCAGTGCTGTGTAATGTAAAGGGGTCCAGAGGTGCAGTGCTGTGTAATGTAAAGGGGTCCAGTGGTGCAGTGCTGTGTAATGTAAAGAGGTCCAGAGGTGCTGTGTAATGTAAAGGGGTCCAGTGGTGCAGTGCTGTGTAATGTAAAGAGGTCCAGAGGTGCTGTGTAATGTAAAGGGGTCCAGTGGTGCAGTGCTGTGTCATGTAAAGGGGTCCAGAGGTGCTGTGTAATATAAAGGGGTCCAGTGGTGCAGGGTGCTGTGTAATGTAAGGGGCCCAGTGGTGCAAGCTGCTGTGTAATATAAAGGGGTCCAGTGGTGCAGGGTGCTATGTAAAGGGGCCCAGAGCTGTGGGGTGCTGTGTAATGTAAGGGGCCCAGGCTCACAGGGTAAACTGTACCCACCTGTCCAGTGCCACATCTCATCTATATTGTGTTGGCACTAAGGATGAGCCGAACACCTCCCTGTTCGGTTCGCATCAGAACTTGCCTACACACCAAATGTTCGTGTGAACTTTAGAACCCTGTTAAAGTCTATGGGACTCTAACATTTGAAATCTAAAGTGTTAATTTTAAAGGCTAATATGCAAGTTATTGTCCTAAAAAGTGTTTGGGGACCTGGGTCCTGTCCCAGGAAACATGTATCAATGCAAAAAAAGTTTTATAAACTGACGTTTTTTCAGGAGCAGTGAATTTAATAATGCTAAAAGTGAAACAATAAAAGTGTAATATTACTTTAAATTTCATACCTAGGGGGGGTGTAAAGTCAGCATGTGAAAAAGCGCATGTTTCCCGTACATAGAACTGTCCCTGCACAAAGTGTCATTTCTGAAAGAAAAAAAGGCATTTAAAACCGGCTTTGCAGCTCTAATGAATTGTCGGCTCTGGCAATTACAGAGATGATTCATTCATAAAAAGCTGGGGGTCCCCCCAAATTCCATTAACAGGCCCTTCAGGTCTCATATGGATATTAAGGGGATGCCCGCCGTCAATTTAAAAAAAAAATGACGTGGAGTTCCCCCCAAATATCCATACCAGACCCTTCAGGTCTGGTGTGGATTTTGAGGGGAACTCCTCCCCAAATTTAAAAAAAATGGCGTGGAGTTCCCCCAAAAATTATCAAAAGACTTAACAAAGGGGACCCCCAGATCCTGCCCCCCCTATGTGAATTGGTAATGGGGTACTGTACCTCTACCATTTCACGAAGGAAGTGTAAATAGTTAAAAAAAAAAAACACAGACACCGTAGAAAAAAATCCTTTATTAATAAAAAATAAAATCCAGCGATGTGAATCCACTCTCGGCCCGGCCCCCCCGCTCCAACGTGGTCTTCTATCCAGCGACGGATGATCTCTCCAGCGACGGGTGATCAGCGGTCCGGTCCAGCGATGAGAAGATCCATCCGTCCAGAGCACAGCAGGCGAGCTCCTCTCTCCGCTGGACACAGCCCAGCGGAATGACGTGCTGGAGCTGTGACATTTCTTATATAGGGGAAGCGGCCACCCGTCACGTGACCCCGCCCCCTCTGACGCACCCTCGTACGTCACTGAGAAAGACCTGGAAAGACCGGGCTTTCCCAGTGACGTACGAGGGTGCGTCAGAGGGGACGGGGTCACGTGACGGGTGGCCGTTTCCCCTATATAAGAAATGTCACAGCTCCAACGCGTCATTCCGCTGGGCTGTGTCCAGCGGAGAGAGGAGCTTGCCTGCTGCGCTCTGGACTGATGGATCTTCTCATCGCTGGACCGGGCCGCTGATCACCCGTCGCTGGAGAGATCATCCGTCGCTGGATAGAAGACCACGTTGGAGCGGGCCAAGAGTGGATTCACATCGCTGGATTTTTTTTTTTTTATTAATAAAGGATTTTTTACGGTGTCTGTGTGTTTTTTTAACTATTTACACTTCCTTCGTGAAATGGTAGAGGTACAGTGTACCCCATTACCAATTCACATAGGGGGGGCAGGATCTGGGGGTCCCCTTTGTTAAAGGGGTCTTCTAGATTCTGATAAGCCCCCCGCCCGCAGACCCCCACAACCACCGGGCAAGGGTTGTGGGGATGAGGACCTTGTCCCTATCAAGATGGGGACATCCTCCCCATGTTGAGGGCATGTGGCCTGGTGCGGTTCAGGAGAGGGGGGCCGCACTCTGTCTTCCCCTCTTTTCTGCGTCCGGCCAGGTTAACGTGCTCGGATAAGGGTCTGGTGTGGATTTTTGGGGGAACTCCACGCCATTTTTTTTTTAATTTGGGGTGGAATTCCCCTTAAAATCCACACCAGACCTGAAGGGTCTGGTATGGTTATTTGGGGGGAACCCCACGTCATTTTTTTTTAAATTGACGGCGGGGTTCCCCTTAATATCCATATCAGACCTGAAGGGCCTGTTAATGGAATTTGGGGGGACCCCCAGCTTTTTTATTTATATTTTTTATGAATGAATCATCTCTGAATTGCCAGAGCCGACAATTCATTAGAGCCGCAAGTCCGGTTTTAAATGCCTTTTTTTCTTTCAGAAATGACACTTTGTGCAGGGACAGTTCTATGTATGGGAAAACATGCGCTTTTTCACATGCTGACTTTACACCCCCCCCCCCCCCCCTAGGTACGAAGTAATATTACACTTTTATTGTTTCACTTTTAGCATTCTTAAATTCACTGCTCCTGAAAAAAGGCCGTTTTTAAAACTTTTTTTTGCACTGATACATGTTTCCTGGGACAGGACCCAGGTCCCCAAACACTTTTTAGGACAATAAATTGCATATTAGCCTTTAAAATTAACACTTTAGATTTCTCCCATAGACTTTAACAGGGTGTTCCGCGGCTTTTCGAATTTGCCGCAAACACCCCTAATTGTTCGCTGTTCGCCGAACAGGCGAACAGGCAATGTTCGAGTCGAACAAGAGTTCGACTCGAACTCGAAGCTCATCCCTAGTTGGCACAGTTGATAAGATATAAAAACAAAATTCACTGCAATACATAATAGTAGTCATTTGTCTGCCAGGGTGTCTTTGCCTCACAGGGTAAACTGTGCCCACCTGTCCAGTGCCACATCTCATATCTGGTGGCACAGTAGCTTGCACGCATAGTACAACTAAACTAATCTAAAAAAATGACAGGCAGAGGCAGGCCACCCCGCAGGGGCCGTCGTGGTCATGGTGCTGTGATTCCCTTTGGCCCTAGAATAATGCCCAGTGTTCAGAGGCCACGTACCCTGAACTTGAAAAGTTTAGGTTCGCGACATCACTATTTAACAGCAGGGCCCATTCCTGCGCTCCACCAAGAGTAACTGTGAGGACTTACAGTGTTTTGAGGCCAACACCACCACCACCACAAAAGGCCAGATTTTTCTACCACTGTTCAACAATGGCATGCAGTTACAATTATTGATATAATAGTTCACAGCGGAGTGTTCCAGTGCCCACCAAGACTAACTGTGAGGGCTTACAGTGTTGTGGCAACACCAACACCTAAGGCCCAAATTTGGCAGGCCCCTACTTTCAAACATCCAACTTACAAACGACTTGCAAACAGGAAGTGAGAGGAAATCTACCCCTAGGAAGGGAAATTCTCTCCTGTAAGAGGTGTCTCCTCTCCACTGCTGCTTTATCACCAATCCTTGTTTCACTAAAAAAAACAAATTTTCAAAAAAAAAACATTTGTCATTGGGACAGAAAGTGAGGTGAAATCATCTTAACAGATGCACAGACCGCAAAACAAATGTTACAGGGGTGATAACCCTTTCCTAGGTTTCCAAAAAAGCTTAAAAATAGATTTTTTGGCTGAAAATGTACCATTTCAAAATTACAAACTGATTCTACTTAATAGTATACTGCTGTTCAAAGTATATAGGGCCTGGGGGACCCACACCTTTCCTTTTTTTTCAGAAGAAAACACCTTTCCTTTTTTTAAGTTGGGTGCGGGGTTCCCCTTAATATCCATACAAGACCCAAAGGACCTAGTAATGGCCTGGTGGGGGGGGGTACCCATGCCATTTTTCTCAATGATTTTCATCCATATTGCCAGGACCCGACATTACATTAAAGCCGCAAAAACAGTTTTAATTGACTTTTTTCCTTTAGAAATTTCATTTTGTGCAGGGACAGTTCTAAACACGGGAAACACGTGCCACTTCACAGGCATACTATAGACAGCCATCAGGTATGATATTTAAAGGAATATTTCACTTTTTTTCACTTTAAGCATCATTAAAATTACTTCTCCCGAAAAAAAAATGCTGTTTTTTTAAAACTTTTTTTGCATTGATACATGTTCCCTGGGGCAGGACCCTTTTTAGGACAATGACTTGCATATTAGCCTTTAAAATTAGCACTTTTGATTTCGAACATTTGAGTCCCATAGACTTCAATGGGGTTCTAAAGTTTGCGCGAACATTCGGTCCGTTCGAAGGTTCTGATGCGAACCAAACCGGGGGGGTGTTCGGCTCATCCCTAGTGGCAGGCTAACAAAGGTTGCAGGAGCTGGTGATAGAGACATGCTAGCACAGGTGGCAAGAGCTGTTAATTATGGCAGTGGTGCAGAAGCTAGTAATGGTGGTAGACCAGCAGAGGTGACAGGATATGGTAATGGTGGCGGGGGGCAACCAGGAGAGGTTGGAGTAACTGTTAATAGTTGCATGCCAGCAGAGGTGACAGGAACTGGCCACATTCTGAGGAATGACGACAGACATTTAGCGGACATGACGTCACACACACAGTCAAAGGTGTTGGTCTCTGCAATTTTAAAGGAGACATTAAATGGCTCAATTTCCCTTCATTGTAATATAGGTAGCTGCCTTATTGTAATACATAATGAGGTAGGCTTTATTAGCATAGCTATATTTAAATTTTAATAAAAGCATCTTTATCAGTAAGACTTACTTCCTTTTTTCCTTCAGCTTGTATATCTCTCATGGGGGAAAAAATGGTTTGTTAAAGGGAAAAAAAAAGGAGAAGAAAAAGAATTCCCAGGTGATCTGATGTCCCCAGAAACGGGGGGAGGGAGAGACCCCCGGCGCAAATCAGTGCCTGGGGTCTTTCCATCCCTGTATAAAGGGAAGAAAGGGAGAGAAGAAGAAAGGAAAAAAGAATGGGTTCGATAAAATTTATAACGTACAATGTCAGGGGGTTAAATTCTCCGCAGAAGCGACATATGGCGCTACGGGAACTAGAAAGAATGGGTGCAGAAATAATATTCTTACAAGAAACCCATCTGGCATTGGACGTTAATATTAAATTATATTCTAGGAAGATTCCTACATGGTATTACGGAGACTCCCTCACAAAAAGGGCAAAAGGGGTGGCAATTGGTTTTGGAAATAACGTTGGCTTTGAGATTGAGGACAGGAAGGTTGACCCCAAAGGCAGATTGCTGTTTCTAAGAGGAATTATATCAGGCATAAAATATACCTTGGCAAATGTATACTGTCCCAATAAGCACCCTAAAAAATATTTGCTGGAGATCTTAAAAGAACTGGGCGAATTTAAGAAAAGTTATTTAATACTGGCCGGAGATTTAAATTTTACTATGGACAGCAAATTTGATTCCACTTCCGGGGGTGCAGAGAAAGAAAAAAAAGTATTAAAAAGGGTAAAAGGAAAACTATTTGAACATCAATTAGTAGACATCTGGAGGATCCAACATCCTAATGTAAAAGACTTTACATATCACTCAATGATACACGGAATGTACTCCAGACTGGACTACATATTGATCGAACATAGAGCACTGGAAGTAGTCAAGGAAACAGCAATAGGAATAGCCACAATATCAGACCACGCCCCAGTTACAATGAAGTTAAAATTAAAAAGGGAAGTGCCGGGGAGAGGAGTTTTGAGAATAAATGAAGATATAATTGAAAATCAAGAAGTAGAGAAGATTATAAAAACAGAAATTGACCAGTATTTCCTGACCAACGATACACCAGAATTAAGTAAAGCAACAATTTGGGAAGCACATAAGGCCGTTATAAGGGGCCAACTGATAGCTATTGGGTCTAGAAAAAAGAAAGAAAGAGAAACTAATATGCAAAAAATCTTAAAAGAAATACATGACCTGAAACAAAGACATAAAAGAAATTCGGAAAAGGAAATCCAACGAGCCTTAATACTAAAAGGGGAACTATTGAAAGATCTTATGGAACAGGAAACAAGAAAAGAGTTTAATAGACTTAGAAAGGACAGATACAAAGGAGGAAATAAGCCCGGAAAATACCTTGCAAAAATGTTAAGGCGTAATAAGTCACTAAATTATATAGAGAAGATAAAGAATGGAAGAGGAGAAATGGTGAATAAAACAACCGATATCGAAACAGCATTCCAAACATACTATAGTGCACTTTATGCAATTAGAAAGGAAGACACATTAATGCCCAATCTGGCATTAAAGAACTTAATGCCAGATTGGGTCGACCCAGACCAGACTGGGTTTATACCGGGAAGAGAAGGAAGAGACAATAGTTTAAAAACGATATTACTACTTCAGGGAAACAATAGCGGAAAATCCTCAGTCTTACTCCTGTCAATAGATGCCGAGAAAGCATTTGACAGGGTAGACTGGGGATTTATGATGTGCATGCTTCAACATCTGGGAATGGGACCTAGAATCAGATACTGGATACAAAATGTATACAGTAGACCAATGGCAATGGTCAAGATTAACGGTAAGATGTCATTGCCCTTTGAAATGCATAATGAGACTAGACAAGGGTGCCCGCTCTCGCCACTCCTATATGTACTAACGCTGGAACCTTTTCTGTCATCCTTGCGAAATAACCAAAATATAGAGGGGGCGAGAATAGGCGAAGAAGAATACAAAGTAGCGGCATATGCCGATGATATCTTAATGTACATAACTAATCCAAGGGTGACCTTGCCAAACGTAGCTATGGAAATAAAAAAGTACGAAGAACTTTCAAACTTTAAATAAATCCTATAAAAACAGAATATTTTTTTTTTAAATATCGGGGTAGAGAAATAAGAAGAACTTGTGTTGCAAAAACAATATCAATTTACGTGGGTCAGAGGAGAGTTGACTTATTTGGTGGTTAAATTGACACCTACAGTAGATGGCCTGTATCTTGCTAACTTTATCCCTCTGCTAAATGAGATAAAAACAGATCTAAAAAATAATATAACAAGACCACTTACCTGGCTAGGAAGGATAAATGTTTTCAAGATGGTTATCCTCCCAAAAATAACATATAAACTATAGATGCTACCCATAGACTTCCCACAGAGCTTTTTTAAGATCATCAAAACAATGCTGATAACATTTATATGGAAAAATAAAAAGCTGAGAGTAAATTTTGCAACGTTATCAAGAGGAAAAAAAACACGGAGGATTAGCAGCACCGGACATAAATAGATATTACAAGGCCACGATTATTGCACAAATGGTAGAATGGGGAAATAAACACAAACAGAAAGAGAAAAAATGGGTTTGAATGGAAAATGTTATAAGTAAAACAACACTGCACAAAAATGTATGGATACCACGAAAGTATAGAGAGTTGGATGAAGACACGCACTGATTAACAAAAAAATGTTTTCAAAGTTTGGGATTTAATTTATAGACAGAATAAATGGACTTATAACTCATCTTTAATTTCACTCACGGAAACTACTTTTTTTATACCTGGGAAAGGGACTCGGTTGGCAAATAAAATGGGGGCAGCACAAATAAAGAATATCATAGAACAGGGAAAGATAAAAACACTCTTGGAGATAAAAGAAAAAACAGGTGGGATATCAATGAATGGGAATACCTACAATTAAAACACCTGGTAAACTCAATACCCTCACCTATAATGCCCTGTACACACGATCGGTTCATCCGATGAAAACGGTCTGATGGATTTTTTCATCAGATATCCGATAAAGCTGACTTTCATCAGTCTTGCCTTCACACCATCAGTTAAAAAAACAATTGTGTCAGAACGCGGTGACGTAAAACACAACGACGTGCTGAGAAAAATGAAGTTCAATGCTTCCAAGCATGCGTCGACTTGATTCTGAGCATGCGTTGATTTTTTAACCTGTGGATTTCCCCACAGACGATCGTTTTTTTTCTATCGGTTTTTTAACCATCAGATAATTTTAAAACAGGTTCTACGTTTTTTCACCGATGGGAAAAAAACTGATGGGGCCCACACACGATCGGTTCGTCAGATGATGTACGTGGCATAAGAGATGAAAAGGAATTAACAGCACTAGAAAAAATAGGACACCCGAAGTGATTCATAAATATAGTAAAGACAAAACCCCATTGTGCTGGAGAGAATGTGGACAGATTGGAACAACTACACACATATGGTGGGACTGTCCAAAGATAAAGGAATACTGGCAGGAAATCCGGGAATATGTGGAAGTAATAACTGGAGAAAAGATATCTAATAGCATACAAGCTTGTGTGTTTCACAAATCAAAATAATCAAATATAAGCTACAGGAAAACATTAATTCCACCATTAATAAATGCCGCAAAAGGACTGATACCAAAAAACTGGTTAAGTACAAAAAACAGACATAAAAGAATGGTTAGAAAGAGTGGAAAACTATAATAAAATGGAATATCTATGTAGTTGTGATGTGGGCCAACTCAATAAACATAATAAAAGATGGAGACAGTGGAAAGACTTTAAATCATCGGAGGAATACTTGGGAAAAATAATAGAGGATATTAGTGGATAACGGAAGATAAAAGAAGTAAAGAGGAAGGAACAAACCATTAGGGGACAGGGGTAGGAGGGGGGCGGGTAGGGTTTATAATTAAACTTGATAGATAAACTGATAAATAATATTAAAAAAAAGGAAAAACAAATTAAGTAAAGATAAATATATAAAATAGTATTCGGAAAACCACAAATGATGCGAAACCGATGAAGAGACAATACAGGCATACCCCACTTTTAAGTACACAATGGGACCAGAGCATGTATGTAAAACGAAAATGTACTTAAAGTGAAACAATATATTTTTTCACTTCTAGGGTGTAGTAGGGGGTCAGGGGCTGTAGTGGGGGTGTCAGGAGCTGTAGTTGAGGTCTCAGGGTCTGTATTGGGGGTGTCAGGGGCACACTGGAACAGGACGGGCTATGCTCTCAGAGCTTTAGCTCCTTCTACTGTGGCTGCAAAATGTCTGTACAGTAATTGTAAGGCACTTTACATACACTCGTGGGTATGTCCTTACTCGCGAGTGTATGTAAAGTGAGTGTACTTAAAGCGGGGTATGCCTGTATTAATAAATGAATGAAATCATAAGCAAGTCTCTTGCTGTGATTGAGTCTGAAGTGGTTATAAAAAAAAAAAAACTGTTGTCCTTCCACAAGGATTGCTGTGCTGGTTACCGCGATCACAGTAGTTGGGGGTCCAAAAGGATATTCCTGCTTTTTGGTTCGGCTCAGCTGCTGGACCACCACTAGGTCACCGACCTTAAAGGGGTGTATTACTTCCTGTGAAGAAGGAGAGGTGAGCGACATTTATTTCAACTTTGTCCAACATTTCAATTAATATTCTTGCATATTCTTCCTGAATAAGATCAAGATCCCCTCTTTCTAACATTTAAAGGTTGTCTGGCCCAGGGAGTGGGAAATGGTCTGCCCATAAGAATTCCAAAGGGAGAATAACCTGTTTTATTATTTGGGGTCATTCTTACCTCTGCTAGAATTGCATGCAGCACCCTTTTCCATTTGGTATAAGTTCCACCTGTAGCCTTCCTGGTCTTATCTTTTATTGTTCTGTTCATTCTTGCTACAATTCCTGAACTTTGAGGATGGTAATGAATGTGAAACGTCCAATTTATTTGTAATGCTTTTACCAGATCTTGGCAAACTTTGGCTATGAAAGCAGAGCCATTGTCTGAGTTGATCTGTACTGGGCATCCCCATCGAGGAATAATCTCCTGAATGAGGATTTTTTTTTTTTTTTTTTTACCAGTGTTTGAGCATCTTCTTTTGTAGTTACAAATGTTTCTACCCATCTTCCTGTTTGCCTAATGTGGGTCTGTGGGTGAAATCAATCTGTAAATGAGTGAATGGTGTGGATGGATATATCAAGTGTTCATGTTGTGCCTTGTGTGAATTCCTTGGATTGTTCCGGATGCATGTAATGCACCTAAAAACATATGATTTTACAAGAGAGGGAAGATCTGGGATGAAAAAATCTTTATGCAGTAATTCACATGTCATCTGCCAGCCTCTGTGTCCCACCCCATGGTATTATGAAATGAATAATGGGGCACTAGCTACAGATATACTGTACATGGTTTCCCCTCTTTGCAGATAAGCCCAGACTCTGTACTTTTCTGCACACCTGCAATATTCAATTTTTTGTTTATGTCAGTTTCAGTGGCATATGTTTGTAAGTCTGAGAGTATTTGGTCAAGCAAAGGTATTTCAGGGGCTAGAGAAGGCACCTGATAGTGGCCTCTTGTTTGGAAGCTGCTTGTGCAGATTAAAATAGGACTGGATTTGCCTCAAGTACAATGTCAGGGAGCTGGTCCACAGCTTATCCAGCATGATGAGTGTGGTCATTTGGTCTTGAGCAAGACCCATCTACAAACACATTTTAAGCTCCCAGTATTGCAGGAGAGCATTCAAGATTGGGGCTGGGCCTGAGGTGGGGGAGGCATATTTTATTTCCAAATTAGGGTTTGAGAGCAAAATTACCTCATACCCACTCAGCCACTGTGCGAACATATGTTGGGTGAGCTAAAGTGAAAAATGTGGCCATTGTCACAACCATAGCACAGGACACTAGAGCTCTTTGACACGCCTGCATACCCTGAACTGGCATAGGCATCACTCTTGAGAAAAAAACAATAGTGCGCAGTTTGCCCCCATGTTCTTTGCGCTAAGACTTCCAACATGGTTTTAGGCCCCGTACACACGACCGGATCTGTCCGCTGGGATTTATCCGCAGATCAGTTCCAGCAGATAGATCCGGTCATGTGTAGGGCCTAGCGGACATTTTCCAGCGGACATTTGTCCAGCCGACGGTTTTCCAGCGGATAACAATTTCTTAGCATGCTAAGAAATCTATCCGCTGGAAACCTGTCCTTCGGACTTATCCGGTCGTCTGTACAGACTCACCGGATAAGTCCGTCCGATCCCCATCCCTCGCATGCGTCGAAATGATTCGACGCATGCGTGGAAGTATTTACCTTCCAGGGTCGCGCACGTCGCCGCGTCATCGTCACGGCGACAGCGCGGACACGTCACCGCAGATGTTTTCCGCGGGGATTTTGATCTGATGGTGTGTACAGCCATCAGATCAAAATCCGCCAGTGGACATATCCGATGGAAACGGTCCGCCGTTTTCATCGGATATCCCCTCGTGTGTACAAGGCCTAACAGTTGTCCCTAGGAAATGGGTGAAACCCTTTTCTATGCTCAAGGAGGCCAAGACCAGATGTTTCGAGGTGTATTTTATACAATCTGGTATGTCAGTACCTGTGGTTTATCTCAAAATGTTATCATAGTAGGAATAGTCAGGTATCCATTGGCGACAGTAACCAATCATGCCAAGGAAGGACAGCATAGCCACAGCTCTCTTGTAACTGACTTTCTTTTTACCTTTTGTGAGTGTAAAACCAAGGTATTCAACAGTTTCTTGACACCACTGAAGTTTCTTTTTGGAAACTTTATGACCATTATCTGCCAACCAATTTAGCAGTTTTAGCAGGGTACCTGGCTTGGGTTACATCATATTGGAGTAGGACAGAACCATGACGGGGAGTCCAGGACCGCAATGTGGCATAGAGCACAACTAAGTAGACTACAGGGGAGTCCACATAACCCTGGGGCATTCTACACCATGGGCTTGATTCAGAAAGATCAGCGGATCTTTATGCTGGCGTAACGTATCTCTGATACGTTACGCCGCCGTAACTTTGGGCGCAAGTTTCGTATACAGAAAGAACTTGCGCCCTTAGTTACGGCGGCGTAACGTATGTGTGGCGGCATAATCCCGCCTAATTCAAATGGGGATGTTGGGGGCGTGTTTTATTTAAATTTCACTTGACCGTATTTGACGTTTTTTGTGAACGGCACATGTGCCGTTTGTGAAAAAATCCCAGTGCGCATGCTCGAAATTACGCCGCAAAGCCTCATTGGTATCGACGTGAACATAACTTACGCAAAGCCCTATTCGCAAACAACTTACGCAAACTACGTAAAAAAAAATCAAAACTCGGCGCGGGAACGACGGCCATACTTAACATAGGATACGCCGCATATACCCCTCATATAGCAGGGGTAACTTTACGCTGGAAAAAGCCTAACGCAAACGACGTAAAAAAAATACGCCGGGCGGACGTTGGTTTCTGAATCGGTGTAACTACCTAATTTGCATATTCTACGCGGAAGTCTAGGGAAGCGCCCCTAGCGGTCAGCGTAAATATGCAGCCTAAGGTACGACGGTGAAAGACACTTACACCAGTCGGATCTTAGGGAAATCTATGTGTAACTGATTCTCGCATAGATACGACGGCCGGCACTCAGAGATACGACGGCGTATCAGGAGATACACCGTCGTAACTCGTTTCTGAATCCAGCCCATGTCTTTTGGCAATTTTGAAAGCAAGAATGGGCTGTGCCTCTTCGTCCACAGGAACAGAGAAAAAAATGAGTTTTTAAGGTAAATAACAGAAAAATATTCTGCATCGGATGGTATGGAGGTAAGGAGGGATGGCACATCAGACACTATAGGAGCTATGGGGACAATTAAATTATTAACGGCCCTAAGATCTTGTACAAGTCTATAAGAACCATCAGGCTTCTTTACAGGATTTATTGGTATTCCATTTATTTCTGGTGATTTCTCTCACTATGCCTTGTTTCAGAAAATTTTCAATAATAGACACAATCCCCTCTTACCTTTCTCTAGAATGATGAATTTGTTTATGATAAATGGGTTGGGCTACGGGCTTCAACATAGCCCCATAAGGGGTGCATGAATTGAGCCCAACATCTAAATTGTCTGAGGACCAAACTGTGTGTAGGGCCTAGTAAATTGCCTAGTAAATCACCATCATTGTGTTCTGTAAAGAGAAATTGCCTTCGAATGGAAATCTTTTTAGAATGTACTATAATTCCTTCTTCCTCTGTCACTGTCTCTATTCTGCTGCGCACCACTTACCGGGTAGGTCTGCTGTTGTGACAGTCCTCCCTTGAAGTGTGTACATGGACCCTTCGGTATGTCAAAACATCTTGCTGCATCCTTCTCTGTGACTGCTTTCAGGAATTCCGGTATGGTCTTTGTAGGCCAATCAGAAATAATTTGCTTAACCATTAAACCATGTTGTGGTTTTAGGTTACCAATGAGTCTGAATCATCAAACTATGCATATCTGGTAGTATTGATAATTCAGCTTCCTGCGTCCACACATCCATAAATCTCTTTCAAAATTCAAATGCAATTTCTCATGACTTTTGTTTATAAGCTATGGCAGTAGGAAGGGAAGTTCTGTTTTTAAAACCGGTTAACGACCGCCCACTGTATATATACGTCCTGTTTTTAAAGATGGATATCTCGGTAATGGCAGTAGCTGCTGCCACAACCGAGATATCCATCTCTTCAGTGAGCGGTCCTGTCAACGATAACGACGGTCTCCGCGGCGGATTCACCCTCCTGCCGCTCTCCCGCGCCCTCCGCCACTTACCGGAGCCGTCGGTAGCGGCGGAGGCGATCGGGTCCTTTCAGCTGCTTTGTGGGGATGCGAGTGAGGGCAAGATGGCCCCCATCCGTCCCCATAGCATTGCTGGGCGGAAGTGACGTCAAAACGTCAGTCCCGCCCAGGGTCTTAAAGAGACATTTTTTTGTTGTCATTTTTTCAAATTACAAAATTTCCATTTTTTTTTTTTTTTTTTTTTGCATTTAAGTCTAAATATGGGATCTGAGGTCTGTTTGACCCCAGATCTCATATTTAAGAGGACCTGTCATGCTTTTTTCTATTACAAGGGATGTTTACATTCCTTGTAATAGGAATAAAAGTGATACATTTTTTTTTTTATTTCAGTGTACAAAATTATAAAATAAATAAAAAAAAATAAGAAAACCCCCCAAAATTTTTTTAAAGCGCCCCGTCCCGACGAGCTCGCGCGCAGAAGCGAACGCATACGCGAGTAGCGCCCGCATATGAAAACGGTGTTCAAACCACACAAGTGAGGTATCGCAGCGATCGTTAGAGCGAGAGCAATAATTCTAGCCCTATACCTCCTCTGTAGCTCAAAAAATTAAACCTATAGAATGTTTTAAACGTCGCCTATGAAGATTTTTAAGGGTAAAAGTTTGACGCCATGCCACGAGCGGGCGCAATTTTTAAGCGTGACATGTTGGGTATCGTTTTACTTGGTGTAACATTATCTTTCACAATATATAAAAAATTGGGCCAAATTTATTGTTGTCTTATTTTTTAATTCAAAAAAGTGAATTTTTTCAAAAGTGCGCTTGTAAGACCGCTGCGCAAATACGGTGTGACAAAAAGTATTATAATGACCGCCATTTTATTCTCTAGGGTGTTAGAAAAAATATATATATAATGTTTGGGGGTTTTAAGTAATTTTCTAGCAAAAAAAAATGGTTTGGTCTTGTAAACACCAAATCTGAAAAACACCTTCTGTCCTTAAGTGGTTAAGAGTCGGTTCACACTAGGGCGACACGACTTCCAGCACGACTTTCAGAGGCGACTCCGACACGACTTGAACATGAACCACAGGGCGATCTGGGGCGATTTACAACACAACTTGAAGTCGTCTCCAGGACAGAAGACTTTCCAGTGGCCAATAAAACAACAATCAGCTCTGGGAGAGGGAGGGGGAGGGAGGGGGGCAGGAGAGGTTTGCCTGAGAAATGTATGTTATCTTCCTGGAAAGTCGCTTCACTTAAGACAGTGATCCGACTTCTGAGGCGACTTCCATTGAAATCAATGGGTACAAATCGCCTACAAGTCAGATTGAAGTAGTACAGGAACCTTTTCTGAAGTCGGATCGCCTTGAGTCGTGTGTATTAACACCGCTCCCATTCACTTCCATTGTTTTTCTCTACAGCGCGACTTGGGACGACTTGAGGTGACATGAAGTCGGATCGCAAGTCGCCCCAATGTGAACCGGCTCTAAAGGCATTATTTAATTTGGCTTCTAATTGATCGCACATGGTGGTTTTTCCCCCTTCAGTATTTAATTTATATGCATCAGCCTTTACTGTTTTTGGATCTTCAATTTCATTTATGGATGCTACTTTAGTCCAATCAATTGCGGATGTGTGTCCAATGACACCATCCACAATCAATCGCATATCTTCCTGTGTATAATTTCTCCCACTACAAGCCTTTTTCAAATAGGACAAGGCTGCAGAGGCAGACTGAGTTGGTTTTGGACAATGTTTAACAATGCGGTTGATATCTTAAATATCAATCATCTTTTTTATTCATGTTATTTTCTATAGTCATAAAAGGATGATATTGAGTTCCCTCTATCTCATCTAGTCTCCTCTGTCTATTTGGTCGATTTCTTAGTTCCATTTAGCTACCCTGTGGGCGTACAAGTGGGGTAGCAGATCCTACAATTGTTAATCCTCTGGTAAACATATCTCTTACCGAGCTATCTACTTGTTCTTCCTGACCAGAACCTCGGATCCAGGTGGAGAAGTAGTTGATGAAGAAACGGGGGAATCAAAACCTCTTGAAGCCCCACCTTGAGGTGAGCCTCCAGAAGTTCTCAAAACAGGACTTTGTGATACGACTTGTCCCAAGCCGTCGTCTGTCATTTTTAACATTTTCACACTTTTTCTTTGTGAAATAGTAGGGTTACAATGTACCCCGTTACCAATTCACATAGGGGGGTGGCCGGATCTGGGGGTCCCCTTTGTTAAAGGGGGCTTCCAGATTCCGATAAGCCCCCCACCCGCAGACCCCCACAACCACAGGGCAAGGGTTGTGGGGATGAGGCCCTTGTCCCTATCAACATGGGGACATCCTGCCCATGTTGAGGGCATGTGGCCGGTACGGTTCAGGAGGGGGGCGCTCTCTCATCCCCCTCTCTTTTCCTGCGGCCTGCCAGGTTGTGTACTCGGATAAGGGTCTGGTATGGATTTTTGGGGGGAACCCCACGCCATTTTTTTTTTATTCTGGTGCAGGGTTCCCCTTAAGATCCAAACCAGACCTGAAGGGTCTGGTATGGATTTTTAGGGGGAACCCCATGCCATTTAAAAAAATGGCGCATGGTTCCCCTTAATATCCATACCAGACCTTGTATGACCTGGCCTGTCTGACTCTGCTTCAGTCTTCTGCTTCCAGCCTGTGTACTGCCATCCTGCATCTACAACTTACCTGCATCCGCTGTCCTGCATCAACAGCATACCTGCATCAGCTGTTTCTGCTACCTTCTGCTGCTCAGCAATCAGGTCTGGTCCTGCTATTCATCAGCTGCCACTACCACTTTGCAGGCGCTCTTACATCACCATGCTGTCGCGGCCACTGTTAGAACTCCAGTGGTCCTTGAGCCGGGGCTGTACGGTCTCCCTTGTCAGGCTCTCCCAGATGGTATGCAACACCCGTGCTCCGAGGCCTTCACTGCCTTCACTGCCTGCTCCCCACCACCGGACCTGAACTTCATGACCCGATCGGTCAGTCCACCGCTGCCTTTTGCTAAACACCCGTTGTGCCTGAGTGGAGATAGATGTCCGGTCACCCACTGCCACCACTAATCCTGGATTCCTGCAACCCGCCTGCCTCTCCACGCTATGCCACTGCACACCACTGGCAGCGCCCCACACTGACGTGCGCTTTAGGCGGGTGCTTACTGCCGGCCCTGACTGCACGCTAGAGGGAGCATCGGGTTCTTGGGCAGTGCGCCCCTGTTGCCACTCCTCTTAAAGTGCCGCCTGTGTCCCACTGACCCACTGGGACCCATGGTAGGGCCAACCCTGCCTGTATGTATGTGGAATGTGTCGGTGAAAAGAAAAATTATATCCTGCTGACCCTATGTGAAGTGTGCTCTTTGGATTTGCTTGGTAAAAAACTTAGCAGGTAAAAAAATTCCGGTGAGCCTTTTATTTTCCTGCAGTATTGACAGTTTAGAGGCTGTTGTACTTATTGTCCTGTGAGTAGATTATTATATGTAATTTATAAAAATCTTATTACATCCTACACTAAGAAGTTATTTATGTTGAAATACCAGTTGTACACTGAGGAGAGATGGAGGAGAAGAGTTGATAATCTCTATGATATGTAGCCCAGAGTCGGCTATTATTTCCTGCAGACAGGAGACACTGTGCAGCATTACTGCTAGTAATGCTACTCCTAGTGTTCAGCCTGGACTCTGTTGTCGATTCCTGAAAATAGAGTGACTGAGCTCCAAGGGTAAAGCAAAGCATCTTGGGCGTTTAGACCAGGGAGCCAAGATTTGCTTTCAGCTGGACTGTTTTGAACTACAAATAACAGCCGCCTGGGAGAGAAGAACAGGATGGGAAAGGGAATAAATGGTTTGTGAGGGGGTGGGATTAGGGTGACCACATTTCCATACAGCCATTCAGGGACACCCCCCCCCCAGCAAGCAGCGGTCGGTGACATCACAAGGAGGCAGTGCCGCCATATGACGTGGCCGAGAGGCCCCGCCCCTTACCTATTTAAGCATTTGTTTCATGTATGGAAGCCCAACATTGCAGCTGCAGGCAGCCACTTAGATTCACAGAGTGTAATTGTTCTTGCAATGTTGGGCTAACATACATGAAACAAATGCTGTTTATATCTAAGGCACTAAAGTTGTATATAAAACCCTGTACTTTATACCACAAAAGAAATACAAATGACCCAAGGGATCTGGGGTAAAAACTGCACATACACTGACCTACCCGACTACTACACTGACCTACTGTACCTGATTTCTACACTGCATTGAAATACCTGACCACTACACTAACCTGATTCCTACACTGACCTATCTGATCATTAAACTGACCTACCCGATTCCTACCCCGTCCATTGGGGGAGCATGTCAGATCCTCAGCTCTAAGGGACTAATGCTGGGACCTGTAGTCCTTCATTAGGAGGATGATGTCAGTGGCAGACTGGCAGTTCTGGGGGCATGGGTTAAGTGGCAGTGCTTGGGAAGGGATGGGATCACTAACTCTCACTTGCTGTCATCTGTTAGTGTCCACTTGGGAGGGGAGAGGGGCTTGGTGAGGGTGAGAGAAAGGGTGGGAGAGAGAGAGAGAAGGGGTGGGAGAGAGAGAGAGAGGGAGAGAGAGAGAGGGAGGGAGAGAGAGGAGAAGGGGTGGGATAGAGAGAAGGGGTGGGAGAGAGAGAAGGGGTGGGAGAGAGAGAGAGAGAGAGAGAAGGGGTGGGAGAGAGAGAGAGAGGGGGTGGATGAGAGAGAGGGGGTGTGGATGAGAGAGAGAGAGAGGGGGTGTGGATGAGAGAGAGGGGGTGGATGAGAGAGAGGGGGTGGATGAGAGAGAGAGAGGGGGTGGATGAGAGAGAGAGAGGGGGGTAGATGAGAGAGAGAGAGGGGGGTAGATGAGAGAGAGAGGGGGGGTAGATGAGAGAGAGGGGGGTGGATGAGAGAGAGAGAGGGGGTGGATGAGAGAGAGAGGGGGTGGATGAGAGAGAGAGGGGGTGGATGAGAGAGAGAGAGAGGGGGTGGATGAGAGAGATAGAGGGGGGTGGATGAGAGAGGGGGATGGAAGAGAGAGAGAGAGAGAGGGGGGGTGGATGAGAGAGAGAGGAGGGGTGGATGAGAGAGGGGATGGAAGAGAGAGAGAGGGGGTGGATGAGAGAGAGAGGGGGTGGATGTGAGAGAGAGGAGGGGTGGATGAGAGAGGGGGATGGAAGAGAGAGAGAGAGGGGGGTGGATGAGAGAGAGAGAGGGGGTGAATGAGAGAGAGAGAGGGGGGTGGATGAGAGAGAGAGAGGGGGTAGATGAGAGATAGAGAGAGGGGGGTGGATGAGAGAGAGAGAGGGGGGTGGATGAGAGAGAGGGGGGTGGATGAGAGAGAGAGAGGGGGGTGGATGAGAGAGAGATGGGGGTGGATGAGAGAGAGAGGGGGGTGGATGAAAGAGAGAGGGGGTGGATGAGAGAGAGAGAGAGAGAGAGAGGGGGGTGGATGAGAGAGGGGGATGGAAGAGAGAGAGAGGGGGGGGGGGATGAGAGAGAGAGGGGGGGTGGATGAGAGAGAGGAGGCGTGGATGAGAGAGGGGGATGGGAGAAAGAGAGAGGGGGGTGGATGAGAGAGAGAGGAGGGGTGAAAGAGAGGAGGGGTGGATGAGAGAGGGGGATGGAAGAGAGAGAGAGAGGGGTGGATGGATGAGAGAGGGGGGGTGGTGAGTGAAATTGACCCCCTAAGCTGGCCTGCAGTCCTTCCTGTACCCCCTGTCCCAGCCCCTGTCTGTGGGTAGGTGTGGGTGATGTATGCACCTACCTCCAGACCATCCTTGTCCTCTCTGTCAGCCTTCTTGATGATAGGCACAGCTGGAGCCAACGTTGGGGGAAGGTGTGCAGCAGGCTCTGGGACTGGGAGGATGTCACTGCTGCTCAGGTCAGGTCTTCTCTCACTCCCTCTCGTACTGTTCCTTCCAGTCAGCCTCCTGCTGCTCCCCGGGGCCGCCACTCTCTGTTGTTCTCAGATGCTGCTGCTCTCCCTCTCACATCAGATGCTGTGAAACTGTCCCTCTCTGGTATGTCAAGGGGCAGCCTCAGAGCTCAGCTGCTTTGGGTCCCAGGAGGCAGACAGAGCAGAAGAAGGAAGTGAAATCCTCCCGCGCTTTCAGCTCTGAACACAGAGGGGGTGCACTGCAGCCGTGATGTCACTGGTTGCTACACGCCAAGCGGCTCTAGCAACCAGTGAGCACTGAGTACAATGAAAGTCAGGTGGAGCGGAGGTGGTTCTGCATGCCGGAGACAGCACTACCGCGGCTTAGACTCCCCCACTGAAATTATCATGACTTTACCCAGTGCTTCATTCCGGGACACTGTATTGTCCCGGAATGAAGGCACCCGGGAACAGGGACACAGATGCCAATTAAGGGACAGTCCCGGGCAATCCGGGACACGTGGGCACCCTAGGTGGGATCTGTAAGCAAGGACTCTGTGTCAGGCAGTGCTGTGGCTTATTCGCAGCCTGTGAAAGAGAGAGTGAGTCATCTTGTGTGCATTCATGGGGCATTCATTGCCAGCTTCATCTTATTGTTTGGCAGCAGTCTGGAGGCTGTTCCTACTCCATCCACACCAGATCAACCTGGGCCGTGGTGCAACCCGAGGTTGGACACCATGCCCTGAGCCAGGACCCTGAGGGAGTTGCTGTAAAGCCTTCACACCTTGTCTTCAACACCACCAGTCACAGGGATCAGTAGGCGGGCACCTGCCCATCCTCTTCTGATAGAGACACTGCATGCAGACAACATTGTCTTTCTTTCTTCCTACATCTGTAGAACTCTGCCACACTTACACCAAGCAGTGTTCATCTTGTGTCAGAACATCACCTAAGTGCTAGACAAAGATTCAAGGGACTACACCTAACCTCCCCCTTACAAGGGATGATATTTGTAGTGTTAAAAGGGTCTTGTTTTACCTGGGACTCTACCTCTTAAGGGAGCAGGTTAAACTTTTACAGGTTAAGCCATTTGCGTTGGATTGCATACGATATTCTATTTTGTCTGGACCTGTGAGTTGAGGTGCAGAAGGGAGTGGTCTGACAAAGGTAAAGGTCATTCCCCTGCCCTCCTTCTGCATGTTCCCATAGGTTTCATTTGTCTGAACAGGGTTTTGACTATATCTAATTGCTCTTTATATTCTGCCATCAGTTATTATTTGCTGCTATTATTGTCTATGTCATTAGCAGTACTTACCAAGAGGTTGTCTTGGTTACTGATTGTTGCGGTACCTCTCTTCCCGAGCTCCAAAGTGCACGAACCGCTGCTAACCGCCGAAGTGCAATAGGTTCCAACCGGCAACCCTCTCCATACACCGTCCTTAGTGGCCAGTAACCCAATCCCCTCCAATAACGAGACCAAGCTCCATCATGAGGGTAAAACACGAACTGTTTACTGTGGGCTACCCGCCCGTATTTATGCAGGTCTCCCGCCTGGTGGACACTCCCCTAGGGGACCAGATGGGAGACTGAAATAACAGAACGACATGGGGACATTTCAAACATACATCCCCACCATTTCCCAGCATGCATCCCAGTTACGACGTACATTAAAATCTATGACTTTATAACTGCCGAACATTTTATATTCATATAACGTATCCCCAGATAGCCTGGAACTGAGGGCATATTATTGGGGAATAGCAAGCAGACGAACACAATATGTCCAGTATACGGATGGGTCCGTCACACTGATAAAAATGTCTGAACCCAGGGTGTCAGAGGACTTGCAAGGCCGGAGCAACCAGTGGGGTACTGATTCAACAAGTGGCCCTCACATTAGTAGGGCTACATGAGTGCTACCCCTCATTGGATGCCCAAGCAAGTCATGTGACAAATCCAGGGCTGAAGAGAGAATGGACTCGGTCACCGCCACTGACTGGGGTTAAGAGCATGGAGATCGACCAGACCTGACCACTGTGTTGAGGGTGCCATGAATCGGATGGCCGAAAGAGAGGTACGTCAGTGAGGAAGGCCATTCCAGAAAAAGGGGCCTACATCATTGATATGAGGTCTGAGCACCAGGAAGATTGCACCTATATCCTGATGGAGTGGCGGGAAGAGTATCCCAGCTAGGTTTAGGAAGAGCCTGGTGAGTTTGGCTGAGGAATTGGAGGCACGAATAATCTCATTACTGCCAGCAGGAGACCCAGGTGAAGAATGTACCCAGCTCACGTCTGTGAGTCCAGTCTCAGAGGAAGCAGACACCCCTGCCATGGAAATGCCACCAGCTTCTTTCCATACTGACATGAGCAGATTGGTTGAAAGCTTGATAAAGAGCAGTACCATCTCAGCCCACCAGGGGTATAGGAAGCTGCAGTTCTTCTTGGGCTGCATCCGCACCACAGAAGGGGAAAAAGCGTTTGAGAGCTGGATAGCTCAAGCTATGCAAGCAGTGGAAGAGTGGAATATGCCAGAGACAGTGAAGAGACAGAAGATAAGCAAGAGTCTCAGAAGCCCAGCAGCAGAAGTTATCCGAAGAGGAAAGAGGAAAACCAGTCTGTGTGGCAATGGACTACATCAAGGCTTTGTCTGCTGTCTACGGAAAAGTGGAGAAGCTACCTGACCTGATTTATGAGCAAACACACCAGTGCAGAAGGGAAAGATTGTCTATGTTGTCAGAGTGGATCAAATTCTGCATCAGATCATTCTGAAGAACCCATTTTCTCCTAGTGTTAAGCCTGGACTCTGTGCCATTACTTTCTGAATATAGAGTGACTGTGTTCCAATGGTAAAGCAAAGCATCTTGAGATGTGTAGTCCAGGGAGCCAAGATTTTGCTTTCAGCTGGACTGTTTTGAACTACAAATAACAGCCGGCTGAGAAAGAAGAACCGGATGCTGGGAAAGGAGATAAAAGGCTTGTGAGGGGGTGAGATCTCACTCTTGGGACCCTGGCCTGGATCTGCAATCAAGGACTTTGTGTCAGGCAGTGCTGTGGCGGAGTCGCGACCTCTGTAAGACCGAGAGTCATCGCATGTGCATTCAAGGGGATTGGATTTCTATATAATTAAAACAAACTTTATCATTTTATTTTTGTAAATATATCACTGACACAATTTAGTTTGCACTGGATTCACTATATTTTGGATTTATATTTGCACAATCGTTTAGGTTTTGTAAAGTTTGATTGTTCATAATTTTTCTGATACTTTTTTTTTTTTTTGCTATCACAAGCACTGAGTTGAAGCTCTTTATTAGAACAGCAGAGGTGACAGGATCTGATAAAGGTGGCACTGACCAGCCAGGAGTGTTTGGAGGAGCTGGTAACAGTGGCAGGCCAGCAGAGGTGACAGGAACTGGGAACGGTGGTAGGCCAGCAGAGGTGTCAGCTGTGAATAGTTGGAAATATTTTTTTTATTTATTTTTTTAAATATTCATTCTTTATTTATCTTTTTTCTTTTTCACATTCAGTTATTTAACATTTCATTCAATAAAATCAGGAACAAACATTATTCCGCGTATATATCATCATCTTATTACAGAATACAGAGAGTATGAAGAGTGGAGTCATCTTAACTAACTTTCTGATATAAAGAAAAAACACACAATAAGAGGAAGGTGGAAAAAAGGTTTTTTTCGCCATTAGGCCTGTAGCATTACTCCCTTGGTCCAATATCTCCCCTCCCCGGTGAGGTTTCAAGGTTACCCTTAGTTTTTCTGGGTTAACTCACATATACTTTTGTCTTGCGGTATTATTTTAAATTATTCTCCGCCCGTCTATGGTTCTTACCCTCTAGAGAGGAATATCCCTTCTTTCCAACCATGGTTTCCACATCTCCTCAAAATCCTTAAGATTGCCTCTTTTTATATAGACTGCTCTTTCTTTACAAATCGTCTCATTTACTATCCTGATCCAATCTCTTATTGCCGGGGGTGTTGTCGCCTGCCATCTTGTAGCTATTAATTTCCTGGCTTGGAACAGGCATCTCAATATTACAACTGTTGTAGTCTTCTTCTCCTCCCGTTCCTTCCTATATCCCAATACACACAGTGTGGCCTCCGCCTCCAAAGGTGTTCCGAATGTGTCACTTAGATAGTTTATCACTCCCTCCCAGTATCGGAACAGCTTTGGGCAGCGCCACATCATGTGTATTAGGTCTCCAGTCCCTTGGCATCTAGGGCATTTATCATCTATTCTTCTTCCGTATTTAAACAAACGTTTAGGCGTATAATAGGCTCGATTTATCAGCATCAGATGGGAGACCCTCTGTGGAGGTGAGACCGAGACCTTCGGTCCCATCTCCAAGACCCTCCTCCACTGATCCTGTGTTATTTCCCCGATGTCCTCCTCCCATTTCTCTCTTATTTTTGGGAGACTAGTACCTATATTAACCTTTTTACTTATCTGTCCGTATATCTCCGAAATGAGTCCCTTAGTTGATCCTGCCTTAACAAAAACCTGGAAGAGGGGCGTTTCACTCCATTCTGGGGTTTGTGACCCAAATTGGGCCCCAAGGGCATGCCCCTCCTGCATGTAGGTAAAAAATGAGTGTTGCGGTATATCAAATTCCTCTCTCAGGTCCAGGAACTTCCTATACCTATCCTCTTTATACAGTTGCCTCAACCTTTTAATACCCTTTGTTTCCCATGTCCTAACTTTTCCTATCTGGAGGATTTCCTTCAATTTTAATATTATTCCACAATGGAGAGTATTCAGTAAACCCGGTGTATCCCATCAGCTTTTTAACCGTTTTCCATATTTTAGTTATCATTTTTACTGTTGGGTTCCTGTGACTAAAGGAATCTGCCTCTAGTGCTTCAATGATGGTATCATGGGGAACCCCATTTAGCAGTATCTTCCCATTAGGGGTACCTCCTCCCGGAACATTGCATCCTCCTATTTGTTGCAATTGTGCCGCTAGGTAGTAAATCTCGGGTTGGGGGACTGCAAGTCCTCCTTCCCCCACCGGAAGCTGTAATGTACGGAGACGGATCCTCGCTTGCCCCCCTTTCCATATAAGCTCTCTAAAGAGAGTTTCGATTTTATTAAACCACTTCTTGCAGATCCACATTGGAGAATTGTGCAGTATATATAGCAGTTGTGGTTGCCAAATCATTTTTATTAAACTGCATCTGCCGGTGACTGACAACGGAAGCCGTTTCCAAATATGGATTTTTTGTTTAAATTTAGCCAATAGCGGGGTTAGGTTTTTGTGAATGTATTGATTCGGATCTTTCGTCACCAATACCCCCAGATATCTCATTGTGTCTACCACCGTTAATTGTGGCATTTCCAATATCGCCATTTCTCCAAGTGGATCTATCGGGAGTAGCTCGGATTTCCCCCAGTTTATTTCTAAACCCGTAAAGCTCCCAAATGCTTCTACCAGACTCATTGCCTTTACCAATGATTGTTCCGTATCCCCCAGGAAGAGGAGAATGTCATCGGCATATAGCGCGATTCTTTCATCTCCCATCTTCCTCTGAAATCCGGTTATCTCAGTACTTGACCTTATGGCTATTGCCAACGGTTCCATCGCTAGGGCGAAGAGCAGGGGTGACAAGGGGCACCCCTGTCTCGTCCCCCTCTCAAGAGTGATCTTTTTCGAAAATTCGTTATTAATTTTTAGTTTAGGAGCTGTGAATAGTTGCAGGACAGCAGAGGTGACAGGAACTGGACTTGGAGGCAGCAAAAGGCTGGTTGGCTAAAGCTCTTAATATTGGCAGGTCAATAGTAACGTCAGGGAGCTGGTAATGGTGGCAAGTCAGCAGAGGTAGCAGGAGCTAATCATGGTGACAGGGACAAGATACCAGTGATGGCAGGAGCTGGTAATAGTTGCAGGCCAGCAGAGGTGGCAGGAGTAAGGATTGGATGATGGTCCAAGACAGGTGGAGCTTGTAATGATGGTAGGCAAGCAGAGGTGACATGAGCTGGTAATGGTAGCAGGCCGGCAGCAGTGGCAGGAGATGGTAATGTTTTCAGGCCAGCAAAGGTAGGAGGAGATGGTAATGATGGTAGAGGCTGGTTATAGTGGTAGGCCAGCAAATGTAACAACAACCGGTATTGGTGGTAGGCCAACAGTAATGTCAGGAGCTGGCAATATGTACAGTGACATTTTTTCGGGGGAGTATCACCTGTAGGAGTTTTGTCATCCAGGTCTGGTTCAGTTTAATGAAAGTAAGTCATTCAGAGGTGTTAGGCTACAGACAGACAGCAAGGAAGCGATGCAACGCCTCCTCACTGCCTGTTTAACTCAATTTTTTTCTGACAAACGAAGGAGGGAGAAGAAGGGAGGAAAAGACAGGGAGGGAGGGAGAGGGTGAGAAAAGAAGGGAGAGAGAGGGTGTGGAGGGGATGCAGGATGGAAAGAAAGTTGAGAGAGGGAGGGAGAGAAATGGAGAAAAGGTAGGGGCGAGTGAGTGAAAGAGAGAGTGTGTGTGTGAAGGGAAGAGAGAGGGAAATAGGTTAACTAGCAAGCACATCAGGCTGCCAACCTAGGGCCATAACAAATGTATAACATAATTTTTAACAAATAAAACACACAGGGCCAGATTCTCAAAGAAGTTACGCCGGCGTATCTCGAGATGCGCGGCGTAATTGTATATATGCGTTGGCATATCTATGCGCTGTACCCACAGAACCAGATACGCCTGAAAATAGGCTTCTTCCGACCGACGTAACTTTTCTACGCTGGCGTAGCGTGGGCGCATATCTATGCTGGGCGCATCTGGCGCTCCCATTGATTTTGTATTCAAATATGCAAATGAAGGAGATACGCCGATTCCCGAACATACGTTTGTCCAGCGCAGGCTACGCGCGGTGCGCGTAAGCTGTACATGCGGCCTAAAGTTACCCCTCATAAAGCAGGGGTAACTTTGCACCAGACGTGTGCAGGTGAGCTGGAGAGCAGCTTCAGCAGCACCGTTACGGACGAGCTGAGCAACCACACTTGCAGGACAACACATCCGTATGCCAACATGCCAGGGGCAGGCATGGTCATAGCACTACTAGTGTGTGCCCAGGCGCGTAGAAGGAGGAGGGCACAGGAGAGGATATACCGAACGCGCATGAATGTCTTTGGCATGGGGGATTCGGAGGTGTATTGTATCTTCAGATTCAACACTGATGCCATCCTGGAATTAGCCACAACCCTGCATGATGACATCACCAGCCAGACACAACGCTCACATGCAGTGCAGCCACTGGTCAAGGTCCTGGCAACACTGCATTTCCTCCCCGGTGGATCATTCCAGCGTACAAGTGGAGTAGTGGCTGGGATGTCACAAACCAGCATGAGCAGATGTGTGCACCAGGTTGTCCCCGCAATCCTCAGACGCATGTCCCACCACATCATCAGACCCACCCAGGAGCAGCTGCGGCATAAGGCAATGCAGGATTTCGTCAGTAATGCAGGATTCCCACGCACCGTGGGGGCCATTGATTGCACACATGTGGCACTACGGCCCCCCGTGCCACAGAGCACATATACCACAATCGGAAGCACTGGCATTCCATCAACGTACAGGTGATAGTCGATGGCCAAGGCCTCATATGTCACGTCCATGCCAAACACCCAGCGTCCAGCCACGACAGCTACATATACCGTCAAAGCACCATCCCAACAGAATTTGAACAGAACGTGTACGGGGACAGCTGGATGGTTTGTGAGTGACATGGGTGTCAGGCATGACTGTCCGACCCCATGATGCAGACATCACGTGGGGCACATGCACGACTAACATCCTCCTGTCTTTTCCCTTCCAGGTGACTCTGCATATGCACTTGGGCCCCATCTCATGACTCCATTCCTGGATCCCCAAACCAGAGGAGAGATAAACTACAATGAAGCACACATACGTACCCGTGCAGTGGTTGAGCGCACATTTGGCATCCTGAAGTCCCGTTTCCGATGCCTGGATAAGTCCGGGGGGACCCTGTTGTATTCCCTAAACTTTGTGTGCCAGATCATCGGTGCATGTTGCGTGCTGCACAACTTTGCCGAGAGAAAGGGCCTGGAGATTGACATATGTGATGACCTGACCCCCGAAACCACACAATCACCCCCTGCCCGAGGCTACCCCCGTCAGCTGAGGGAACAGCAGTCAGGATTTGCCTCGTGGAACGCATCTTTGCACGTTATACACACATTCATCATGGCACAAGGAGAATGCACGCATGCACACCACTGTGGTCCCTAGCTCACACACACCACATCCACATCACATTGAATTAGCCCAAGTCCACCATGCAGGACTTGGGAGCAGCAACGCCACGCCAAGGCCCCAACTATGTCGCTGTCCATTCATACCACATTCACACGGTCATGGGGATAACTTCTCCCCAACGACCGAGGGTGACACCCCTTTGCTGGCAGGAGTGTCACCCCCCCATTCCCACACCAGTCACACTATAATCTGCACGCCTCACCGTGTGCAGTAATTGAAAAAAAAAAAACCTCATGACATGAGGAAAAAAAAACAAAAACGCTCTTCACCAGAGCACAAAAAAGGCAAAACAAAAAAATCAGTTGCCCTGTCGTGGGCCAAGCCTACTGCCACGGCCATGGCTCCTTAATTGTCTGATAGAAGGCTCAGGTGGGGGGAGGCAAGGGTATCAGGTGGAGGAGCATCCCCTGGTCTCTCCCTGGCTGGAGGCCTGCCCTCTAAAGCCACGGCAATACGGGTGAGGATGGTATTTGTCTCTGCCTGCACCAGCCGCGACTGCCTCCCCTCCGCCTCAATGGCAGCTGTGTTGCCTTGTACGGCCTCTGTCAGGGACCTCACCTCTGCCACGAGGGTAGCCGTTGTGGCCTGCAGCTGCCCCAGGCAGGTGATGACCGCTGCACTGTTGCCAGAGAGATCTTGAAGGGCGTCATTTATGTGGCCCATGGAGGCCAGGCTGTCTGCCACACGCCACATCTCCACGGCCATCTCACCCATATGGCGGGTCTGGGAGTCCTGTGCCCTGGTTAAATGTTCCGGAAGGAACTCAGGAACCCCCCTGGTCTTCCTGGTAGCCTTCATGGGGCCAGGAGAGGCTTGAGGCCTGGCATACGGGGAGGCACTTGAGGGAGTGGGTGTGTTGGGGATGGATCCCGAGGGGCTGGAAGAGATGGGGCTTGACGTTCACGACGACTCAGCCAATAGGGAGGAGTCCTCCAAATACAGGCACATCTCCTCACCCATAGGGACAACATCATCCTCCACCACCTCTTCATTGGAGGTCTGGGCACTCCCCTCCACCAATGTCTCTTGGCTTCCCAGGGGGTCAGGGTCATGATGCTCTGGGGATGATGGTGTGGGACGGGTAGAGGCAGATGATGGCCCAGCTCCCTCCTGGACATCTGTGGATGACACAAAAGATTCACATGTTGGAGGACCCACACACTTGTCACATATTCCCTTCCACCCCCTCACATGCTACACACCGGATAGGAGATAAAACACACTTACCTGTCCTCAAGGCCGGTTCAACTGAGTCATAGCCCTCCACTCCCTCCACTTGCTCCCTCTCTAAGCACCGGGCAACCACCTGCTCCTCAGGAGTCAGCCTAAGAGTAGAGGCTGGTCCACTTCCAGTGGCGCTGGCATGCCTCCTCATCTTGCCCAGCTTCTCTTTGACCTTCCTACACAGGTCGTTCATTTTTTTCACAATGTCCTTGGGCCTCCTCACCTCATTCCCAAGGGCATTGACCTGGGTGGTGATCCTCATCAGGATCTCATCCCTCTTCCCCTTGCTTGTGTCTTTACTTTGTGCCCCATGGAGGCGAGCATCATACCTCTCCATGGCCGATATGATAATGGCTCTCTCCTCTGGGGAGAAGTTTTTCTTCCTCCTATCACTGCAGGGAGCAGACATGGCACAAAGGAAGACCGCAAAAGCACTTACACCACTAACAAACAGACGGGTGTACTTTTGCACTCGATGGGCGCATGTCTGGGCGTATTTATGCCCTGGGCGTAAACGGTGGGCCGGCGTATCTCAGGGTTTACCCCGGGCGTAGTTGTGAGCATGTGCAGAGGGGCACAGGACATACGATCACGTCACGGCGAATGCGCCGTTCGTTTGGCCCTTCATTTGCATGGGGTCACGCTTCATTTAAATGGATCACGCCCACTTCCTTCCTACTTTGAATTACTCCGGCTTATGCCAACTAATTTACGTTACGCCGGCGCAAAATTGGACACATTTGCTATGAGAATACGAACCTTACCTCTCTAAGTTACGTCGGCGTAACGCATATGAGATGCGCTACGCCGGCATAAAGATGCACCGATCTACATGAATCTGGGCCATAGCCTCCTATTTAGATACTTGATTTTTCAAGGTTTAGTAATCAATTTCTATAAGAATAGAGGTTTGTGCACTTGACCAGTGTAGTCCAGAGGTACCCAACTTTCCTCTTAGGCCTCGTACAGACGACCGAACATGTCTGCTGAAACTGGTCCGCTGACCAGTTTCAGCAGACATGTTCGGTCATCTGTACGGCCGACCGGACAGATTTCCAGCGGACATTTGTCCACCCGACCGTTTTCGAGCGGACAAATGTTTCTTAGCATGCTAAGAAACATGTGCGCTGGAATCCTGTTCGTCGGACATGTTCGGTCGTCTGTACATACTCACCGTACATGTCCGAGCAGCCGCCATCCCTCGCATGCGTCGAATCACTTCGACGCATGCGTGGAAGCATTGACCTTCCAGCGTCGCGCACGTCGCCGCGTCATCGTCGCGGCGACGGCGCGGACACGTCACCGCGCTGTCTGTCCGCGCGGATTTCTGTCTGATGGTGTGTACAACCATCAGACAGAAATCTCCGAGGGGACATGTCCGCTGAAAACGGTCCGGCGGACCGTTTTCAGCGGACTGTCCCCTCGTCTGTACGAGGCCTTACTGTTTTACCACTTATAATCCAACACCCCCATTTCTTACCCTCCTAAAATGATGAAACCACACCTTAATTTTGGAGTAAAATGGCCATAACAGCCTACTTATTAACACACTATAAATAAATACTCCATTATAAAATATAACAAAATATAACATCTGTAAACAACTTGTTCAACCCCAGTCTGTTAGTCTTTGACGGCACCCCAAACTCCAACACATATACCACCAATACACTACAGTTCTTTATAGCATGATAGTCCTCTAGCCGTGGAATCAACTCGGAGACAAACCCTGTCCCGCAGTGCAACCATTACAGTATTCCATCAACCTTTCAGCTGGAATACACCGGAGGGGCACATACTACTGATGAGCCCCCCACCCCTTTTCCTCACATTTGTTTACTGCCACCATCAAAGACCAACAAAAACGCTGCCAATCCTGAGCTGTTATGACGACCGTCTTCCAATGCTCCTGAAAGAAAGAAAACACACAAACAATATACCAACAACATATAGGGAGGGCGGGTGGTAAAACTGCCTCCTCCTTTCTCTTCCTCAGCTTACTATTGCCCTCCTGGTCCCGCCTCTCTCTTAAATACTGCCACTCCCCCTCGGACTTTCTTCTCAGTCACCTCCCCCCTCAATATTTCCTGTTAACCCTATGTGTTGTATCCCCTAAACACACTGTCATGCCCGGCCCTGCACTACTCTTCTTTTGTCTTTTCCGTTGCAGGCCTCACTAATTTGAAATTAAACCCCTACAAAGAATCTTTCGTTGGTCACTGCCACAAGGTTGTATCAAAACATATGTACTCATTTGCTGGCTTATTGCATTTATGGTAGAAAAAAACATTGTAAACGGAGGAATAGAAACCTGAAATGACATACAATAAAACAAGAATAGCTGTGCTTTTAGTGCATTAGGCAATACATTGAATTTTATGACAGTGTAAATGACCTTTCATTGTTTACCGTAGTAATGTGAGTATACAATAAACTGAAACGTTAGAAAGTATGAGACTAATGACTTTAGAGATAAGCAGAGTGTGAGTTTAGAGCATGGCACATAAATAATTTAGTGACCCTTTAACTACTTCCATACCAGGTACTTTGCCCCTTCCTGCCCAGGCCAATTGTCAGCCTTCAGCGCTGTCACTTTTTATAATTTTGTTCCCCCAAATAGAGCTTTCTTCTTGTGGTGATGACCTCTGGGGTTTTAATTTTTTGCAAAACAAATAAAAAAAAAAAAATGGAAATTTTTGAAAAAAAAATGGTTTTCTTAGTTTCTGTTTTAAAATGTTGTAAATAAGTTTTCTCCTTCACTGATGGGCACTGATGAGGCTGCACTGATGGGCACTGATGAGGTGGCACTGGTGAGCATTGATAGGCGGCACTGATGGGCACTGAAAGGCTGCACTGATGGGTACTTATGGGTGGCACTGATGGGCATTGGTGGGCACTTATAGGTGACACTGATAGACATTGATAGATGGCACTGATGGGCATCACTGATAAGCAGGCAATGGCAGGCATTAGTGGTGGGGCACTGATTGGCATCATTTGCGGACACAGATTGGCATCCCTGGTGGTCATCAGTGGTGGGCATCCCTGGTGGCAGTCCTGGTGGTCCTGTGTGGGCATCCTCTGGGGGGTTGTGCTGATAATCAATTAGCACAGACCCCCCTTTCAGGAGAGCAGCCGATTGGCTCTCCTCTACTCACGTCTGTCAGACACGATAGAGGAAAAGCCGATACATGGATTTTCTAGTACTCAGCCGTTTGAGGTATACCTGATAATAATGGGTGTGGGTTTGGCACAATTGGGGTATCCAACACTGTGGCTTCGTTAACTGCTCGGTCTTGTACCATTCTGTATTTCTCTGGTTCTCCTCTTGGGGTCCGTTTCTTCACTGGGAACAATGGTGTATTGCATTCGGAAGTACAGGGTATCAGAGCTCTATTGGACACAAGGGTCTCGACCTGTTTTGAGATAGCTGCAGAGTTGAGCTGGCTTCAGGGGGTATTGTGGTCTCTGGGGCAATGAAACTGGTGGCACTTTCAAATGACCGATGTTTTCCGGTCCTGAGGACCATAGGCACGCAGGGATTCTGTCAAGTACTTCTTGTGGTATTGAACTTGGAGTTATTGCTTCATGAAATATCATCATGAGAGACAGAGGATACAAGGCAGATGAGTATCTCTAAGGATAGGGGAGTATGTAGCTTCACTCCTTCTTCAGGCGTAAAAATGTTTGAGGCCTGTAGTCTGGACAGCACATCAGCTCCCAGAAAATTCATGGGACATGTAGAGGACACCACAAATCTGGCAAGCAAATCAAGAAATGTCCCCACTTGGAGTGGCTCAGTAAGTGGACTGGAGCAGGGCACTCCTCCCACACCCACGCAGGAAACATCAATAGGAAAAGAATTAGCAGGCAGGTCCTCAGCCCTCAAAACTCTCTTGGCTGCAACCGAGTCAACAAGGAAAGTGGTAGGTCTTCTCTGTATAGGTAACGTGACCTTTGCAAGGGGTCCCCCAGTCCCATTCGAGGACACTGCCATAAGGGGTGACTCGGGATTGCCCATTTACTAGCGAGAGTTGGGGTGTGGTAGGAACAAAGGATGTTTCTGGACAGCCGCACTCTGAACAATGGTTGCCTTTATTGAATTAGGAACAGCACTACAAGTCACAGAAAACAAATCAGAAACCTGGGCAGCTGACGCATTTCGCACTAAGTCTAGTGCTTAATCATAGCTAGCAAATACAGCAAATCATTTCAAATTATACACAACCTTCCTAAAACCATGTGAATTAGATCTAATTGGCTAATTAATGGTAGAGGTGCCTTATTGAAAGCACCTTGTGAAAGAAGTCAAAAGGCAATGAATGCACAGGTGTGTGTTTATAAAATGAACAGATTCATATGAAAAAACAAATGAGGAAATA
Organism: Rana temporaria; assembly: GCF_905171775.1. Classification (NCBI taxonomy): domain Eukaryota; kingdom Metazoa; phylum Chordata; class Amphibia; order Anura; family Ranidae; genus Rana; species Rana temporaria. The sequence goes on from NC_053493.1 coordinate 168,883,003, forward strand.
GAAAAAAAATATATGTGTGTGTGTGTGTGTGTGTATATATATATATATATATATATATATATATATATATATATTGTGACAGGAAGTCAGGTAAATCTGTGGGTGTTGTCACAGACGGGAGATACATTTCTGCCTTGTTTAGACAATACACCAATTGTTATTAGGCGTCGGCTGCAGAAGCAGCCAGAAAAGGTTTAAGGGCGTTGGAAAACTTCAGCTGTTCAGAATGAGGCAATTAAGGCCTCTATAAATAATCCAAAGTATTACCACTGATTTGCTGCATCCTGAGGGTTTCTGAGTGAAAGAGAGCAGTAGCTGAAAGTCTTCTGAGGAGGTGAGGTGGTGATTGATTTTTTTGTGTGACAAAAATCAAAAAGAGACTATTGTTTTTCTTCCGTATGACCAGCAGTGTCTGCCCAGCACTAGGCTGTGCCAGACTCCCTAGATAGGTTCCTGTGTGGTGAAGGTAGACGCCCCAAGTGGCCAGGGTTTATTTTATGTTTGATTTTGTTTATGCTGTTTGGATGCTTGCACTTGTTTTCCAGCAAGATGGATGAATAAACCAAAATCTTTGTTTTCAACTGTCTTCGACTGCCTGTCTGTATAGATTCAGTGTGTAGTGAACCCATCCAGGGGGTCACACACCCCGCTACCGAGCTAACCCCTTACACATGGTGGAGTGCCGCGGGCAGTTAAAGTAAACCCAAAATGGAGGAGATACTGAAACAGCTGGCTATAGCAAATGCAAATCAAGAGCAGACGAATGCAGGTTTGCAGCGGAGCATTGCAGCTCAACAGGCTCACGCAGCTCAACAACAGGTTCACCAAGGGAGCATTGCAGCTCAACAACAGGTTCACCAAGAGAGCATTGCAGCTCAACAACAGGCTCACCAAGAGAGCCTTGCAGCTCAACAACAGGCTCACCAGCTTCAGAGACAGCAGACCGAGGCTGGGAGTCAGGCCAGTGACATACCGACTTTTTGGGTAAGACACTTATTGCCAAAGATGACTGCAGATGAGGACCCTGAGATGTTTCTGACCACGTTTGAGAGAGCAGCGGAAAGAGAGAGTTGGCCTAAAGACCAGTGGGCTGGACTAGTGGCCCCCCTATTATCTGGAGAAGCCCAAAAGGCATATTTTGATTTGGAGCTTGCAGACGCAAAAAACTATGATCGATTAAAAGAGGAAATATTGGCATGTTTCGGTGTAACCCTGGATGTCCGTGCTTAGCGGGTCCACAATTGGAGTTATCAGCAGAGGAAGCCACCTCGGTCGCAGATGTATGACCTCATTCATTTGGCTAGGAAATGGCTGCAGCCAGAAACTCTGTCTGGACCAAAAATTTCTTAGGTCTCTTCCTAACACCCTGCAGAAATGGGTGAACCATGGTGGTCCGGAAACCGCAGACAAACTTGTAGACCTGGTCGAAAGGTACCCAACAACAGAGAATTTGTCCTCTTCCACCAGAGACGCACAGACTTTTGACCCCAAGACCAGACCCTCCCCACCTATAGGTAAGACTGCATCAAGAGATGGGGGTGGAGAGAGGGACCAAGGAGCAACTAGAGGAATTATCGGGACTACTGCTAATGTTTGGCGAGAGCAGCCTGGAAGACCCATCCCACAGGAGAGGACCAGAAGGTTGATTTGTTACCGTTGCCGGGAAGAGGGACATGTAGCAGCGGTTTGCCCAGCGGGTGATGAACCCATGCAGTGTGACTTTCTGACAGAGAGACGCCAGTCCCTTTTTGCAACCACATGCACTGCAGTAAAGGGAAATGAGAAACCTTTATATAGAATGTGCTTAGATGGTAAAAATGTTGTGGTATTGTTGGATTCGGGTAGCCTGGTCACCTTAGTGAAAAGTGATCTAGTGGTGGGAAAAACCTTACATCCGAGGAAAATGGCTGTAGTTTGTGTACATGGGGACACTCGAGAATATCCGGTGACTACGGTTTCCTTTGAAACCTCCCTCGGTAACTTGTGTCACCAGGTGGGTTTAGTTCCCAAACTGCCACATGACGCCATTGTGGGAAGGGATTTCCCAAAATTCTGGGAACTCTGGGACTGCCCAGATTCCTCAGTAGGTGGTTCTTCTGAGTATGAACCATCTACTCCAGAAACCTATAACTGTGAGGATTCTCCTGAGTTTCCATTCTCAGTATTAGCAGGGGAAACACCAGTCCCTAGGGAGGAGCCTGCTACCTCAGAAGAGGAACAGCGGCCGATAGGGTTTGATGACCTCGAGGTGCGCAGAGAAAATTTTGTCACTGAGCAATTGAGGGACCCCACATTGCAGAGAGCCTGGGAGAATGTAGTGAAGATAGATGGGGAGTTAGTTAACCCTGACGAGAGGGTTGCCCTCCCTTACTTCATTATTGAAAGGGACCTGTTATATCGAGTGTCACAGGCTCCCAGTTGATGGTGGCTTCACATGTGGACTCTCTGACCAGAAATGCATTCTTTGAACAAAAGTGCCTGAGTTAAAAAACAGGAGTTTTCTATCAACTGCTTCTGCTTGCAAGGGTTGATTTTCTCTGACACTTTTTAAACAGTTTTTTTTTCTTTTTCCTTTCTGCTAATTAAGGGGAGGGTTTAATTGTTCACAGGTGTGTTTGTTCACAGGTCTTCACAGGTGAGTATAAATTGTCTGTACAAACTCCCATTGGAGCTGGCTCCCAGTTGATGGTGGCTTCACATGTGGACTCTCTGACCAGAAGTGCATTCTTTGAACAAAAGTGCCTGAGTTAAAAACCAGGAGTTTAAAACAGGAGGTAAGACAGGAGTCTTCATTATTTTTTTTCAATCACTGATCCAGAACAAGCTTGCAGCTAATAAAGTTGGAACTCTTGTTATATAGATTCAGTGGTGCAGCAGACGCTCTCACCTTAGTCTGCTCACCCCATCGATAGTGATACCACCAGCCACCCCCTGAGCCGCCTCCTCACATAATCCAGCCGCGTAGCCCCCGGCGGCAACTTGGCATTCCCTGGCTTGGCGCCCCCCCCCTGATACACCATTCACCTGCCAGCTGCACATCAATCCCCCCCGGACACCAGCAGGACCCCCCTCTTCCCTAGGGCTTGAACTGCATCCCGGTAGCTACCGGCGCACGCTTCCTAGGAGTAGGACGTGTGGCCCACGGGATGTAGATAGGTAGGGCCCCCCCGATTCATCGCCGCGACCTGCCAGCTGTTCATCAATCCCCCCCGGACACCAGCTGGACCCCCCTCTTCCCTAGGGCTAGAACTGCATCCCGGCAGCTACCGGCGCACGTTTCCTAGGAGTAGGACGTGTGGCCCACGGGATGTAGATGGGTAGGGCCCCATCCCCCGATTCACTGCCGCGACCTGCCAGCTGTTCATCAATCCCCCCCGGACACCAGCTGGACCCCCCTCTTCCCTAGGGCTAGAACTGCATCCCGGCAGCTACCGGCGCACGCTTCCTAGGAGTAGGACGTGTGGCCCATGGATGTAGATAGGTAGGGCCCAATCCCCCCCTTCATCGCGGCGACCGAGTGGCCCCCCACTCCTCCTCTCCAGATACCAGCCTCCTACCCCTTTGTAATTGGGTCACTTACCACCATCTCCTGACTCAATAACTACCAGTTGGCAATCCCCCCCCTGCCCCCCCTCGAGGTCACCACCTTGGCTCTTTGCAGCCGGAGTGGTGGTCATCTTGCAACACCCTAGCCCCACTCCCCCTTTCTCAAATACCATTTGTACTTGATCCAGGGTTCGCCCGATCGCCTCTCAAGGGGTCAGGAAGGAATTTTTTTCCCTGTCGTAGCATATTGGCGTAGCACGACCAGGGTTTTTTTTTGCCTTCCTCTGGACCAAGTCAGGACCGAGGATTAAGTTAATCCTTGATAATCCCCCCCTCCCTCCTCCCCCTGGTGTTTGGCGACTATGGTTAATCTGCAATATTCTGCAGAAACCATTGGGGATTTGAGGCAATTTGCCGCAATACTACCAGCCATCACTAAAAAAGCCCTAAAAACTGGGCGACTTTTGAGAATCGATCGACGATCGACTATTAAAAATCTCAGCCGTTTACCCCAGCCTAAGCATATATCATGTGCTTTTATCAACACAAGATCGGCAGGAAAACACAGACTGGAAATCCATGATTTCATTCTACAATACGATTTAGACTGCCTCTTTGTTACAGAGAGCTGGCTTACAGCCGACTGCAACACCATTCTAGGAGAACTGGTGCCAGAAAACCATCGTATCATAACTGAAAACAGAATAGGGCAAAGAGGAGGAGGACTGGCGGTGATCCATAAGACTCATCTTGCAATCACTAAACTTGTCCTTCAAAACCCTCTTCCATTCATGGAAACCCTTACCCTGCAACTACAAACAAACTCCCAGGTACCGTCTGGATTCTACTCTGCTATAGGCCACCTGGCCCAAAATCGCAGTTTCTCCCATCATTGACGGACTTTATCTCCACCTATACCCTTAACAGCAAACACCTTTTGCTGCTCGGGGACTTCAATCTCTGGGCCAACTCCCCGCAAGACCCCGTTGCCGACGCCTGCATTGATCACTTCGAAGGATTAGGGCTACAACAACTAGTATGTGGGCCCACACATGTTTCAGGTCACACACTCGATCTTATTTTCAGACAAGATCTGGAAATAAAAATCTTGGAAAATTAACCATTGCCATGGACAGATCACCATGCAATTAAATTAATTATTTCCGATTTCCCACCCTTAACTAAAACATCAAATCCAGTGATAACACACTGGACTAGATGTCAGAAGAAGCTCCACTCGGAACTCTTCAAAGCCACGTTAAGGAACAAAAATAAATACAATTCAGCCGCATCAAACGGCTGAAGAAACACTGGATTCCATAAACACAGCCCTATTACAGTCAGCCGACTTAATAGCGCCGAAACGTAAAACCTGCATCCGGAAAAATAACTCCAGCTGGTTCAACAACCAACTGGCATTACTGAAGCAAGAGCGCAGAAGGGCGGAAGCCGCCTGGAAAAGAAGCTCTTCAGATGAGAACCTCATCGTCTACAAAGCAACAACAAGAAAATACCACAAAGAAATCTTCAAAGCCAAGAAAAACTATTTTTCCGAGGCTATCAACAGCGCCCTTAATCGCCCACGCGAACTCTTCAAGTTGGTCACTCAGACCAAGAATCCAGGATGTCTTGAAGCCCCCAATTCGGACTCACAAGAATTTTGCAGTGAATTGTCGGATTACTTCATTAATAAAATCGAGGGGATCCGACAAAGCATTCAGCAAAATAATTCCCCCCTCAACCCTCCCCGTAATGATTTACACAATACCTGCAGTAATTCACCACAACCAGGTAAGTTCACGCTGGAACCTATCTCTATCCATGCCACAAAAAATATCATCGGTACTCTGCGTAACAGCACCACGCCGAATGATATCATCCCCACTAAACTGCTGAAGGAATGCACCGACATCCTGGCACCTACTATCACGCAGCTTATCAACCAATCCTTCAGGGAAGGCATAGTGCCCTCCCAGTTGAAGGAGGGTATAATTCGACCCATCTTGAAGAAACCCAACCTGGACCCCAAGGACCCACTCCACCGTCGTCCAATAACAGGCTTAAATGTACTCTCAAAGGTAATGGAAAAAGTAGTGGTACAACAGCTGCAACAGCATCTAGATACCCACAACCTACTTGATCCATTTCAATCGGGATTCCGGCCTGCACACGGGACAGAAACCGCATTGCTCAAAATATCAGACGACGCTCTCGAGGCCGCAGACTAAGGAGAATCTTGTCTTCTGGTTCTGTTGGACCTAAGCGCAGCCTTCGACACAGTAGACCACAAGCTTTTATTGACTCGGCTAGCTGAAGTAGCCAGAGTCGCAGAAGGCGATTTATCTTGGTTCTCTTTTTTGGAAAACCGATCGCAAATAGTGAAGTTAGGACCTTTCACTTCTGAGAAACGCACATTATCGTGCAGAGTCCCTCAAGGATCCCCCCTGTCGCCGGTGTTATTCAACATCTATCTTCGCCCTCTTTTTGAGATTATTAGCAGTCAAAAACTGCTCTACCACTCATATGCAGACGACACGCAACTATATTTCCGCATTTGCAATAAAAAGGATCATCACCTCAATCTAGAGACATGCCTCTCTTTGATAGAGGACTGGATGACAAAGAGTTATCTTAAACTTAACGGAGCGAAAACAGAACTTCTCCTGTTTCACGCCAAACGTATGAATCAACCTGCAACAACTTGGACCCCCCCCGCCCATTCTGGGCAAAATCATCACCCCTAGCGCCAAAGTCAAAAGTCTTGGGGTCATCTTTGACTCCTACATGACAATGGATGCACAAATAGGGTCAGTAGTCAGCGGATCTCACCATCTGCTGCGCCTACTACGCAGACTTGCTCCTTTTATTCCCAAGGAAGACATAGCGGTCGTGGTGAGAGCTATTGTAAACTCAAGATTGGACTATGCAAATGCCCTTTACCTCGGACTCCCCAAGTACCAAATCGCTCGTCTACAAGTCGTTCAAAATACGGCCGCTAGACTTGTGACTGGGAAAAAACCTTGGGAATCAATCTCACCTTCACTGAGAACCCTTCACTGGTTACCAGTAAAAGACAGAATCACTTTTAAAGCACTCTGTCTAACGCATAGATGTATCTATGGGAATGCTCCCCATTATCTATGCGAAAAAATAAAAGCTCATAATCCCAATCGCGTTCTGCGATCCACCAATCAAAATCTCCTCCAGATACCGAAAGCCAACCACAAGTCCAAAGGAGAAAGGAGATTCGCGGTCCAAGGGCCTAGACTATGGAACGCTTTACCAACCACCATTCGGTTGGAGGAGAACCACTTGGCGTTCAGGAGAAAGATCAAGACTCATCTCTTTTGATACCAAAGGAGACAGGAACAACAAGCGCCCAGAGGCGATTAAGTTTGCATGTGTTGCGCTATATAAGTTTTCATTCATTCATTCAGAGGATAGAGGACACCATTGAGCAACTGGTAGTACCTAAACCGTACCGCAAGATGGTTTTGGAACTGGCCCATGGGCACATTCTTGGGGGACATTTGGGAGCAGAAAAAACCCGGGAGAGGATCACCCAGAGGTTTTATTGGCCTGGGATCACTAAGGAAGTGGAATTGTACTGCTCTTCCTGTCCAGTGTGTCAGATTACTGCACCCATGCCACATTTCCGCAGTCCGTTGGTACCCCTGCCCATTATCGAGGTCCCTTTTGAGAGGATCGCCATGGACTTGGTTGGCCCCTTACTGAAGTCCACTAGAGGGCACCAGCACATCTTGGTAATAATGGACTATGCCACCCGTTACTCAGAAGCGATTCCTCTCTGAAACATCTCTGCTAAAACAATTGCCAAAGAGTTATTTCAGGTTTTCAGCCATGTGGGACTTTGTAAACTCCTGAAAGTGACCCAATTACGTACATCGGTATATCACCCTCAAACAGACGGGTTAGTGGAAAGGTTTAATAAAACCTTAAAACAAATGTTGAGGAAGGTGGTGGATAAAGACGGAAAGAATTGGGATTATCTGCTACCTTATCTGATGTTTGCCATAAGAGAGGTTCCCCAATCGTCCACCGGGTTCTCTCCGTTTGAGCTACTGTATGGGAGGCACCCCCGGGGTCTACTGGACATTGCCAGGGAAACATGGGAGAGTGAGAGTTCCCCTCATCGAAGTGTGATTGAACATGTGGCCCAAATGCAAGATAGAATTGCCCAAGTGATGCCGATTATGAAGGAACATTTAGCCCAATTGGCTCAACGAAGGATTTACAATCGTGGGGCCCAGGTCCGTTCCTTTGCACCTGGTGATAGGGTGTTGGTGCTGGTCCCCACGGTCGAAAGTAAATTCCTAGCCAAATGGCAGGGTCCATATGAAGTGTTGGAAAAAATGGGAGTGGTGAATTATAAAATTAGCCAACCGGGAAGACGAAAACCTGAGCAGCTCTATCACGTGAACTTGCTGAAATCATGGAAGGATAGAGAGTCCTTGGTCGCAAAGACTACCCAATTTTCTGCTCCATTTAACCTGGCTGTCCCTGATGTGGAGATAGCGGAGACTCTATCCAAAACTCAGCAACAGGAGGTTAAAGAATTTGTGCTCCGTAATAAGGAGAAGTTTTCAGACCTGCCAGGTTGGGTCTCCGGAGTTGAACATGACATTATCACCACACCAGGGGATAAGGTCAAGTTGAAGCCTTATAGAATTCCAGAAGCCCGGCGAGAGGCAATTCGCCAGGAAGTAAAAAAATGCTTGAGCTGGGGGTGATAGAAGAGTCAAATAGTGATTGGTCCAGTCCCATTGTCTTAGTGCCCAAACCCGATGGAAGTTGGCGGTTTTGTAATGACTTTCGCCGCCTGAATCAAATCACTAAGTTTGACACCTATCCTATGCCCCGCATAGATGAACTGATTGATCGCCTAGGCACTGCCGGGTAGATGACAACATTAGACCTGACCAAGGGTTATTGGCAAATTCCTCTCTCGGAGTCGGCCAGGGAAAAAAAAGCATTTGTAACTCCAGACGGATCTTTCCAATATCGGAGGATGCCTTTTGGGTTACTAAATGCTCCCGCCACATTTCAACGCACCATGGATAAGACCCTTCGGCCTCATCGAGCCTATGCTGCTGCATACCTCGATGACGTTGTCATCCACAGTGAGGATTGGAAATCACACTTGCCAAAAGTTCAGGCTGTGTTGGATTCTATCTGGAAAGCCGGGTTTACAGCCAATGCAAAAAAATTTACCCTTGGGCTAGAAGAGGCGAAGTATCTGGGGTATACCATTGGAAGAGGTCTAATCAAGCCCCAAATAAACAAAGTTGAGGCTGTTCAGGATTGGCCACGTCCCACCAACAAGATACAGGTTCGTGCATTTTTAGTGATCGCGGGGTATTATCGCTGCTTTATCCTCCATTTTGCCTCACAGGCTACTCCCCTGACCAATTTGACCAAAGGGAAGGAGTCTGTCATGACCAAATGGACTCCCGAAGCAGAAACAGCTTTTTAGGCTTTAAAACCGGCTTTATGTAGTCAGCCAGTTTTAAATTCACCTGATTTTTCACGGGACTTTGTGGTTCAGACAGATGCGTCAAATGTGGGGTTAGGAGCTGTACTGTCTCAGATTATCAAGGGGGAGGAACACCCTGTTATGTACCTCAGCCGAAAGTTGAAGGCCCATGAGGAGAATTATGCCACCATTGAAAAAGAGCGCTTGACGGTGAAATGGGCTTTGGATTCTCTCGTGGGTAGACAGTTTGAACTGGTGACGGATCATGCCCCATTGAAGTGGATGGCACAGAACAAAGAGACCGATAGGAGAATAAATAGGTGGTTCCTGGCACTCCAGGAATTTAGTTTTGTGGTAACGCATCGCCCCAGTGCTAAAATGGGGAATGCAGATGGGTTGTCCCGAGTGCAAATCTGCATGGCAACCTGTGTCCCAACCCTAGGGTTGAAACAAGAGGGGGGGTATGTGACAGGAAGTCAGGTAAATCTGTGGGTGTTGTCACAGATGGGAGATACATTTCTGCCTTGTTTAGACAATACACCAATTGTTATTAGGCGTCGGCTGCAGAAGCAGCCAGAAAAGGTTTAAGGGCGTTGGAAAACTTCAGCTGTTCAGAATGAGGCAATTAAGGCCTCTATGAGTAATCCAGAGGATTACCACTGATTTGCTGCATCCTGAGGCTTTCTGAGTGAAAGAGAGCAGTAGCTGAAAGTCTTCTGAGGAGGTGAGGTGGTGATTGATTTTTCTGTGTGACAAAAATCAAAAAGAGACTGTTTTTATGCCGTATGACCAGCAGTGTCTGCCCAGCACTAGGCTGTGCCAGACTCCCTAGATAGGTTCCTGTGTGGTGAAGGTAGACGCCCCAAGTGGCCAGGGTTTATTTTATGTTTGATTTTGTTTATGCGGTTTGGATGCTTGCACTTGTTTTCCAGCAAGATGGAAGAATAAACCAAAATCTTTGTTTTCAACCGTCTTCGACTGCCTGTCTGTATAGATTCAGTGTGTAGTGAACCCATCCAGGAGGTCACACACCCCACTACCGAGCTAACCCCTTACAATATATATATATATATATATATATATATATATATATATATATATATATACCAGTAAAAGTGTCAACCAAAAAGGAGGGAAAAGAAAAGAAGTGACAATAATGTATGATACATACATAGATATAAACAAAAACCCTTGTGAAAGAATGAAGCATGAAGATAATGAACGGAATGACATCCTTCATATATATATCATGCTACGTAATAAATGTATATACGGTGTCACTAAATTAATTAATTAAGTTGATTAATAAATCAAATAAATCAATAAGTGTCGACTAGACAAGTGAATGAATAAGTGAAATGACAAATGTATATCATAAGAAATCTATGAATAGGCACAAATCCAAATTAAAAAATATATATGGTAGAATGATGGACGTAATCAATGGGCACATACACCACCAGATGTCGACGGACGATGTGTCCATTGACACGTACCTAAATCAGTATATGCACAGATGAGTGACGAGCTGTTTAAAGCATAATCATTACAACTATTATACATTTTATGTACATAATAAAGACATATAAAACCTCTTATTAACCCCATTATTCAGACGCATTGTATAAAACATACTATGAAATATGTTTAAGTTGTAACTTATCAAATCCAAAAACAAATATATATATAGATAAACAAATACAGATGAAAATCACAATAAAACATAACCAACTATAAAATAAAAATATTGGCCACAATATATCGCACATGTGTATATATAGCACTACACGACGATGTATACATGCACGAATGATACAACCCCACCTCCCAAAAAAGAAGAAGAAAAAGAAAACTCCTTTAGAGAGGAAGAAAAATGTAGCTCATGTATAGTGGCATGTAGTTGCCATCATCCCTTGAATAAATTGAAAAACTGAAAAAAACTCAATAGGAATGGGATTTTTAAGGCAACAAAATGTGTGCGACAACCAGGTCATAAAAGATTATAAATTTATTACAACACATAAATATTTATCAAAAAAAGAAATTCTGAAAAAACAAACAAAGATAATGTCAAGAACAGTAATAAAAACTTTTAAAGAGAATACTGTAAGTCACCGCATGCCCAATAACAGCGAGCTGTAAGCGTGCAGGACAAGTTTCCAACGCGTTTCAAATGATATACATTCTTCCTCAGGGAAAGTTGTACAGTATCAATTTCTACAATAGAGAAATAAAAACAGAATAAATAAATAATCGAGAACATATTAGGCATAGAGAGAGGGCTGTCATCCAGAAGGTCCCCCAACATGAGTTGACACAAAACATGACTCACACTCTCTTCAGAAGAGACATGTGCCTAAGCATTCGAAATGTGCGCTCTCAAGAACCCAAGCAAGGAAGCTCGGAAGGGCACAAAAGATAGAAATGGGTGTTCCCCAATCCTCAAATCCATAGGGGGTGGAATAAAAGGAAATTCCCATTTGGCCGGCATGTAACTGGAGGAGGAAGGGATATGTATGTATGTGTGTAAGTATACAAAAAGTTCCACCAAGAAATCATTCTTACATTGAAAGGGTCAATGGGGTATCTATATATAAAGATTTCCCCAAATAATAAAATGGGGGTAAAGTTTTCAAGATAACTCACCAGCCTCGGAAAGAACGAAGAGGGAAAGAGATTTTTTCAAAAGCCAGATGATTTCTGCCCAACCAAAGTGGGAAGCATCGACTATCCCTCCATATGGAATGAGAAGGGATGAAATTTTCCTTCACACACATGTACTCCCACTCCTCCAAGAACTGGGAGAGGAATGAATGCCAAGAGGCCCCCTTGGCGTCCTTAAATACTTACCTTTGTCCCCGATCCAGGTGGTAAGAGCCTCCCCTAATTGTGCCTCATTAGCGGAAAAAGGGAGAAGAAGCAGGTGGGTCAACAAACAGACCAAAAAACTGCCGTCTCATACTGTGTCCCCGCCATGTGTGCCGCGTCATTCAGACGCGACACACAGTCAGCGGTGAGGCATGCTTGCCGAGTCACATGCGTGCCGCGTCATTCGGGCGCGATACACAGTCAGCGGCGACACATGCGTGCCATGTCCTGTGGAAGGATCCCTCTGCACGCAAGATCCCAAACATACTGCATCATACAGCCGCGTCACTACAGGCGCAGGCACAGCATACGTGCCGCGTCATAGATGCGCGGCAAGCGGTAAGACAGGGCACTCCATGGACCTCCGCCCACGTCGTTGTCGATACCGGAAACGACAAAGTGGCCATTTTAAAAATGGGAAAAGTTTATCAAAGTAGTGGCAAAGTAGGGAGACACAGGAGGACATCCCGAAAAATAAAAGGGAAACTTGCATGAGCTCCAAACAAACGGGGTTCAAGGCTTAGACACCTCCTGATGTCATCCAACCACAGTTCCCATTGGGGAAGGGGGCCATATAGGTTAATATAATGTTTCAACCATAGAAAATAACTTCCATTATCGGACTATGAAAAAATGCCTGACCTTGTTGTAAACTGGAAAAGAAAAAAGGGGGTATAAAAATACAAAATAGGCTAAGGGAGGATGGAAGAAAGGTCTGAGGTCTCTATTTATTTCTTTCCTAATCTCAAAAGGGAAAGGAAAGAAAGAGACAGATCAATATTGACCCTATTATGGGGGACTCAAAGGGGGGAAAAAGTCCCTGAAAATGTCTAGGAATGCTCAATGCTGATGGTAAAGCAGAGCATTCAAAAGTAAGGAACGAAAACCACCACTGCCGGGGGGTATTATGCCATAATGGATGTAACCTACATCACAATGGGCAAGGAAAAATAGGATAACCTGTGTTACCCCCCCCCCCCCCGGCAGCGGATGGGACAGGGATTGGGAAACCCCAAGATCACACCTGGCACCAAAAACCAAACAGATAGCAAGGGCCAAGAGCTGCACAATCCCGGAGTCTCAAGCACACCTCTTCAATGAATGCCCACATGTTCAAAACAAAAAATTATATATACGAATATACAAATACAATTATTATATTCAAACCATATTTGTCAATAACAAAAGAATAACGGGCCAGATCCACAGCCAGCCGCCGTAACTTAAATATTCCCATTTAAGTTACATTTGCTGAAAATTTCTACCTAAGTGCCCGATCCACAAAGCACTTACCTAGAAATTTTCGGCTGTGTAACTTAAATCCGGCCAGCGTAAGGCGTTCCCAATTCAAATGGGGCGAGTCCCATTTAAATTAGGCGCGCTCCCACGCCGAACGTACTGTGCATGCTCGTGACGTCATTTTCCCGACATGCATAGCGCGAAATTACGTTACGCCGAGCTTCGTGAATTGCGCCGGGTCAAAAAAGTTGCGTCGGGAAAAAAAAAACGAGTTGCGGCGGGAAAAAAAAATTAAAAAAAAAAAAAAAGACAGCGTCGCTGGAAAGAAGGGTCTGCTTTTACAAGGTGTACTAACTTTACACTTTGTAAAAGCAGCCCTAATTTTACGATTGCAAACTAATACTTACGGAGAAAAAACGAAGCTGAAAAGCTTCGTGGATCTCCGTAAGTGCTAATTTGCATACCCGAGGCGGCATTTCAACTCGAAATGCCCCCAGCGGCGGATGCGGTACTGCATCCTAAGATCCGGCAGTGTAAGTCCCTTACACATGTCGGATCTTCTGTCTATCTCTTGGAAACTGATTCTGTGGATCAGTTCCAAAGATAGAAACAGGGATACGCATGCGGAACAGCAGATCCGCCTGCGTATCTCTTTTGAGGATCTGGCCCAACATTTCCTTACATAAGAAGAAGAGAAGAAAAGAAAAAAGAAAATCCTATTTTCAGATCCTAAAGGACTAGATCCAAATCTAAAGGGAGAAAGAGTCTCCCATCAGGTCTACTACCTGGGGTATTTGTATCAGGGGGAGACCACAGGAATGTGGCTCACAGAATTTTGCATGTGGATATTGTTGAAATGGAGTATGTGGAAAAGGAGAAAAAGAAATATGAAATAAACGTAATCAGTTTTCCCTGAGCTAAAGCCCTCGAGAAAGGGTCTGTAGCTCTCCATTTCATTTAATCCGGGGGGTGTAGTGGCCTTCAGGTATCTGATCCAGCGCATTTCGCGCTGGAGCAGAACTTTATTCCAATCCCCCCACGGAGTGGAATATGGACCCTATCCAGAACAGTGAAATTGAGGCATATGATAATTGTGGCTTTTGGCCACATGTCTGCCTAGAGGTAGATATAAATTACCTATCCTCATCGAGTGGATATGTTTCTCCACTCTCTTACAAAAATCTTGTTTAGTTTTTCCTACGTAGAAGGAACCACACTGGCACTGCATGAGGTACACAACCCCCTGAGTCTTGCAATTGGCAAAGTGTCTCAGGGAGAAAGCCTCTCCATTGGGCAGCGCCAGTGTGGTCCTCCTACCTATAACCCTGCATAGGGACCAGGCCCCACATTGAAAAGTACCGTGAATTTTACAGGGGTCTTTTTTGGAGTTCCCCTTGTATTCACTTTGGACCAGCATGGTCCCAATTGATCCAGCCTGTCTGAAAGTGTCAGAGCCTGTACTCACCGAGACCGAGATGCTGAGGGCGGCTCACCTTTGCGACCCTGTGCAGACCACTCCCTGGAGTTGGGACAGAGGAGGGACGGCACAAGGAGGCACCGGTGCCGGGAGCTGGCAGGCAGACTTGGTGCAGCTGACAGAAGCAGGGCAGGTGCAGAAGACTGGAGACAAGCGTTGGTCAGGCAGGAACTGGTAGGTACGTCTGGTAGGGTCCACAGGAGATGAAGGCAAATCCGAGTCACAGGCCGAGGGTCAAGGGCAGGAGAGTTCAGAGGGAGTCCATGAGAGCAAGCCAAGGTCAAGGGGCAGGAGACAACAGCAATCCAGGTAACATTAGCCAAAGGGTCAGAGGTTCCAGGTGAGAGGAGAGTCGTCAGGAATTCCGGGTCAAAACAGGCAGGTACGGCAACAGGTAAACACATAGGAGCTGAAGACAAACCAGCAACCTGTTCAGGGAAGGCTGCTGGTTTAAATAGGAGTGTCCGGCCTCTGATTGGCCCCAGGGTGTGCGCTTCCACGCACACGGCGCGCTGCCGTACCGCGCATGCGCGGGAGCTCAATGGAGCCGGGAATGGAGCCCTGACAGTGCCCCCTCCCAAGGGGCGGACTCCGGACGCCCAAACTGTCCATCACCTCAGGGTGCTCCGCATGAAAGGCCCGAATCAGACGAGGGGCATGGAGATTTCGGGAAGGCTCCCAGGAGTTGTCTTCAGGGGGATACCCCTTCCATTTGATGAGGTATTGTAATTGTCTTCCTCTCTTCCTACAATTCAAGATGGCCTCCACCTCAAATTCCTTTTCCCCCTCAATCTCCACTGGTGGTGGCGGCAGTTCTTCTCTACCGTTGAAGGGGTCAGACACAACGGGCTTAAGCAGGGAGGCGTGAAACACAGGGTGGCTCTTGTAGGACCTGGGTAAAGCCAACTCAAAAGCTACTGGGTTGATTTCTCGCCTGATCTCAAATGGCCCGATGAACCTTGGACCCAGCTTCCGAGAGGGAATAGGTAACTTGAGGTTGATGGCGGATAGCCAGACCTTCTCACCCACTTTGAAGACAGGGCAATCCTTCCTCCCCTTGTCATGGAACCTCTTATAGTCCTGCTGAGCTTGCTGCATGCTTTCCTGTAACTTCTGAAAGTTTTGCTGGATGCAGGTCACACGTTCCTGGACCGCTGGCACAGATGTTTCCGGGATGGAGTCCGGCAAAAAGGAAGGGTGGAAACCGAAGTTAGCCCAGAACGGGGTTTGGTTTGTGGAAGAATGTATGGAATTATTGTAAGCGAACTCGGCTGTAGATAACAAGGAGGACCAATCGTCTTGGGAGACTGAGCAAAAGCATCGTAGATACTGTTCTAGCGTTTGATTAGTGCTCTCTGTCTGGCCATTACTTTGAGGGTGATAGGCCGAGGACAGACAGATCGCCACTTCCAAAGCTCTGCAAAGTTCCTTCCAAAATTTGGATGTGAATTGAGTACCTCTGTCAGATACTATGCTTTTGGGCACTCCATGGAGCTTGATAATTTCTTTAAAAAAGACTTTGGCTGTGTCTGCCGCGGAGGGCGTACCCACCATGGGCAAAAAATGCGCCATCTTGGACAGACGGTCCACCACGACTAGGATCGTGGTAAACCCGGCTGAAGGAGGCAGGTCGACAATAAAGTCCATGGAGATGTCAATCCAGGGCCGTTCTGGGATAGGAAGGGGTTTCAGCAGCCCCCAGGTCTTCGTGTTTGGCCCCTTACTCCGCTGGCAGCGAATACAGGAAGAGACATAATCCTTGCAGTCGGACCTCCATTTAGGCCACCAGAAGGAGCGAGAGATCAGTTCGGAAGTTTTACGAGCACCAAAATGGCCAGCCAATTTACGATCATGGAAGGTGCTGAGAATTAACTGTCTTGCCTCTGTTGGAACAAAAATCTTCCCACGAGACCACAGCAGGTCGTCCTTTTTCTCCAAGGAGGAAACCTCATGATCAGGGCACCGTTGGCATGCGGTCTTTAGAGCAGTCAACAAATCTGTTTGAGGGAGAAGCAAAAAATTTTGAGGTGACAGGATCGTGCTGGGCTCGGAAGTATCGGGCGTCTCTGGAAACATCCTGGAGAGAGCATCAGCTTTTCCATTTTTTGCGCCAGGACGATAGGTAATATGGAAATTGAAGCGAGCAAAAAAAAGAGCCCAACAGGCTTGTCTGGGCCTAAGGCGTTTTGCAGACCGTAAGTATTCCAGGTTCCTGTGGTCAGTGAAAATGATAATGGGATGCGCTGCCCCCTCCAGCAGGTACCTCCACTCTTCCAGTGCAAATTTTATGGCCAGTAGTTCTCTATCGCCTACGTCATAATTGCGCTCAGGAGGACTTAGTTTCCGAGAGGCGTAGGCTACTGGGTGAAGAAGCGACTTCGGTCCCTGTCTCTGGGAAAGAATAGCGCCTGTAGCAGATTCCGAGGCGTCCACTTCTAGAACAAAAGGTAACGTAGAATCCGGATGACAAAGTACAGGTGCCGAGGTAAAGGCCGCTTTGAGTTTGATAAAGGCCTCCTGAGCCTCTTGTGGCCACTGGAAGCGGTGCCCCTGGCGGGTCAACTTGGTGATGGGAGAAACAATTGATGAAAAACCGATGATGAATCGTCTATAAAAATTGGCGAAGCCAATGAAGCGCTGAACGCCCTTCTTGTCTGTTGGAGGTGCCCACTCCTGGATAGCACTGATTTTCTGGGGATCCATGGCTACCCCATTCACAGAAATTATGAATCCTAAAAATTGCACTGATGTCTTTTCGAACTCGCATTTTTCTGATTTGAGATAAAGCCGGTGTTGTCTCAAGATGGTGAGAACCTGCCTGACATGTTGCCGATGTAATTCTTTTGTGGCTGAAAAGATGAGAATATCGTCCAAGTAGACTACGAGGAAGTCATCTAAAAATTGTCGAAAAATGTCATTGACTAGATGCTGGAAAGTGGCGGGCGCATTACAAAGCCCAAAGGGCATGACCAGATACTCGAAGTGCCCGAATCTGGACCTGAACGCAGTCTTCCACTCATCTCCTGCCCTTATTCGGACCAAATTGTAGGCGCCCCGGAGGTCCAATTTAGAAAAAACCTGAGCTGATCGGAACCTTTGAAAGAGCTCGGGGATTAGAGGCAGCGGGTACCGATTCTTGATGGTAATTTTGTTTAACTCCCTATAATCAATGCAGGGTCTAAGCGATCCATCTTTTTTCTCGACAAAGAAGATCCCCGCCCCCGCTGGCGAGGAGGAGGGACGGATGAACTTCTTACTTAAATTTTCTTCAATATAGGCCTTGAGGGTCTTCAACTCAGTCTCTGACAAGGGGAATATGCGCCCAAAGGGAATTTCAGATCCGGGCAAGAGGTCAATGGGGCAGTCATATGACCGATGTGGTGGGAGACAATCGGCTTGTTTTTTGTCAAAGACATCCTTGAAGTCTAGGTAGGCTGGAGGAACATGCTGTAGGTCTTCAGGTGGAGTAGCTAACGTGGAGCAGGAGACTGGAACGGGTGCGAGACAGTGCTGGGAACAGTAGGTGGAAGGGAAGCTGACTTCTTTCTTGAGCCAATCAATGCAGGGCAGATGAACTTGTAGCCAGGGGAGACCCAGAATGATAGGGAACATGGGGGACGGGATCAAGTCCAAACAGAGGAACTCCCGGTGCCCAGAATCTGAGATGGCACAAAGAGGAAGGGTTTCCTGGGTAATCAATCCGGAACGGGGAAGAGAGCCGTCAGCCAGATGAACTTGCAGCTGAAAATCCTTGGTACGGCAGGGGATACGCAGCTTTTGGGCCAAGGATGAGTCCAAGAAGCAGCTGCAGGCCCCGGAATCAATTATCGCCGGCAGACGTGTTGCCCCTTCCGGGAGCTGTAGGGAAAGAAAGAGGATAACATAAGTATGAGGCAAACTGGTAACAGGGAAATTGATAGCAGATGGAGGTTTCGACTTACAAGGCCTTACTGGGCAAGTGTCCGCAAAAAGTGTCCGGCGGCTCCGCAGTACAGACAGAGGTTAGATTGACGCCTCCGGAGTCTCTCTTCTGGAGTCAGAGGGGCCCGTACTATACCAAGCTGCATCGGCTCTGGGTCGGGTAATGAGGTGTTTGGTGGAGCTGGGTGAGGCGGAGGTACTGGAGCATATCTTGGTGGAACCCAGTTAGGCCGGTTGGACCGGAAACTCTCCGAACGACGTTCTCGAAGGCGCCTATCCAGCTGAGTGGCGGTTTGGATTAAATCCTCCAGAGAGGCAGGGGGTGCCGACCTTGCAAGCTCATCCTTTAGGTTCTCAGAGAGGCCCTGGCGGTATTGGTACCTGAGGGCCAGCTCATTCCAGCCTGTGTCAGCAGACCACTTTCTAAATTCGGCGGTGTAGTCTTCCACCGGCCGTCTCCCTTGATTTAAGCTGTGCAGAGTACCCTCCGCTGTGGCTGCACGTAGAGGATCGTCGTATAATTTCCCCATGTGGGTGAAGAAGGTGTCCATAGAGTCAAGTATTGGACTGCGTTGTTCCATTAAGGAGTGTGCCCATGCTTGAGGCTCCTCAGAAAGGAGAGAGATTACGAATCCAACCTTAACAGCTTCAGTCACAAAAGTTCTAGGTTGCAAGGCCAGGTAAAGGGAACAGGCATTCTTGAAAGCCCGGTATTTCCGGCGGTCGCCTGAGAATCGCTCGGGCATGGAGACCCGGGGTTCGGGATTACTCCCCATCATGGCAGGGCTTGCAGGAGCTTGGGCAGTAGAAGGTCCAGGTGAAGAGGCTAGGGCTGCAGCGGATGGACCTGGGGAACCGGCCAGTTGTTGGAGGCGGCCATCAATCTGGAGGTAGCCTTCCTGAAGCTTCTGGACTGCCTCTGTTAAGGCGGAGACCTGTTGGCACAGCGTCTCAAAGGGTGAGCGCGCCCTGTCGGTCTCAGACATCTGGCTGGTTTGTACTGTCAGAGCCTGTACTCACCGAGACCGAGATGCTGAGGGCGGCTCACCTTTGCGACCCTGTGCAGACCACTCCCTGGAGTTGGGACAGAGGAGGGACGGCACAAGGAGGCACCGGTGCCGGGAGCTGGCAGGCAGACTTGGTGCAGCTGACAGAAGCAGGGCAGGTGCAGAAGACTGGAGACAAGCGTTGGTCAGGCAGGAACTGGTAGGTACGTCTGGTAGGGTCCACAGGAGATGAAGGCAAATCCGAGTCACAGGCCGAGGGTCAAGGGCAGGAGAGTTCAGAGGGAGTCCATGAGAGCAAGCCAAGGTCAAGGGGCAGGAGACAACAGCAATCCAGGTAACATTAGCCAAAGGGTCAGAGGTTCCAGGTGAGAGGAGAGTCGTCAGGAATTCCGGGTCAAAACAGGCAGGTACGGCAACAGGTAAACACATAGGAGCTGAAGACAAACCAGCAACCTGTTCAGGGAAGGCTGCTGGTTTAAATAGGAGTGTCCGGCCTCTGATTGGCCCCAGGGTGTGCGCTTCCACGCACACGGCGCGCTGCCGTACCGCGCATGCGCGGGAGCTCAATGGAGCCGGGAATGGAGCCCTGACAGAAAGTTAGTTGGGGTCTATATAATAGAAGATTTTTGAGGATGGGGTCCTCTGTCAGGATCGGCCAGAATTTTGAAATTATTTTCCTTATTCATAGACGTTCATTCGAATATCCAATAATAATTCTTGAGTTGTTCTCCTCTGTTTTTGTTTTGTTGATTTTAGGCTTGAAAATCAAGATGCGTCTATTGATAACTTTAACCCTATTGAAAGCTTTTCTAAGGCATGTTTTAGTGCAGGGCTCAAAATTTCAAGTCCTGAGCTACTAGCCAGGCCTCAAGAGTTACTCGCCACCAGTTGCCCCACCTAATTCATACACTGCCCTGCGCCTAATTGCACCCGTAAACACGCCCTCGTAGATTATCTCATGGAATGACAATGTTTTATGCAGAATCAAGTTACAACATTAAATATTACCAACAACAACTTAAAAAAAATTGCACAGGGCACTGGGGGCAGACCAGAGGGACAGGACACTGGGGGCAGACCAGAGGGACAGGGCACTGGGGGCAGACCAGAGGGACAGGGCACTGGGGGCAGACCAGAGGGACAGGGCACTAGAACTGGGTCTCTTCCCCATTCTCTTGCTGTCTCCTCTGCAACTCCCACCCATCCTCTCTCTCTCTCCCATTCATCTCATCATCAGGAGCCTGTGTGTGCGGCTCCACGCTTGCATGTCCCCACTTCCCCCTTTTATTCAGGCTGGCAGAGAGGAGAGGAGCTGCAGCACAGTGGGAGGGAGTACTATCCAGCGCTGAGATCCACACAACTGCACAGCCATTGACACCATAGCACAGTGCACATTGACCCTGCACAGCACACATTGAGACCAGTCTGTTCACAGTGCTCAGGCTGAACTGCTGGACACTTGCATAGAGCACAAGGAGAAGAAAACTGCACAAACTAGAAGGCTGCCGCTCTCATGTCAGGGCAACTTTCAGTGAGCGCTGCACCGGAGTGGTAATTTTTGCAATCCTCCACCTCACTCATTACTTTCTGCTCTCCTGCTACATTGGTCGGGGGAGGGGGGCAGGCTCAGAGAGGTCATACTGTTAGGTCCCATGGCTTAATGAGAATTGTAAGGAGAGCACCTGTGTACTGCTCTGCCTGTGCGCGGCTCAACAGACTACTTTTCCCGAGCATGAACCTTTCCTCTTCGGCCGCCAATCTCATCGGGACTCTAAGTGTAGGCACAGATTGGAGGGAGATTGGTCATGCAGCCCTGTCATCACTCGCCCCCAGCTTAAATCTACTCGCCAAATGCTAGTAGGCGAGTGGAAATTTTGAGGGCTGTTTTAGTGTATCCTCTAGCAAGGAGACGAAGTGTCAGGGAATCACATTTTTCTGGAAATCGGCATCCAAGGAACAATTTCTCCTAAGTCTGAGAAATTGACTGAATGGAATTGAATTTTTTAAGGGCTCTGGATGGACGCTTTCTGCGTGAAGTAATGTATTTCCTGCAGTCTCTTTTCTGAAAAGTGTAGTACTGATTTTTCCTTCATCATCCTTTTTGATACAGATGTCCAAAAAGCTGACCTCATTGTGATCAAAGAAAATGGTGAAAAACAAGTTGAATTTGTTGATGTTCATTAACCTCAGCAATTCCACTAGTTTGCTCTCAGGGCCATCCCACACAATAAAGATATCGTCTATGTAGCGCTGCCACATTAGAATGTTGGCAGCGCACATAGATGCATTCTCTCCCAGGATCAAATCCCGCTCCCACTCCCCCAGGTACAGGTTGGCATAGGAGGGTGCACAGCACGTCCCCATAGCCACACCCTGTACCTGGAGGTAGTGGGAGCCCTGGAAGAGAAAAGTATTGTGTTTGAGGATGAAGTCCAACATGGTCAAAATGAAACTGTTGAACTTCCAATCTGTAGTCGGCCGTTGTTTTAATACATGTTCAATAGCTTTTAATCTCAAACTATGAGGAATACTATTGTATAGGGACTCAACATCGATGGTGACTAGGATTGCATCAGGTACTGATCTATAACTTGACTAACACCCTCTGAAATAGATCCATTCCCCGAGATAATGGGTCTCCCGGGTGGGTCCAATACGTTCTTATGTACTTTTTGGTAGGGCATACATTGTGGGCTGCCGTGGGTGTTGCATAGGGACCAGGCCCCACATTGAAAAGTACCGTGAATTTTACAGGGGTCTTTTTTGGAGTTCCCCTTGTATTCACTTTGGACCAGCATGGTCCCAATTGATCCAGCCTGTCTGAAAGTTAGTTGGGGTCTATCTAATAGAAGATTTTTGAGGATGGGGTCCTCTGTCAGGATCGGCCAGAATTTTGAAATTATTTTCCTTATTCATAGACGTTCATTCGAATATCCAATAATAATTCTTGAGTTGTTCTCCTCTGTTTTTGTTTTGTTGATTTTAGGCTTGAAAATCAAGATGCGTCTATTGATAACTTTAACCCTATTGAAAGCTTTTCTAAGGCATGTTTTAGTGTATCCTCTAGCAAGGAGACGAAGTGTCAGGGAATCACATTTTTCCTGGAAATCGGCATCCAAGGAACAATTTCTCCTAAGTCTGAGAAATTGACTGAATGGAATTGAATTTTTTAAGGGCTCTGGATGGACGCTTTCTGCGTGAAGTAATGTATTTCCTGCAGTCTCTTTTCTGAAAAGTGTAGTACTGATTTTTCCTTCATCATCCTTTTTGATACAGATGTCCAAAAAGCTGACCTCACTGTGATCAAAGAAAATGGTGAAAAACAAGTTGAATTTGTTGATGTTCATTAACCTCAGCAATTCCACTAGTTTGCTCTCAGGGCCATCCCACACAATAAAGATATCGTCTATGTAGCGCTGCCACATTAGAATGTTGGCAGCGCACATAGATGCATTCTCTCCCAGGATCAAATCCCGCTCCCACTCCCCCAGGTACAGGTTGGCATAGGAGGGTGCACAGCACGTCCCCATAGCCACACCCTGTACCTGGAGGTAGTGGGAGCCCTGGAAGAGAAAAGTATTGTGTTTGAGGATGAAGTCCAACATGGTCAAAATGAAACTGTTGAACTTCCAATCTGTAGTCGGCCGTTGTTTTAATACATGTTCAATAGCTTTTAATCCCAAACTATGAGGAATACTATTGTATAGGGACTCAACATCGATGGTGACTAGGATTGCATCAGGTACTGATCTATAACTTGACTAACACCCTCTGAAATAGATCCATTCCCCGAGATAATGGGTCTCCCGGGTGGGTCCAATACGTTCTTATGTACTTTTGGTAGGGCATACATTGTGGGCTGCCGTGGGTGTTGAGTTCGAACAAAGTCCCATAGGTCTTTGATGATAATACCTCTGCTGAAAAAATCATCAACTAGTCGGTAAAACTCATTATTAAATCCATCGACAGCAGCTGATGAAATTCTGCAATAACATTGATGTTTGGGATTTTTAAACACATTTTTTCGTAATTTTGGTTGTTCATAAGTACAACATTGCCTCCCTTGTCTGATGCTTTTATAGTTATTTCTGGTAAATTTTTAAGAGTTTTTAAAGCTTGCTGTTGCTCCACATTTAAATTAAGGTGAGTGTTGCCCTTTTTCATTGCCTCCAACTCCTTGGAGGTTTGTCCGACAAAAAGTGAAATGGCAGGGTTCTGACTTAGTATGGGAATTTTTTTGGATTTACGTTTAAATTTAATTATTTTGTCTTTAGTTCCCTCCTTTTCTCCAATATCCACTTCCCCCAACACGTCGACATCACAAGCTCCATCCAGGGTGGCATTCTCCTGGAGCAAAAGATTCAGGTCTCATAGAGCCTTGAAATCAGCTGTTTTTAAATTCGGAGCCAAGTCTACTGTTCGGTCTGTATGTTTGACGTACAGACTTCTATAAAAAAGTCTACAGGCAAAGAGATTTATATCCTTCACTGCCTCAAAGGTATCCACACCGCTGTTGGGGCAGAATGATGATGTTAAGTCCACCTCCTGTCCAATTTTGGGGGGAATCTCCATCATTGTTGGTATCTGCGGCAAAGGGGGCACCTGAGGTACATCGTTTTTGTCCAAGAAATCATCCAACATAGTGCGCAGCACTTTGGGTATAGCACCACTTTCCCTCCTAGGAAAAAGCTTGCTTCTATTTGATGGGGAACCCCTAGTCCCCCCATTTGGTGCACCTCTCATCGATACACTTCCTCTCTCAGTTTGTGATAAGGATACCTGTGAGGCAGTGACCGCTCTCTTGCTCATTTGTTTTACCTCCCCTTCCATGGTCTGTTTGGAGAAGGGTCCTTTAGAGGGGGGGGGACAAAGTATGATTCGTAAAAACAGGACCCTTTACATAGTTACATAGTTAAATAGTTAGTCAGGTTGAAAAAAGACACAAGTCCATCAAGTTAAACCATAAGAAATAAAATAATAATAATATCATACAATCACATATACCCAATTCTATACCCACAGATGATCCAGAGGAAGGCAAAAAACCCCAGCAAAGCATGATCCAATTTGCTACAGCAGGGGAAGAAATTCCTTTCTGAGCCCCCATTAGGCAATTGGATATTCCCCGGATCAACTTTTCCTATAAATGTTAGTACCCAGTTATATTATGTACATTTAGGAAAGTATCCAGGTCTTTCTTAAAGCAATCTACTGAGCTGGCCAGAACCACCTCTGGAGGGAGTCTGTTCCACATTTTCGCAGCTCTTACTGTGAAGAAACCTTTCTGTATTTGGAGATGAAATCTCTTTTCCTCTAGACGTAAAGAGTGCCCCCTTGTCCTCAGTGTTGACCGTAAAGTGAATAACTCAACACCAAGTTCACTATATGGACCCCTTTATATATTTGTACATGTTGATCATATCTCCCCTTATTCTCCTCTTCTCAAGAGTGAATAAATTCAGTTCCTCTAATCTGCCTCTTATCAGTTTGGTTGCCCTTCTCTGCACTTTCTTCAGTTCCCCGATATCCTTTTTGAGAACTGGTACCCAAAACTAAACTGCATATTCCAGATGAGGTCGTACTAATGATTTGAACAGGGGCAAAATTATCTCTCTCTCTCTCTCTGGAGTCCATACCTCTCTTAATACAAGAAAGGACTGTGCTCGCTTTGGAAACCGCAGCCTGGCATTGCATGTTATTATTGAGCTTACGATCTACCAAAACCCCCAGATCCTTCTCCACTACGGATCCCCCCAGTTGTACTCCTCCTAGTATGTATGATGCATGCATATTCTTAGCCCCCAAGTGCATAACTTTACACTTATCAACATTAAACCTCATCTGCCACATAGTCGCCCAATTAGACCAATTAGACAGAGCATTGAGGTTGGAAATTGGAGACATCCTGTAAGGACGTTATTCCACTGCATAGCTTGGTGTCATCTGCAAAGACAGAAATGTTACTTTTGATCTCAGACCCAATATCATTTATAAATATATTAAAAGTGTCTTTCAGCCAGTTTTCTATCCATTTACAAACTGATATTTCCAATCCTGTAGACTTTACCTTACACATGAGCCGTGTGTGCGGAACTGTATCGAACGCTTTTGCAAAATCCAAGTATACCACGTCCACCGCCACCCCTCTGTTCAAGGTTTTACTTACCTCAGGGCCATCTTAATAGCGTCATGGGCCCCTAGCAAAGTAATGCTATGGGGCCCCTACAAGCCCCAATTTACGCACCTACTTTACAGCGTGTCACTTGCCACTGTCACCTGTCATTCTTTTTTACCGGGCTCCCAGCCAGCCTCTGGCCCGGGTCGCACGGCGCAGGTTCCTGGAGCAGAGAGGAGGACCGTGGAGGTATCCAAGTTCTGGGAGTGGGGGGGGTGCCCGCTCTGTAAGACGGCCCTGCTGCTCCTTACTGTCCACCTTCCCGATGTCTGCATCGTATCAGCGCAGAGAGCGGCGGATTACAGGAAACACCTGAGAGTCAAAGCCACACGGGAGGGAGCGAGTCAGGCGGTGCTTGAAACGTCTGGTCCTGATTGGGCCCCCAGGAGAACATGGGGCCCCCGGGCTGTGCCCAGGGGTGCCCGCTCAGTAAGACGGCCCTGACTTACCTCTTCATAAAAATAAATCAGGTTTGTCTAACAACTTCTGTCTTTCATGAATCCATGCTGTCTGTTGCTTAAATTGTTTTTTTCCAGCAAGAATTCATCTATGTGGTCTTTTATTACATGCTCCAGTATCTTCCCAACTATAGAAGTTAAACTAACAGGTCTATAGTTACTTGGTAAAGACTAGGGATGAGCCCAACACCCCCGTTCGGTTCGCACCAGAACCTTCGAACAGACCGAACGTTCGCACGAACATTTAAAATTCTAAAGTGCTAATTTTAAAGCCTAATATGCAAGTTATTGTCGTAAAATGGGTTTGAGAACCCGGGTTTTGCCCCAGGGAACATGTATCAATGTAAAAAAAAAGTTTGAAAAACGGTTGTTTTTTCTGGAGCAGTGATTTTAATGATGCTTAAAGTGAAATATTTTTTTTTAATTCCTTTAAATATCGTACCTGCTGGGTGTCTATAGTATGCCTGTGAAGTGGCACATGTTTAGAACTGTCCCTTCACAAAATGAGATTACTATAAGAAAAAAGTAATTTAAAACTGCTTGCGGCTTTAATGTAATGTCTGGTCCCTGCAATATGGATGAAAATCATTGAGAAAAATAGCATGGGTTTCCCCCCCTCCCCCCAGGTCATTACAAGCCCATTCGGCCCTATATTCTTTGAACAGCAGTATACAGGCGGTGCAAACAAGACAGGGACTGTAGGTTTGTTGTTAAGTAGAATCTATTTCTAATTTTGAACTGGTACTTTTTTTTAAAGTGTAGCTCCAGCCCAAAAAATCTATTTTTAAGCTTTTCTGAACACATAGAGAAGGGTTATCACCCCTGTAACATTTGTTTTGCTGTCTGTGTGCATCTGGTTCGCTGGTTCCGAGAACACATCAGCACAGGAAGAGGCCACAGAGGAAGAAGAAGAGGAGGGGGTGGAGGAGAGAGGTGTGTCACAACCAGTAGTAGCATTTTGGAGGCGTTGTGGCGGAACAACCTCCAACACTACTGTACCTTGTCCTGCGTCCTTCCCAGCTGCCAGCAGAGTCACTCAATGCACCGTGAAAGATAGGTAACTTACCTGTCCATGCCTGCTGGACCATGAGTCAGCGGTAATATGCACCTTACCACTGACCGCCCTGTCCAGCAAGGCATGGACATTGCCTTCCACATGCCGGTAGAGAGCCGGAATCGCCTTCCGTGAGAAAAAGTGTCGTTTGGGAACTTGCCACTGAGGTACCGCACATTACACAAACTCACGGAAGGGGGCAAAATCTACCAACTGAAAAGGCAGCAGATGAAGTGCTATCAATTTAGCTAAGCTAGCATTCAACCGCTGGGCATGTGGATGGCTGGGAGAGAACTTTTTTCGGCGCTGCAGCAGCTGGGGCAGGCAAATTTGCCTGGTACAATTTGCTGTCAGAGTAGCGATAGTAGATTGCCCGCAAGTACTTGGCTGTGACATACCTAATTCTACACCTTCAGTCCTATCAGTGCAGGATTTAGAGAGGACTGAGGGTATAGTGGGGTTGGAGATCCCAGCTGATGAGGAGCAAGGAGAGGTTCGCTTTGTTCTTTGGTGTGGGTCTTTGAGGTATGCTTGCCAACGAACTGCATGGCAGGTCGACATATGTCTGGTCAAGCATGCGGTGCCCAAGCGGGTGATGTTTTGGCCACGCGAGATATGCTTGAGACATATGTTGCAAATAGCAGCGGTGCGATCTGATGCACTCGTCTCAAAAAAGGCCCACACCAAAGAACTTTTGGAATAATCCTGAGAGACAGCAGTGCCCTGCACATGCAGAGCTCTGCGCTGTGATGCAGTCGGGGTGCTGCCCTTAAGCTGGCCCCTGGAGGGCATTCTCCTCCCTCCTCCTCCTCTCTCCTATCAGGCACCCATGTAGAGTCAGTGACCACATCATCCCCTCCTTCCTCATCACTGTAGAAAACCTGGCAGTATGCTGCAGCTGGGGGAACATAACTGCCAGATTGCTGTCCTTCTTGGGCACCCCCTCTCTCTGGGCTCACGTTGCTGCCTTCCTCTAGCTGGGTACCATCATTGGAGCCTTCAAAGTGCTGCGCATCCTCCTGCAGCATGTACCCAACACTGTGGTCAAACAATTCGGGGGACTCCTCAGGAGGACATGGTGGGGCTAGGGAAGGAGTGACTGATGCCATTGAGCACAGGTAAGAGGCCGCGTTGGCAGCTGCTTTGCCAGACAAAATACTACGGAGCCTGGGTGAGAGAGGATGAGGAGGATGAGGACGGCTTGGTCATCCACTCTACTAAGTCTTCTTCGGCATGTTGCGGCTCAATGCGGCCAGCTGCCGAAATAAAGGACGAGCGTGTACCACGGCCATGTGCTGATGAGGATGCACCGTGTCCAAGACCAGCACTGTTGCCTCTAGACGCAGAGCCTGCTTGCCCTCTTTTATCGGCTTGTGACTCTCTGCCTCTCCTTGTTGTCCTTTCAGACATACTAATGGCCTGCAGAGGTCACAGACAGTACACCACGTGAAAGTACTTGCAGAAATATCCCCTGCCTGTAGTATTAATATGAGCAGATCCCTGCCTCTAGGAGTAAATATGAGAAACACCAGCTTTACGTTAGGTGCACAATGTGCAGAGGACACAGACAGTACACACACCACGTCCAGCGCTATAGTAAATACTGCTTTAGCACCAATTAGCTTGAGTAGCTAATAAGCACCGCGGCGCTATAGTAAATGACCTCCACTGTGTCAGAGCTTTGGTGTTGTGGGTTGTATAAAGGAGATATGTTGCATATCTTTTGGTCTTGTCCAGTCCTTCAGACATTCTGGTCCTGAGAACATACTATAATACAGAAGTTTACTGATCACTAGGTACCAAAAAGTCCCACGTTTTTAATTTTACACCATAACACTTTGCCACTGCAGGCATACAAGTAATCTGTAGTGTGCCATTTAGTAAATTCTGCTTGCTTGTGCATCCCTACTCTCTGACGATCTGACGATCTACAACTCCACAATCCTTAAAACAAAGATTCAATTGGACATTAGATCAATGGAAAATCTGATAAGTTCCCTGAAAAATACATATGACAAATTTCACAAGACATGGTACTATTGGACCACTTATTCCTGGTGGACCTACTTCTTCTGTTACAGATCAAGAAATTCCTAATCCAATGCTTCTGGAATGACAGCAGTGAAAGAGAAGCTAGATAATGTACATGGTATGGCATTTCAATGTTTGTGTTACACACGAATAGACCATATCTCATGAAACTATTTTTCATCTAACATTGATTTTAATGTTTTTTCTGTACTGCTCTAAAGGCATATTTTGAGAGCTACAGTATATATTTACATAGCTTGCATTTATTACAATATACTGTATGTCACATCACTGATTGTGATAATTGAATGGATTCACGTTATTGAAATTTTTGGAAGAATACAATTTAATAAAGAACGCAATAAAAATCCCACCACACCAAAAACGCATGGTGCTTTGTGCCACACGCGTTAGCAAGATGTGGGGGGTGCCATTAAGAATTATTGGCACCTCCATATGTGTGCATTATTTTGTACAAGTTCCCACAACACACAAATTTGAACGTAGCCTTAAGCCTTATACACATGATACGATTGTTGGCCAACCAAATGTCTGATTTTTGTCAAAAGGGCGTGTGCCAGGATCTTGTCTTGCATACTAACGGTACACAATTTTCGTGCCACAAACACGAACATAGTGACGTACTACGAGAAATTTCAGCTCTTGAGCGCCACCCTTTGGGCCCCTTCTGCTAATTTTGTGTTTGGTGAGCATTGATTCTGAGTATGCGTGTTTGTACTTTCGACTTTTGTGTGACGGATTTGTGTACTGACCATCAGAAAATCTGATGACAAACCGTTGTCCATAGAAAATTTACTAGTATGTCATCCAACATTTGTTGGCGGAAAGTTGGACAATTGTCAAACAGACCATACTAATGGAAAGATTTTAGGACAACAGTCTGTCAACAGACAATCCCCTGCCAACAATCGTAAAGTGTGTACAAGGCTTTAGATGTCTTTCTTAAGACCCATACACACGATAGGACTTTTTAAACAACAAATGTCCGACGAACCTGTTTGATTGGACAATCTGACCGTGTGTACGCTCCATCGGACAAACATTTTCGCTTTTCATCAGACAAATGTTCACAGTGAGAATAGACAAACCTTCCGGCAACAAATGTCCGATGGAGCAAAATCCTATCGTGTGTATACAAGTCTATCAGACTAAAGTCCAAAGTACAAACACGCATGCTTAGAACCAATGCTAAAGATCAGACAACAATAGCAAAGTTGCCCACAGGGTGGCGGTAAAGAGCTGAAAAAACACCTAATTTGGTGAAAGTTGGCAGAAAAATTCCTGCCGTGTGTATACATACCAAGTTCATGGCCAACGCCCATTCGGAGCAAAATCCATGAAAAAGTCAGTTGGAAGTCCGATCGTGTGTATGAGGCTTAAGGAAGCAGAATATACAGAGCTCCGGAAATTGTTAGATAATAAAATGCACACACACACAGAGGTTGCACTGGATCGATGTCTTTTTTCAACCTTATAAACTAGGTTCTGCTACACCACTGGTCCCACAGGAAGCAGATGTTATAATACAGGAGAATAACAGGCAAATATTTGGATTTTTATATTGCCTGAAAATTAAAAAACAATTACTGGCTATCAATTATCAATGTTCAGCCTGTTGCACGCTTTTTTTTTTCAACTAACAAGGCCTAGTAAACAAGTGTCATAGGAACGCAATTATCAACAGCAGACAGTGCAAAGGTGGCAGTAATACATATTTACTTATTGTGGTCACACGTATTTTGCATTGTACATAGCTAAAAGGAACATTATACATTTGCTTTATTATGAGAACTTTTATTTCATTGTATTTTTAAGTAAAAAAAAATCAGGTGTTTTGTGTAACTCACAAAAAAAATTACTTTACCTGGACCTTCATGCAAATTCGTGAGACTAAATGATCTTCATTACAGTTTGTTTGCCTTTAACTACTGCTATATCTTTTACCTAAGTTCTTGCTAGTAATTGCTCTTCACAAGTAATAAAGTGCTGTAAAACATTCCATTACTCACAAAACATTAATAATTTACAGGAAGTGGTAATCCAGTAATCTGAGTGCTTACCTATGTAGAAAAATGTTGACACATTTAGGAATGTTTTTTTTTTTTTTTTAACAAGTGAGCTTTTGTTAGTTAACCATTTGACACTTGATTAGTTATTGTATAAGTTGAATTTTAGGAGGCTGAAGTAACTATCCAATTATCAAGGATTCTTGTTATAATGTCAGGGTATTTTCCTTTATACATTAGGATATATACATATTGTACATTATACATTAGGATAACTAAAGTACACGGTTACAGGCTCCACTGTGCTACAGCCTTCTAAGGCTTTTCAGTCAATAGGACACACCTTGTGATAATGAGCAACAAAATAGCTTATCAATTTATTCATCCTTAAGGCTTACCATACACATTACAACCTTACCAATTACCATACAATCAATGAACAATAAATGTACTATTACCAAAACTATGTAATATGAGTATCTACCTAAACTATCCAATCAATTTGTATCCAATTAGGCAGATCTTTGCGTGTGGTGAGCCTAACAAGGGTGCAATAGCTAGTATAAAGGTTCATTACCAAGTCTTGAAAACAGCTTGATCAACGTGTTACAACTCAGTGTTCTGGCTAGTGCAACATTGCCAACATTCAATTGAAAAATGTAAAAGAGATGGCACAATAAAACCTTATCAGCGTGCTACACGTCACAAGATTAATTGGGTAAAATACTGTATGCCCTTAAATCTGCACGGGTGTTTATGGAAACACTTATGAAAACAAACTTAAAGGGTCACTAAAGGATTTTTCTTTAGCTAAATAGCTTCCTTTACCTTACTGCAGTCCTGGTTTCATGTCCTCATTGTTTGTTTTTGCTATGATGTTGCTGTAATTCTTCTCTGTTCTGGACACTCCCTGGCTGTCTGTTTCCTTATGAAAAAAGTCATGGGAGCTTTTACTGTGTGCCTAAAACCCCTCAGAACCAATCAGTTTCATTTTTAAAAACAAACACTGCCCTGTATTGGCTCTGTGTCTCTGTACTTCATAGAAGCATGAAACTAGATGAAAAACGAAACTTAAACTACAGGCACATTATATGATTGATTTTTATCTATTTTTAATCATTTTTAAAAGGAATCAGTTAACTATTATGTCTCTATACCCTGTAATTTCAGCAAAAAAAAAACTATTTTCTTTACAACTCCTTTAAACTGTGCACATAGGTCATTTCAAATGAAAGGATAAAAAAATGATAGTGCCACAAGAAACCTATTACTGATGTAGCATTAGTGTGAGGATGTAAAGGAGATCTCACTTCAGCACCTGGCCCCCATAGCCAAAAGACTAATCCATTAGTTAATAAGATAAACAAAATCCTAAATATTCATATAAAATATTTTATTTAATAAAAAATCCACATTTTGAAAATGTATTCAGTTTTACACATCAAACTAAATTAACACTAATGTTTTTACAGTTGTACCAAAATGATGCTAATTCCTTCAGATGCATCCTAAAATGTCAGACACCTACTCAAGGTTCAGCTTGTTTGAAATTAAAAGATTATATTTGGAGATAATGTTCTGGTTTGGGTCTAACATGAGTCTGATAAGAACGCAAGTCGTTTGCTGTTTTAGAAAACGAAAGGTTCATGCAGTATGCGGAACCAACATGGGAAAGCTCGAAGGGGGATGCTGTTTTCGATTAATATTTTAACAGGTTGTCATTGGTTACTGTGGTAGTTATCTGCGCATCAACAGAATAATGCCGTGTACAGACGGTCGTTTTATGCGATGTAAAAAAACGACGTTTTTAAAAACGTCAATTTAATTGACCGTGTGTGGGAGAAAACGTCGTTTTATGTCTTCTGAAAAACGACCAAAATAAATTGAAGCATGCTTCAATTTTATGTGTCGTTTTTCAAAACGTCGTTTTTTACTTCACAGAAATTGACCGTGTGTAGCAAAAAACGACGTTTCAAATGACGTTTTTACACCCGTGCATGCCCAGAAGCTAGTTATGAAGCGAGCTTCAATGGAAAAACGTGGTGAACGTAACCTCGCTTTGCTAGAGCACTGTGAAAAAACGATGGTGTGTAGGCAACATCGTTTTTAAAAATTTAAGTTTCAAAAACGTCGTTTTTTACTTCACAGAAAACATAGTTTTTTTACATCGCATAAAACGACCGTCTGTACGCGGCATGAGGATTGGACAGAATTGGCGGGTTGCCAAAGCCCGCAAATCCAGAGCATATATAAGGAGGAAGTTACCTGCAGACCCCCTCACTTCATGACAAGACTCCCACCATCCCCTCCCCTTTTTTTCAGAAATTAGTCATAGGTGTTGTTTAGTGGGGAATAGTCGTCCAACATTGTCTGGATGGAAACCGTGAAATTCTTATGTTAATTCATTATAGCCAGAATGGCTTCATAATTTATTTTAATACATTATCAGGTTACCCCTTGAACAACACCGTGGCCTATAAATAATTTGCCAAAACAATATGTAGCGCTACCCCCATAGGAGCTGCTGGATTCGATTTGGGCCTACGCTTTGCCTATCAACCCCAGAAGTTTGGCTCAAACCCTCCCTTGACACAACTGGACAATAATGTGATTGTGGAACCCACTGGCAGTAGGGAACCACAATGATACCATACAGTACTGTCATGGACCTGGCCTTGCAGTGCTGGAATGTTTCTACTTGAAATCCTAATTCATGTATTTCAGAAGATGGGGCATTACTGACAGTTCATTGCAGGAGATACTGGACACATTACAAGTGGTTTAGTTGTTCTGACTAGGTCAATAGACAATGACCCTTCAATGCTTAGCTCAGACTATTGAAATGCGAAGTGGAACTAGCTTGTGAAATACCTTTTATTGTGTTCTGCAGGTTAAGAGCCGGTGTCGGAGACAGTCCGTCTGGCTAGAATTGTGGATTGAAGGTTAATTGAATCTATTATGTATGGTTGAAGATGTATGTGTTTACGCTAAGGGACTTTGTATTGTTCTAAAGGTCAGAAGCCTCCTGTCAGCTGTATTGAATTAGCATTCTATTGTCTAAAGGAATGTAACCTCTCAGAGGTAGTAATTAAGTAGACCGGGTTATTGTGTACATTGATTACCCCCTGGGGCTTCTGTCTCAATACACAAGTCTTTCTATCCAAGCTATTGGACCAATCCCTGTTGACTATTTCAAGTCCTCATTTGCATGGTCAAGGAGGACCTGAGTGAAGACTGCATATACTTTACTTTATGTTCGATCGTTCGTCTAATTTTGAACTTTATGGGCCGTTCACGCCAAATTCGAGTGGCGCGTCACGGCCCCTAATTCACTGCGGCATCGCAGTGCATTGCTGGCTGATGATTGGCCAAGCATGCACTATGACCCGCATGCTTTGGCCAATCACAACGCGGAAAAAACGTAGAGCCATAATTGGCCAAAGCCAGCATGGCTTTGGCCAATTATGCCTCAGGGGATTTAGTACACGCCCCACACTATATAAGGCCGCCTGGAAGTCGGCCTTGTGTAGTGTGTTCCGGTATGCAGAGAGAGAGAGTCATTTCATTTGAGTTAGATAGAGCAGGCAGGCGAGTCAGTTAGCTGCAGTTACAGTGTGTAGAGGATATATACTGTATGCATCCCAAGTGTTGTATATATATTTATACACTGTATTCAGTTTAGCTAGAACCGTTCCTGTTATTCTCTTCATAATATACTGACAGGCAGGCAGGTGATTGTGCTAGCTGCAGTATTTTCACTTAGTGTACTGTGTCCTTTGCACAGTGTGCACCTAAAGCTACCTGAATGCAATTTCTGGTGTTATCATACAAATACAGGCAGGGACCTCCAGTAGTTTGTTTTAGTATCCTTTGCACAGTATGCACCAAAAAGCTTACCTGAATACAATTGCTGGTGTTCTTATACTAATACCACAGGCAGGGATCTGCAAGTATTTTCACTTGGTGTACTGTGTCCTCTGCACAGTGTGCACCTAAAGTACCTGACTACAATTGCTGATGTTCTCATACTAATACCACAGGCAGGGATCTGCAAGTATTGCCAGTTAGTGTATTGTGTCCTTTGCACAGTGTGCACCTAAAGCTAACTGAAGACAATTGCTGGTGTTCTCTTACTAATAATACTACAGGCAGGCAGTTGATTCTGCTAGCTGCAGTATAATCAATCAATCATATATACACACACATATATATACATACACACACACACACACACACACACACATCCCAGCTTTGTGCAGCTACATCTCTCTGCAAGACATTAGTATGTCTGGAAGGACAACACGGAGAGGCAGACAGTCACGAGCCAAAAAAAGAGGGTGTTATGTACTGATCTGGAACGTACCTTGTAGGCAGAGCCTAGTGTGCAGGAGAAGGCCTCTCTTACAGCCCCGGCCCTGGAGCTGCTGGAGTGGGGACAGCAAGCTCGGGGGCGAGGTAGGAGTGCCTGGTGATGACAGCAGTCCGGCACGGTTGGTGGTCCTTCAGGACGGTTGGTGCAGGAGACAGCGTCTCTGGAGCCGGCACAGGTACTGGATAGCAGGAGCTGGTGGAGCAAGCCAGGCAGAACAATAGCTGATGTCAGGGACAACAAGCCGGGTCAAGCAGGTAATCAGGTGGTTAATGCAAGCGTGGTCAGATTCAGGTGCAGGGTCTGGTAACGGTGGGCAGGAGAGCGGAGTCAGAGCAAGCCAGGGGTCGAATTGGAGAGGTTCGGATGGTCAGACAGAGCCGGGTCGGTTGGGGTAACAGGTTCAACAGGTCACAGGTTTTACAGATACAACGCTGCAGATCAGACAGCAAAGTGTCACGGCAGCTGCTAGCTTTTTAAAGGTAGAGTGGCGCCAATCGCGCGTTAACGAGCACGCGTGCGTTCCTGCCACGCGTGCAATCGGCGCCGCACGTGTAGTAGGCGCATGCGCGCACATTTGGCGCACAACCGTGTGCATTTGGCGCGCGCCTGCGCACATGAATAGATGACTGATGCTGATTCTGGCCATTAGTATGTGTGCGCATGCGTGCACACCGGAGCCTATTGGCAGGTCCCTGACAGAGGGCAAGCAGGCTCTGCGTCTCGAGGCAACCGTACTGGTCGTGGACGCGGTGCATCCTCATCAGCACATGGCCGTGGCACAGGCGTGTCCTTTTTTTCGGCAGCTGGCCGTTTTGAGCCGCAACATGCCGAAGACTTGGTAGAGTGGATGACCAAGCCGTCCTCATCCTCTCTCACCCAGGCTTAGGGTACTTTGTCTGGCAAAGCAGCTGCAAACGCGGCCTCTTCCCTCTGCTCAATGGCATCAGTCACTCCTTCCCTAGCCCCACCATGTCCTCCTGAGGAGTCCCCCAACTACTTGAACACAGTGTTGGGTACATGCTGCAGGAGAATGCGCAGCGTTTTGAAGGCTCCCATGATGTACCCAGCTAGAAGAAGGCAGCAACGTGAGCCCAGAGAGTCCCCGGAGAGAGGGGGTGCCCAAGAAGGACAGCAATCTGGCAGTCATGTTCCCCCAGCTGCAGCATACTGCCAGGTTTTCTACAGTGATGAGGAAGGAGGGGATGATGAAGTCACTGACTCCACCTGGGTGCCTGATAGGAGAGAGGAGAAGGAGGCACATCTCCAACAAGGCAGGATGCCCTTCAGGGGTCAACTTAAGGGCAGCACACCGACTGCATCGCTCTGCATGTGCAGGGCGCTTTTGTGTGGGCCTTTTTGAGACGAGTGCATCAGATCGCACTGCTGCTATTTGCAACATATGCCTCAAGCGTATCTCACGAGGCCAAAACTTTACCCGCTTGGGCACCACGTGCTTGACCAGACATATGTCGACGTGCCATGCAGTTCTTTGCCAAGAGTACCTAAAAGACCCACACCAAAAAGAGCGGACCTCTCCCTGCTCCTCATCAGCTGGCATCTCCAACCCCACTATACCTTCAGTCCTCTCTGAAACCTGCACTGAGAGGAATTAAGGTGTAGAATTAGGTTTGTCACAGCCAAGTACTTGCGGGCAATCTGCTACACCGACGTCAGATTGTCCCAGGCAAATTTCCCTGCCCCAGCTGCTGCAGCGCCAAAAGAAATTTGCTTCCAGCCATCCACATGCCCAGCGGTTGAATGCTAGCTTGGTTAAATTGCTAGCACTTCAACTGCTGCCTTTTCAGTTGGTAGACTCTGCCCCCTTCCGTGAGTTTGTGGAATGTGCGGTACCTCAGTGGCAGGTTCCCAAATGCCACTTTTTCTCACGGAAGGCAATTCCAACTCTCTACCGGCATGTGGAAGGCAATGTCCATGCCTCGCTGGACAGGGCGGTCAGCGGTAAGGTGCATATTACCGCTGACTCATGGTCCAGCAGG
Source organism: Rana temporaria (assembly GCF_905171775.1). Classification (NCBI taxonomy): domain Eukaryota; kingdom Metazoa; phylum Chordata; class Amphibia; order Anura; family Ranidae; genus Rana; species Rana temporaria. The sequence continues at coordinate 168,920,669 of NC_053493.1, forward strand.
CATGGACAGGGACGTTACCTATCTTTCACGGCGCATTGGGTGACTCTGCTGGCAGCTGGGAAGGATGCAGGACAAGGTACAGTAGTGTTGGAGGTGGTTCTGCCACCACGCCTCCAAAATGCTACTACTGGTAATTGTGACACACCTCTCTCCTCCACCCCCTCCTCTTCTTCTTCCTCCATGGCCTCTTCCCTTGCCGATTTGTCCTTGGGAACCAGCAGTGCTCCGTAGGCGTTCAAGGGGCTACATAGGAAAAAAGATGCCATGCGGTGCTTAAGCTGGTGTGCTTGGGGGACAGGAGCCACACTGGGGCAGAGGTTCTGTCAGCTCTGCAGGGGCAGGCTCAGAGGTGGTTGATGCCACGCCAGCTTAAGCCAAGAATGGTGGTTTGCGACAATGGCACCAACCTCCTCTCCGCCCTCCGACGGGGACAACTGACACATGTGCCCTGTTTAGCTCACATCTTTTAACTTGGTGGTGCAGCGGTTCTTGGGCAGGTACCCGGGCTTACAGGATGTCCTGAAGCAGGCCAGGAAACTCTGCATTTCCGACGGTCATATAATGTGAGTGCTCGGCTGGCTGACCTCCAAGAGGAATACACCCTGCCCAAGAACCGCCTAATCTGTGACATGCCCACCAGGTTGAAATCTACATTGGCCATGCTGCAGAGGCTGCACACGCAGCAGAGGGCCATCAATGAGTATCTGTGCCAATATAGTACCAGGACAGGGTCAGGGGAGCTTGTTTTTTCCCCACGCCAGTGGGCCATGATTAGGGATGCATGCACTGTCCTGTTACCATTTGAGGAGGCCACGAGGATGGTGAGCAGTGACAATGCATGCATCAGTGACACTGTCCCTCTTCTCCACCTGTTGGAGCACACTCTGCATGGAATAATGGACAGGGCACTTGAGGCAGAACAGAGGGAGGAAGAGGAGGACTTCCTTACCTCTCAAAGCCTCCTTATCCAGACAGTGTTTCTGCTTGCCTGACTATCACACAGGAAGAGGACGAGTAGGAGGAGGAGGATTGTGTCAGCATGAAGGTGGAGCCTAGCACTTATCATCAGCAGCAGTTTTCAAAGAATTAATTACAGTCCCAAGAAACCCATGGACTTGTACGTGGCTGGGAGGAGGTGGCTGTGGATTATGTCATCCTGAGGGACCCAGAGGACTCCGGACTGAATGCCTCAGCAAACCTACGCTGCATGGCCTCCCTGATCCTACAAAGCCTGCAGAAGGATCCTCGTATTCATGGTATCAAGGAGAGGGATAATTACTGGCTGGCAACCCTCCTTGATCCATGTTACAAGGGTAAGGTTGTGGACCTTATCTTGCCGTCGCAGAGGGAGCAGAGGATTAAACATCTTCGAGAGGCCTTGCAGAAAGGTCTGTGCAACGCGTTCCCAGAGACTGGGAGGTTACAAAATCCTGGTCCTGGAAAATGTGTTGCTGAGGCTTCGGTCAGTCAAAGAAGGAGCGGCGTAGAAGGTGGCCATCTGACCGATGCGTTCAGACAATTTTTTAGTCCACAGCCCCAAGGTATGATCGGTTCCAGCAACCATCGCCAGCATCTGTTTTACATGGTTCGGGAATACCCTGAGGGCAAGATTAGACTTGGACACTTTTGCCACCGAAAATCCTCTGGCTTACTGGGTCTTGAGGATGGATCACTGGCCAGAGCTTGCACAGTATGCAATTGAGCTACTGGCCTGTCCTGCATCCAGCGTTCTTTCGGAATGCTGCTGGAGGCTTTGTAAACGATCACAGGGTGTGCCTGTCCACCGACTCGGTCGATCGACTGACCTTCATAAAAATGAATCAGTCTTGGATCACCAGCAGCTACCAAGCACCTGATGCTGATGTAACCAAATATTTTTTGAAATGTCAGATCCCTTCAAGACTGCCTATGCTGAAGCTGAGTGACTATCCTGTTATGCTGAGTGACTATCCTCTTCCTCCTCAATGATCATGCTGATAGCTTGTAAGAACATTTTTGATTCTGGGCACTGCCACCAGTGGCTAAGGCCCAATTTTTCTGCCCCTGTTTAACAGGGGCGTGTAATTAAAATTTTTTCTACAACACTTTGCAGCAGGGCTCATTGCTGCGCTCCAACTAGAGTATCTGTGAGGGGTTGCAGTGTTGTGGCACCAGCATCAGTGCCAAAGACCCAATTTTTCTGCCCCTGTTTAACAGGGGGGTGTAATTACAATTTTTGCTACAATACTTTGCAGCAGGGCTCATTCCTACGCTCCAACTTGAGTATCTGTGAGGGGTTGCTGTGTTGTGGAACCAGTGTCTAAGGCCCAATTTTTCTGCCCCTGTTCGACAGGGGCATGTAATTACAATTCTTGATATAATATTTCACAGCAGGGCCCATTCCTCCGCCCTCTAAGAGTAACTGTGAGGGCTTACAATGTTGTGGCAACACCACCACCAAAGGCCCAATTTGTCTGCCCCTGTTCAACAGGTGCATGTAATTACAATTCTTGATATAATATTTCACAGCAGGGCCCATTCCAGCGCCCACCAAGATTAACTGTAAGGACTTACAGTGTTGTGGCACCAGCACAACCACCACCAAAGGCCCAATTTTTCTACCACTGTTCAACAATAGCATGTAATTACAATTCTTGATATAATAGTTTACAGCAGGGCGTTCCAGCGCCCACCAAGACTAACTGTTAGGGCTTACAGTGTTGTGGCAACACAATCACCTAAGGCCCAAATTTCTGCAGAGTATATTCTACTTGCAAACGGAAGGAGAGAGGAAATCTACCCCTAGCAAGGGAAATGCTCTCCTGTAAAGCCGCGTACGATCGGTCAAAACCTGAAGGACCGTTTAATCGATCCAAACCGATCGTGTGTGGGCCCCATCGGTCAGTTATCCTTCGGTCAAAAAAAATTAGAATTTGCTTTAAAATTTGACCGATGGACGTTAGTATGCAAAAGCATTGGTTAAAAGGCCGCGCATGCTCAGAATCAAGTCGACGCATGCTTGGAAGCATTAAACTTCGTTTTTTTCAGCAAGTCGTCATGTTTTACGTCACCGCGTTCTGACACGATCGGTTATTTCACCAATGGTGTGTAGGCACATCAGACCATCAGTCAGCTTTATCAGTTAACCGATGAAACGGTCCTTCAGTCCGTTCTCATGGACGATGGACTGATCGTATGTACAGAGCTTAAGAGTTAGTATGGGAAAAAGGTGTCTTCTGTCCACTGATGCTTTATCACTAATCCTTGTTTCACTAAAAAAAACAAATTTTCAAAAAAACATTTGTCATTGGGACAGAAAGTGAGGTGAAGTCTTCTGAACAGGTGCACAGACAGCAAAACAAATGTTACAGGGGTGATAACCCTTCCCTATGTTTTCCAAAAAGCTTAAAAATAGGATTTGTTGTACTCACCGTAAAATCCTTTTCTCTATCGTCCATGGACGGACACAGCCTTCTCAAGTCTTGACATATGGGTTATGTTCCGGATCATAGGAGAGGACTAGGCAGAACATGTTAGATATTTAAATACATGTTACTTTAACAGAGTTGAACAGCCTCGCCCAGGGGGCAGTCCCTCTGGACATAACTCTCCGCCCTGCAGACAGCAGCTCAGTTCGTTAGAAGCAGTACAAACCTAAAAAGGAGGGGTGGGTGCTGTGTCTGTCCATGGACGACAAAGAAAAGGATTTTACGGTGAGACAAAAAATCCTATTTTCTCTTTTCGTACAGGTGTGAACAGTATCAAAAAAACAATTAACTTCACCTCAAACAAGCAAAGCTCCTCAACGGAGGAGTTGCAACTTTAAACAGCCGCCTGCAAAACCCTGCGACCGAAGGAAGCATCTGAAGATGCACTCACATCAACCTTGTAAAATTTGGAGAAAGTGTGCACTGACGACCAAGTCACCGCTTTGCACACCTGTGAGACAGACGCTTAATGTCGGAAAGCCAGGAAGCACCAATTGCCCTGGTTGAATGTGCTGTGACCAAAAAGTGGGGCGCCCGCCCCTTAAGAGCATAGGCCTGTATGGCGGTTTGCCTGATCCACTGAGAAATGGTGACCGACGAGACCGCCAGGCCCTTTTGTGATCCAGACACCGACACAAACAGCAAGTCAGACCTCCGAAATGGAGCCGTAGCAGACAGGTACACCCGCAAGGCACGTATCACGTCTAAAGTATGGAGCGCAGCCTCTTTGGGATGCAATGGCCGAGGACACAAGGATGGAAGCACAATGTTCTCATTCATGTGGAAGGCCAAAACTACCTTCAGAAAGGAAGGAAGGCTGCGGGCGTAGTACCGCTTTATCCTTATGGAGGACCAAGTAGGGTGACTTGCAAGACAAGGCCGCCAATTCAGAAACACGTCTGACAGATGTAATGGCCACTAAAAAGGCCAATTTCTGAGATAGTGTCAAGAGAGGAATCTCTCTGATGTTTTCAAAGGGAGGTTCCTGAAGAACCGAAAACGCCCATGGAGGAAGAGGTGGTCTTATAGGGGGGAAGTACATGACGAACCCCCTGCACAAAGGTACCTACCAGGGAATGGGCCACCAAAGGCTGTTGAAAGAACACAGCCAAGGCTGAAATCTGTCCCTTAATGGTGCTTAAGGCAAGTTTCTGATCCACGCTGTAGAAACAGCAGGAAACCGAATACGTTCGTGGACGCCACCCCATCTCTTCGCACGTAGAGATGTAGGCCTTCCAGGTGCAATAGTAGATCTTCCTGGAAGAAGACTTTCGTGCCCTCAGCATGGTTGAGATGACACAGTTGAAAGACCTCGGTCCCTTAGTACCTGGCTTTCAATAGCCATGCCGTTAAAGCCAGCGACTGTAAAGCAGGATGAAGTATGGGACCTTGAGACAGGGTGCATCCGCCACCAGTCGCACAAGAGATGATCACCGGGAATCACCGGGATCCCCTTGGTCTCCACTTTGCGGAGCAGACGAGGAAGCAACTTCAGTGGGGGAAAGGCATAAATTAGCCGATACTGACCCCACTGGGCCACCAACAAATCTGACACGTCTGCCCAGGGATCTCTGGACCTGGCCATGAACATCGACACTTTGCGATTGAGGCGAGAAGCCAGGAGATCCACGTCCGGTGTGCCCCACCTCCTGCAAAGGAGTTGAAACACTTCCAGATGCAATGACCATTCCCCCTGGTCCAGCACCTGGCGACTTAGGTAGTCACCCAGAATGTAGACTGCCGATAGAGCCGGCACGTTTCTTTCCGCCCACTGCAGGATGTGAGTGACCTCGGACGCTGCAGCCGAGCTTCGTGTTCCCCCCTGATGGTTGACATAAGCCACCGCCGTGGTGTTGTTCGACTGGATCCTAATTGGGCGTCCTTGCAACCTCCTTGACCACGAGGAGACACACAGCCTGATCGCCCGAAGTTCCAGGACATTGATCGGCAGATGGGATTCTAGAGTCCAGGGACCCTGGGCCGACTGGACCCCCCAGACACCCCCCCCCCAACCCATGAGGCTGGTGTTCGTCGTAATCACCGTTCACTGGAAGGTGAGGAATGACTTCCCGGACTGAAGAACCGGGGATCTCAGCCACCAACTCAGAGACTCTGACCAGGTGACCTACCTGAATCTGATGATCCAGAGACAACCAAGATTTGTTCCACTTGGACAGGATCTCTTTCTGCAAGTGTGGAATTGGGCATAAGGTACTGCCTCGAAGGAGGCTACCATGAGGCCCAGGACAAAAACGGAGAGACGACAATTTGCGGGATGCCAACAACTTCACTGCAGACTGGAGAGTCTGCAATTTTCCCAAGGGAAGGAAGACTCTCGCCTCCGAGGAGTCCAGAACCAACCCTAGGTACTCCAAATGCTGAGTCAGTATTAGGACTGACTTCTGGATGTTTAACACCCAACCAAATTCTCGGAGGGTCTGACTGGCTATAGACACCTACCTTTAATTCTGAGCCAGAAGCTGCTCTCAGAAGAAGATAGTCTAAGTAGCCCACAATAGCAATTAATCATTGTCTCAACAAAGCTAGAATCGGGGCGAGCACCTTGGTGAACACTCTGAGGCCCCGTACACACGACAGAGGAACTCGACGTGCTTGGCACGTCGAGTTCCTCGTCGAGTTTTGGGATGAAGCCGCCGAGGAGCTCGGCGGGCCGCCTTCTCCTATAGAACAACGAGGACAACGAGAAAATAGAGAACATGTTCTCTATTTTCTCGTCGAGTTCCTCGGCGGCTCCATCGAGCCAAAACTGTACAGACGACAGAGATTCTCGGCAGAATCCGGGTTTTGACCGAGTTTCTCGGTGAATTCTGCCGAGAAACTCTGTCGTGTGTACGAGGCCTGAGTGCTGACGCTAGGCCAAAGGGAAAAGCCACAAACTGATAGTGGTCTTCGCTGATTGCAAAGCGCAGAAACCTCTGGTGTCCTGCGCAAATTGGGACATGCAAGTATGCGTCCTTGATCTCCAAAGACGCCAGAAAGTCCCCCCGGATGGAGCGCAGCAACCACCAAATGAATTGATTCCAATGCGGAACTTCCGTACTCTCACAAAAGAAATGAGGGCCTTGAGGTTCAAGATAGGACGGCTTCCGTCCTTCTTCAGGACCAGAAACACATTCAAATAAAATCCCTGAAACCTCTCGTCCAGTGGTACAGGTAAAATTACCCCGCACCTGAGCAAGTCTTGCACTGCCCCCCAATAGGGCAGACCGACGAGGTGGAAGGAGAGGGAGATTTGAGAAAAATAATCTGTTAGGCGGACAGGAAAAAAACTCGAACTTGTACCCCGAAGTGACCACCTCACAGACCCACTGGTTGGAGAGAAGGGAGGTCCACCGAGCGGTGAACCTGCGAAGCCGTCCTCCCGCCCATGAGTCGGGCGGGGCAAGACTTCATGCGTCATGCTTCTGTGACAAAAATACCGCTTCTGCGTGGGAAAGGTAGGACCCTGCTTACGGCGCGGCTCCTTCCCCCTTGGTGGACTGCGGGAGGAGAGTGCTCTTACCTCTAGTGATATCCTTAATACTGTCATCCAGCGAGGTATCAAAAAGCCTCCCACCTTTGAAGGGCAAGTCTGCCAGGGCTTTTTTGGAAGCCTGGTCAGCGGACCAGCATTTTAGCCAAATTAGGTGGTGTAAAATACCACCGCCGATACAGAGGCCCTGGAGATCAAGGGGGCCGCATCCAGAGTGGCGTCACAGACATACACAAGGCCCTGTACCAACTGGTCGACCAGTATTACACACTCTGGAGGGAGCTGATGTTCCTCCACAGTCTGGTGCAATATCTTTGCCCATTCAGTGAGAGTCTGAGACACCAAAGTTGCAGCCAAAATAGGCCACAACGCAAACCCCAGCATGGTAAACATGGAGCGGGTCACCGCCTCAGACCTCCCATCAGTATGGTCCTTAAACGCAGGGGTCCCCTCCACAGGGAGAGTGGTTACTTTATGCAACCGAGCGACTGGGGGGGGTCAACCACTGGAGGAGAAGCCCATTTTTTCAAAAGGATGTCCTCCATTTTACAAGCCGACCTCAATGCTCTGTCTAATTGGGCGACTATGTGACAGATGAGGTTTAATGTTGATAAATGTAAAGTTATGCACTTGGGGGCTAAGAATATGCATGCATCATACATACTAGGAGGAGTAGTGGAGAAGGATCTGGGGGTTTTGGTAGATCATAGGCTCAATAATGGTATGCAATGCCAAGCTGCTGTTTCCAAAGCGAGCAAAGTCCTTTCTTGTATTAAGAGAGGTATGGACTTCAGAGAGAGAGAGAGATAATTTTGCCCCTGTACAAATCATTAGTAAGACCTCATCTGGAATATGCAGTTCAGTTTTGGGCACCAGTTCTCAAAAAGGAAAATATTTATTCTCCAAATACGGAAAGGTTTCTTCACAGTAAGAGCTGTGAAAATGTGGAACAGACTCCCTCCAGAGGTGGTTCTGGCCAGCTCAGTAGATTGCTTTAAAGCGGAGTTCCAGTCCCCCCAAGAAAAAAAACTACTGCTTTGTAATTGTCATACCCTGTAAATTAACATTTCTAACATGTCATATTTTATTGAGCTTTTACTTTCTTGAAAAATAGTCTTTTACTCACAGATCTCGGAAGCAGGCAGGTTCCATTTTGGCTGTGGGCATCAGAAGCCCTTCTGTGTTAATTTCCTAGACTTTTGTGCATCAGCGGTTGCTATAGCAATGTCGGGGCGTCAACTTTTCTACATTGACTGCAGGACACTATGGGAGCATGGGCGTTTGAGAAGCGGGGTGGTCGTTGCTGCTAAAAAAGCTGGCGTGTGATGTTGCTACCGCCGAACGGGAATGTGTTGCTACAGCCAGGGAAAAAAAGTTGTTAAGCGGTGGGTTGCTGCTGCCGCCGCCGCCGACCGAGCACTTGGGCAGCGGAAAACAGACCTCCTCTTCTGCCGCTATTAGGAGGTATCGCATTGGGTCCTGTCAAGTCGTCTCCTCCTCCCCCCTGAGCACAACTCAGACAGCAGCCAAGTGTGAGGAGGAGGAGAGCTGCAGGCTGTCAGAATGTTTCCTACCGCTCGCCCCCCTCCTTCCTTTCTCCTGTCATCAGAGAAGATCTGCAAATAACGCGAGATCTCGGCAGCGATGTCCCAGAAACCCTTGCAAATCGCCTAGGCGATTAGGGGCAGAAGTCAAGAAGAAATGAAGGTAAAAAGGTATTTCTAGGCAGAAAAAAAATGCCAATGTGAAAAGGATTAGCTAAGGAGATTGAATATAGATTAAGTTTAGAAAATGGGTGTGTAGCGCCCCCTTACTTTCAGTATGGGCACTACGCTAAAGTTAGTGGGGAATGGGAGAGTTATTTTGCTCCCATTCACAATTTGCTAAATTTGGACTTCTGTCACTCCAGAAATGTCCACTGGGTCAGTCTGTGCTCCAGGGATGCGGTGCCATCCCTGGCCAGCAGTTGGCGCCAGAGGGGTTCTGGCAGAGTAAGTTTTCCCCAGCAGCCAATTAGATGAGTTTTTCCCTTGCGGGGCATGCTGGGGGAGAGTATATCTGTGACAGGTGTCATGTGCTCAAAAATCTTTGCGGGGTCCCGGTTCCAGGTGCGCCATCCACCTTCAGGGTGCGCACATCCATGGACCCCGCCGGCGTGGCCCACCTGGCCAAAATTGCAGGCTACACAGAACCTCATCCGGAGGTAAAAGGGGACTCCAGTGACTTACTGGGTCCCCAGTTCTATTGAGAGGATCCCAGGCTGGGTGCTGTTTGATTGGGGGGTCGGCTTGAGGGGAACCCAGAGGCAGGTTGTCCAACAGGGCTTGAACGAATTTGGAAAAGAGGATAGGATCTGGCTGGTCTAGACTGGGAAAAAAAATTTTTGTATTAACAAAAGCACCTCATCCCAAATTTATATATGGGAAAGTATAGCAATGGCAGGACTATGGCGGTGCATACAAAAATAAAGCAAAATAGAGCAGTAATATAAATTTTAATAATTTATTAAAAAAGAACAGAATAGCATCAGGCTATATAGCACACTATAGACCCAACAGGGGCCCACTAGGCAACTCAATAACCTGATCGAAAATACAATGTTAATTTAAAAATTCCCGTAACAGACAACCAATACTGTAACAGAGATCGCAACCCGGTTGGCAAACCCTATATATTTCGCCCGGTCAGGCTTCTTCAGGGGTGGTTGAGATCAGGGTTTCGATTCTGATGATGACATACAGAGAAATAAAAGTTTACAAACATTCAGAAAAATATTAAACATACATAAATAATAAAGTCGCTCTGCCAATGTATATCACATAATGCCCACCTGCTGGTCCGTAGTGGGAGTAAAAAGACAACAGGCTGCATGTACGCCCTGGTTCCATCACATGCCTGAAGAATCAGGCCGGATGAGCACAAGTTGACAGCCACAAGGATATCTTAGGCAGGGAAAAATGGGGAGCTGCTGCAGATGGAGGTCACACATTCCCCAACCATCGGAGAGGCAAGGGGCGGCACCTAAGGACAAAGTGACCAGCTGTGAAAAAGAATAGTGATATCAGTATCTATTAAGGAAGTACTTAACAAAGGATAAATGTACAAAGTAATAAGTGGAATGTACACTCACAGTGCTTAAATAAGCGGATATAGCATCTGTGGTGGGATCCACCTACACTTGAGGCAAATGGCTTATCAGATCTTTGAAAAGCTGATCCAAAAAATATAATGTCAAAAAACTTGGAAAAAAGAACTTGGAAAAAAGAAGAAACAAGCCAGGGAAAAGAAATAAAGCAGACAGTTTTCTTATATATATAAATTTAAATGTAGCGATCCTGGGGACCTTCAGCATACAGCTGGTCCATATTAGGATAGAAAAAGTCCACTCATAAAGAGAGAATTTGCCAATAGATAGCAGCAAGCCAGAAGATTGTATATAATATACTTTTGAACAGGGGAAAAAACATTTAGTAAAGGGCATGAGAATTACTATTAAACATCAGAAGGACACACTAAGAATGTATCTGAAAGACAGAGATATAGTTCAGGCATTGTGTAATAGGCAGTTTTCACGCTGGCAAAGAAGTACCTGGTCAATCAGTGTCAGCAGCATAGGTTGGCTCCACAGGAGTGTACAGCACACTGACGCTCCACAGCAGAGCAGAGTCCTAATATACCCCTAAACCCCTCCCACACGTCCGTGCGTCAGAGGGGGCGCGGTCGGGCGTGGGCGGACACAAAGTGTCAGTGCGCAGGCGCCCGTACTGGCGCTGGACAAAAGCCTACAATCCCCAGCAACCCCTGGGTTGGAAGGCGAGGAAAGCCGAAGAATCGGCCAATCACAGCACGCCGGGGGAGGGACAACGCCGCAAAGCGGGGCATCCCATAGGCACAAAGGAAGGACCAATGGCCGAGGGCGGGGAGGGGCCGAGCCGCCGATGGAATGGGCAGGGAGCCAGCGATCAGGGGGAAAAGAACACTGACATAAAACGGGCTCACAAAGTGAAGCCCTTGGGTGTCCGAATGGAAGGGGAAAAAATGTGGGGGACCAAACAGCCGCAGCAGCATCACGGTGGACAGGTCCTGCAGGGTGGTATAAAGACATCCATGTGGCAAGAAAGTACACAACTTGGTATATAAGGATATTGACCCATACATTAACAAAAGGCAGGGACACAGAAAAACCAACAAGGATAAAGGCAGGGTGGCAAAGGCACATATACAATGGCAGAGCGATTCACATCAAAGTTCTCACAAACAGGCAATGTATACATGGTCAGAATAGTAGTCAAGGTCCGACATAATTATTATAGTATAAGGCACTTGTATAGTAAGTATCGTTTTTGTACACATATATTAATTAACAAAATGCCAAAATAGCCAAAGGTGGAAAGCAGACAGAAAGAAAAAAGAAAAGGAGAGATAAGACATACAAGGGAAGGGGAAAAAAAGGGGGCACGCATGAATAGAGAAAGGAAAAAGGGGGGGGGAGAGAGAGGGGACAGAAGAATGAGAAGGGGGAATAAGGAAGAAAGAGGAAAAAAAAAAGGGGAGAAAGGGGGGAGCAAAAGGAAGAGCAAAATACCAAAAGGGAGGGGAAAGGGAGACAATACAGACAAATGATGCAGAGTGACAGGCATCATATATTTCATGCTGGGGCATCCCAGGCGGTCGTTTGGAGACAGCGTGGCAACCCAATCGATGGAGCCCAGGGACGATGGAACTGAGGAACATAAAATAGATAGCCCTTATAGGAAAGATTTAAAGCTGATATATTCGTTCAGCCCTGGGTATTGGGTGGCATTCAGAGTTTGTATCCATTTGGTTTCAAGTTGCAGAAGACTGCGATCAATTCCCCCACCCCTGACATGTGTGGGCACATGTTCCAGGGCAGTGAATTTGACCATAGTGGGCTCAAAATTGTGCTCATGTCCCACATGCCGGCTAATGGCAGTGGTAGACAGTTTTTTTCGTATAGGTCCTATATGGTCCGATATACGCTTATGGAATGGTCTTTTCGTCTTGCCCACGTAGAAGCACCCACACATACATTTGGCCAGATATACCACGCCGACGGTTTGGCATGTGACCCGATGCCGAATGGTGTGGGTGCATCCACCAGGCAACACGACTATAGATCCACTCAAGATAAAGGGGCACATATGGCATCCCTTGCATGAAAAAGTGCCATTGATCGTGTATGCTGAATTTTCTAAGGGATTATGATGACTCTGGACAAGTTTGTCCCGTAAAGATGGTGCTCTGCGGTAAGTGACTTCCGGTCGATCCTTAATAAATTTGCTTACGGTATTGTCAGCCAATAGCAACGGCCAATACCTATCCAAAATTTCCTTAAACTGTACATGGCAAGTAGAGTATTGAGTAAGCAGGCGTATTGGTTGCAGGGAGTTGACCTTTCTAGGGGGAAAAATCAAATCCCTGCGGTCAATACTAGCAGCTCGATTATAGGCCTTCTTCAGGGTATTGTGACTGTAACCTCTATCCTTCAGACGAGAGTATAGGTTTCTAGCAGCTATTTCATAATCTTTATTGAGGACACAATTCCTTTTTAATCTAATGTACTGGCTGTAGGGTATACTTTTTACAAGCGACTGAGGATGGCCACTGGAGGCATGCAGAATAGTATTGCCTGCAGATGGCTTACGGTAAAGAGAGGAGTAGACAACTCCATCAGAGCCAATGAAGATGGTGAGGTCGAGGAAATTAATGGATTTTAGACTGCACTCCATGGTAAACTTTAGATTAAAGGTATTTTTGGCCAGTGTATTCATGAACAACTCTAGTTCCGTTCTGCTACCAGACCACAATAGCAGAACGTCATCGATGTATCTGTACCACGCAATTACGTGGCACAGATACATCGAGGATTCATCATCAGAAAAAAGTTCCTTCTCCCACCCCCCCAGGTACAGGTTGGCATACGATGGGGCACATTTAGTCCCCATCGCAACCCCCTGCACCTGGAGGAAGTGGGAGAGTCCGAACATAAACACATTTCTGGTGAGAATGAACTTTAGTAAATCCAGAACAAATAAATTATAAGGTTCTGCCTGATCGCCTCTATCCTTAAGAATTTTACCCACAACTTCAATGCCCCTATCATGGGGGATTGCGTTGTAAAGACTTTCAATATCGATTGCAACCAGCCAGGTATTGGGTGGGACTGATATGCCATCGATAGTTTGCAAAAGATCAATCGTGTCCTTGATGTACGAGGACAAGGCGGTAACATGCGGGCGAAGGTAATTATCAACCAAGGAACTGGCATTCTCTGTTAGACCCGCACATCCTGATACTATGGGTCTACCGGGTGGACATTTTAGAGATTTATGAATCTTCGGTAGGGCGTACATTGTGGGAACCCTAGGTTCCTGAGTATTAAGAAAGTTCCACGTATCCTTGTCAATCAAACCCTGATGATAGGCCCGAGTAATAAGGGAGTAATATTCATTGTTAAAGCTTAGAATTACTGACTGAGATATCGGACGGTACCAGTCCTTGTTCTCAAGGATCTTATAACACATACGTTCGTAGTCCTGTATATTCATGACTACTACGTTACCCCCTTTGTCTGAGGGTTTAATTATTATAGAGCGATTGTCCTGAAGACTTCTGAGAGCTTGTCGTTGGTTGAAAGTGAGATTTGGGGTGTTGTTGGAGAGGTCAATTTTTTCCACTTCTTTCGTGGTCTGCTGGACAAATGACCATATACTGGCATTTTTGTTCAGAAGTGGAAAGTTTAGCGATTTAGGTTTAAAGGACATAGATGGAGGAAAGATGACCTCTGGGGCACACATTCCCAGAGTGGATGGTACCAGGGGGTCATCGTCATCCACATGACCTTCCTCCCACAGTTCCATCAAAGTCTCGATAGCCTGTATCTCATCGGCATCATTTTTAAGTTGTTCAAAATTGCTAGTGTCTGACTCTATAGATGGTTTGTTATAGATGACCTTGAACATTAATTTCCGGGCAAAGAGATGAATGTCTTTAATCATTTGAAACCTATCACCCCCTATAGATGGACAAAAGGTGAGTCCAAGCTTGAGGACATCAATCTCATGTCCACTCAGCAAAGTGGATGATAGATTGATGACCTCAAGATCCAACAAGGGCGTATTTACTTCGTCGAAGGTATCGGGGTGGGTGATAGATCCATCTGTTTGCCTAAAAAAATTGGTGCAATTTTGGGATCGATACTTGCCGAACTTTGGGGAAAGAGTGAAGATACATGTGAAGATACATTAGGTTCGCTTACCCGTCTCGTCTGAGTGGTATTGGGTGTCATTAGCAGAGGCGACGTAAGTGCCGGAACTCGCGGAGGGTGCGCTGATATAAGATTCGTCACCTGTGGGGTATCAGGATGCAAGATTCGTGATAGAGAAGACGGACGAAAGTTGTCTAAAATGGAAGAATTAGTAGGTAAACGCTTGGTAGTGTTAAGACCGGTTTGTGATAGAGATTCTGATGACGTAGATTTACGGTCACTTTTGCGTTTCCTTGGGAAACGATCATGAGACATCTCCCGGTATACAGTTGACTGGCTTGATGCTGTGGAGGAGACAGAGGTAACATTAGGTATATTGGTCAAGTTGACAGGCATGTTACGTGTAGGCGGATGAGCCGTAGGTTTATTAAAGGTTGGTTGGTTCCACTTATAGGCATACTTATTGTCATATGCAGCTTTATCCCTAAGGTATTTGCCCTCCTTGAAATTGATTAAGTCAGTAGTATACTCTTCCAGGTGTTCTTTCAAGGATTTCTCCCTCTCGATAAACAGCGGATTGGATATGGACAATACGAGTTCAATATACCAGGCGTTAACCTGGACATCAAGATCTTCAATTTCAGCTTCATATTGGTTACATAAGATGTTCATCATTTCGAATGAGCATGTCTGTAAGTTCTGTTCCCATCTAAGTTTCAGCGCGTCATCTACCTTTTTAAGATTGGGGAAAATTTGTATCCTCAGGCCCCATGGGGTGATCTGATTCTCAACATACTTAATAAAATATTGTTTATGCCAAAATATTCTGACCTTCTTCTCCAGAAGTCGTTGCAGTCTCGAAAATGCTCGATCGAGCTCGGGAATGGTTATGTCGGCATTATTTGTGCTGGATTGAATTTTGAACATAAAGCCTTCCCATGCAGCACCACGAAAGTCTTCCATACTGAGGGCAAAAGATAACCTGAGCAGGAGAACCAGCAAAGAAATTTATACAGATAGTACAAACAAGAATACACAACGGGTGCCCTGTAACAAGTGAGGTGGGGACTCAACACCGCACAGGGCAACCGAGTGGGGGTGACAGTGATGCAAACACAGGAATGCTAGAGACACTGTCAGTGGAGAGGGACTAAGAAAGAGAACGGGGAAGGGATCCGGAGAGAGGATCATAAGGTGAAAGGGCTAAATAGCAAAATAATGGAGACTAAGTCCTAGACAAATATTAACGTTTTAAACAATATATACAGTAATAGCAGTATCATATATCCAAAAGTGGAACCGGAAAGACATAATATTCAATCATAAGTCGCTAGGCCGATCAGATCCAAATGTGATGTATTGAAACATCCAAGAGAGTATTTGGAGGGCTTGAACGAACCAATCAGGGATCTGGTGACTGGAATGCTGACAGGTACGCTTTGCTGTCATCCGGTGACCTATGCCAAAATCTACTGGGAGGATTCGCTCCATTAATCTATTCAGCTCGCTTAAAGTAATGGGCCTGTGGCAGAGGCCCTAGCGCCAGGCCTGTGAGAGAGACTTGTTCCTCCCAGCAATCTAAAGTGACACCTCGGCTGCCAGGCTTGAGATAGGGGTCTGTCCGGGGGCACTTCACCCACTCTGGCTAGAGTGGCGACGAACCATAATTTGATACTACCGAGAGCAGGACTGCTCGGTTCATATCCAGGCCTGATACTGCAAAGTTCTTCCTTCCTCTTCATCAACCCTTTCTTTCCTATTTTGATGTTGATGTTGGCCGTGTTGGCCTGGAAATAAAGCATTGGAAAACCTTTATTCACTGTCTGGACCTTCGCTCACTACTTTGCTCTCCAACTACACCCCTAGACCACATCAAGGTAACTTAATATGCCGATCCCAACAACAAATCAGCAGCTCCTTCAGGGGTAGCGCTACAGGTGGAACTCCGCTATAAGGGCCCTTTCAGACGTGCGGACCGTATGTCCGCTTTTTCATCCATCCGTTTGCGGATGAAAAAGGGACATACATTGGTCCCTATGTGATTGCAGGTGTCAGCGGATAAACATCTGCTGACACCCATAATCATCCGCCTCCGCAAACATCCGATTTTGCAGACAGAAGAAAACCCTATTTTTTCTTCCATCTGCGGATCAGATCGGATGAACACGGACACATCCATGGTTCATCCGATCCCCCATAGGGGAGAGCGGAGAAAAGACAGTGCGGTCCCTGCACAGTGTGGCCACGACAAAACGGTCGCCAATGGGAAAATACAATAGAAGGCAGCAGGCATACTAACAATGGCGTCGGCCCCGCTAAAATGCCGCTTAAGCACCGAGATGTGGATGAGAAGGCCGAGGTAGGGACTTCCCCGAGGCAGAGCACCCCCCACAGAAAAACGGGCCCTGACACCCCACATTCCCCCACTGGGACCGGGAGTCCCCCCCACAGGTCCGCCCCGGTCGCAGCGAGCCCGCTAGAGCAGAAGGGGAAATGTGACAGAGCAGGGAAAAGGAGGATAGGAGAACCGCTAATCCCAGGAATGCCCAGCTGTTCCATACCGCCGAGGCAGGAGGAACCATACTTACCCGTCCATGCGAGGACCCGCTGGTGCGTTCCTGACAGACCTACAACCGAGTAGTATGGAGTAGCTGTCGGCCCGGTCCACTGCGAGTGAGACAGCAAGCAGCCCAGTCATATGTGGACCCTGGAGCAAAAAGCCCACCGGCCACCCCTGGAGCCATGGAGTATGTCATGGCCGCCCCAGCGCGTAGCTAAGGCCTGCTCACGCTCGAAGGCCGGACTGGGGAGACTACAAGGATCTATATTATCCAGCCTGTCACCCACCTAGCAGTTGATAGAAGAATGACAAAAATAAAATAAAAATAATTTCCTCAGGACTCTGGGCCCAAAGGGAGCCACATCCTGGTCTGCTAGGCAGGAAAAAAAAGGGCTATGTCCAGAGGGACCGCCCCCTGGGTGGGGCTGTTCAACTCTGTTAAAGTAACATGTATTTAAATATCTAACATGTTCTGCCTAGTCCTCTCCTATGAACAGGAACATAACCCATATGTCAAGACTTGGGGAGGCTGTGTCCGTCCATGGACGAAAAGAGAAAATAGATTTTTGGGCTGGAGCTACACTTTAAAAATGTAACAGTGCAAAATTAAAAACAGATTTTACCTAACAACAAACCTACAGTCAGTGGGGCAGATTCATGTAGCACTTACACCGTTTTTTTGGGAGATGCGCGGCGTAAGTGCAGATTTGCGCCGGCGGATCGCTGCGCCGTACCCAGAGAACCAGATTACGCCTCCAAATAGACTTCATCGCCTCGGTGTAACATTTCCACGCCGGCGGGGCGTTGGTGCAGATTTACGCTGGTCGGATCTGGCGCGGCCATGGTTTTTGTGTTTTAAATATGCAAATGAGGTTGTTGGGCCGATTCATCAACTTAAGCTTGACCGGCGCAGGCTACTCCCGGTGCGCGGACCAGAAAATTCCGGCGCCAAGTTACCCCTCATAAAAGCAGGGGTAACTTTGCACCAGACTTGCAAAGGTCAGCTGGAGAGCAGCTAAAGCAGCAGCGTTACAGACGAGCTGAGCAACAACACTTGCTGGACAACACATCTGTGTGCCAACATGCCAGGGGCAGCCGTGGTCCTTGCACTATTGCGTCGACGGGCACGTAGGAGGGCACGGGAGAGGATATTCCGCACGCGCATTGACGTCTTTGACATGGGGGAATTGGAGGTGTATCGCACCTACAGATTCAGCCGTGAAGTCATCCTGGAATTAACCAGAATCCTGCAGGATGACATCACCAGCCCAACACACTGCAAACGACCTAGCTTGGAAAAAAAAAGCTTCAGTACATTTGCACCTGCAGGGCGGAAGTCTGGGCTGATTTATGGACTGGGCGTTGGTAGTGGGCCGGCATAGCTCAGGGGTCACGCCAGGGCGTAGTTCTGAGCATGTGCAGATTGGGGCATTTACCCCTGGATGTCACTGCGCATGTGCGGTCTAAGATGCGCCCCGGCGTGACCCCTGCGCCACGGTCGGCACTTCATTAGCATAGGGTGACTTTGGCCTTACCCCGCCTTACGCCGTCTAAAATCCGCCCCGCTGGGGCATCGTAGACAAAAAAAGTTTCTTGAATCACTGCCTCTCCGCGCTGGACCGGTGTAGTCTAAAAATGATGCACCACGCCGGTGCAAATCTGCACCATTGTACATGAATCTGCCCCCCTGTCTTGTTTGCACCGCCTATATACTGCTGTTCAGGTTAGTAGGGAGGAGAACAGGGGGGGGGAATTAAGCAGAGAGGGAAGCTGGGGGGGGGGATTTTGCAGAGGGGAGAACTGGGAAAGTGTGTGGTGAGGGGAGATTTATGCAGATAGGGAAGCTGGGGGCAAATTTAGCAGAGAGGAGAGCAGGATGGGGGAGATTTGTGCAGAGAGGAGAGCTGGGAAAGGGGAAGATGTGTACAGAGAGGAGAGCTGGGAAAGGGAAAGATTTGTGCAGAGAGGAGAGCTGGGAAAGGGAAAGATTTGTGCAGAGAGGAGAGCTGGGAAAGGGGGAGATTTGTGCAGAGAGAAGAACTGGGAAAGGGAAAGATTTGTGCAGAGAGGAGAGCTGGGAAAGGGAAAGATTTGTGCAGAGAGGAGAGCTGGGAAAGGGGGAGATTTGTGCAGAGAGAAGAACTGGGAAAGGGGGAGATTTGTGCAGAGAGGAGAGCTGGAAAAGGGGGAGATTTGTGCAGAGAGAAGAACTGGGAACGGGGGAGATTTGTGCAGAGAGGAGAGCTGGGAAAGGGGGAGATTTGTGCAGAGAGGAGAGCAGGGAAAGGGGGAGATTTGTGCAGAGAGGAGAGCTGGGAAAGGGGGAGATTTGTGCAGAGAGGAGAGCTGGGAAAGAGGGAGAATATGGTACTTTCATTTTTTTTTTAAGCAGAACTGCCACATCTATGGAAATATAGGGGTTGTGAATCTGTTTTTTACACTCTGTGTTGACAGTTTATTAAACTTTGTAGACAATATTCTGTGGTACGGCACAAGTAAAAATAAAACTAAAGTAAAACATAAGCCAGGGGGTGCCCAACCAGTGGCCCGGGGGGCCACATGTGGCCCGCAGAGCCTTCTGATGTGGCCCGCAACCTCCTGCTCTGGGATGGAATAGAATAGAATACTGTTATTAAAGGTCAGTTTATTACTAAAATTACAGTGTATATATGGGCATATCTGTTCTGCAGTGGTTACTGGGCTGCTTTCAAACTGATCCACAGGTGCAGAGCAGTTTACCTGCGGGTTACCTGCACTGAGACTTAGACTTCTGTTAATAACTCAGAGATTGGTGTGCTTTCTGAAAGTGCACCAAACCTGCAGAATACAATAGAATTTATTGCAAAGAGCAGGAAAGCCAAAGGTACACTGTGTTGCACCCACGGTGCGGGTAAACCGCAGCACATAAAAAAAAAGAGAATAGTGGGTTGTGTCCGTATCCAGTCTGCATATGCAGAGCAGACACAGACCTGTCATCCACTCCTCTGTTCATTGTGGCCCGTGACCAGTTACCAAGTACCGTATTTATCGCGGTATAACGCGCTCCCGCGTATACCGCGCACCCCTAAAGTGCCCCCGAAATTCCTGTAAAAAAAAAATGTTATATGATTGCATTACTTACAGTTTTGGTGTCTTCCCAGCGTCCATCGTCCGGTCCGGCGTCCGTCTGCGGCCTCGATGGTGTCCTCCTGGCTTCTCCAGCGCGCGCCTCACGTCGAGTCCCCGCTTCCCGCGCTCAGTTCAAACGCCTCCGCCGACATATACCGAGTGCAGTACACTTGGGTACATTCGCCAAGGCTCCGCGTCGCTCGTGCTCACGCTCTGTGACGTTTATGCGTGAGCACGAGCGAAGCCGAGCCTGGCCGAATGTACCCGAGTGTACTGCACTCGGTATATGTCGGCGCAGGATTTTAAATTGAGCGTGGGAAGCGGCTATCGGCGTATATCGCGCACCCACGATTTTCCCCTTATTTTAAGGGGAAAATAGTGCGCGATATACGCCGATAAATACAGTAGCTTAAGTGGCCCTCATGCTTCAAAAGGTTGGGCACCCCTGCCAAAAGCTATGCTGTTAAACATGCTTACTTTTTTTTTAAGTGTAAACCTTCCAATAGCTTTTAGATCTGTTGTATCTGCTACTTCCAATGCTCAATTCTGGTCTATTACTGCTGGATAACTAATCATATGTTGCAGCAAAACCTACTAAAATAAGACATATTTTTTAACCACTTCAATACCAGGCACTTATGCAGCGTACACACGATCATTTTTCAGCATGTCCAAAAAACAACGTTTTCCCAACTTCATCATTAAAACAATGTTGCCTACATAACATCGTTAAAAAATGATCTAGCAAAGCGCGGTGACGTACAACACGTACGACGGCACTATAAAGGGAAAGTTCCATTCGCCTTTGGGCTGCTTTAGCTGATTCTGTGTTAGTAAAAGACGATTCACGCTTTTCTGTCTGTTACAGCGTGATGAATGTGCTTACTCCATTATGAATGGTAGTTTTACCAGAACGAGCGCTCTCGTCTCATAACTTGCTTCTGAGCACGCGCGGGTTTTTTTACGTCGTTTTAGCCCACACATGATCATTTTTTACAACCCGAAAAACGACATAGTTTAAAACGACGTTAAAAAATTTACAAATTTTTACAACCTGAAAAATGATCATTTTAAATGACGTTTTTGAAAAAGTTTTTTTCATGCCGAAAAATGATTGTGTGTACGCGGCATTACACCCCCTTCCTGCCCAAGCCAATTTTCAGCTTTCAGCGCTGTCACTTTTTAAAATTGCGCGGTCATGCTACACTGTACCTAAAAACTAAAAAAAAAAATGTTGTTCCTACAAAAAGAGCTTTCTTTTGGTGGTATTTGATCAGTGGCAGCTGGTGCTCAACATTTTTGGGGGGACGCAAATGAAAAAAAAGAAAAAAATGGTAGCCTCACTGTGCCTATCAAACGCAGCCGCTGTGCCATCAATTGTCACCACTGTGCCATGCCATTAAACGCAGTCACTGTGCCATCAATTGTAACCACTGTCCAATGCCATTAAACGCAGCCGCTGTGCCATCCCATCAAACGCAGTCACTGTGCCATCAATTGTCACCACTGTGCAGTGGCGGCTGGTGCTCAAAATTTTTGGGGGGGCGCAAATGAAAAAAAAGAAAAAAATGGTAGCCTCACTGTGCCTATCAAACGCAGCCGCTGTGCCATCAATTGTCACCACTGTGCCATGCCATTAAATGCAGTCACTGTGCCATCAATTGTCACCACTGTGCCATGCCATTAAACGCAGCCGCTGTGCCATCAATTGTCACCACTGTGCCATCCCATCAAACGCAGTCACTGTGCCATCAATTGTCACCACTGTGCCATGCCAAACGCAGCCGCTATGCCATCAATTGTCACCACTGTGCCATGCTATTAAACGCAGCCGCTGTGCCATTAATTGTCACCACTGTGCCATGCCATCAAACGCAGCCACTGTGCTAATTGTCACCACTGTGCCCATTGTTGCCACTGTGCTGTGCCCTTTAATTGTCGCCTCTGTGCCCATTGTTGCCACTGTGCTGTGCCCTTTGTCGCCTCTGTGCCCATTGTTGTCACTGTGCTGTGCCCTTTGTCGCCTCTGTGCCCATTGTTGTCACTGTGCTGTGCCCTTTGTCGCCTCTGTGCCCATTGTTGTCACTGTGCTGTGCCCTTTGTCGCCTCTGTGCCCATTGTTGCCACTGTGCTGTCTGTGCCCTTTTATTGATGCCACTCGTTCCGAGAATAGACATCCGAGAGCCGGAGGGCTGTACTTGGAAAGCCTATGAGAGCCGCTGGCTTTGATAGGCAGTTCTGCTCAGCCAACCAGCAGCTGGCAACCAACAATAACATACATCCGTGCAATTATGCATAAATGTATGTTATTTGCGATAGGGGGTGGCGCTGCAGCGCCCTCTATAGACGACCGCCGGAACTGCGGTTAAAATGTAAAAATGACATTTGAGGCCCGGTACACACGAGCAAACATGTACGATGAAAGCGGTCCGTCGGACCGTTTTCACCGTACATGCCTGCCAGAGGGCTTCTGTACGATGGTTGTACTAACCATCGTACAGAAGTCTGCGCGTAAACACTACGCGGGGCGTGTCCACGTCGTCGCCGCGGCGATGACGCGGCGACGTGGGCGGGCCTGCCATTTAAAGGCTTCCACGCATGCGTCGAAGTCATTCGACGCATGCGAGGGACGGCGGGCGCTCGGACATGTACGGTAGGTCTGTACTGACGACCGTACATGTCCGAGCGGGCAGGATTCCAGCGGACGGTTTTAAAACACGTCCAGGAATATTTGCCCGCTGGGAAAAGGCCCGGCGGGCAAATGTTTGCTGGAATTCGGCCCGCTCGTGCCTACACACGACCGAACATGTATGCTGAAACTGGCCCGCGGACCAGTTTCAGCATACATGTTTGGTCGTGTGTACGGGGCCTTAGCCGAATAAAAGTTCTTAAAGGGCCAGTTTTTTTTTTTTGTGACTGCGGGAGGGGGGGGCGGCGCCCGTGCGTCCCTATGGATGGGCCGCCACTGGTTGGAAATGAGGACGACCATCCGCGAGGGTACTAGTGAGCAGGTTATTAATGGATGTCGGTTTGTGTGCACATCCCAGGCAAACATCACCTATAATGACCCACCCGTTTTGAGGACCGTTGATCAATTTTCTTTGTGGACTTGCAAGATATCTCTCCCTAGGAGTAAGATTATCTGAGCCTGATCATCTAGTTCTGGTATGAGATGTGCTATGTGTAGCGCTACCCCCGCAGGAGCCACTGATTTGTTGTTGGGATCGGCGTATTAAGTTACCTCAGTGTTGTCTAGGGGTGCAGTTGGAGAACAGAGTAGTAAGCGAATGTCCAGACAATGAATAAAGGTTTTCCAATGCTTTATTTCCAGGCCAACATCAACATAAGTTAGGAAGAAAAGGTTGATGAAGCAAGAGGGAGAACTTTGCAGTATCAGGCCTGGATATGGACCGAGCAATCCTGCTCTCAATAGCATCAAATTGTAATTCGTCGCCACTCTAGCCAGAGTGGGTGAAGTGCCCCCGGACCACAAGCCTGGCAGCCGAAGTGTCACTTTAGATTGCTGGGAGGAACAGGTCTCTCTCACAGACCAGGCTCTAGGGCCTCTGCCACAGGCCTATTACTTTAAGTGAGCTAAATGGAGCGAATCCTCCCAGTAGGTTTTAGCATAGGTCACTGGATGACAGCAAAGCATACCTGTCAGCGTTCCGGTCACCAGATCACCGATTGGTACGTTCAAGCCCTGTTGGACAACCTGCCTCCGGGTTCTCCTCAAGCTGACCCCCCAATCGAACGGCATGCAGCCTGGGATCCTCTCAATAGGTCTGGGGACCCAGTAAGTCACTGGGGCCCCTCTCAGGAACATGGAGCTCCGCGTAAGATGCGATCCTGGCCTGGAGGGCCATCTACGGGGTCCGTTGGATGCGCACACTCTAAAGGTGGATGCCGCACCTGGAACCTGGACCCCGCAGGAAGAAGGAAAAAGGACCAAGAACAAAGGCGTCTGCCACAGATATACCCTCCCCCAGCATGCCCAGCAAGGGAAAACTCCTCTAATTGGCTGCTGGGTAAAAGTGGCTCTGCCAGAACCCCTCTGGCGCCACCTGTCGCCCAGGGGTGGAAACAACACCCCTGGAGCGCAGACTGACCCACAGGACAGTTCAGGAATGACAGCAGCCCATAATTTCAACAAATTGTGAATGGGAGCAAAATAACTCTCCCATTCCCCACTAACTTTAGCGTAGTGCCCGTACTGAAAGTAAGGGGGCGCTACATATGTGATTCAAGTGAGTCTGGTAAACTGCTGCGTCTGGTGTGGGAATCTCTGATCTGTTTGGCATCTGGTTGCACTCTATTATGGTCGGTAAGGGTAGGCATGTCTTACCATCAAAAGATTCAATTTGTAGGCCATCAACTCTTCTCCCTGCCGTTTCCACTTCTGAAGGAAGTAAGGACTGCTGGAGCCTTTAAGGTTTACAATGTCAAAAAACACAGATCTGGCTAGTGACTTATTACTCTGATCATCCAAGATTACGTAGAGCTTGACTGCTTTGTCTCTGCGTCCTATTGGGTAAACTCTCACTAGACAGATTTTAGAGCAGGATTTGCTACCTGTACTTCCTTTGCAGACTTCGGAGCACTGTGAAGTGATTTCTATGATGTCTGTACTAGAGTCTTTGGTCCCCCTGCCTTGCTCTTTGTCACCATGGACAGGTGGGGAGGTACTTGGAGTAGGCCTTGGGTGAAGAGTAGGGATGAGCCGAACATACCCGGTTTCGGTTCGCACCAGAACGTTCGAACAGACCGCGGGTTCGCGCGAACATTTAGAACCCCATTAAAGTCTATGGGACTCAAACGTTCGAATTCAAAAACGCTCATTTTAAAGACCAATGTTCAATTTAATGTTGGAAAACGTCTTTCAGAACCCAAATCACAGCAGACAGTGGGGTGGATAGCTGACGCGTTTTTCACTGGGGTATCAGCACTTAGTCACAGCATCAGTGTTGTGAATGAAGCTGGTGGTAGAGGAAGAAAGCGGCTGCGGACCAGAGCCCCATAAACTGTTTCCTCTACAGCGCCAGCTTTGCCACAGAAGGAGTCTATGAGGGGTACTCTCAGAGCAGACACCCCCCCCAGTAGTACAGACAGTAGCCCCCCCAGTAGTACAGACAGTAACCCCCCCTCAGTGCAGACACCCCCCAGTAGTAAAGACAGTAACCCCCCCTCCGAGCAGACACCCCCAGTAGTACAGACAGTACAGGGTGTAAACAGAGAGGAGGGGCCGCCGTCGGGTGTACCAAGATGGGCGCGGCTCCGGAGCTAGGCCGAATGTTATGGCCGCTGCGGCAATCCGCGGATCAAATAGTGTGCCGATCCGAAGGGGGTGACCCGTTCGGATCACGGATCAACGGTGATCCGTTGCACCACTATTTGGGATATTCCATTCCCAAACACAATGCAGCTACCAGACACTCCAACCAGCCAAATAAGACCCCATACTAGTATTTCCCCCCCAAAATACGAGACGCTCTGAGGTTCAAGCAGGAATCAACCTGAGAAACCACAGGCTTATATACAGTAAGAGGAGGTGCATACATATCATGCTCATATTACTCTGAAAATACACCTGTGACCAGACCTAATTAACATGAGTTAATTAATCTCTTACAGCAGCTGATGACTCAGAGACATGGCCTTTAGGCTAGACTTGCTGTCTCCTAATCTACAAAAACATGTTATCACAGGGTCAATTAGCACAAGCCACAATGAAAAGATCCTTAGAAGTTAGCCTGGACTCATTTACATTACAACAGATAGACAGGTGGTTGGAGTTTACATCATCAGCCTCGTTAAGCAACAGACGGTCGGTCTGTTACATTGACTTCCTGGAATGCCCGTATTAGGAGTTATACTTTCTGGGCATAGACCTCACAGCACACAGGGGATAACATCTTCATATTTCTTGAGAGATATTGTTAATGAATATTACTGTCCCATTTTAAGTAGTCCATGATATCATTTCTCAGTTACCCTATGCCCCTAATGGACATAGGGTGATTTAGACATAAGAGGTGAACGGGGGCAGAAGCAAGGGTATCTCATACTTTCTAAGGGATTCTGGGTTCCACAGGCCCTCCCGTTACAGGTATTTTTGGGAAGTCCTCTATCCTTTAAAACGGTGTACTCTCTATAGCCTCTGGTGAGCCATAACATCTATCCAGTCTGTTCCAGATGTTTGTAAGACCTATATCAGGGTGGTTTATATTAATGTCTCTGATCCTTTTGGCATGCTGAGCAGAATCACTGCCAAGCCACTTTACGAGGAGTTCTATCTGTTACCTGCAGGATAGATCTAGACCTTGAATGACACTCTGTAAGGAGGATTGCCACGCCCTGTAGTGTTGAGGGCAATCACAACATTTTACAAGTCTTTGGATAACTAACTCACGTTTGGCAAGGAACTTGGCAAAGTCTACAGTAGCCTGATTGTCATTGGGGTAGGCTGCTGGTGTATTGTGGTGCTGTGTATAGGCGTACCAGGTAGAAGTCTCTTCTTTAGGCGTGCTGGGCTGAAGACAGGTGTTTGATGCTTGTATGAAGGCTGGGTACCTTGTGGAGTAGGTTTGGTTGGGACTGTATAGTCCAGAACTCTTTCAGATTTTTCTTGCTTGTAGCACTGGGGTCCAAGGTCGTCTTGTTGCTGCTTTATTTGATGTGACTCACTGACGTTATGTTTAATTTCTTGTTGTGGGATGCTGCTTGAGTCACAGTGCTGGTAGACATAATCTGAAGTGCGTTGCGATGAATCTTGTTGGTCCTCCTCTAGGCCTGGTATGCTGCTGCCTACTCTTGGCTCATCATAGACTGCTTCTTTTAAGGCTTCTGCAATGGCGGCGGCAGCAGCGTCTCGTACCACTGCCTGCCTTTCCATGTTAATTTCTAGGATAGCTTGCTGCCATTTCAGAGATGCCTCTTCCTGAGCTAGCTCTGTCTCCAGGCGTATTCTTTGTTTCTCGCTTTCTTGTTCCTGTCTCACCTTTTCTGCCTCCAGGCGTATTCTTTCCTTCTCTCTCTCCTGTTCCTGTCTCACCTTTTCTGCTTCCAGGCATACTCTTTCCTTCTCTTTCTTGCTCCATGCGTACTCTTTCCTTCTCCCTCTTGTTCCTGTCTCACCTTTTCTGCTTCAAGGTGGGCCTTTTCTTTTTTCATTTGCAGCTCTTGGTTTGCGAATGCGACCCTGGCTCTTGCTGCTTCAGCTTTGGAATGGGCGACAGCTGCTGCATTTGCGACAGATGACTTTGATGAACTTGCTTGTGAACGTGTTTTGTAAGAAGATGCTCTGTCTAATTGGGTGACTATGTGGTAGATGAGGTTTAATGTTGATAAATGTAAAGTTATGCACTTGGGGGCTAAGAATATGCATGCATCATACATACTAGGAGTACAACTGGGGGGATCTATAGTGGATAAGGATCTGGGGGTTTTGGTAGATCATAAGCTCAATAATGGCATGCAATGCCAAGCTGCGGTTTCCAAAGCGAGCAAAGTCCTTTCTTGTATTAAGAGAGGTATGGACTCCAGAGAGAGAGATATCATTTTGCCCCTGTACAAATCATTAGTAAGACCTCATATGGAATATGCAGTTCAGTTTTGGGCTCCAGTTCTCAAAAAGGATATCGGGTAGCTGGAGAAAGTGCAGAGAAGGGCAACCAAACTGATAAGAGGAATTTATTCACTCTGGAGAAGAGAAGAATAAGGGAGGATATGATCAATATGTACAAATATATAAGGGGTCCATATAGTGAACTTGGTGTTGAGTTATTCACTTTACAATCAACACTGAGGACAAGGGGGCACTCTTTACGTCTAGAGGAAAAAAGATTTCATCTCCAAATACCGAAAGGTTCCTTCACAGTAAGAGCGGTGAAAATGTGGAACACACTCCCTCCAGAGGTGGTTCTGGCCATCTCAGTAGATTGCTTTAAGAAAGGCCTGGATACTTTCCTAAATGTACATAATAAAACTGAGTACTAAGATTTGTAGATAAAGTTGATCCAGGGTAAATCCGATTGCCTCTCGGGGGATCAGGAAGGAATTTTTTCCCCTGCTGTATCAAATTGGATCATGCTCTGCTGGTTTTTTTTGGCCTTCCTCTGGATCAACTGTGGGTATAGAGTTGGGTGTATGGGATTGTACTATGTTTTTTTTTTTTTTTTTTTTTTTTTTGTTGAACTGGATTGACTTGTGTCTTTTTTCAACCTAACTATGTAACTATGTCCCACTGTGAGACATGGCTGGGGGGAAGAAGCTGTCTTGCTGTATAGAGACCGTTCTAGTGTCGGTGCTTGACAGAGCACATCTGTGGAGTGTGGTTGCTTGCTTCACCTGCCCCAGGCTTGTTTATTTAAGGCTTCTGACTGTATGGATACTGCATAGCCCTGGGCTTTACAGACTTCCGAAGTCAACTTATCTTCACTTCAGAGGTCAGCTTAAAAATGTCACTGTTCTGTCTCGAGGACATTCAGCTAAACCATTCTTATCCCATAAACTTCAGATACCATATTTCTTTGATCTCAGTTTATTAGAACAAGCTAGGTGAAACTACAAAGTAACAGAACTAGATCTCAATCAGTACAATATTGCGTACAATACAGCATAAATAGCACAAACAATAATATACAATACAAGATGAGATAGTAAAAACTCACTTTTTAAGTTCTCTAAAGGGTGATGGCGATAGATTGAGACAGACCTGTTCTGCTCCCTGCAGTGTCTTCTCAAAGTATGGTGAATCTGCTCAGGGCTGATCCTGGGCGGGTGAGAGGTGTGCACTGCACCCAGGCACTTCAGAGGGGGGGGTGCCAGAGTGCCAGGGTATCCTGATCGTAAGTACCGACTCCTGAGTGTGCTGCCTCCCGCCCGCGGCGGCAGTGTGCATATTCACTGCCCACCTCGCGCCCGCGGCACTCAATATGTTAGCAGAATTTGTATATTCCTTCCCCGCCCCCATCACAGAGTTTATTAACATTCCCTGCAGGGTCTGCCCCCCGGCGCGCTCGCGGCTTTGTGCACAAGATTTATTTTCTTGCCCGGCGGCTGCAGTACATTCCGTGCGAGGAGGAGGGAGGCTAGGTCTGCCTCACCTCCTCCCCATGTCCCGCCTGTGTCCGCCCACAACCCCTTCGTGCAGCCAATCTGTGCCTGGGAAGGCGATGTGGGCGGGAGATTTCTAACCAGCCAGCGATCCTGCCTGTCCTGATGTCGCCCTGCCTGAGTGCCTTCCCTGCAGTGCTGCACATGATCATCCCACGCCCTGTGTCTGCTGTATTTTCCTTACAAGAAGGAGGTAGGCTAAGTCTGCCCAGCCTCCTCCCCATGTCCCGCCTGTGCCCGCTCACAACGGATTTCCGATAATTCCAATTTTCGTATTTCCGAAATGTTCGTATTTCCGAATTTTCCTTATTTTTCCGTTTCCTAATTTCCGAATTTTCGTATTTCCGAATTTCGGATTTTCGGAAATTGGGAAATACGAACATTTTTCGTTTTTTTTTTCTCTAATTTTAGAATTTTAGAAATTTTTCAAATTTTTCATTTTCAAATTTTTCATTTTCAAATTTTTCATTTTCAAATTTTTCATTTTTGAAGTTTTTATTTTCGAATTTCAAATATTCGAATTTTCGAAAAAAAGATTTTTCGAATTTTTCATTTTCGATTTTCAAAATGTCGAATTTTCGAATTTTTCATTTTCGAATTTTCACATTTCGAATTTTTCAATTGTCAAATTTCGAATTTTCGAATTTTTTATTTTTCGAATTTTTCTTTTTCGAATTTTCAAATTTCGAATATTCTAATTTTCTAATTTTTTATTTTTTATTTTCGAAATTTCGAATTTTCGAATTTCGAAATGTAAAATTTTCTGAATTTTTAATTTTCGATTTTTTGAAATTTCGAATATTCAAATTTGTTGAATTTTTGAATATTACATTTTCGGATTTTTCATTTTCGAATTTCTCATTTTCGAATTTACGAACTTTTCACTTTGGAATTTTCGAAATTTCGAATTTTCGAAAATTGGAAATTCGAAAATTAAAAAACGAAATTTCGAAATGGTAACATTCAAAAATCTAAAGTTCAAACATCTAAGATTTGAAAATGGGAAATTTCCGAATTTTTTTAATTTCCGATTTTTTTTTTCGTTGCATTCTGGTTTTTTTCGGAAATTTTGTTTTTCATTTTTTTCCGTATTTTGCTTTTTCGGAAATCCGAAAATTCAGAATTTTCGAATTTCCCAAATTTACGAAAAAAGCAAAAAAACGAATAAAATGGAAAAAAAAAATTTTTATTTTCCCGAATTTACGAAAAAATAAAATAAAACGAATTAAACAAACGAAATTTTTTTTTTTTAATTTCTGAAAAAATTTAAAAAACGAAAATAACAAACGAAAAAAACAATTTTTTTGGCAGTGCACATGTCTAGTACAAAGATGTGTAATACATTCATATACTTTTTGTCAGTGTAGGGCAGTGTTTCTCAATTCCGAATTTTCGTATTTCCGAATTTTTTCATTTCCGAATTTTCGTATTTCCGAATTTCGGATTTACGGAAATACGAACATTTTTCGTTTTTTTTTCTCTAATTTTAGAATTTTATATCAAATTTTTCATTTTCAAATTTTTCATTTTCGAAGTTTTTATTTTCGAATTTCAAATATTCGAATTTTCGAAAAAAAAAAATTTCGAATTTTTCATTTTCGATTTTCAAAATGTCGAATTTTCGAATTTTTCATTTTCGAATTTTCACATTTCGAATTTTTCAATTGTCAAATTTCGAATTTTCGAATTTTTTATTTTTCAAATTTTTCTTTTTTGAATTTTCAAATTTCGAATATTCTAATTTTCGAATTTTTTATTTTTTATTTTCGAAATTTCGAATTTTCGAATTTCGAAATGTTAAATTTTCTGAATTTTTAATTTTCGATTTTTCGAAATTTCGAATATTCAAATTTGTTGAATCTTTGAATTTTTTACTTTAGAATTTCGAGATTTCATTTTCGGATTTTTCATTTTCGGATTTTACATTTTCGGATTTTTCATTTTCGAATTTCTCATTTTCGAATTTACGAACTTTTCACTTTGGAATTTTCGAAATTTCGAATTTTCGAAAATTGGAAATTCGAAAATTCGAAAATTAAAAAGCGAAATTTCGAAATGGTAACATTCAAAAATCTAAAGTTCAAAGATCTAAGATTTGAAAATGGGAAATTTCCGAATTTTTTGAATTTCCGATTTTTTTTTTCGTTTCATTCGGGTTTTTTTCGGAAATTTTGTTTTTCATTTTTTTCCGTATTTTGCTATTTCGGAAATCCGAAAATTCAGAATTTTCGAATTTCCCGAATTTACGAAAAAAGCAAAAAAACGAAAAAAAAATTTTTTTGGTTTTCCTGAATTTACGAAAAAATAAAATAAAACGAATTAAACAAACAAAATTTTTTTTTTAATTTCCGAAAAAATTTAAAAGAAAATACCATAAACGAAAAAAACTATTTTTTTGGCAGTGCACATGTCTAGTACATAGATGTGTAATACATTCATATACTTTTTGTCAGTGTAGGGCAGTGTTTCTCAATTCCTCACCCAACAGGTCAGGTTTTCAGGATTTCCCTCAGATGAAAAGGCTGTGGTGATTACTAAGGCAGTGAAACTGATCAAATCACCTGTGCAAAATAATGGAAATCCTGAAAACCTGACCTGTTGGGGGGGCCTGAGGACTGGAATTGAGAAA
Source organism: Rana temporaria (assembly GCF_905171775.1). Classification (NCBI taxonomy): domain Eukaryota; kingdom Metazoa; phylum Chordata; class Amphibia; order Anura; family Ranidae; genus Rana; species Rana temporaria. Next base: position 168,952,268 of record NC_053493.1, read on the forward strand.
CACTGGTGTAGGGACAGGTTGCTGTTTGGAGCAGGAACAGACTATAATGACACAAATCGTTACATAACAGGTCCACAAAATTCCTTTCAAGCACTGATATAGGTGTACTACTTGCTCTGCAGTACATAGGTGTGTAATACATTCATATACTTTTTGTCAGTGTATGGACAGGTTGCTGTTTGGAGCAGGAACAGACTATAATGACACATATCGTTACCTAACAGGTCCACAAAAGTCCTTTCAAGCACTGGTATAGGTGTACTCTTTGCTCTGCAGTATATAGGTGTAATATACACTTATGATATACTTTTGAATATAGAAAGCATATTATAGTGGATTTGTATTGTGACTGGCGGTGTATTTGGTTACTGCTGAATTTTTGCCTCTTTCGCTGCGTTACCTCTGCTACTAGGGATGAGCTTCGCGTTCGATACGAACGTATGTTCGACTCGAACATCGGTCGTTCGATCGTTCGTCGAAACTCGAACAAAACGGGTCGTTCGCGCCAAATTCGAATGACGCAAAACGTCCCATAATTCACTGCGGCGTTGAGCGCTGATGATTGGCCAAGCATGCTGTATGTCCCGCATGCTTGGCCAATCACCGCGCGTAAAAAACGAAGAGCCATAATTGGCCAAAGCCAGGGTGGCTTTGGCCAATTATGGCTCAGGGTGATTAGTACACGCCCCACACTATAAAAGGCAGCCTGCACGGTGGCCTCGAGTAGTGTGTTCCGGCTTTTGTTAGAGAAGTCAGTCAGACAGTTAGAGAGAGAGAGAAAGATAGAGACACAGTGGGGTAGATTCAGGTAGCAATTGCATCTGCGTAACCATAGTTACGCAGCGCAATTGCTTACTTGCGCTGGCGTCTCGAATGCTCCTGATTCAGGAACCTCGATACGCCGACTGCAGCCTAAGATATGACTGGCATAAGGCTCCTTATGCCGTCGTATCGTAGGCTGCATTCTTACGATGGCCGCTAGGGGGCGTTCCCGTAGTGGTCAGCGTATAGTATGCAAATTGCATACTAACGCCGATTCACAACCCTACGCGAGCCCTGCGTACGCAGTTTACGTAGTTTCCGTTCATCGGGTTCCGCGTAAGGCTGCTCCTGCTATTAGCAGGGGCAGCCAATGCTACGTATACCCGTCGTTCCCGCGTTGCGAATTTAAAATTTAACGTTGTTTGCGTAAGTGAATGGCGCTGGACACCATTTACGTTCACTTTGAAGCAAATGACGTCCTTGCGACGTCATTTGCCGCAATGCACGTCGGGAAAGTTTCCCGACGGAGCATGCGCACTACGCTCGGCGCGGGAACGCGCCTAATTTAAATGATCCACGCCCCCTATGGGATCATTTAAATTACGCGCGCTTACGCCGGGCCTTTTTTTTCCGGAGCGCTTACGCAAATTACGGAGCTACTGCTCCGTGAATCAAGCGTAGCACAGGTAATTTACGGAGGCGCAGCGGCAAAACGGTACGCTGCGCCTCCGTAAGAAAAGCGCAAAGCTACCTGAATCTACCCCAGTGTCTTTTCTACCAGATAGATAGATAGATAGATAGATAGAGCAGGAAGGCTAGTCAGTATAGCTTAATCTACAGTTTGTAGAGAATATATTCACATCCCTAGGAGTTGTCAATATATTTATAAACTGTATAGCGCAGCTAGATCTGCTATTAGTATCTGTCAGGCAGGAGATTGTTCTTCATGCAGCGCTCTAACGTGTTGTATTGCCTGCATTAGGGATTAGCTTAAACGTAGTACTCCGTGTTATTCAAGGTGTGCTAGTTAATTGCCCATACACGCATTACCTGTTACTGCACATGTGCAATTTATTTGCACAGAAACGCAGTCGCTGTTAATGCAAGTGGGCTATTGAATTGCACAGAAACGCAGTCGCTCTTACTGCGTGTGTGCTGTTTAATAGCAACTAAACGCAGTTGGTGTCACTGCGTGTGTGGTGTTACATAGCACCTGAACGCAGTCGCTTTTACTGCGTGTGTGCAGTTTACTAACACCTGAACACAGTCGGTGTGACTGCGACTATTTTGTTATATAGCATCTGAACGCAGTTGCGCTTACTGCGTGTGTGCAGTTTACTAACACCTGAATGCAGTTGGTGTGACTGCGCCTGTTTTGTTACATAGCACCTGAACGCAGTCGCTCTTACTGCGTGTGTGCAGTTTACTAACACCTGAACGCAGTCGGTGGGACTGAGACTATTTTGTTACATAGCACCTGAACGCAGTTGCTCTTACTGCGTGTGTGCAGTTTACTAACACCTGAGCGCAGTCGGTGTGAATGCGAGTATTTTGTTACATGGCACCTGAACGCAGTTGCTCTTACTGCGTGTGTGCAGTTTACAAACACCTGAACATAGTCGGTGTGACTGCGACTATTTTGTTACATAGCACCTGAACGCAGTCGCTCTTACTGCGTGTGTGCAGTTTACTAACACCTGAACGCAGTTGGTGTGACTGCGACTATTTTGTTATATAGCACCTGAACGCAGTCGCTCTTACTGCGTGTGTGCAGTTTACTAACACCTGAACGCAGTCGGTGTCACTGCGACTATTTTGTTACATAGCACCTGAACGCAGTCGCTCTTACTGCGTGTGTGCAGTTTACTAACACCTGAACTCAGTTGGTGTGACTGCGACTATTTTTTTACATAGCACCGGGACGCAGTTGCTCTTACTGCGTGTGTGCAGTTTACTAACACCTGAACGCAGTCGGTGTGACTGCGACTATTTTGTTACATAGCACCTAAACGCAGTCGCTCTTACTGCGTGTGTGCAGTTTACTAACACCTGAACGCAGTTGGTGTGACTGCGACTATTTTGTTACATAGCATCTGAACGCAGTCGCTCTTACTGCGTGTGTGCAGTTTACTAACACCTGAACGCAGTCGGTGTCACTGCGACTATTTTGTTACATAGCACCTGAACGCAGTCGCTCTTACTGCGTGTGTGCAGTTTACTAACACCTGAACGCAGTTGGTGTGACTGCGACTATTTTGTTATATAGCACCTGAACGCAGTCGCTCTTACTGCGTGTGTGCAGTTTACTAACACCTGAACGCAGTTGGTGTGACTGCGTCTGTTTTGTTACATAGCACCTGAACGCATAAATATGACTGGAAGGACAAAGGCAGAGAGTCACGAGGGCAACCAGGCTCTGCATCTAGAGGTAACGCTGGTGGTGGATGTGGTGCATCCTCTTCAGCACGTGGCCGTGGCCGCTCGTCCTTCTTTTTGGGAGCTGGCCGTGTTGAGCCTCAACATGCAGAGAAATTAGTGGAGTGGATGACCAAGCCGTCCTCATCCTCCTCATCCTCTCTCACACAGACTGATCATAGTTTGTCTGGCAAAGCAGCTGCCAAGGCGTCCTCTTCCCTCTGCACAATGGCATCACACAATCCTTCCCTAGTCCCACCGTGTCCTCCTGAGGAGTCCCCCGAACTGTTCCAACACAGTGTTGGGTACATGCTGCATGAAGATGGGCAGCGTTTTGAAGACTCCGATGACGGAACACAGATAGAGGAAGGCATTGATGTGAGCCCAGGGAGAGGGGGTGGCCGAGAGGGACAACAATCTGGGAGTGATGTTCCCCCAGCTGGAGCATACTGCCAGGTTGTCGACAGTAATGATGAGGAGGGAGGGGATGATGAGGTCACTGACTCTACCTGGGTGCCTGATAGGAGAGAGGAGGAGGAGGAGGACGAGGCATAGGCACATCTCCAAAGAGGCAGGATGCCCTCCAGGGGTCAGCTTAAGGGCAGCACACCAACTGCATTACGTGGCACTGCTGTGTCTCAACGGTACAGCAAAAGTTCTTTGGTGTGGGCCTTTTTTGAAACATGTCCATCAGATCGTACCTTTGCTGTTTGCAACATATGTCTCAAGCATATCTCGCGTGGCCAAAACATCACCCGCTTGGGCACCACATGCTTGTCCAGACATATGTCGAGCTGCCATGCAGCTCGTTGGCAAGCATACCAGAAAGACCCACACCAAAGACCAAAGCATACCTCCCCTTGCCCTTCTGTGACCTCTAACCCCACTAGACCCTCAGTCCTCTCTGAAGCCTGCACTGAAGTTGTAGAAATAGGTGTGTCACAACCTAGTAGTGGTAGTACATGCGGGCAATCTACTGATAGTACCAGACAAATTTCCCTGCTGCTTCGCCGAAAAAAGTACACTCCCAGCCATCCTCATGCCCAGCGGTTGAATGCTAGCTTAGCAAAATTACTAGCACTTCAACTGTTACCTTTTCAGTTGGTAGATTCTGCCCCCTTCCGTGAGTTTGTGGAATGTGCGGTACCTCAGTGGCAAGTACCCAAACGCCACTTTTTCTCACGGAAGGCGATTCCGGCTCTCTACCGGCATGTGGAAGGCAATGTCCATGCCTCGCTGGACAGGGCGGTCAGTGGTAAGGTGCATCCTACCGCTGACTCATGGTCCAGCAGGCATGGACAGGGACATTACCTGTCTTTTACGGCCCATTGGGTGACTCTGCTGGCAGCTGGGAAGGACGCAGGGCAAGGTACAGTAGTTTTGGAGGTTGTTCCGCCACCACGCCTCCAAAACACTTCTACTGCTTGTGACACACCTTTCCCCTCCACCCCCTCCTCTTCTTCTTCCTCTGTGGCCTCTTCCTGTTGTGATGTTTGCTCAGAACCAGCCGTGCTCCGTAGGCGTACGAGGGGCTACGCAGGAATGCAGGCCAAGAGATGCCATGCGGTGCTAGAGCTGGTATGCTTGGGAGACAGGAGCCACACTGGGGAAGAGGTTCTTTCAGCTCTGCAGGGGCAGGCTCAGAGGTGGTTGACGCCACGCCAGCTGAAGCCTGGAATGGTGGTCAGCGATAATGGCACCAACCTCCTCTCTGCCCTGCGACAGGGAAAACTCACCCATGTGCCCTGTTTTGCGCATGTTCTCAATTTGGTGGTGCAGCGGTTCTTGGGCATGTACCCGGGCTTACAGGATGTCCTGAAGCAGGCCAGGAAAGTCTGTGTGCATTTCCGGAGGTCATATAATGCCACTGCTCGGCTGACAGACCTCCAGAGGGAATACAACCTGCCCAAGAACCGCCTAATCTGTGACATGCCCACCAGATGGAACTCTGCGTTGGCCATGCTGCAGCAGCTGCACACGCAGCAGAGGGCCATCAATGAGTACCTGTGCCAATATGGCAGCAGAACAGGCTCAGGGGAGCTTGGTTTTTTTTCACCACGCCAGTGGGCCTTGATCAGGGATGCATGCACTGTCCTGTCACCATTTGAGGAGGCCACGAGGATGGTGAGCAGTGACAGTGCATGCATCAGTGAGACTGTCCCGCTTATTCACATGTTGGAGCACACCCTACGTGGAACAATGGACAGGGCCCTTGAGTCAGAACAGAGGGAGGAAGAGGAGGACTTCCTTACCTCTCAAGGCCCCCTTTATCCAGACACTGTTCCTGCTTGCCCACCTAGAACACAGGAAGAGGAGGAGGAGGAGGAGGATTGTATCAGCAGCATGGAGGTGGAGCCTAGCACTCAGCATCAACAGCAGCAGTCTTCAAGGGATCATTTACAGTCCCAAGGAACACGTGGACTTTTACGTGGCTGGGATGAGGTGGCTGCGGATCCTGTCGTCCTCAGTGACCCAGAGGACTCTGCCCCGAATGCCTCTGCAAACCTACGCTGCATGGCCTCCCTGATCCTGCAAAGCCTGCGTAAGGATCCTTGTGTACGTGCTATCAAGGAGAGGGATCATTACTGGCTGGCAACTCTCCTTGATCCACTTTACAAGAGTAAGGTAGCGGACCTTATGTTGCCATCGCAGAGGGAGCAGAAGATGAAACTTCTGCGGGAGGCCTTGCAGAAGGGTCTGTGCAATGCGTTCCCAGAACCGGGGGGATTACCAAAACCTGGCCCTGGACAACGTCTTGCTGAGGCTTCGGTGAGTCAGAGAAGGAGCGGTGGAGAAGGTGGCCGTCTGACCGATGCGTTCAGTCAATTTTTTAATCCGCAGCCCCAAGGTCTGACCGGTTCCAGCAACCATCGCCAGCGTCTGGTTTACATGGTCCGGGAATACCTAGCGGCAAGATCCGACTTGGACACCTTCCCCACGGAAAATCCTCTGGCTTACTGGGTCTTGAGGATGGATCACTGGCCAGAGCTTGCACAGTACGCAATTGAGCTACTGGCTTGCCCTGCATCCAGTGTTCTTTCAAAACGCACATTCAGTGCTGCTGGAGGCTTTGTGACCGATCACAGGGTGCGCCTCTACACCGACTCTGTTGATCGACTGACCTTCATCAAAATGAATCAGGCTTGGATCAACACCAGCTACCAAGCACCTGATGCTGATGTTACTGAATAATAATTTTTTGTTGAAATGTCAGATCCCTTTGAGACTGCTGATGCTGAGTGACTGTCCTGTTATGCTGCTGATGGAAAGTAAGAAATGTTGTTTTTCTGTGCTCCGCCACCAGTGCCTAAGGCCTAATTTTTCTGCCCCTGTTTAACAGGGGCACCTAATAACAATTTTTGATGCAATACTTTGCATGTGGCTCCTTGTTGCACTCCAATTAAAGATATTGGGAGGGGTTGCAGTGTTGTGTTGTGCCTAAGGCCTAATTTTTCTGCCCCTGTGTAACAGGGGCATCTGATACCAATTTTTGATGCAATACTTTGCATGTGGCTCCTTGTTGCGCTCCAATTACAGATATTGGGATGGGTTGCAGTGTTGTGTTGTGCCTACGGACAAATTTTTGTGCCCCTGTGTAACAGGGGCGTCTAATAACAATTTTTGATGCAATACTTTGCACGTGGCCTAAGGCACAATTTTTGTGCCCCTGTGTAACAGGGGCGTCTAATAACAATTTTTGATGCAATACTTTGCGTGTGGCTCCTTGTTGCGCTCCAATTACAGATATTGGGAGGGGTTGCAGTGTTGTGTTGTGCCTACGGACAAATTTGTGTGCCCCTGTGTAATAGGGGCGCCTAATAACAATTTTTGATGCAATACTTTGCACGTGGCTCCTTGTTGCGCTCCAATTACAGATATTGGGAGGGGTTGCAGTGTTGTGTTGTGCCTACGGACAAATTTTTTGTGCCCCTGTGTAAAAGGGGCGTCTAATAACAATTTTTGATGCAATACTTTGCACGTGGCTCCTTGTTGCACTCCAATTAAAGAAATTGGGAGGGGTTGTAGTGTTGTGTTGTGCCTAAGGCCTAATTTTTCTGCCCATGTTTAACAGGGGCGCCTGATAACAATTTTTGATGCAATACTTTGCACGTGGCTCCTTGTTGCGCTCCAATTACAGATATTGGGAGGGGTTGCAGTGTTGTGTTGTGCCTACGGACACATTTTTGTGCCCGTGTGTAACAGGGGCGCTTAATAACAATTTTTGATGCAATACTTTGCACGTGGCTCCTTGTTGCGCTCCAATTACAGATATTGGGAGGGGTTGCAGTGTTGTGTTGTGCCTACGGACATATTTTTGTGCCCCTGTGTAACAGGGGCGCCTAATAACAATTTTTGATGCAATACTTTGCACGTGGCTCCTTGTTGCGCTCCAATTACAGATATTGGGAGGGGTTGCAGTGTTGTGTTGTGCCTACGGACACATTTTTGTGCCCCTGTGTAACAGGGGCGCCTAATAACAATTTTTGATGCAATACTTTGCACGTGGCTCTTTGTTACGCTCCAATTACAGTATGTTTGAGGGGTGCCCTTTTTTCTACAATTTTGCTTTCACAAAAAAATAATGGCCCCCCCCCACCACCCCTAAAATAATCAAGATATTGTTGCCACACAGCACGTGCGCAAGCAGTATTAAATTACTTTGTTCTTATAATAATTTCATGTTGTGCGGGACATTTCTAAGCATGTGCCACTACTATAGACACACAGCAGGTGTGATATTTGAAGGAATTTTTCATTTTTTTTTTTTCACTTTAAGCATCATTAAAATCGCTGCTCCGGAAAAACGGCCGTTTAAAAAAAAAAAAATTCCATTGATACATGTTCCCTGGGGCAAGACCCGGGTTCTGAACGACGTTTTCCAACATTAAATTGAATATTGGTCTTTAAAATTAGCGTTTTTGAATTTGAACGTTCGAGTCCCATAGACTTCAATGGGGTTCTAAATGTTCGCGCGAACCCGCTGTCTGTTCGAACGTTCTGGTGCGAACCGAACCCGGGTGTTCGGCTCATCCCTATCTGCTACATGCATTAAAATTTCATGAAAAAAAGTTGCGTGGGTCTCAACAGCCGTCCATGGACGTTCCGCAGCTAACCTGGGGAGTCGGTGAGTCAAATCCTGTTCCTGTTGTCCCACTCACCACCCCCGTGCCCCTTGTTGCTCCCATTTTGAAAAGGGCACCGGACGCTATAGTGCTGCCGGGACGCAGAGACCCACAGATCTTGCCCAATTTGGCTCGCCTACAATGTGTGGTGGTCCAGAAGGTTGCCACGAGTACGGGTACGAATACCCATATGTGCCACCCCCTCTCCTTTACCAGATTGATCAGGAGAGAGAGGGATGGTGCCAAAACGCTGTATGGGGGCGTTTGAATGTCCCAAAAGAAAACGTGAGACCCCCCCTATGCCTTTGTATGTGTGGGGAAACGTTTTGAAGACTGTCTCAGAGACTGGAGCTGGGGCAGGCATATCTATCGAGATCGGGTCGTGTTGAAGTGCCCCGGGAAGGCGGATCAGATCTTCTCGGTGACATCAATGACCACAAGAGGGGACACTGTTATTTTGCCTGACCCTCGATTTTACAAGTAGGCCAGATGACTGCTTTGCCTGACCTACTAACTTTAAAGAAGTTTTGGACAGGGGTTTTTGCCCCCACTCAAGTTTTTTTTCCCAGTTTTCCCTTTTCCCCCTGGCCTCTCCGGATCCATATCACGGCTTATATGCAGAACTTCGGGGGGGTTGGGTTCAATCAGTTAGATTGGGACCTTGCCAACTTCTCCACAGCAGTACCGGAAGATTCAGTGAGAAAAGAAATGTTCTTGCAACGGTAAAAATCAATGCTCGGCATTTACATTTCAAACTCTTTGGGAGGAAGGGAAATTTCACACTCGGGCTCCAGGGTGCAGTCTCACTTCCGACTTCAGAGAATTGTACATAGATAGAAATTTTATAATATATCAGGATGTATATTTTGTGTATGTTCTCTTTTATATTTCCTATGCAGGTTCCTGGACCCACCTACTATCGACACTGCAGAGAATGGGCAGCATAGATATATAGGGCTGTGTATGTGTGTAATTTCATATGTTATTTAAATTGTAATTCAATGTTTACAATTTTGTTTTCTTTTCTTTTTCCTACTTTTCTATACTGTTAGCAAGTATCAGGCTGGCATTCAGGCTTGAATGCCTTAGGACACTGGGAACAGTGTCAATTCAAGTGGGGGGAGTATGTAGCGCCCCCTTACTTTCAGTAAAGGCGCTACGCTAAAGTTAGTGGGGGAATGAGAGAGATAAGTTGCTCTCATTCCTGATTGTGTTAAATTTGGGCTGCTGTCATTCCTGAACTGTCCTGTGGGTCAGTCTGTGCTCCAGGGATGCGATCCCATCCCTGGGTGGCAGTTGGCGCAAGAGGGGTTCGGGCAGAGACACTTTTCCCCAGCAGCCAATTAGAGGAGTGTTTCCCTCGCGGGGCATGCTGGGGGAGGGTATATCTGTGGCAGACGTCATATTTCTTGGTTCTTCGCGGGTTCCTGGTTCAAGGTGCGGCACCCACCTTTAGGGTGTGCACACATCACGGGCCCCACCACTATGGCCTACCTGGCCTGGGGTCGCACGCAACGCGGAGTTCCTGACTCTAGGCTCTCATGGCCTGGAGCAACTGATGCTACCAAGGGGCCCCAGTGACTTACTGGGTCCCCAGCTCTACTGAAGAGATCCTAAGCTACGTGCTGTGCGGTGGGGGATCGGCTCAAGGAGAACCCGGAGGCAGGTTGTCTGCGAGACTTGAACGAACCATCGGGGATCTGGTGACCGGAACACTGACAGGTACACATGCACTGTCATCCGGTGACCCCAATGTAATTGACTGGAAGGATTGGCTCTGTTGTTCACATTGTCAGCATTGAGCCTGTGGCAGAGGCCTCATCTGGCATCTTAAAGCGGGGGTTCACCCGCACATGACACTTTTTCCCCTTAGATGGATGCTCGTTTACGAGATGCATCTTCTCCGCCGCTTCCGGGTATGGGCTGCGGGACTGGGCGTTCCTATTTTGATTGACAGTCTTCCGAGAGGCTTCCGACTGTGGTTGCATCCATCGCATCGCGATTTTCCGAAAGAAGCCGAACGTCGGTGCGCAGGCGCAGTATAGAGCCACACCGACGTTCGGCTTCTTTCGGCTAATAGTGATGCGATGGATGCGACCGTCGGAAGCCTCTCGGAAGACTGTCAATCAAGAAGGAACGCCCGCTCCCGAAGACCCATACCCGGAAGCGACGGAGAAGATGCATCTCGAAAACGGTAAGTACGGCTCATATTTTAAAACAACTAGCCGATTCCCCTAGACAAAACGAGCATCCATCTAAGGGGAAAAGAGAAAAAAAAACATAATTGGGTGAACTCCCGCTTTAATTTAATCGAATCAGAGCCAAGATCGTGGCAGGGACTTGTTCCTTCCAGCAACTTTAAAGTGACACTTCGGTTGCCAGTCTCGTGGCAGGAGTCTGTCCGGAGGCACTTCACCCACTCTGGCTGGAGTGGCAATGAACTGTGTGTACTACTACTGAAAGCAGGATTGCTTTCTTTTCTATCCACGGCCTGATACTGCAAAGTTCCTTTACTTCATCAACCTTTTCTTTCTACCTCAAGTTGATGTTGGCCGTGTTGGGCCGAGAAATAAAGCATTCAGAAAACCTTATTCGCTGATTGGACATTCGTTTACTACTCTACTCACTACCATCCTCTTCTTATTCACTCTTGAGAAGAGGAGAATAAGGGGGGATATGATCAACATGTACAAATATATAAGAGGTCCATACAGTGAACTTGGTGTTGAGTTATTCACTTTACGGTCATCACTGAGGACAAGGGGGCACTCTTTACGTCTAGAGGAAAAGAGATTTCACCTCCAAATACGGAAAGGTTTTTTCACAGTAAGAGCTGTGAAAATGTGGAACAGACTCCCTCCAGAGGTGGTTCTGGCCAGCTCAGTAGATTGCTTTAAGAAAGGTCTGGATTCTTTCCTAAATGTACAGAATATAACTGAGTACTAAGATTTGTAGGTATAGTTGATCCAGGGTAAATCCGATTGCCTCTCGGGGGATCAGGAAGGAATTTTTTCCCCTGCTGTAGCAAATTGGATCATGCTCCGCTGGGGTTTTTTGCCTTCCTCTGGATCAACTGTGGGTATGGAGTTGGGTGTATAGGATTTTACTGTGTTTTTTTATTTTGTTTTTTGTGGTTGAACTGGATGGACTTGTGTCTTTTTTCAACCTGACTAACTATGTAACTATGTAACTATCACCCCTAGACAACAATTAGAGGTAACTTAATACGCCAATCCCCAAAACAACCAGCGGCTCCTGAGGGGGTAGCGCTACAATTGTAATGCGATTGAGACCCCTATAATCTAAACAAGGTCTCAGTTCACCACTCTTCTTTTTCACACAGAAAAAGCTAGCACCAGCAGGAGCTGAGGATTTGCGGATGAAACCCCAGAAAAGTGAATCTGCAACATAGACCGCCATGGCTTTATCCTCAGAGACAGACAAAGAGTAAAGATGGCCACGAGGAGGAATGACACCAGATTGAAGGTCAATAGCGCAATCATAGAACCGGGGTGGAGGCAAAATACTGACCTGCCCTTTGTCAAAGACATCACTAAATTCATGGCATTCTTCTGGCAATGAAGAGAGTGCTTTCAGGGAGCTCCACATCACTCCTGTTAAATCATCCGATTTTTGGAGCTTTTCTGCGCAGATTTTGGGTGTTGAAGCTCCGGTCCTAGTGGGGGAACGCCTGGTCATGAGAAAGGGGGCGACGAAACCCGGCCACCAGACCACAAAGAGCCAGCGCCAGACCCACTCCACACGAGGCTCAGACGCGGGCCCCGCCGCCGCCATCTTGCCCTCCCCTCCTTCCTCCAAGAGTGCTAAAACAAGCTAGTAAGTTGGCCAACGCTGTGGTGGCTGCACAGGACATCCGTGCGGAGGTTCACCTGCCTGCCCCTCCGGTTCAGGATGCTACACAGGAGGCGATCACACACCCGATCCTGGAGGCGATTAACGCCAGCAAGGCCGCGGTCATGGTAAGCATAGACCATCTGGCTACTGAGTGCACCCTGATCAGGCATGACCTAGACAAGATCAGGGGGAGACTTACAGAGGCAGAGGAGAGAACTTCTGGAGTGGAGGATGCGACACAGGCACAAGGTAACCAGCTGACTGAACTACAGGCCATGGTGAAGTTATTACAGAACCGTGCTGATGATGCTGAGGACAGACAGAGAAGGAACAACGTCCGCGTGGTGGGATTGCCGGAGGGGGCTGAGGGTCCCTAGTCTACCACCTTTGCAGAGGCCTTTTTCAAGCAGCTACTGAATTTGGGGGATCGACCTCCAACATATGTGGTGGAAAGGGCACACAGGGTGCCCACTGGCAGACGACCCCCTGGTGACTACCCACGTCCCTTTTTGGTGAGGTTCCTGAACTACAGGGATCGTGATATGATCCTAGCTGCATCCAGGAAGACCCAAGAGCTGAAGTATGAGAATGCCAGGGTGATGCTTTTTCCTGACTTTGCGGTGGAAACGCAGAGAAGACGGCGCTCGTTTAATGATGTCAGGAGAAGATTGCGTGAGAAGAATATTCAGTACAGCATGCTATACCCCAGCAAACTGCGGGTTCAACATCAGGGTGCTGTGAAGTTTTTTGATAACCCGCTTGATGCCTGTGACTGGCTGGACAGGAATCCTTGATGAGGCTGCATTTCAAGATGAGTATTAGTTTCTCTCAACTGCTTCTATTGTGCCTTAGATGGCTACTCTTTGGGGTGGCATGTTGAGCTCGGTGAAGGGGCCATTGTGTTCTTTTCATTTGCCAGCTGCACTTTGTCTTATTTTTTTTATTTTTTTGCTGATTACCAAAGCCGCATATATTTTCTTTCTTGTTTTTTTAATTTATTTTTGTATGCTGTGCGGCCTGAGAGTTTGGTTTTGTTCATTTTGGCCCTATCTGAGCTATGAGCCCTGACGCCACTAGATGGCAGCAGTTTACTGCTTTTCCTTCTATTCCTACATTGAGAACCAAGTTTTTTTCATAAGTTACTGATTTCATTGCTCCCAATTTTTAACTGTTATGTGGAGCTCTCTGGAGCCCAGGAAGACTATCTGATTGCACTGTTGGACAAGTGATCGTTCGGAGGACCTTCCAGCAACATCTGATTTTTTAGGTGTTTTGCGTTGTTTTTTGGGGTTTTGAAGCTGCATACCAGACAATGGGTTTTCTTGAAGCTTTTTTTCTTCAAGGTTTATTTTTTATTTTTTGTTGGTTCTGGTATAATAGCAGGGGGGGGGGTTGTTTTGTTTTGGGATATTCGCTACTCAGTTCCCGGTCCTCGATTAGTGTGGGCCTCTCTCCAACTCTTGAAGATGTTATTTGCCTTTGACTTTGGGGTATTTTTGATATGCACCTGGGATATGTTTTTCATATGGGAATATGGCTAAAGTGATTAAATTAGTCTCTTGGAATGTGAGAGGTCTAAATAGTAAATTTAAGAGGGCCTCGATGTTCCAATATCTAAAAGTGGTAAAGCCGCATATTGTCCTTTTGCAGGAGACTCACCTGGATGGTAGCAGAATTCTGGCCTTACGTAAACACTGGATTTCATGCCACTTATTCTACTTTTGCCAGGGGCGTGTCTATACTTATTAGTAGGGCACTTTCCTGTACGATCCACCAGGTGATCACTGATCCGGGGGGGGGGGGGGCGGTATGCGGTTGTGGTTTTGGATATAGGTAATTGAAAAATGTTACTTGTCAATGTTTATGTGCCACCTCCTTTTAATGTGCAATTATTGTATGACCTGTTTGTGAAGCTGGCGCCTCATGCGCATCTCCCGCTTCTGATGATGGGGGACTTCAATGCCACATTGGCGGCGTTGGATTCCTCTAATCCTGGGAGGGGGGGGGGGTCGGTAGAATTGTTGTCCTGGGCATCTATGGCTGGTTTGACTGAGATATGGAGATCTAGGAATCCTACTACAACACGTTATTCTCACCTTTCTCAGTCGCATCGATCCTCAGCTAGGATTGATCTGGCATCTGGGAATCAGGCCATGCTGTCTTATGTGAGGGGGACGGACTATTTGGCGGATGGCCTATCGGATCATGACCCACTCTCCGTCTCCTTGCTCTTCCCGGCTGTTGGGGGGGTGCCGAGTTGGAGACTGTCCCCGGGTTGGTTACAAGAGGATCAGGTCTCTTCACATTTGTTGGAGGCGTTTAATGACTATTGGGCCCTGAATGCGGACTCGGCTGACCCGGCAGTTGTGTGGGATGCCTTTAAAGCGGTGATCCGAGGTGAGTCTATCACGGCCATTAAGAGGGTGTGGGTATATCAGAATGCTGACATTCAGGGGCTGCAGGATAAGGAGAGGGAGTGTGCGAATGTGCATGCTGCTGATCATACGGATGCCTCTTATACTGCCTTATTGGAGGCTAGGCGTCGGCTCTTTATGCACTGTAATGACCTGGCACATACTGAGGCCAAACATAGAGCGAATTCATTGGGACAAAAATGGAAAATTGCTGGCTAGGCTGGTGGCGGACCAGAATCACATTGAACATATATCAGTAATCAGAGGTTTGAATGGCGACTTAGTTAGTGACCCGACTGCTATTTTAGCCGAGTTCCAGGCGTATTTTTCAACCCTGTACGCCCCGATTCCGCCATATGACCCTTCTGCCCTGGGAGACTTGCTGGGGAACCTGACACTTCCCAGGCTGTCCGAGGATGATCGGGCATGCCTTGGATGCCAAAATTACCAACAAAGAGGTGGTTTTGGCAATATTTGCCTTCCCGCCTAATAAAGCACCTGGTCCGGACGGATTCCCGGCGGATTTTTACAAATTGTATGCTGATCAATTGGCCCCCAGGCTTACGGCCTTGTTGGATTACTGTCCACAAAAAAAGGCGCTTCCGGCCTCAATGCTTGATGCCTATATAATCTTATTGCTTAAGCCAGGCAAGGACCCGTTAGAGTGCTCGTCATATAGACCAGGGGTCTCCAAACTTTCTAAACGGGGGGCCAGTTTACTGTCCCTCAGACTTTGGGGGGGCCGGACTGTGGCCATTTTGAGTAGAAAAGGTCCCAACGTCAGTGGGAATAAACAATGCACCATCTTTTATGTCAGTGGGAAGAATTGTGCTCTATCATTGGTGTCATTGGGCCCTGATTGTTGGTGTCATTGGGTGAGATTGTGCTCCTTTGTTGGTGGGAGGAGTTGTGCCCCATCACTGATGTCAGTTGGGGGAACTGTGCCTCATTGTTGGTATTAGTGGATGACATGGTGCCCCAAGGGCCTGATAAAAGCAAGCAAAGGGCCACATCTGGCCCCCGGGCCGCAGTTTGGAGACCACTGATATAGACCCATTGCCTTACTGAACATGGACCTTAAAATTCTGACAAAAGTGTTGGCGAGGAGACTTGCTGTGGTTATTTCCTCACTGGTGGATGTTGACCAGACAGGGTTTATGCCGGGCAAGTCCACCGATACCAACTTGAGACGTCTTTTCATGCATTTGCAGCTTCCTAATTTGGATTGGGCCACTAGAGTAATTGTCTCTATTGATATAGAGAAGGCTTTTGACTCAGTGGACTGGCATTTTATGCATACAGTCTTTGAGTGCATGGGCTTTGGTCAGTCTTTTAGGCAGTGGATTTCACTATTGTATAGCACACCTAGGACAGCTATTCGTATGGGAGGTCATTCCTCCGAGTATTTCTCGGTAGGTAGGGGCACCAGGCAGGGGTGCCCATTGACACCTTTCCTGTTTGCGCTCATGATGGAGCCACTGGCGGTAGCATTGAGGGCATCAGAGGATGTTAAGGCAATCAGGGTGGGTAGCATTGATGAAGGATTGTCACTTTATGCTGATGATCTCTTGCTGTTTTTACGAGATCCGGGGGAGTCGTTAGAGGCCGCCTTGGATATTATGAACACATTTACCTAATTTTCCAGGTAAAAGGTTAATTGGGGTAAATCGTCCATATTACCTTTAGATGAAGGGGCTAGAGCAAAGGCCAATTCAAATTTACCACTAAAGTGGGTTTCACAGATAACCTATCTGGGGGTGAAGGTGACAGCAAGCGTGGCAGACTATATGTCTCTTAATTTGTTGCCCCTTTTGATATTTTTTAACCAAATGGAGCAGGGTTGGCAAAAGCTTCCTTTATCCTTGATGGGCAGAGTTAACCTTCTAAAGATGAAAATTCTCCCGGTTATCCTGTATTTTTTGAGGAATGCTCCGGTCTGGATACCGAAGTCCTTCTTTAAGAAACTGGACAGTATCACCAGTTTGTTTCTCTGGGCACCCAAAATGCCTAGAGTAGGATTGAAGGACCTGTGGGAGCCTTGGGGGCAGGGGGGGCTGGCGCTGCCTGACTGGCGTAAGTATTACTTGGCTGGTCAGTTGGTTTTTGTGCATAGATGGTTGATCTCGGATGTGGGGGACTCGGCTACTGTGCTGGAAGCGGCCCATTTGGGTTCCTACGAGTCCCTTCGTTTGGCTATTCATAAGGGCACTGGTCGGGATCTCCCTCTAAGGCCCCGTACACACGACCAAACATGTATGCTGAAACTGGTCCGCGGGCCAGTTTCAGCATACATGTTCGGTCGTGTGTAGGCGCGAGCAGGCCGAATTCCAGCAAACATTTGCCCGCCGGGTCTTTTCCCAGCAGACAAATATTCCTGGACGTGTTTTAAAACCGTCCGCTGGAATCCTGCCCGCTCGGACATGTACGGTCGTCCCTCGCATGCGTCGAATGACTTCGACGCATGCGTGGAAGCCTTTAAATGGCAGGCCCGCCCACGTCGCCACGTCATCGCCGCGGCGACGACGCGGACACGCCCCGCGTAATGTTTACGCGCGGACTTCTGTACGATGGTTAGTACAACCATCGTACAGAAGCCCTCTGGCAGGCATGTACGGTGAAAACGGTCCGACGGACCGGTTTCACCGTACATGTTTGCTCGTGAGTACTCGGCCTTACGGATTCTATGAAGGCTACTGTTAAGCCTTGGGAGGAGGTGGTGACGCTAGCTTGTCCAAGTTATAAGGGATTTTCCCCTTCAACCCCCCTGTGGATGAACCTGAAGTTGCGGCAGTTCTATGAGTTTGATGATGCTATGGAGTGGGCATCTAAGGGGGTTAAATTGCTTAAGGATATTACTCGAGATGGGGTACTTTTTGACGTTCGACCAATTGAAGGCCAAACACGATCTTCCTAACGCACAATTTTTTCGATATCTCCAGCTAAGGCATGAATTTCAGACCCAGTTTAGAACAGAGAGTGTTGAATCTTTCCCTTCTAGATTGGAGGATTTGCTTATGACATAAGACCTGCCCAAGACCTTGTCGGTGACATACAAAGGGCTATTTAAAATTAGTCCCAAGGCCTTACTCAAGTGCAGAGAGAGGTGGGAGGCGGAGGTTCCGGGTATACAGGGGGAGGAGTGGGATGATATGTGGGACCGTCCATTTCAATATTTGGTGGCTGCTAGGGACTGGCTTATACAGTTTAAGTTCTTACATAGAGTGTACTATACCCCTGCCCTTTCGATATACCCCTCGGTGCCCTCAGAGTGTTGGAGGTGCACGTTTGCTCCGGCGGATGCGCATCATATATTTTGGGGCTGCTCCCAGATCCCAGTTCGGCTCGTCTGATAGTCTTCTAGTGTTCCGCCTATCACACGAGCCGAACTAGGGGGGCGGGACCTTGCACACAGCTCCGTGACATATGATACAAGCGCCAGAGGACAGAGGGAGGGGAGCGCCGTTTATATAATTTACAAGGCCTGTGCTTTGTTTGTTCCAACATCTGTTGCCACAGGTAACACCAGACTATTTTCTGATGTGTTTTTAGCAAGTCTGGAAACGCAGAGCAAACATAACACAGAGTTGTAGCCTACGGCATAGTTTCTAGTTGTCCCTTATTTAGAGTGCCTGTCCCTCTTCTGGAATCAAATCCATTTGTCCCTCATTCCAAAAGGTTCCTCTTTTAGACCTGAAATAAATATACTGTCAATATAGTGTAGTGTTTCAGTCAAGGAAAAGGGGTGCTGTGTAATGTAAAGGGGTGCAGTGATGCAGGGTGCTGTGTAATGTAAAGGGGTCCAGTGATGCAGGGTGCTGTGTAATGTAAAGGGGTCCAGAGGTGCAGAGTGCTGTGTAATGTAAAGGGTTCCAGTGATGCAGGGTGATGTGTAATGTAAAGTGGGCCAGTGATGCAGGGTGCTGTGTAATGTAAAGGGGTCCAGAGCTGTGGGGTGCTGTGTAATGTAAAGGGGTCCAGAGCTGTGGGGTGCTGTGTAATGTAAAGGGGTCCAGAGGTGCAGTTGTGGAGAGGGGGCATACAGTAGTGACAAAGAGATATTGAAAGATGCAGGGGGCACAGTAAGGTGTTTTTACATTTTAACGTGGGGGGGGCACTTTTAACCCCCGCTTGCGGTCGAAGAAAGGGTAAAATGCGACTGTGTATCGCTGCTGCTGAAGCACCCCCCCCCCCTGAAAAAATTTCAGCGGACGCCCATGGCTATGGGTGATAGAAAATTACACATTAACCAGATGAGTCAGTAAAGGGTTACAGTGGTGGCTGAGCAGTGATACAGAGATTTGTAGAGGGGAATGGAGTGTGTAAGGGGTGATGATAGTGTAGAGGGGGAGTAGAAGTTACATTGGATAGGGGGATGGGAGATTTATAGCAGAATTGAGGGGGGAAATGAGACTAGAAGAGAGAGTGAGAAGTTGCACTGGATAAGATAAAAGACCTGAATCTAGGTGATAGGCTGTGTCTGTGTCAGGAAGGCAGAGTGGGAGGGAGGGGGGAGAGCAGAAATGAATACACAGGCTGGGGGCAGTGAGTTGGAGGAACAATCCACTATTAGACAGAAAAGGAGAGTACATGACTGATGTATAACAGATGGAATTCTTCCCACTTTACCCCAAAATCCTCCCACCATTCCTCTTAACTATAGTAATTGAGACCACACCAGTGCTGGAGTTATAAAAGGCCGTAGCAGCCTAATTTATTAAACCAATATATATATATAAATATATATAAATAACTCAATAACATAAAATACCATAAATAAAATAAACTCTGTTAACAAAACCATAAATCTAACTAGTGTTCATCTAAGCAGGAACTCAATACCCCTATGAGGGGAAAACCATAATGCACTGCGGTAACTAACAGTGTATTGATAGGCCTCCTGCCGACAAACTGGCCCAGAGACAGCCCACTGACCGCAGTGCCCCATTACCACTTCCCAGCTAACCTTTGTTAGCTGCAAACCATTATCGAGACCCATAGCAACGATGGGTCCCCAAAACTCCTCCTTCTGCCATATCTTCCCTCTCCTGCCAAGACCAACACCCGCCACAGCACCCAAGAGGAACAACCTTACCCTTGGGCGCCCCTCCACACTTGAAGGGCTCTCTGCACTCCATCCTGCAACCCCAACACCCAAAGGTCAATGCCCACCTCATTCAAGTGAACCCCGTCACCCCTTAAATACCTCCAAGTGTCCTGCTCCAATTCTAGGTGTCTTTGGCCAGACTCACAAATTTCTTGTTCAATAGAGGGCATAGAGTAACCTTTGGCCACAAACCTAGTAGCGAGTTCCTGAGACTGCACCAAATAATCTGACTCCAATGTACAGTTTCTCCGGAGCCTAATGAATTGGCCACGTGGTATATTACATAGCCACAATCGATGGTGGCAGCTATTCAAAGGAATATACCCATTGCGGTCCACTGTTTTAAAGTGATTCTTAGTGACCAATCTAGAACCAGATTTAGATATTTCCAAGTCAAGAAATGTTACCTGATCTTTGGAAACCGTCCAGGTCAAAAATATACCCTTGTCATTGGAATTTAGCTTAGTCATAAACAACTCCAACGAGGGCATATCGCCCTCCCAAATCAACACCAGATCGTCTATATATCTGCGGTAGCAGAGAAGTTGAGTAGGCATATCATGGAAAATCGCATCTCGCTCTCAGTGGGCCATAAACAAATTGGCCACACTGGGAGCGAAACAAGCTCCCATGGCTACCCCACAACGTTGGAGGAAGAATTCTTTATCAAACCAAAAGTAATTCTTCAACAAGCAAAATTGCAAACTATCCAAAAGAAAACGCACATGTTCAGAATCCAGATCTGTGGACTCCAATGCCCAAGCAACCGATGCCAAGGCTGCATCATGCCCAATAATGGTGTACAATGACCCCACATCGTCGGTCACTAATATGGTATTAGATGTACAAGGGATGGAGCTCAAGATTTGAATAATCTGCTTAGTGTCTCGTAGATACGCAGGCACCTTGCAGACTAAAGGCTGCAAAAACACATCTAAATATTGCCCTAACCGTGATGTAATGGAATCAATTCCATTTACAATCGGGCGGCCCGGAGGCCGCTCAGCGTTTTTATGCAGTTTGGGCAAGAAATATATTATCGGAGTCCGACAGTAAAATGGGTCAAGGTAAGCAGCCTCCTTTTTGCTAAGGATACCCGATTCCTTACCTCCTTCTATCAAGAGATGGAGGTCATTTTTGTAATTCACCATAGGGTCACAACGTAGCAAAAGGTAGGTATTTCGGTCCCCCAGCAGCCTTCTCATCTCCTCATAATAATACGTTTTGCTGAGGACCACCAGACCCCCCCCCCCCTTATCCGCTGGGCGAATTACAATCTCATTGCGTTTTTCCAATGAAGCAATACCCCGCTGGATACATTGTGAATCCTTTACTTTTTTAATTTGTAAACTCTCCAAACCTTTACAAACCATATTCCGGAAGACATCCAGATGTTTGGTATCAGTGTATTGGGGGTTAAAAACTGACTTATTTCTTAAATTAGAATGATTAGAAGTCACAACTGGAACAATTCTCTCAACAGGGTTGGATAAGAAATATTTTTTTAAATTTAAATTTCTTACATACTTCTGTACATTCACATACGTCTCAAACTTATTTAAATTACGTATGGGAGCAAATTTAAGGCCTTTATCCAGCACTCGTATCTCATCACCAGTGAGAGTAACCCCACTGAGATTAAAGATCCCAGTGCCAATTACGGCCTTGGCCTTTTGGATTCGTCTCCCCCCTCTGACTCCTCTTGGTTTTTTCTTTTGGACCTGGGTTGCCCTAGAGGGGCCAGAGCCGGGGGAGGAGGGTACGGATAAGGGGGCGACTCCCTCCATTCTCTGGTCCAAGTTGGTGGGAAGGGTGGAGGGCCCCTCCAAGGGGTCCTCCCCTGCCCTAAAAAATGTTGTTGATTAGTGGGAGGGGGTCCATCCCAATAATTCTGTAATGGTGCGTAATAGTTAGAGGTGGGCAATGGGGGGGGAATTCCAGAAGGCAGGGCACCTCCACCCCTCATATGACCCCTCCCTCTATTGGACACAGTTTTCCATGGTGGGGTTTCCTGCGTAACAGGAACATAGGTTGACCTCCCTCCTGGGTGGCCTCCCTTACCCCTACCGTTCTTATTTTTACCCCTTCCCTTGGATTGACCAGTTCCCCTACCGGTAGGTGTACCCTGTCCTGTGGGGGTCCTGTCCCGAGTGGGGTTAGTAACCCAAAAGGTCTGTGCCTCCTGCACCCCTGGGGTAGGTACTGGCTCTAACGTATCCATTGGCAGGGGCTGTGTAGATGCCCCTGTAAAGAGCTCATAGATTGCCACTTATATACAAAGTCCTCTACGTCACGCAAGAATTTCTTACGTTTTTTCTCCTGGGTGTCTTTGTCCCATTTGACAAGTTTATTTTTAAGTTCCCCAGAGAGACGCAAGAACTCTGGAGTCTCCTTATGTTGCTCAATATGGTCAGAAAGGATTTTTATCTGGCTTTCTAACCATAACTTTTTCCGCTTTTTGCGGGACAATAAAAATCGAATTAATTCAAAACCTTTACTATTAAAGAATTTAAACCACTCCTTATTGGATTCCTCATCAACCAACCCGTCGTTAGGTGGCAAATCCCACCTAAGACGTCTGGGGATAATTTGAGTCACCAAATACTGCTCAAAGGTCACAATATCCCACCAGCCCTTGATCTTCTTTTCTAATAGATGTCCTAATTTTTTGAAAGAAATGATCAAGTCACCTGGATCGGAAGTAACAATACTTTTAGAGAATACTTCAGTGAGAGTAATCTTCCGGTTTTCCAAATAGGAAAATACATCCATTCCTGCGGCTGAATAATAAATGAATTAAATGTGAAAATGGAAAAGTGAAGTAATTCAGCGCTGGAAAAAATTATAACCATAAACAAAAAATATAATATAAGATATTGCAAGCCAGCACTGCAGGATCAATCCAAATAAAATGTCCCAAAATGTAATCAAATATAAAAAGTGCAGCGCAAATGACATAAATTAATAAAAAACCTTAATTGTAATAAGTATAATAAAAAGAGTCCATAAAGTGCACAAGTGAAAAAAGTTCCAAAACGTGCTCCAAAAACAATAGTGACTGTAGTGCGATAATCTTCTTAAGATCAGTGACCCACAGGAAAATGATCCTCCACCAGAGACTAAGGATGGCCTCTCACCTCAGCAATTCGACCTGTGGCTAGGTCAAAAAGTGAAAAAAGTTCCAAAACGTGCTCCAAAAACAATAGTGACTGTAGTGCGATAATCTTCTTAAGATCAGTGACCCACAGGAAAAAGATCCTCCACCAGAGACTAAGGATGGCCTCTCACCTCAGCAATTCGACCTGTGGCTAGGTCAAAAAGTCCTTCCTCTCTTGTCACTTGCTTTACCGGTCCATGGATTTGTGAGATTGCTGAGCTGTCTTTCTGATTGCTGGTTCTATCTGGGGATACTTGGAGCTGGTTCATTGATTGCTGATCCCATCCATACCCTGGAGGATTATTACATGCTTTTTGACCTAGCCACAGGTCGAATTGCTGAGGTGAGAGGCCATCCTTAGTCTCTGGTGGAGGATCTTTTTCCTGTGGGTCACTGATCTTAAGAAGATTATCGCACTACAGTCACTATTGTTTTTGGAGCACGTTTTGGAACTTTTTTCACTTGTGCACTTTATGGACTCTTTTTATTATACTTATTACAAATTAAGGTTTTTTATTAATTTATGTCATTTGCGCTGCACTTTTTATATTTGATTACATTTTGGGACATTTTATTTGGATTGATCCTGCAGTGCTGGCTTGCAATATCTTATATTATATTTTTTGTTTATGGTTATAATTTTTTCCAGCGCTGAATTACTTCACTTTTCCATTTTCACATTTAATTCATTTATTATTCAGCCGCAGGAATGGATGTATTTTCCTATTTGGGAAAACTGGAAGATTACTCTCACTGAAGTATTCTCTAAAAGTATTGTTACTTCCGATCCAGGTGACTTGATCATTTCTTTCAAAAAATTAGGACATCTATTAGAAAAGAAGATCAAGGGCTGGTGGGATATTGTGACCTTTGAGCAGTATTTGGTGACTCAAATTATCCCCAGACGTCTTAGGTGGGATTTGCCACCTAACGACGGGTTGGTTGATGAGGAATCCAATAAGGAGTGGTTTAAATTCTTTAATAGTAAAGGTTTTGAATTAATTCGATTTTTATTGTCCCGCGTGACGTAGAGGACTTTGGGGTACCCAATGTATATAAGTGGCAATCTATGAGCTCTTCCACAGGGGCATCTACACAGCCCCTGCCAATGGATACGTTAGAGCCAGTACCTACCCCAGGGGTGCAGGAGGCACAGACCTTTTGGGTTACTAACCCTACTCGGGACAGGACCCCCACAGGACAGGGTACACCTACCGGTAGGGGAACTGGTCAATCCAAGGGAAGGGGTCAAAATAAGAATGGTAGGGGTAAGGGAGGCCACCCAGGAGGGAGGTCAACCTATGTTCCTGTTACGCAGGAAACCCCACCATGGAAAACTGTGTCCAATAGAGGGAGGGGTCATATGAGGGTTGGTGGTGCCCTGCCTTCTGGAATTCCCCCCCCCCATTGCCCACCTATAACTATTACGCACCATTACAGAATTATTGGGATGGACCCCCTCCCACTAATCAACAACATTTTTTAGGGCAGGGGAGGACCCCTTGGAGGGGCCCTCCACCCTTCCCACCAACTTGGACCGGAGAATGGAGGGAGTCGCCCCCTTATCCGTACCCTCCTCCCCCGGCTCTGGCCCCTCTAGGGCAACCCAGGTCCAAAAGAAAAAACCAAGAGGAGTCAGAGGGGGGAGACGAATCCAAAAGGCCAAGGCCGTAATTGGCACTGGGATCTTTAATCTCAGTGGGGTTACTCTCACTGGTGATGAGATACGAGTGCTGGATAAAGGCCTTAAATTTGCTCCCATACGTAATTTAAATAAGTTTGAGACTTATGTGGATGTACAGAAGTATGTAAGAAATTTAAATTTAAAAAAATATTTCTTATCCAACCCTGTTGAGAGAATTGTTCCAGTTGTGACTTCTAATCATTCTAATTTAAGAAATAAGTCGGTTTTTAACCCCCAATACACTGATACCAAACATCTGGATGTCTTCCAGAATATGGTTTGTAAAGATTTGGAGAGTTTACAAATTAAAAAAGTAAAGGATTCACAATGTATCCAGCGGGGTATTGCTTCATTGGAAAAACGCAATGAGATTGTAATTCGCCCAGGGGATAAGGGGGGGGGGGTCTGGTGGTCCTCAGCAAAACTTATTATTATGAGGAGATGAGAAGGCTGCTGGGGGACCGAAATACCTACCTTTTGCTACGTTGTGACCCTATGGTGAATTACAAAAATGACCTCCATCTCTTGATAGAAGGAGGTAAGGAATCGGGTATCCTTAACAAAAAGGAGGCTGCTTACCTTGACCCATTTTACTGTCGGACTCCGATAATATATTTCTTGCCCAAACTGCATAAAAACGCTGAGCGGCCTCCGGGCCGCCCGATTGTAAATGGAATTGATTCCGTTACATCACGGTTAGGGCAATATTTAGATGTGTTTTTGCAGCCTTTAGTTTGCAAGGTGCCTGCGTATCTACGAGACACCAAGCAGATTATTCAAATCTTGAGCTCCATCCCTTGTACATCTAATACCATATTAGTGACCGCCGATGTGGGGTCATTGTACACCATTATTGGGCATGATGCAGCCTTGGCATCGGTTGCTTGGGCATTGGAGTCCACAGATCTGGATTCTGAACATGTGCGTTTTCTTTTGGATAGTTTGCAATTTTGCTTGTTGAAGAATTACTTTTGGTTTGATAAAGAATTCTTCCTCCAACGTTGTGGGGTAGCCATGGGAGCTTGTTTCGCTCCCAGTGTGGCCAATTTGTTTATGGCCCACTGGGAGCGAGATGCGATTTTCCATGATATGCCTACTCAACTTCTCTGCTACCGCAGATATATAGACGATCTGGTGTTGAGACGTTGGAGTTGTTTATGACTAAGCTAAATTCCAATGACAAGGGTATAGTTTTGACCTGGACGGTTTCCAAAGATCAGGTAACATTTCTTGACTTGGAAATATCTAAATCTGGTTCTAGATTGGTCACTAAGAATCACTTTAAAACAGTGGACCGCAATGGGTATATTCCTTTGAATAGCTGCCACCATCGAATTGTGGCTATGTAATATACCACGTGGCCAATTTTTTAGGCTCCGGAGAAACTGTACATTGGAGTCAGATTATTTGGTGCAGTCTCAGGAACTGGCTACTAGGTTTGTGGCCAAAGGTTACTCTATGCCCTCTATTGAACAAGAAATTGAAAAAGTCAGAAATACTGATAGGAGTTTGATTATACAAGATAAACCTCCTAATGGGGATATAGAAAGCGCGAATTTTAAAATGTTGTTGGATTACAACATTCAACACAAAAAATGTGAAAAAAAATTTGCCAAACATTGGCCTATCCTTAAGGGAGATGTGGTCCTTGGTCCGGTCCTCCCTGAGCGTCCTCAATTCATTTATAAGAAGGCTCCTTCTCTCAGAGATCGGCTGGCCCCGGGAGTCACTGATCCACCAGTTATCCCCCGACCCAAACTTTTCAATTTTCTGTCAGGATTTTACGCCTGTGGCAGATGTGCGACCTGTAAGCACGCTAAACGTAACATCAAAAAACGTAAATCTTTTGTCTCTAATGTAACTCGGATTGAATATCCAATTAAGCAGTTAATCACTTGCTCCACTGTGGGCGTGGTTTACATGCTAGAATGCGACTGCGGGTTACAGTATATTGGACGCACCTCACGTGAGTTGCATGTGAGGGTAGGCGAGCATATCAGTAACATCAGGCGTGGTATTAAGACCCACAGTGTGTCCAAACACTTTAGAGATTGTCATCATAGGGACCCCAAGGGCCTAAAATTTTGGGGCATAGAAAAAGTCCCCAGACATTGGAGAGGAGGGCACTACATCCGGCAATTAAGCCGCCGAGAATCTTTTTGGATCTATGAGATGAAGGTTTCCGTTTCGGCTGGACTTAATGTTGAGTTCGATCTCAACTGTTTTATTTCTAACCGTTAATAGTATTGTATAGTGTATTGGGTATTTTTAATTTTTATATTAAATTTTATTTAAAATTTTAATTTTATTTTATGTTCTATATGTATCATTATATTGTATTGCATAGCAATGGAATATATGTTGCAGTATATAGTGCAATTTAATGTATGGGTTTTAATATTTTATTGCAAGGCAATGATATTTATGCTGCTATATATGCTAAACATATGGTGCAATTTATGTAAATGGGTCTGTGTAATGAGGAGGCGAATACGGTTGACGTCTTTTTAATTAGAATTTTAATTATATTTGTTATTGTCTGATACCTGGCGATTTTCTGTTTATATTGAGTGAGATTATCACTCGGTTTGCCGGCTGTCTTCTTAATTAGAAACACTAGATGTTGCAGGTTGTAGGTATTTGTTCTGTGCTGTAGCTATGACAACGGTATAGTATTTATGTGTGTGAGGGACGTCCACGTTGATCCCCGCCCCGCGCTGAAGAAGTCCCGCCTACTGGGATGTAACGCGTACGAGGGGGAGGAGTCATGTCGACGTCACCCGCGTTCGCCTGCCTCACGTTCTGACCTGTACGCCGGCTGTTCATCCGGACGCCTTGAGCTCCGGGACACGCTGTCTGCTTCACACTCGGCTCAGAGTGTCAGCAAATGTGAGTTTTTATTGAGCTGTGTCTTTTAGATTAAACTTTTTTGCATACGGAGAGCACTAGTCCTTCTCTTTTGTCATTTGCTTTACCGGTCCATGTTTTTGTGAGATTGCTGAGCTGTCTTTCTGATTGCTGGTTCTATCTGGGGATACTTGGAGCTGGTTCATTGATTGCTGATCCATACCCTGGAGGATTATTACATGCTTTTTGACCTAGCCACAGGTCGAATTGCTGAGGTGAGAGGCCATCCTTAGTCTCTGGTGGAGGATCTTTTTCCTGTGGGTCACTGATCTTAAGAAGATTATCGCACTACAGTCACTATTGTTTTTGGAGCACGTTTTGGAACTTTTTTCACTTGTGCACTTTATGGACTCTTTTTATTATACTTATTACAATTAAGTTTTTTTATTAATTTATGTCATTTGCGCTGCACTTTTTATATTTGATTACATTTTGGGACATTTTATTTGGATTGATCCTGCAGTGCTGGCTTGCAATATCTTATATTATATTTGTTGTTTATGGTTATAATTTTTTTCAGCGCTGAATTACTTCACTTTTCCAAGACAATAAGTGACCTGCCTGGCCATAGTAAAGTCCAGCTGTATGGGCTCTACTTCACTGGAGCACTCGGGCCCAGGAGGCATGGGAGGTGAGGGAGGTATGGGTGGGAATTCAAAACTTGTAGCCAAATGTACAGGAGGCTTCCGCAATCGATCCTTAAAGAAAGGTCAGAGAGAGACTGTTTTCAATGAGAATGGCAAACAAGATAAACTCTTCAAGATTCCTAGGTATGTCTAAGGCTGCAATCTCATCTTTAAACTTTAACCGTGAGACCATGAGAAAAAGCAGCAACAAGAGCCTAATTGTTCCAAGCAACCTCTGCTGCCAGAGTACAGAATTCAATGGCGTAGTCGGCAACAGTTCTCATACTCATACTGTTTTATGGACATGAGACTTTTGGCAGCAGAAGTGGAGCCAGCGGGAATATCAAATACCCTTTTAACCACTTGCCTACCGCCGTATTGTAAAATGACGGCGGCAGGCACCCTTCCTATGAAGTCTTTGTCTTCCCAGCATTGTGGCGAGCGCGCGCCGCCGCATCACTGTGGACCCGGTGCGCGTGCCCGGCGATTGCTCATCACAGAGCAGGGACGTGGATCTTTGTGTAAACTGATTAAAAAAATGGGAGAAGAGAGGAAAAGAATAAGGGGAAGGGGAGAAAAAAGGAAAGCAAAAAAGAAAGAGAGATTAAATAGATAGAGAGGAAAGGGGGGAAAAACAGGAAAAAAAATTGAAAAAAACGTATGGGTAGCACTCACATGGGCCGCATCTGTAAAGTATTAAAGAAGAAACAATATCTAACGAGTGGACATTGATGGTCAGACTTTCAGGCCAAGGAAGTAAGTTTAAAAAAAGTTCTATTTAATAGCATATAAATACAAAACAAAAATACAAAATAATATTACAAAAAATTATTGTTATTCGCCACTGTATATTCCTCAGAAGTCGCCAACGCACTTTTCGCCGTGGGGCTTCTTCAGGACGAAGACGAGGAATGCATGTTTAGCAGAAAAACAGATTTTTATCTGTAATGATACAGTGTAAAGGGTTAATAACATATATATGAAAACAAAAGAAGAAGTTAAAAGAATGAATATCTTAATGTATAATTACATGACAGATGGTCCTTCAACGGAAATATCCATGAGGCATATATGATATAAAATAAACGACAGCAAGAGTCGACGATGAGGTTTTGGCAGGAGTTTTCACACAAAACACCAGGGATCTAATTTTAAGAGAAATATACATATACACACTAAATAAGTCCTTAATTTCATGGTAGTCAATATCCTCAGTGCGTATAAACACATAAAAGAGACGAAAAGAGCATACAGTAGAGATTAAGATACAGCCAGAGTATACATATAAAGAAGGAAGAAAGCAAGAAAAAAGAGGACAGATATGTCTATCATGGTAGTACTAAAGATATATAGCATTTATGATGTAATGTCACAGAAAATCACCTTTTAGGTGACCAATAAAGGTCAAACGAATGGTCCGTGGGTTTCAGGATTAGAACATCCCAGGCAAAATACACAGCTCAAAAAGACTGTGGTTATAAGAGCAGAAAGAGGAAGAGAAATATATAAATAAATAACCCATTGTAAGCAGCCAAATTTGTTAGATCATAGATAAATAAACAGGAGCCTTAATTCACCTAATTAGGATGGTCTCAGGCTTACTGGGACAACAGAGAATGGCCACAATACACAGCATATGAATCCAATTATAGAAATGTTTAAGCCAGTAACGCCAGACAACAGACACTGCAGTCAATGCAAGAGGCCTATAAATGGAAAAATAAATAAAAATAAAATGAGGATATAGCAATGAGCACTCACATAGAGCGCCAGAGAAATGTCTAGGAGCACACAGATAGCAGCACTTACCACAGAGCAGCGTGTATGACAAACGTCTGTGTCCCAGGGTGTACACAAGGCAACACAAAGCGGATACACCTGTGTCTCCCTTAAATAGAGCACATTCCTGCGTCGACGTACGACGTATGACGTCATTAGAGCGCGCCGACTCGTTCAGGCGGCGCATAAACAAGTCGTGATTTTCGACGGGACAGCGGAACAGATGTGATAGTATAGCCGTGAATCGTGGCCAAAACACTAGCTCCTAAAGAGGGGCATGTACATAGAATTAGGCCACAGGCCATAGTCGGGCATAGACCAAAGAAACCGGACTATAAATAAAGGGCTTGCATAACAGTGGGCGGGTGAAATAAAAAATAATAAAAAAAATAGTACTTAACAGATCTTAGGCTTGCCATCTTGTGGACAAACAGGGACAACACATCCTATGTTAGTAAGCACAGTGTACTAGACTGGGATGTAGAATGGGTGATTGTATAGACAAGAGAGATAGAATAAGTAAAAAGAAAAGGAGAGTGTTTTCACACATAGAGGACAACGAGTATTCCATGAGCAAGTATAGTAAGGCTAAGTTAAAAATATAGATTAATTCCTGGTTTATCATTGTGGGGCCAAAACATGAAAAAGGAATTTAGTGATATAACACAACAATATCTATAAATACTTCCTATAAACAGCAACGAATCCCATCCATAGGGTGAGGTTGTCATATATGCCCCCGGTGCATCCATGAAGGGCCATATAGTCAAGCAATCAACAGAAAGACATCCATAAGTTAAAAT
Source organism: Rana temporaria (assembly GCF_905171775.1). NCBI lineage: Eukaryota > Metazoa > Chordata > Amphibia > Anura > Ranidae > Rana > Rana temporaria. Next base: position 168,982,897 of record NC_053493.1, read on the forward strand.
TATTCATCAGTAGGTTATGTATCTGTGTACAGAGACGTGTAGTTACACATTACTCCCTGGGTTGGTATGGTAATCCCATTCCATTGTATTAGTAGACAGCGCAAATTATACATTTTGTTGTTATTTTTAGAAAAAACAAATAATATTCAACAAAAGTATCAGACATATATTCTTCTTGTTTGAGATCTTCCCAATCATTGTTCACATTTTAATTATACAGAACATCCATATACATTTTTATAGCATAAGCATAGCCCGTCTTAATTGTAATAAGTAGGAGAGGTTTAGCCTAGATGTTATAGGTTTGCAGGGTTGATGACGTTAACCTCACAATGACATGCATGGTAGGGATAAGTAGACTATCAAAAGACTTGTTGGAGATCATTAGACATGTAAAAATGGTTTAAAACTCAATGAGTCATTCAGCCCTGGCCAGCAGTTTGCCTTAAGGCGATAGATCCATTGAGTTTCACGCTGTAGGACTTTCTGATCGAAGTTACCACCTCTAGGGTCCTCGGTTACGCAGTCCAAAACCGAAAATTGTATTCGGGGGGTTACATAGCCATGTGTAAAGGCAACATGGTACCCCATGGTCTTGTTAAGTAGACCATTGGTAATGTAATACATGTGGTCTTTGACCCGTTTGCATAAGGGGCGGATGGTTTTGCCCACGTAGAAGCAGCCACAGGTACAGAAAATAATGTATATAACCCCTTGGGTTTGGCACGTAATGTGTTTATGTAATTTGTGTGTTTCCCCATTTAGAAGATGAATAGTCTGACCCTCCTTAATTAGATGGCAAAAATTACAGTGCCCACATCTGAAGAGACCCGGTGTTTCTGACAAACCTGTGATAGGCTTGCAGTAACTACTCTTTACCAAATGATCTCTAACCGATGTGGACCGTCTGAATGTAATACTAGGATTTTTGGCCACATATTTGGAAAGAGTTACATCTGCCGTGATTAGGTGCCAGTGTCTTTGAATGAGCTGACGAATTTCGACATGTTGGTCTGAAAAGGTCGTGATGAATCGCATCACGGCATTGTCAGACTTCTTTTTGTTGGCATTATTTTTAAGCAGAGTGCTTGCTCTCTCTCTTCCAGCGGCTCGATTAAATGCCTTCTTTAGACAGGATCTACTGTACCCTCTCATGATGAGTCTGGTGTAGAGCTTATCTGATTCACTTTTAAATCTCCCATTGTCTGAGCAATTTCGACGTAGTCGAAGGTACTGGCTGTACGGTATGCTCCTTAGTAGTGGAGCCGGATGGGCACTGGCTGCGTGTAGAAGAGTATTACCCGCAGTGGGTTTACGATATAAGGATGTTTGTATGCCATTGACCTCGTCGACATAGATCAGTATGTCCAGGAAGGCAATGGCTGAATCACTATGATTCATAGTAAATTTTAAATTAAATTCGTTGCAGTTCAGAAAACTCATAAATGCAAGCAGGTCATCTACTGTACCCCTCCAGAACATCAGCACATCGTCGATGTATCGAAACCAGCTTAATATAAATGATAAAAAGTAGGTGTTAGAATCAGACGAAAATAGTTTTCGCTCCCACCCCCCCAGGTACAGGTTCGCGTAACTAGGGGCACACGAGGTGCCCATAGCGACTCCCTGTACCTGGAGGAGGTGGGACCCATCAAAAGAGAACACATTTTTCGTAAGAATATGGGAGAGAGATTTAAGCACAAAGCCATTAAGTTTATCCATTTTCGGTCCCTTTTCGGCAAGGAAGTTAGAAATAATTTGGAGACCCTTATTGTGTGGTATTGATGAATAAAGGGCTTCCACATCTATTGAGACCAATAGGCAGCCATCAGGCACCGTTAGTCCATCAATGGTTCTAAGTAAGTCGGGCGTATCTTGGATATAGGAAGGTAATGAGGTCACATGTGGCCTAAGATATTGGTCAATAAATACACTTGCTCTTTCAGTTTTAGAGCCGACTCCCGATATAATGGGGCGGCCTGGTGGATGTAGTACATTTTTGTGCGTTTTTGGTAGCGCATAAAAAGTGGGGATTCTGGGGTGTGGGACCTGGATACCATCAAAGATGGCTTTGGTGATAGACCCGTCAAAAAGTGCCGATTGTAATAGGTCATCAAATTGCTGATTGAATTTGGCGATGATCTCTTTGTTGATTGGTAGGTACCATGTGCGGTTTTTCAAAATATCCCAGCACATGTTCCTGTACTGTAGGTCATTCATCACAACAATATTGCCGCCCTTATCGGATGGTTTTATAATTATTTCTGAATTTTTACTCAATGCATCCAAAGCTTAGGATTGATGTATAAAGTTTTTTCCAATGGGAAAGGGAAGGGGATAATTTGCGGTGCGTACTTTAGCAAATTGATAGTGATGAGAAAGCACAATTCTTGTTAGAAAATTACAAAAATGCTTTATTTATGAATACAAAACAGGAACAACTCGTGGTTGCATATTTTGACTGGATATCGCTCCCTCCCCTGAAGAAGCGGAAGTCCGCGAAACATGTAGGGTCCATGCGATTTCCTTTTCCAGTTGCATCCATATTTACAACTGACTGATGCTGTGTTATCCACTGAATCAAATCAGCAAACTGGTTGTCCACTTTTCTTTTAAACTATTGTATTGTATGTTTTGTATTCATAAATAAAGCATTTTTGTAATTTTCTAACAAGAATTGTGCTTTCTCATCACTATCAATTTGCTAAATTATCTATCTAATTGGGATTAGGTGCTTTATTTTTGGGTGAATCTACACATCTTGGACTATATTTCCAATTAGGATTGATGTGTTTGACAAGAGAAAGTGATTCTACCTCCTTTATTGTTTGGATGAGAAAGGCCCAAACATTAGAGTTGGTGTGGAGTGAGGGGAAATTTAAAGACTTCTTTTTTACTGCTTTTTCAAGTGTTTCTAGGTCTTGTCTATATACAGAAAGTTGTACCCTTTCTCCTCTCAGCTCATAAGATTCAGGTGTAGTATCTTGTACTGAGCAGCCATCATTTTCGTCTAGTAGCGAAATGAGTGTTTTCAAGGCGCGAAAGTCGGCAACTGTGAAACTTTTCCAAATTTCCTGGTTGACGACTTCCGCTTGTTTCTCTTTTCTTTCCTTGTCATACATAAATTTCAATGTTAGTTTTCGGGCAAACAGGTACAAATCTTTAATAAGATTGAACTTGTTTGTCACTTGGTTCGGGCAGAAATTGAGACCTAGACTGAGAAGTTCTTCCTCAGATTGATTTAAGGCATATTTCGATAAATTTATTATTTCCAGTTTGAGTGTATCATTGACCATGACTGGAGGTCTAGACAGAGTCAAGTGGGGAGATTTATATACATTGGAATCTGAAGTGTTCTCAACATCATTTTGAATAATCTTTGTCATTGGTCCAAAATAATGGTCAATCTGTCATTTTTTAGTAGTGTCCTTGGATGTTGCACCAGACAGATTGGTATTGTGTGATCTGGCCAAATTTTGGGCTGATTCCAGAATATTCTGGCGTAGAGTCGGGTCTACTCTAGGGGTGAAGGAAGAGGAACAAGTAGATAGCTCAGATGAGGCACCCAGTGAGGAGGTAGGAAACATAGATGTTACTTGAGATAGCGGGAGTGGCTGGTCAGCTACAGAGCCTGTCAATGGAGTGCTTCTAGTTTGTGCATCGTCATTGTCTGTTAGTATTTTTTTAGTTTGTGCACCGTTAGAGTACCCACCACCTTGTTGAGTCCTTTTTCGGGTATTCTGTCCATGTCGTTGTCCTTTCTCACTCGTCCTGGTGTGCTGGGAAACATAAGAGTTGGTAGAGGAATCAGAGTCAGTTTTATCTTTATTATTCGTCCCTCTTCTACCCTCCCTGAACTGTCCAGGGTTCCTACGTCCTGTTTTGGGGCCATTGGTAATTGGCCATGAATAGGCATAGAGACCGGCAAATGCCATTTTGTCACGTGCCAGTTTCTCTTCTTTTTTAACCAAAAGGTCCCTAGTAAAGCCCTGAATATTTTCTTTTAGCCGTGCATCATATGCTGCAAAACCTTCCTTGTTGAGAGTGATCACATTTTCATCATAGATTCTTTTGATTTCACAATCAACTGCTTTTAATTCCTTCATATAGTATTCTACCATGAGTTCCATCATTTTTCTAGAGCAGCCTAGTAAGTTTTGTTCCCACCTAGTTTTAAAATCTGCGTCAATAGACCAGATATTGGGGAAAACTTGTACTCGTAGGCCTTTAGGATTCATGTTCTCAGTGATGTATTGTTCAAAATATCTTATGTGCCAGAAAAGACTGGACTTTCTCTCAAATGTTTGGAGCAATTTCTGATACACTATCTCGAAATCAACCTCTGATTTGGTATTGACAGAACATGTTTTTTGAACAATACATCACTGAGAACATGAATCCTAAAGGCCTACGAGTACAAGTTTTCCCCAATATCTGGTCTATTGACGCAGATTTTAAAACTAGGTGGGAACAAAACTTACTAGGCTGCTCTAGAAAAATGATGGAACTCATGGTAGAATACTATATGAAGGAATTAAAAGCAGTTGATTGTGAAATCAAAAGAATCTATGATGAAAATGTGATCACTCTCAACAAGGAAGGTTTTGCAGCATATGATGCACGGCTAAAAGAAAATATTCAGGGCTTTACTAGGGACCTTTTGGTTAAAAAAGAAGAGAAACTGGCACGTGACAAAATGGCATTTGCCGGTCTCTATGCCTATTCATGGCCAATTACCAATGGCCCCAAAACAGGATGTAGGAACCCTGGACAGTTCAGGGAGGGTAGAAGAGGGACGAATAATAAAGATAAAACTGACTCTGATTCCTCTACCAACTCTTATGTTTCCCAGCACACCAGGACGAGTGAGAAAGGACAACGACATGGACAGAATACCCGAAAAAGGACTCAACAAGGTGGTGGGTACTCTAACGGTGCACAAACTAAAAAAATACTAACAGACAATGACGATGCACAAACTAGAAGCACTCCATTGACAGGCTCTGTAGCTGACCAGCCACTCCCGCTATCTCAAGTAACATCTATGTTTCCTACCTCCTCACTGGGTGCCTCATCTGAGCTATCTACTTGTTCCTCTTCCTTCACCCCTAGAGTAGACCCGACTCTACGCCAGAATATTCTGGAATCAGCCCAAAATTTGGCCAGATCACACAATACCAATCTGTCTGGTGCAACATCCAAGGACACTACTAAAAAATGACAGATTGACCATTATTTTGGACCAATGACAAAGATTATTCAAAATGATGTTGAGAACACTTCAGATTCCAATGTATATAAATCTCCCCACTTGACTCTGTCTAGACCTCCAGTCATGGTCAATGATACACTCAAACTGGAAATAATAAATTTATCGAAATATGCCTTAAATCAATCTGAGGAAGAACTTCTCAGTCTAGGTCTCAATTTCTGCCCGAACCAAGTGACAAACAAGTTCAATCTTATTAAAGATTTGTACCTGTTTGCCCGAAAACTAACATTGAAATTTATGTATGACAAGGAAAGAAAAGAGAAACAAGCGGAAGTCGTCAACCAGGAAATTTGGAAAAGTTTCACAGTTGCCGACTTTCGCGCCTTGAAAACACTCATTTCGCTACTAGACGAAAATGATGGCTGCTCAGTACAAGATACTACACCTGAATCTTATGAGCTGAGAGGAGAAAGGGTACAACTTTCTGTATATAGACAAGACCTAGAAACACTTGAAAAAGCAGTAAAAAAGAAGTCTTTAAATTTCCCCTCACTCCACACCAACTCTAATGTTTGGGCCTTTCTCATCCAAACAATAAAGGAGGTAGAATCACTTTCTCTTGTCAAACACATCAATCCTAAGTTCTCGTCTATACATACCCAAGCTTTGGATGCATTGAGTAAAAATTCAGAAATAATTATAAAACCATCCGATAAGGGCGGCAATATTGTTGTGATGAATGACCTACAGTACAGGAACATGTGCTGGGATATTTTGAAAAACCGCACATGGTACCTACCAATCAACAAAGAGATCATCGCCAAATTCAATCAGCAATTTGATGACCTATTACAATCGGCACTTTTTGACGGGTCTATCACCAAAGCCATCTTTGATGGTATCCAGGTCCCACACCCCAGAATCCCCACTTTTTATGCGCTACCAAAAACGCACAAAAATTTACTACATCCACCAGGCCGCCCCATTATATCGGGAGTCTGCTCTAAAACTGAAAGAGCAAGTGTATTTTTTGACCAATATCTTAGGCCACATGTGACCTCATTACCTTCCTATATCCAAGATACGCCCGACTTACTTAGAACCATTGATGGACTAACGGTGCCTGATGGCTGCCTATTGGTCTCAATAGATGTGGAAGCCCTTTATTCATCAATACCACACAATAAGGGTCTCCAAATTATTTCTAACTTCCTTGCCGAAAAGGGACCGAAAATGGATAAACTTAATGGCTTTGTGCTTAAATCTCTCTCCCATATTCTTACGAAAAATGTGTTCTCTTTTGATGGGTCCCACCTCCTCCAGGTACAGGGAGTCGCTATGGGCACCTCGTGTGCCCCTAGTTACGCGAACCTGTACCTGGGGGGGTGGGAGCGAAAACTATTTTCGTCTGATTCTAACACCTACTTTTTATCATTTATATTAAGCTGGTTTCGATACATCGACGATGTGCTGATGTTCTGGAGGGGTACAGTAGATGACCTGCTTGCATTTATGAGTTTTCTGAACTGCAACGAATTTAATTTAAAATTTACTATGAATCATAGTGATTCAGCCATTGCCTTCCTGGACATACTGATCTATGTCGACGAGGTCAATGGCATACAAACATCCTTATATCGTAAACCCACTGCGGGTAATACTCTTCTACATGCAGCCAGTGCCCATCTGGCTCCACTACTAAGGAGCATACCGTACAGCCAGTACCTTCGACTACGTCGAAATTGCTCAGACAATGGGAGATTTAAAAGTGAATCAGATAAGCTCTACACCAGACTCATCATGAGAGGGTACAGTAGATCCTGTCTAAAGAAGGCATTTAATCGAGCCGCTGGAAGAGAGAGAGCAAGCACTCTGCTTAAAAATAATGCCAACAAAAAGAAGTCTGACAATGCCGTGATGCGATTCATCACGACCTTTTCAAGACCAACATGTCGAAATTCGTCAGCTCATTCAAAGACACTGGCACCTAATCACGGCAGATGTAACTCTTTCCAAATATGTGGCCAAAAATCCAAGTATTACATTCAGACGGTCCACATCGGTTAGAGATCGTTTGGTAAAGAGTAGTTACTGCAAGCCTATCACAGGTTTGTCAGAAACACCGGGTCTCTTCAGATGTGGGCACTGTAATTTTTGCCATCTAATTAAGGAGGGTCAGACTATTCATCTTCTAAATGGGGAAACACACAAATTACATAAACACATTACGTGCCAAACCCAAGGGGTTATATACATTATTTTCTGTACCTGTGGCTGCTTCTATGTGGGCAAAACCATCCGCCCCTTATGCAAACGGGTCAAAGACCACATGTATTACATTACCAATGGTCTACTTAACAAGACCATGGGGTACCATGTTGCCTTTACACATGGCTATGTAACCCCCCGAATTCAATTTTCGGTTTTGGACTGCGTAACCGAGGACCCTAGAGGTGGTAACTTCGATCAGAAAGTCCTACAGCGTGAAACTCAATGGATCTATCGCCTTAAGGCAAACTGCTGGCCAGGGCTGAATGACTCATTGAGTTTTAAACCATTTTTACATGTCTAATGATCTCCAACAAGTCTTTTGATAGTCTACTTATCCCTACCATGCATGTCATTGTGAGGTTAACGTCATCAACCCTGCAAACCTATAACATCTAGGCTAAACCTCTCCTACTTATTACAATTAAGACGGGCTATGCTTATGCTATAAAAATGTATATGGATGTTCTGTATAATTAAAATGTGAACAATGATTGGGAAGATCTCAAACAAGAAGAATATATGTCTGATACTTTTGTTGAATATTATTTGTTTTTTCTAAAAATAACAACAAAATGTATAATTTGCGCTGTCTACTAATACAATGGAATGGGATTACCATACCAACCCAGGGAGTAATGTGTAACTACACGTCTCTGTACACAGATACATAACCTACTGATGAATAATTTTAACTTATGGATGTCTTTCTGTTGATTGCTTGACTATATGGCCCTTCATGGATGCACCGGGGGCATATATGACCAACCTCACCCTATGGATGGGATTCGTTGCTGTTTATAGGAAGTATTTATAGATATTGTTGTGTTATATCACTAAATTCCTTTTTCATGTTTTGGCCCCACAATGATAAACCAGGAATTAATCTATATTTTTAACTTAGCCTTACTATACTTGCTCATGGAATACTCGTTGTCCTCTATGTGTGAAAACACTCTCCTTTTCTTTTTACTTATTCTATCTCTCTTGTCTATACAATCACCCATTCTACATCCCAGTCTAGTACACTGTGCTTACTAACATAGGATGTGTTGTCCCTGTTTGTCCACAAGATGGCAAGCCTAAGATCTGTTAAGTACTATTTTCTTTATTATTTTTTATTTCACCCGCCCACTGTTATGCAAGCCCTTTATTTATAGTCCGGTTCATTTGGTCTATGCCCGACTATGGCCTGTGGCCTAATTCTATGTACATGCCCCTCTTTAGGAGCTAGTGTTTTGGCCGCGATTCACGGCTATACTATCACTTCTGTTCCGCTGTCCCGTCGAAAATCGCGACTTGTTTATGCGCCGCCTGAACGAGTCGGCGCGCTCTAATGACGTCATACGTCGTACGTCGACGCAGGAATGTGCTCTATTTAAGGGAGACACAGGTGCATCCGCTTTGTGTTGCCTTGTGTACACCCTGGGACACAGACGTTTGTCATACACGCTGCTCTGTGGTAAGTGCTGCTATCTGTGTGCTCCTAGACATTTCTCTGGCGCTCTATGTGAGTGCTCATTGTTATATCCTCATTTTATTTTTATTTATTTTTCCATTTATAGGCCTCTTGCATTGACTGCAGTGTCTGTTGTCTATTGACGGCGTTACTGGCTTAAACATTTCTATAATTGGATTCATATGCTGTGTATTGTGGCCATTCTCTGTTGTCCCAGTAAGCCTGAGACCATCCTAATTAGGTGAATTAAGGCTCCTGTTTATTTATCTATGATCTAACAAATTTGGCTGCTTACAATGGGTTATTTATTTATGTATTTCTCTTCCTCTTTCTGCTCTTATAACTACAGTCTTTTTGAGCTGTGTATTTTGCCTGGGATGTTCTAATCCTGAAACCCACGGACCATTCGTTTGACCTTTATTGGTCACCTAAAAGGTGATTTTCTGTGACATTACATCATAAATGCTATATATCTTTAGTACTACCACGATAGACATATCTGTCCTCTTTTTTCTTGCTTTCTTCCTTCTTTATATGTATACTCTGGCTGTATCTTAATCTCTACTGTATGCTCTTTTCGTCTCTTTTATGAGTTTATACGCACTGAGGATATTGACTACCATGAAATTAAGGACTTATTTAGTGTGTATATGTATATTTCTCTTAAAATTAGATCCCTGGTGTTTTGTGTGAAAACTCCTGCCAAAACCTCATCGTCGACTCTTGCTGTCGTTTATTTTATATCATATATGCCTCATGGATATTTCCGTTGAAGGACCATCTGTCATGTAATTATACATTAAGATATTCATTCTTTTAACTTCTTCTTTTGTTTTCATATATATGTTATTAACCCTTTACACTGTATCATTACAGATAAAAATCTGTTTTTCTGCTAAACATGCATTCCTCGCACAGTGGACTTGGGCTAAACCAATGTGAGGTGGATGTGGTGTGTGTGAGCTAGGGACCACAGTGGTGTGCATGCGTGCATTGTCTGTGTGCCATGATGAATGTGTGTCTTTAACGTGCAAAGATGCGTTCCACGAGGCAACTTCTGACTGCTGTTCCTTCAGCAGATGGGGTAGCCTCGGGCAGGGGGGACTGTCTGGTTCGGGGGTCAGGTCATCACATATGTCAATCTCCAGGCCCTTTCTCATGGCGTAGTTGTGCAGCACGCAACATGCACCGATGATCTGGCACATGATTTAGGATGCCAAATGTGCGCTTCACCACTGCACGGGTATGTATGTGTGCAGCATTGTATCTTCTCTCTCCTCTGGTTTGGGGATTCCGGTATGGAGTCAGGAGATGGGGCCCAAGTGCATATGCCGAGTCACCTGGAAGGGAAAAAACAGGAGGATGTTAGTCGTGCATGTGCCCCTTGTGATGTCTGCATCAAGGAGTCGGACAGTCATGCCTAACTCCCATGTCACAGTCACTCACCAACCAGTCAGCTGTCCCTGTACACGTTCTGTTCGAATTCTGTTGGGATGTTGCTTTGACGATATATGTAGCTGTCGTGGCTGGCCCCTGGGTGTTTGGCACGGACGTGCCATATGAGGCATTGGGCATCGGCTATCACCTGTACATTGATGGAATGCCACTGCTTACGATTATGGTATATGTGCTCTGTGGCACGGGAAGGCCGTAGTGCCACATGTGTGCAATCAATGGCCCCGACGGTGCGTGGGAATCCGGCAATTCTGTAGAAATCCTGCATTGCCTTCTGCCGCAGGTGCTCATGGGTGGGTTTGATGATGTGGTGGGACATGCGTGTGAGGATTGTGGGGACAACCTGGTGCACGCATCTGCTCATGGTGGATTGTGACATCCCAGACACGACTCCACTTGTACGTTGGAAATATCCACTGGCGAGGAAATGGAGTGTTGCAGTACCTTGACCAGTGGCTGCACTGCATGTGAGCGTTCTGTCTGGCTGGTGATTTCATCATGCAGGGCTGTGGCTAATTCCAGGATGGCATCAGGGCTGAATCTGAATATGCGATACGCCCCCGATTCCCCCATGCCAAAGACGTTCATGCGCGTTCGGTATATCCTCTCCCTTGCCCTCCTCCCTGCCTGTGGACGCAGTAGTGCTATGACCATGGCTGCCCCTGGCATGTTGGCATATAGATGTGTTGTCCTGCAAGTGTGGTTGCTCAGCTCGTCCGTAACGGTGCTGCTGCAGCTGCTCTTCAGCTGACCTGTGCACGTCTGTTGCCGAGTTATACCTCCTTTATGGGGAATAACTTTACGCCGGACGTACAACTTACGTTTGTGAATCACCGTATTGCCCTCATTTGCATATTTGAATGCCTAATTAATGGGAGAAGCAACATGCGTCCAGCCCATATTTGCGCCCACGCTACGCCGGCGTGTGCAAGATACGTCGGCGTAGGATGGCCTGTTTTTAGGCGTATGTTGGTTTGTGGGTCTGGCGCACACATACGCCGGGCGCACATTTGCACTACGTCGGCGTAAAGTGATTTGCGTCGGCGTAAGTGCTTTGTGAATCCGGGCCTATAACTTTTGGCAAACCAATCCATATACGCTTATTGTGATTTATTTTTTTTACCAAAAATATGTAGAAGAATACATATAGGCCTAAACTGAGGAAAAAAATTGATAAAAAAATATTGTATTTTTTTTTCAAAATTGTTGCTCTTTTTTTGTTTATAGTGCAAAAAAATAATAATTATTAATTTGGGTACAAGGTCGCATGACCGCGCAATTGTCATTAAAAGTGTGACAGCGCTGAAAGCTGAAAATTGGCCTGGGCAGGAAGGGGGAGAAAATGCCCTGTATTGAAGTGGTTAAAGGAAGCTACAAACTTAGGGTAATCCTGTACAATGGATTTTTAAGTCTCCCGTAGAGGTTTTGCCCAAGCTAAGGCTCTATCAGAAAGCAAAGAAATAATGAAGCCTACTTTGCTTCTGTACGTATGAAATTCCTGGGCAGAATCTCAAAATATATTTCAACCTGGTTGAGAAACCCTGGATCGCCCCCAAAATGCTGGAGAAGCAGAGCGGAACCAGTCATACCTCTTTCAGAGGTAGTATTTAAGTCAGGTGCCTGCACAAAGAGCAGTAGCAGGGATGGCTTGCAATACTGGTTGTCCCAGAGTGGGAGGATGCAGGTGAGTAGTACGAATCAGGAGCATCTGTAACTCTATGGAAAACTGTGGTCACCAGTCATCTCTATGACCGTTGGAGGCCCTGGTGTGGCGTTGTGACGTCACGCCCGGGTACCCAGAAGTAATCAAAGCCGCAATCGCGGCTGTCGGCATGAGATTGGTGAATTCATAATCTCATGCTTTCAAGCCTGGAGGAGAGATGTGGGGTCTTATTGACCCCACATCTCTCCATAAAGAGGACCTGTCACAGTGATTCCTATTACAAGGGATGTTTACATTCCTTGTAATAGGAATAAAAGTGATCAAAAAAAATGTAAAAAAAAGTGTAAAATAAAAAAAAATGAAGTAAAATAAAAATAAAATATTATTTTTTTAAAACGCCCCTGTCCCCAGTAGCTCGCGTTCAGAAGCGAACACGCATGTAAGTCCCGCCCACATATGTAAACGCCGTTCAAACCCCACATGTGATGTATCGTCGCGTGCGTTTGAGTGTGTGCAACAATTCTAGCACTAGACTTCCCCTGTAACTCCCCTGTAACTCGAAAATAGTAACCTGTAAAAAAAATGTAAAGCGTCGCCTATGGAGATTTTTAAGTTTGGCGACATTCCATGAGTGTGCGCAATTTTAAAGCATGACATGTTAGGTATCTTTTTACTCATCGTAACATCATCTTTCACAATATACAAAAAAATTGGGCTAACTTTACTGTTTTGTTGTTTTTTAATTCATGAAATCAAAAAAAATTATTGCGCAAATACTGTGCAAGAAAAAACGTTCCAATGACCGCCATTTTATTTTCTAGGGTGTCTGCTAAAAAAAATATATAGGCCCGGATTCACAAAGCACTTACGTCAACATAAATCACGTTACGCCGACATAGTGCAAATGTGCGTCTGGCGTATGTGTGCGCCAGACCCACAAACCAAGATACGGCTGAAAACAGGCCATCCTACGCCAACGTATCTTACTTACGCCGGCGTAGCGTGGGCGCAAATATGGTCTGGACACATTTTGCTTCTCCCATTGATTAGGCATTCAAATATGCAAATGAGGGAAATACGTCAATTCACGAACGTGAGTGCGCCCGACGCATGCTGCGCGCGACGCGCGTAAGTTGTACGTCCGGCGTAAAGTTATTTCCCATAGATGAGGCGCAACCCGGCAGCAGACATGGAAAGGTATGCACCAGGGAACACAAGCCTATGTATTGTGCGTTGGACGTGTGTCTGGCTGGACGGAGGTTACGTTCACGGCGTACGTAGTGATCCGGCGTAGCTTAGGCAGTTGTTCCGACGTGGTTGTGAGCAGGCGCAGGGGGATGCGTCCACGTCACGGCGCATGCGCAGTTCGTAATACTTAGTTGTTTGGTGCTCGGCCCATCATTTGCATGGGGTCACGCCTCATTTGCATGGGTCACGCCCACTTCCACCTACGCCGGCGTACGCCTTCGAAATCCACGCCACGCTGGTGCAACGTTGGGAGCACTGGCTTTCTGAATTCCATGCTTGCCTCTCTACGCTGCGTTGGCGTAGCGTACAGGGGTTACTCTACGGCGGCGTAATGTGTGCCTGCTCTCTGTGAATCTGGGCCATAATGTTTGGAGTTTCTGATAAATTTTCTAGCAAAAAAATTTAGATTTTTACATGAAGGAGAGAAGTGCCAGAATAGGCCCGGTGGACAAGTGGTAAAAATCACACCCTTAATGTAATAGTAAAATAATACAAATTAGGAACATAGTCAAAAACAGAAACAAGAGTTAGGAAGCCAGACTGGTAATCAGATGAGCCAGAATCAGGGAGCCAGGAATCGGCATACTCAAAGCCAATGATCAGGATCAGGAACCAGAAGAAATGTCAGCCAGGCAAAGTCAAACGGGGACACAGCAGAGACACACTGGATATGTTGACCAAGGTGAAGGCACCAAAGGAATGAGCACCGCAGTTTAAATAACCAAAAGGGGCTGGCTATAGGCTGGACTAATGAGGCAGGTCATGGTAACCAGGTGAGTAATTATCAGACAGCTGAACAGTCTGAGCACTGAGAAGAGAGCTGCTAAAAGCCCAGAACTGACAGTCTCCTGTCACTCCAGACAAACAAGATAAAAAGGCTGTGGAGCGCAACAAAAAAGCGCTTAGGCAGGGGGACTGGCACCATCTGCAGGAGGAAAACTATATAGTGCAAAACGGTCATCTTAATAATGTCCATGCGACCAATCCACATGAAAGTTGCTCTATTCCAGGACTGTAAGGCCCGGTACACACAAGCAAACATGTACGATGAAAGCGGTCCGTCGGACCGTTTTCACCGTACATGCCTGCCAGAGGGCTTCTGTACGATGGTTGTACTAACCATCGTACAGAAGTCCGCGCATAAACACTACGCGGGGCGTGTCCGCGTCGTCGCCGCGACGATGACGCGGCGACGTGGGCGGGCCTGCCATTTAAAGGCTTCCACGCATGCGTCAAAGTCATTCGACGCATGCGAGGGACGGCGGGCGCTCGGACATGTACGGTAGGTCTGTACTGACCGCGGACCAGTTTCAGCATACATGTTTGGTCGTGTGTACGGGGCCTAAGTCTCTATGAATCGTTCTAAGCAGGGGGGCATAGTTTTGTGTATACAATGAGTCCAGATGGTCAGTGAGTTGAATGCCTAAATATCCCATTGAGGTGGTTGCCCAGGTGAAGGAGAAAGCTCCCCTCAAAGCAGTAGCGAGGGTTGGAGGTATGGTGATTGGTAGAATCTTAGATGTTGTGTAATTAATCAGAAAATTTGACACCTGGCCATAATCAGATAATTCTGCCATCAGGTTAGGCAATGCGACAAGGGAGACTGTCACGTACCTGGTGGAAGAGTCTGGTATGCAGAGGGAGGCCTCTCTTACACTTCTGACTCGAGGCCCCTGGTAGGGAAAACAGGAGGTGCAGGAGTACAGAGTTGCACGAGAGCCTGGCAAGGTTACTGGTTGACAAGCTGGACCGGAACTGGAGCAGGAACTGGAACGGATCCAGGAACAGCCGTCAGACCGCGGGCAGGAGCTCAGGCAGGTACAGGCAGATGGACTGGAAGAGTAGGCCAAAGCAGGTGAACACTGGAGCAGGGTCAGGTACAAACAGGTTCGGCAACAGGCTGGTGGCAAGGTAGCAGGAGGAGCAGGCAGGAACGTGGTCTCAGGTACAGGCAAGGTTGACAAAAGGCTGGCAGCAAGGTAGCAGGGGGAGCAGGCAGGAACGTAGTCAACACGGGCCGAGGTCAGATGCAAGCAGATAAGCACGGATGGTTAGGAGAAAGCCAGGTAGGGTCAGTTGGAGCAGGATACAGGTAAACGACATTCAGGTAACGATGTAGACTGGACAGCACCGATCCAAGGAAGTGAGGCAATTTAAATAGTCTATTAGCGCCACAATGTCACTGGGCGCGCGCGTGTGCACGCCGTTGATAGAATTTCGTGTGGCAGTAGTGCACAAGCGTGCGTGCGCGTGCAATGGTGCGCACAACCGTGCCCACGCACCTCTTCTTAGTGGGACATGCAGAACAGGGGAACTTCCATAGTCGCCATATTAATTGCTGGCCTGCCATTCCTGACAGGGTCTTTAACATGAAAGAGTATGTCATCTCTGTATGCCGATAGCTCTGAGAAAGTCCCAATCAACCCGATTGAACACTTTCTCAGTGTCAGTACATAAAATCAGATAGGTAAGTTGTTATGTGTACGGGCCCAATGAATGAGCTGGAGTGCCCTGATGGAGTTATCTCTAGCCTTATGTCCCACAATAAAACCCGTTTGGTCAGGGTGAACTATCGAGGGTGGGAGGTGCCTTATCCAGGATTTTAGGCAAAAAAAATTTAAGTCCGTATTTAGTAGGGAAATTTACTAAGATTTACTAAGAACAATACGTTGTGCCGGTTCATACCTTAATTGGTGTGCCAGAAAAGTAATTAATCTAACGTACGAACGGGCGCACTTCTAAGTGCAAAACGATAATAAATTCCATTGTAAGGGACTGAACCGGAATCCAGCCCTGTTTTTCCAGCCTCCGTGGCAGGCTGGGTTGTTCGGGTCCACTGGAGATCACAGTCAGCTGGACTTTAAAAATGTAGGAAGAGAGCACAGCTGGGCTCTGGTTTGGAGACACAGGAGGGAATCTGAGTCAGAGGAGCTCTGTTAGAGTGGATTAAAAAAGAAAAGATTTGCTTTACCGCATGTTTTGTGGGTGACGGATACCAGCCCCGCACTGTATAGAGAGGAGACCATTTGTTTAGTTTAGCGCTGGACAGCAAGGATTTAATTGAGAGTCGGTTCACACTGGGGCGACTCGTCAGGCGACTCAGCCGCCTGACAAGTTGCGTCCCATTCTATTCACCAGAACCGTTCTAATAGGAGCGACGCTAGGTTCTTGTACGACTTAGGGGGCGATTCGGGGCGATTTGCATTAAATCTATACAGAAGTAATTTTGCTAATCGCCTCTGAAGTCGTCTTCAAGACGACTTGCCGAGTCGCCCCCGAAGTCGAGCCGCCCCAGTGTGAACCGGCTCTTACTGTTTTGTTTATTTTTATTTGCAAACCTCCTGTAAATAAACCTGGCATCCCCCAGATTTTAAAGAAAGTGCCCGTTTGCGGACTGTCATTCAGAAAAGGTGATCCCCATGAGCTAATCTCCCACACGTGGTGGAGAATGCGGGCACTTTCTGAGGATGGAGGAAATGTTAAAGGCCCTGCTACAGGCCAATGCAGCTCAGCCGGACACCAACCGCCAAGTCGCAGAGGCCACTGTGACACAACAGGAGGCCGCTGTAGCACAACAGGTGGCCCAGCTAGAGATGTACCACCAAGTCGCAGAGGCTGCTGCAGCACAACAGGCGACCCAGCAGAAGATGAACCGGCAGTTCGCAGAGGCTCTGGTGGAACTGAAAAAGGGGTGCGCACCTCCTGTGCCAGTGGAAGCAAAGAACATCCTACCACCTACAGAAAATGAAGCCTGCTGATGTAGAGGCATACCTTGCGACTGTTGAGAGAGTAGCTGTCCGTGAAGGAGGGCCAAAGGAACAGTGGGCGGGTTTGTTGGCCCCATTTCTGACAGGAGAACCTCAAAAGGCTTATTTTGATCTTGAATCAGATAAGGCCCAGGACTATGAGATCCTAAAGACAGAGATACTTGCACGCTTGGGTGTCACCATGGCAGTCCGGGCCCAGCGTGTGCATCAGTGGACCTACTCCAGCAACAAGCCATCCCATTCTCAAATGTTCGACCTGGTCCACCTCACCAAGAAGTGGTGGCAGCCGGAGACCTTGACAGGCCCTCAGATCGTAGAGCGTGTGGTAATGGACCGGTATCTGCATGCGCTCCCTGCTGCTCTGAGGAAGTGGGTCGGACAGGGGGACCTCAAAACTGCAGCCCAACTGGTGGACCTAGCAGAGAGGTACAGTGCTAGTGAGGAGTTGGTGAACCCATCTACGCCCCACTTTGGTGTGTCTAGGGGTGCAAGATCTCCCAGCGGTTCTAGTAAGACTGTTGCGGGGTTCAAAAGCATGGGGAAGTTTGATAAGACTGTTACAGCTGATGAGACTGTGGGTCCTAGATCTGGAGACTGGCCAAATAAGCCAGTAGGGTCTTTCGGACCGTTAAGAGGACTGGAGGTAGAGTATCAAAATATACAGTGTTTTCATTGCCATGCATTAGGGCATATTGCTGCCAACTGTCCTATAAATGATGAACCTAGGCAATGCGATTATGCTTATAGGAAAATACGCATTTCGCTGTTTGCACAGGTCGCATGTACTGCATCTTGTCAGTCGCATTGAAAAACAGATGTGTGTAATTTCAGTGGATGGAAAGCCACTGACAGCCCTGCTAGACTCTGGTAGTGTAGTGACCCTAGAAATTTCAGTCAAATATACTGTACCTACTATAATGTCCAGCAGGGATTTGAAGATTGTGTACACTATTTGAAGAAGTTGATACATTGTCTGAGAAGTCTGATACATTGTTTGAACATTCACTATTTGCACTATTGAACTCATTTTGTGTTTGGACTTTTTGCACACATATCATATTATCACTTTGCACTTTAAAACTGAAGGAGCGTGGTTTAATCAACTTAGTATTGATTTCTATTCATTTATCTTCTCTTATTCAACGTGCTGCTCCTTATCAATACTCAACTGTTTAATTACTTTAATTACTCTAGTTGTTGTTACTAATTATCTTTCCACTTTGCGCTGGTCCTGGGTTTTTTAACCCCTCATTCACAAGTTTAGAGGTGCGCCCGTTCAACCCACGCAATCGCATTTACGTTAATTGACATTTGCTAAGATTTTGGCCACAAAGTGAACCAACGCATTTGAACAAGCGCGAGAAACGATTGCGCATGCGCAGTGCATAAATTGATCTCACGCAGTTCTAAACGTACTTGCAGGCACAGTAGGCTTGTTCAGAAAAAGTATCTTTCTCATTCTATTTTGGGTATATTTGTTATTTGGGCAGTTATTACTATACTTCCTCACATCACCCCATAATATTGGCACTTCCAGCTTCTTTTAATATTGAATTGAAGATGCTGTACGCCATGTCCATAGTGGCGCACTGATCGCATCCTCCTGTGCGCCGAGATTACTTTAGTAAATGGGGAATAGCGCTGTTACCGGTGCAAGCGTTTCTTAAATACCAAAACGTACGTTGCGCCTCGGAGTGCTGTTACCTCAACTCATAGTGCAAACGTTTCATAAATCAGCTCGAATGTGTGCCAATAAGGCCCCCAGAGGGATGCAGGATTTTAGAAGTATGTGCACATATGTGTATGAAGCAGGGATAAAAACTTTAAATAATATTCCTTCATAAAGCTGTCAGTAGGGAAGGTCCCGAAGTTTGACTTGAACATCCGGTGTTCGTTTTTTCATAGAACAAACGAACATATGGAGCACTCGTGGGAAGTTCGCCGCCATGGAGCGCCCCATAATGTACTGCGAGATCGCAGTGCATTGACAGCTGTTGATTGGCCAAAGCATGCACCTGACCTGTGTGCTTTGGCCAATCACAGCACAATGTGCTGTGAGAGCCATGATTGGCCAAAGGTAGGGTGCCTTTGGCCAATCATAGCGCAGGGGCTAAGACCATGCCCCACAATATATGTCTGCTGCTTACATAGCGGCCAAATATATAGTGAATGAATAGAGATTAGGCAGGTAATTAGTGTAGTGTAAAGTCCGAGTCAGTCAGTGTGGTATATATAATACAGTTCAGAGTATATAGTGCGGTCAATGTAGTATATACAGTATAATACATTGGAGAGTATATAGTGCAGTCAGTGTGGTATATATAATACAGCATGAGAGTATATAGTGCAGTCAGTGTAGTATATATAATACAGTGCAGAGTACCGTATTTATCGCGGTATAACGCGCTCCCGCGTATACCGGGCACCCCTACAGTTGCCCCCGAAATTCCTGTAAAAAAAATGTTATATGATTTTATTACTTACAGTTTTGGTGTCTTCCCAGCGTCCATCGTCCGGTCCGGCGTCCGTCTGCAGCCTCGATGGTGTCCTCCCGGCTTCTCCAGTGCGCGCCTCAAGTCGAGTCCCCGATTCCCGCGCTCAGTTCGAACGCCTCCGCCGACATATACCGAGGGCAGTACACTCGGGTACATTCGGCAAGGCTCAGCTTAGCTCACGCTCACGCTCTGTGACGTTTATGCGTGAGCACGAGAAAAGCCGAGCCTAGCCGAATGTACCCGAGTGTACTGCACTCGGTATATGTCGGCGCAGGATTTCAAACTGAGCGCGGGAAGCGGCTATCGGCGTATATCGCGCACCCACGATTTTCCCCTTATTTTAAGGGGAAAATAGTGCGCGATATACGCCGATAAATACGGTATATAGTGCCATCGGTGTAGTATATATAATACATTGCAGAGTATATAGTGTAGTCAGTGTAGTATACTTAATACAGTGGAGAATATATAGTGCAGTCAGTGGAGGGGAAAAAAGGAATTAGCGCCACAGAACCTGCTGTATAATTGCTATTAAGTGCTGCTACTCAATCCTAGTTAATCACTAGTAGGAATTCAAAATTAACAAAAAATAGCGCAAATTTATAGAAATTCCACAATTGCATGAACCATTCTTGAAATCAACAATGATGGACTCCTAATTATTTTATATGTATAAAAATACCAAGACCTTCCTATCAATATTCTACCTCTATTGAATATATTAAATATTTTTTGTAAATAATGATAAAGTGCAAATGCTAAAAAACCTTATGTGTGTATATATAAAGCACAAGTGCGACTATAATGTGTATATCAATCTATATATGTGTCACCACAATTTTCAATACAAAGGGCCAGATCCAGAGAGAATTGGATCCGCGCAGCGTATCAGAGATACGCTACGCCGCCGTACCTTACCTGGCGGAATTTCGAATCCTCAAAGTTTTCGCGCCGTAAGTTACGGACGATTTACGCAAAAAAAATAAATTAAAATTTTCGACGCGGGAACGACGCCCATACTTAACATGGCAAGTCTATCTATACGCCGCAAAATATCAGCTTTAACTATACGCCGGAAAAAGCCGACTACAGACGACGACATTAGAAAATGTGACGGCCGCGCGTACGTTCGTGGATCGTCGTAAATTGCTAATTTGCATACCCGACGCGGAAAACTACGCAAACTCCACCCAGCGGGCGCTGAAGTATTGCATCTAAGATCCGAAGGCGTACGAAGCCGTACGCCTGTCGGATCTTACCCAAATGCCGTCGTATCTTGGTTTGAGGATTCAAACTAAAGATACGACGCGGGAAATTTGAAAGTACGCCGGCGTATCAGTAGATACGCCGGCGTACTTGCTCTGTGGATCTGGCCCAAAGATTTCTTCCTCTCATGAGAGGTCCACCTCCAAGAGTTAGGCATCCTAGTTTTGACACCCCAGTTTGAACCCATCCTAACAATCAAAACTGGAAAGGTGGTAAAGGTCGCTCTAGAGGAAATGTGTCTGATCATAGAACTCCTGTTTATCAAAACCAGAGTTACTATGACTCCCCGAGAAGGACAGGGGAATATGTCACCCCATAAGAAACCGCCCCTTACCCTTACAATTACCCTCCAGTATACACCAACAACAGGTTTTTACCTTTACAGGAAGTATATGATGGCCCCTCGGGATATCAGCGACCACATTCTAGTCATGAGTATTATGATCCTGAGAATCATTCTAAAAAGGATTTTCATTGGGTAGGGAAAGGCCAAAAAAGGCCTTCGGACCCAAGAGAGGGAACAGGGGAGGTAAAAGACACCAAAGGAAAAAAGAGAAAAGTACAACAGGTCTAGGATTGTTCAACCTTAATGTGTCACGTACCTGGTTGGAGGCCGAAATGCAGAGAGGGCTCCCCTTGTGGCTAAGTGCAGTACACCCCTGAGGTTGGGTACAGAGGGTGTAGTGCCCCGAGAAGCACAGGTTGCCAGATGGATCCAGGAGAGAAGAGCTGGTGGGTGCCTGAAGAATACTGGAGAATACAGGAAACACCGCTGGGCTGCAGTCTCTGGGAGTCCTCGGTAACACTTAGCAAGGTGTGCACAAGGAGCAACAGTGGAAGCTGGCTGGGGATCAAACACTGTGGATCCAGGCAGGAGATGCAGGTTTGCAGGAGTGAAGACAAGCCAAAGGTCTGGTGTTGGAAAACAGGCAGGAACAGATAACTGAAGCAAAGTCCGTGAAACAAGCCGGGATCAGGTGCTGGAGAAGGTAACAAGTCAGTAAAGCAAGCCAAGGGGTCAAACCAGGAGAGCGGATCAGACAGGTCAGGAACAAGCCGGGTCACAACAGGAAATCCAAACAGCAGTAATACAGAGACTCAGGAACTCAGGAAGGCTGACGACAATCCAGCAATTTGGATCAGACAGTGGCAGCCTTTTATAGGCCATCAGGAGGAGGATCTTCCTGTCACATGATGAGCCTATGGCTCCCATTTCTTCTACTGGCAAGATTGCCAGTACTTCTTCTATGGCCATTTCTTCTACTGGCAAGATTGCCAGTACTTCTTCTATGGCCATTTCTTCTACTGGCAAGATTGCCAGTACTTCTACGGACATTTCCCTGACAGTGCCCCACCCCCCAAGGGGCAGCCTCCGGATGCCACAACGGGCCGATGCTTCGGGATGTCTGCTGTGAAAGTCCCGTATCAGTCTAGGAGCATGCACATTGTTTGCAGGCTCCCAGGAATTGTCTTCGGGAGGGTATCCCCTCCATTTGATGAGATACTGGATCTGCCTACCTCTCCTCCGGCAATCCATAATGGCTTCAACCTCAAATTCAGTTTCCCCTTCTATCAGGACTGGAGGTGGAGGTGGCTCTTCTCTTCCAGGAAATGGACTGGGTACCACCGGCTCAAGCAGGGAGATGTGGAACACTGGATGGATCTTGTAAGTATTGGGTAATGCCAGCTCAAAAGCCACTGGATTTATTTCTCTTTTAATTTCAAAGGGACCAATGAACTTAGGTCCAAGCTTCCGGGCTGGACATGAGAGCTTGAGGTTTACTGAAGAAAGCCATACCTTGTCCCCAACCTTAAAGATAGGATTCCCTCTTCTTCTTTTATCATGAAACCTCTTATAGTCCTCTTGGGCTTTTCGCATGGCCTCCTGAAGTATCTTGTAGTTGGTTTGAATGAACCTTAACCGATCCTGGACAGCGGGGGCAGATGTTTCAGGTATAGTATTCGGAAGGAAGGAAGGGTGAAATCCATAATTTGCCCAGAAGGGAGACTGATTGATGGCTGCATGCAAAGAATTGTTATATGCAAACTCAGCGCAGGGGAGAAGGGAGATCCAGTCATCCTGTGAGCAAGTACAGAAGCATCGAAGATACTGTTCTAAGGTCTGGTTAGTCCTTTCTGTTTGACCATTGCTCTGGGGGTGGTACGCTGAGGAAAGACATACTTCGATTGATAGAGATTTGCAGAGATCTCTCCAGAACTTGGAGGTAAATTGTACCCCTCTGTCAGAGACAATACTATCTGGTAGTCCATGTAATCTGACGATCTCTTTAATGAACATGTCTGCTGTCTCTGAGGCAGAAGGTGTGCCAATCATTGGGAGAAAATGTGCCATTTTGGAAAGGCGGTCTACCACTACCATGATGGTGGTGCGTCCCCCAGAGGGAGGCAGGTCTACTATAAAATCCATGGATATTTCTTTCCAGGGTTGTTCAGGGATGGGTAGTGGCCTTAAAAGTCCCCATGGTTTGGCATTGGAACCCTTATTGCGCTGGCACGTACAGGAGTTAACATATTTTTTACAGTCCTGTCTTAGGCTGGCCCACCAAAAAGAGCGCTGAACAAGTTCAGTGGTTCTTCGTATTCCAAAATGTCCGGCAAGTTTGTGATCATGTGACATCTTTAGAACTTGGAGTCTAACTGATTGGGGAACAAAAATCTTGTCCTGGTGCCATAAAAATCCATCTTGGCTTCTCAATGAGGACATTTCTGGCCCAGGGCACTGGGTTGAGGCTTGTTTAATCAAAGTCTTTAAGTCAGGTTGGATGAGTAAAAAATTTTGAGCGGAAAGGATCGTACTTGGCTCTGTTGTTTCAGGGGTGTTTGGAAACATTCGAGAAAGTGCATCCGCTTTCCCATTCTTGGAACCTGGGCGATATGTAAGAGGAAAATTGAACCTGGAGAAAAACAAAGCCCATCGGGCTTGCCGAGGTCTTAAACGTTTGGCTGTCCTGAGGTACTCCAGGTTCTTATGGTCTGTAAAAATCATAATGGGATGAGCGGCACCCTCCAATAAGTATCTCCATTCTTCTAAGGCAGATTTAATGGCCAATAGTTCTCGATCCCCAACGTCATAATTTCTCTCTGGTGGGCTCATCTTTCGGGAAAAGAAAGCAATGGGGTGAAGAAGAGCCTTGGGTCCTTGCCGTTGGGACAGGATTGCCCCTGTAGCTACTTCAGAGGCGTCTACTTCCAAAACGTAGGGCAGAGTTGGGTCCGGGTGCTGTAGAATTGGTGCAGACGTGAACAGATCTTTTAATTTGTCAAAGGCTGCCTGAGCTTCTAGGGACCACTGGAACCGGATCGTCTGATGAGTCAATTGAGTGATGGGTGCTATGGTGGTGGAGAAACCCTTCACAAATTTCCTGTAAAAATTGGAGAACCCTATGAAGCGCTGGACACCCTTCTTGTCCGAGGGAGCTGGCCAGTTAAGTATTGCTTCCACCTTCTTTGGGTCCATTGCAATTCCTTCTGTGGAGATGATGAGGCCCAGAAATTGAATAGATGTCTTTTCGAAATCACATTTGTCTGCTTTGACATATAGACCATGTTTTCTCAGGGTTAGGAGCACTTTCTTTACGTGGGTTCGGTGAAGTTCCAAAGAAGCAGAAAAGATAAGAATATCATCGAGGTATACAATTACAAAGTAGTCAAGGAATTCCCGGAAGATATCGTTAACTAGATGCTGAAACGTGGCTGGAGCATTGCATAATCCGAACGGCATGACAAGGTATTCAAAGTGGCCGAACCTCGTCCGGAATGCTGTCTTCCACTCGTCTCCCTGGCGGATGCGGACAAGATTGTAGGCGCCCCTTAGATCTAATTTAGTGAAGATCCGGGCAGTTCGGAACCTTTGAAAGAGTTCAGGAACAAGCGGGAGAGGGTATCGATTTTTTACGGTAATTTTATTGATGTCTCTGTAGTCTACACATGGCCGTAATGTGCCGTCCTTCTTCTCGACAAAGAAAATACCCGCTCCAGCAGGAGAAGAAGAGCGTCAATTAAACCCCTTTTCAAGACGCTCATCAATATATAAACGTAAGGCTTCCAGCTTGTTCTCAGATAGAGGAAAGATTCGTCCGAATGGGATCTCAGCCCCTGGAAGCAGTTCAATTGGACAATCATAAGGTCTGTGAGGTGGGAGAACATCTGCCTTTTTCTTGTCAAAAACGTCTATGAACTCATGATAAGCAGAAGGGACAAGCAGGAGGTTATCAGGAGAAGGTTGCACGGCCAGACAGCTAGCAGGCTTACTGGAACTGGGAGGAAAACAATGTTGCAAGCAATAGTCTGAAGAAAAAGAGATTTCCTTCTTGGCCCAGTTGATTCGTGGGTTATGTGCCTGTAGCCACGGAATTCCTAAGATAATGGGAAACATGGGAGAACATAAAATGTCAAAACGGATAAATTCTTGGTGGCCGGTATCAGTAATAGTGAAGATAGGTATGGTTTCACGGGAGACAAGTCCAGAACTGGGCAAGGAACCATCGGCCAATAGAACTTCCAGTCTTTGTTTTTTCTCATAAAGGGGCACACCAAGTTTATTGGCCAGAGATAAGTCCATAAAGCAACTACATGCCCCGGAGTCGATAATTGCTGGTAGTTGAACCTCCCTTCCTGCCACTTGTAAGGAGATAGGAAGAGCAAGGTAAGAATGGGAGGATACAGAGACTTGCAGATAAGTAGAACTTGGTGGGTAGGCCTTACTGGGTCTTATGGGACAGCTGCGTAAAAAATGTCCAGCCCCTCCGCAGTACAAGCAGAGATAGGCCCGCCGACGGCGTTGCCTCTCATCAAAGGTAAGGGGAGAACGGACCAGGCCAACTTGCTTTGGACCTCTTTTGGGACCTGCAGAACAGGCAGGCGTGGGTTCAACAGCAGGTGGAGACCTGGGTGGCCTCTTGGTAGGCTGGAAGGTTTGAGCGCATTCCGACCGCCGCTCCCGCAGGCGCCTGTCAAGCAGAATGGCTAGGTGGATAAGTTTGTCAAGAGTGTCTGGAACAGCAACTCGGGCTAGTTCATCTTTAAGGGTCTCGGATAGTCCTTGGCGATACTGAAACCTGAGTGCTGCCTCATTCCAGCTAGTATCAGTGGACCATCTGCGGAATTCTGCTGTATAATCCTCCACTGGGCGTTCTCCTTGCCGTAAGGCGACTAAGGCAGATTCAGCGGAGGCCATACGCTGGGGGTCATCATACAAAAGAGTCATAGCCTCAAAGAAAGTGTCCATAGAGTTCAAAGCCGGGCTCTTTTGTTCTAGTAGGTTATGAGCCCAAGCTTGGGGTTCCTCGCATAGTAGGGAAATGATGAATCCTACTTTCACAAACTCGGAGGAAAAAGTTCTAGGCTGGAGGGCCAGGTACAGCAGGCACGCATTCTTAAAAGCCCGAAACTTCTTTCGGTCACCGAAGAATCGTTCGGGTGTTGGTACCCGTGGTTCAGGAGAGGGCATCATCACTGTATGGGTTGGGTTAGCAGATTCTTGAGGCAGGGAAGCTGATGATGTGTTAGTGGAAGATGAGCTGGAGTCCATCAAGGCTGGAGCAACAGGCAAATGCTGCAGCTGATCTTCCAAATGAACGTAACCATCCTGGATTTTCTGGATGGCTTGTGTAAGGGTGGTGACTTGCTGGCACATCATCTCGAGCAGGGGAGCACCTCTGTCGGCCTCTGTCATGGCTGGATTGTACTGTCACGTACCTGGTTGGAGGCCGAAATGCAGAGAGGGCTCCCCTTGTGGCTAAGTGCAGTACACCCCTGAGGTTGGGTACAGAGGGTGTAGTGCCCAGAGAAGCACAGGTTGCCAGATGGATCCAGGAGAGAAGAGCTGGTGGGTGCCTGAAGAATAATGGAGAATACAGGAAACACCGCTGGGCTGCAGTCTCTGGGAGTCCTCGGTAACACTTAGCAAGGTGTGCACAAGGAGCAACAGTGGAAGCTGGCTGGGGATCAAACACTGTGGATCCAGGCAGCAGATGCAGGTTTGCAGGAGTGAAGACAAGCCAAAGGTCTGGTGTTGGAAAACAGGCAGGAACAGATAACTGAAGCAAAGTCCGTGAAACAAGCCGGGATCAGGTGCTGGAGAAGGTAACAAGTCAGTAAAGCAAGCCAAGGGGTCAAACCAGGAGAGCGGATCAGACAGGTCAGGAACAAGCCGGGTCACAACAGGAAATCCAAACAGCAGTAATACAGAGACTCAGGAACTCAGGAAGGCTGACGACAATCCAGCAATTTGGATCAGACAGTGGCAGCCTTTTATAGGCCATCAGGAGGAGGATCTTCCTGTCACATGATGAGCCTATGGCTCCCATTTCTTCTACTGGCAAGATTGCCAGTACTTCTTCTATGGCCATTTCTTCTACTGGCAAGATTGCCAGTACTTCTTCTATGGCCATTTCTTCTACTGGCAAGATTGCCAGTACTTCTACGGACATTTCCCTGACATAGTGGGATTGAACTTACTAGGAATGAAATTGTCGTCCTAGATAAGGGTCTTAAATTTGCTCCCCCTAATCAACTGAGCAAGTTTGACACCTTTATAGATGTCCACAAATTTGTCCGGAAAATAAATATCAAGCGACATTTCATTTCAGATACAACACCCTACATGGAGCGGGCTGCTACATCAGGGACAGTACATTCGGGTCTTTCCAACCTCTCATTGTTTAACCCTGCTGTCCCAGTGTCTTCTTCAGTTAATGTGTTCAAAGACCTAGTTCTCAAAGATCTAGAAGCTTTGTCCATTAAAAAAACATATAAACACCCTATACCAAAGGAGGGTTATCTCTCTTTGTGTAACCGTAAGGACCTTGTCGTGCGCCCTGCCGACAAGGGAAGTGGGATAGTTGTTATGAACAAGACAGATTACAACTTAGAGATGAACCGCATCCTGGGGGACACAGAAACATATCAGGTTCTACCCAACAACCCTACCAACACTTACAAAAAGGAAATGTTTAAATTAGTATCCAAAGGCTATAGTTCATTCATTTTGAACAAAAAATAAAAAGCCTTTCTAGTACCCACTGCTCCAAGAATCCCAACCATATACCATCTACCTAAGATCCACAAGTACCCGGTGAATCCACCCGGCAGACCTATTGTGAGTGGAATCGACTCAATTACATCACGTATTGGTCGATACATTGATTTCTATCTGCAACCACTCGTTAAATTAACTCCATCATATATTAAGGACACAACTTCCACGATTAAGTTGTTGGAGAGTGTTGAAGTCAAGGGTGATTACCTTCTTGCAACTGCCGACGTGGCTTCTTTGTATACTTGCATCCCCCAAGTTTAGGGGTTGAAGCAGTTAAACATTTTTTGAGTTGTGAACATACCATTACAGAAGTACAGAAGTCCTTTATCATAGAGTTGCTGGAGTTTGCAACCACCCATAATTATTTCTGGTTCGACCAGAAATTTTTTCTCCAAACGCGTGGCGTGGCTATGGGGGCTAAGTTTGCCCCCAGCCTCGCTAACCTTTTCATGGCCAAATGGGAGGAGGAAATTGTCTATAGTGACAGACCACCTTCCCTTGTCCTATGGGTCAGGTACATTGATGACGTCCTCCTCCTATGGGATGGCACACGAGAATCCTTGGACGATTTTTTTATGGTTTTGAATAACAATGATCGCGGAATTTCTTTCACCCACGAGTCCAGTCCCACCAGTGTGACCTTTTTGGATTTGGAAATTGAACTTGACTCCAGACAGTTTAAATTCAAGACCCACTTTAAAGTGACATGTAGGAACAGTTTCATCCCTACTGACAGTTGCCACCATAGGTCCTGGATGAATTCAGTCCCGCGCAGCCAATTCTTGCGGCTGCGCAGGAATTGCACCAATGACGATATATTCTTCTCACAGGCAGTAATGCTAAAGAAAGGTTTGTTGAGAAGGGCTATGATGCATCCTCCGTGGACCTTGAGTTACATAAAGTGGCACTACTGGAGCGTGATTCTCTTTTGGTGGAAAGAGCCCCACGTAAATTAGATGAATCCTACAAATTCTCTATGGTGACCGCATATTCAAACCAACACAGGGACATCAAAAACATCATTGATAAACACTGGGGCATTCTTAAAAATTATAAAGTTTTGGGCCCTAATCTGCCGGAACGGGCCAAAGTAATTTTCAAAGGGGCACCCACATTGAGAAATAGCATTGCTCCCAATGTGGTTGACCCTCCTAATCCCCCTGTTTTCTTTCAGGATTTGAAAGGTTACTATCCTTGCAAAAAATGTAGTGTTTGTCATCATAACACTAGTGGAAGGTCCAAAACCCTGGAATTTCGATCTACAAGTACAGGTCACCAATATCCTATAAAGTCTTTTTGTACATGTGCGACTACGCACGTTGTTTACCTCATCACCTGCCCGTGCGGAAGGCAATACGTTGGTCGCACCATACGTGCTTTTTCCGTACGGGTAGGTGAACATGTGACGAAGATTTTGGGTGGTAGTACTAAGCATACAGTCCCGAGGCATTATAGGGAATGCCATGATCGTAACCCATCGGGTTCCCAGTTTTTAATCATTGACAAGTATGTACCACCTTGGAGGGGAGGAGCTAAGATTAGGGGTGTATCCAGACTCGAGGCCTATTGGATTTACGAATTGCGTACTTATGTCCCACATGGCTTGAATGTCGAGTGGGACATAAATGCATTCATCAATCAATCTTAATATGTTGTTTTGGAAATGCACCTTCATATCCAATATGGCTCCTTAGTCCCCTCTTTTAATGGTCCAGCTCCCCTTTTCCCCTCCCCCCCTTTTGGCCCCCCTCTTTTATACCTCCCTTCGCCCCCTTTTTTATATTTATCCTCACGTCTTATTATTAATTTAATCGATTTTGAGGTTCTTTTATGATTTACTGGATTCTGTTTATTTAAACAGTTTATTACACACTATGTCATACTGGTAGATGCCCCTGTCTTTTATGGTTGGTGAACTTTGACCTTAATTGGGCTGATTGTTCATTTTAAATGACCACTTTTTAGTGGTCTTTCGCTATTTTTTATTAAAGATTTTTTTTTTTTTTATATATATTTTTGATATATGGATACTGTTTTTTAGGCTATCCCTCTACCTCATTTTTGTAGCCCATTTTTTGTCCAGTTTGGCACTGAGACAGATCTTTTATTAGTGGTTCCACCTAATAATTTTCTCCTTAATCTTATTCCATTTCGCCCAGCGATGATTTAGGCAATCTCTTCTCACACGTCTAGCCACTTCCTGTTGTTGTTTTAGCTGCTCACCATTCACTCGTATAGACTCCGTGCTTTGTGGATGGAGATGGGCAGCGTGACCATGTGACGTACGACGTTGCGCTCCGGTCACACTTCCGCATGGTGTTTTGGAGCGCACGTTGGATACGCCTCGCTATCCATACGTAGGGAGGCGGTCTTTCTACACAGCGGGACATCTGACGTGTGGGCGTCTGGCGATGCGACTCAGCCCTCTCTTTCATTGTGAGGCTTGGAGCGCACGCCGACGCCATTCCAGCACGCGAACCTGGAAGTAGCCATTTGTGGACAAGCGTTTTCACCCGGAGCCAATATTGAGGTATGGGGGACATTCCTATATATTTGTGACATTTGTGCAGTAAGGCAGCACCCCAGATGACGATCTAGAGATCGAAACGCGTCGGGACACGCTGACCTTACTGCTTATTTTTACTACATGCCTGATGTTAATCCTCTGAAATGTGAGTGTAAACTTTTATTCCTTTGCTGCCAAGTAAACCAATATCCAACAGATTTACACTATGTGCATCTTCGTTTTTTCTCTGTTTCCCTCCTATACATGCTGAGAATTCTTGTTTGATAATGGTGGCTTAAACCCTCATTACCATTGGCTGTCTTTGAGATAACCCCTGCCTCTGGATATCATATATCATTTATTAGTGGAAATCATCTTCCTGCCTCTCACTCAAGATATCTCTGGATTCAGGACAACATTATTCCTAGCCTTCATGACCCATTAAGTATATACTTATTTGGGCCCACATTATCCGGTAAGCCTCCAATTTACCTTGGTGGTGGATCTTTTTGCACATCGTCACTTTATGTCTTCAATATTAGATCACAAATTGTTGGACTTTTTCTAATTTTTTAATCTTCTATGGGACTTTACCATTCCAGGGAAATTGTGATTCTCAAATAAGGACTTTGAGCACGTTTTGGTGTATTTTATACATGTTTCTGAGATATATTCACATTTGTTCTCTGTCATTTCACATGTGATTAGCGCTACATTTTTTTTGTTTTTTCATGTTTCTACTTAAAGAAATCTAATAACTGCAACTATTAATAAAGTGGTGGCATAAAAAGTGCTTTTAAAAAATAAAAAAACATATTTTGTAAATAAAAAAGTGTCCCAAATTAAAAAAGTCCAAAGAAAAACAGAAAAACAAAAAAAAATGTCTCCAAATGCAGGTGTGCAATCAAACACAATCCAAATTTCAATCTTCAACAAAAAAAAATGTGATCCAACCATTCTCTTGTAAAGATAAAGCTCGCGGCTTTGGAGTATATCCAGGAGTGGAGAGATACACTGTATCAACACGCAATTGTTTCTTAGAGTCGGGTTGACACTCAAAAAATGTGAGTGTATTTTAACCAAGTTTTAAACAAATAAAACCTTTTACACAAACGAGATTACACTATAGAGATTTCTCTTCTTTCTTCCCCATAATTATCTGCTGTTTAATATGGGAGATAAACTGACGGGTGGAAACATTGGAAATCAGCAGAGTGGAAAGTGGATCTTCCTAATTATACAAACACTGCAGTATTGCTGGTTTATAATCTGACCAGCCACAGCCTCTGGTGAGTTATTTTAGGACTTTATTGATGAAGGAGCACAACAGATATTTGAACACATGAATGGTTGGATCATGTTCACTTAAGCAAATTTTTAATCAATGTTTAGTCTTACCCACGTATATCAACCCTTATGGACAGGTGAGTAGGTAGATTACACGAGTGGCAAGTCTACACGATCCACCTTCCTGTAACACAGTCAGTATTGTTGGGCAGGTGCCTGTCTCACCCAATCAGGCCTAGCCTTTCTGGATTGCTCCGTCTGAGAAAGTCCGATCCTCTGCCTTTCCGTCAACGACTGTTCCCGGTCTTCCACACGGCCGTCACACACTGCCGATCAAACAGGTCACCAGTTGCTCTTGAACACAGTCCGGTCACTCCGTCAGGAATTCCCCTCACAGGATGGGCGATCCGCACAGGCGTGTATAGGCCCAGGCTTTTCAGGCCTAGGCTTCCAGAGACAAGCCTCAACACAGGCCTCCTTCTTGCTCGAAGAGGTGGTCCAGAGAGAGCGAGCCAAAGACGTCCTGCTCCTTAAATTCCTTCCCCCAGCAGGCTGTGCGGGGTGCAAAGCACTTTGGGATCGCACAGTTGCACTCTGGATATTGTAGTCTGTCAATTAACCAGGGCAATGGAGTCTCTATCTCCTTGCACTTCGATTCCCAACATTCATTGCTGCACCAGGGTAAAAAGCAAACAGGAGGTGGCTATACAATAATTGGCCACCGGAGGGAGCTGAGTTCCTTCTTTATCTACCAACGGTAGTCTTTTAACCATATCGAAAGTGGCACCTTGCTACACACTCCCCCCCACTCAAAATCTTTGGTCCCCAAAGATAGTTGCAATACACAACCTGGTACAGGTGTTTCAAATACACGCAGAGAAAAATTTGGCTAGTATAAACAAGGCATAAGACAGTTCATATTTGTAAAAGAACCAGGCAAAGGAACCCCCCACCAAGCTTTGGAGAGGAGGTTGCCCTGCCTACAGGCCACCTGAACTGATATGGCTCAACCAGATGTGCCAGAAGGTGAGCTAGGGTTGCCCTCTGCTAAATTTACAGTGGATGGACCAGGCATATCAACTGTCCTTTTAGAAGTAAAAACTGCCTCTTCAGAGCATTCACCCAGTTGCTTGTAAGTCAGTCTTTTTGGGGGGTGACTCTTCTTTCTCCTTGCTCCCCTGGTGTCATAGTTTCAAGGGCAACAGACTCCATTGTCTCCGTAAGCTCTTCTGTTACTCTTTCTTCTTGCTCAGGCACGCCGAGTTCTACTTCTTCGGGAGAATCTACTTCTACAAACTCGGGGGCCTCTAGCCAGAGAGTCGTCCCCTTGTCGGTCATTTCAGGAGCGGATATAGGGGAGGCTGTGGGCTCTTGAGACTGAGACAGCCATAGCCAATCTGGTTCCATCTCTTCTTCCTCAGAGTCTTCATCTTCCACATCTTGAGGAGATGACTGGGATCTGGTAACTGGCCAGGACCCTTGAGAGGTTGAGGGGGTCACCTGCAAATCTGACATGGGAGGTAGGCGGACTGCTTTAGAGAGAGGTAGTAAATGATTCCGGTGCCAAGTCTTTAGTGGGCCTGTGTTCCCTTCCTGCCTAATCTGGTATACTGGAAGGTCCAGTAGCTGCTTGCAGATAACATATGGCTGGGATTTCCAGCGGTCTGCCAACTTGTGCTTTCCAGGAATGCCCAGATTCCTCAGCAATACTCTATCCCCTGGCTGCAAGTCCTGTAAGGTCTTAAGGTCATAGTTCCTTTTATTACTCAGCCCTCTTTGGTCTGATGTAGCTTTGGCTTTCTCATAGGCCGTTTTCAGACTTCTCTGCACTCGGTCCACATACCCCTTGTGAGAAGTTGCTGAAGTGTGGTCAAGGGATATGCCAAAAGCCAGATCCACTGGAAGCCGGGCCTCTTATCCAAACATCAGCCGGTAAGGGGAGTACCCTGTTGCATCACTTATGGTACTGTTTTTGGCATGCACGATGGCAGCTACATGTTTACTCCACTGCTGTTTCTTCTCTGCGCTCAAAGTTCCCAACATGTCTAGGAGGGTACGATTAAAACGTCCCGGCTGAGCATCCCCCTGGGGGTGATAAGGAGTAGTTCTGGACTTTTTTATGCCCAACAAATCCAACAGTTTTCTTATGAGGTTGCTCTCAAAGTCTCTCCCCTGATCCGAATGTATACATGGGGCAACCCATAATGGACGAAAAACTTCTCCACTGAAACCTTTGCCACTGTGGAAGCTTGCTGGTCCTTGGTTGGGAATGCTTGGGCAGATCAGATAAAGTGATCAGTCACTATTAACACATTCCCCTGTCCACTCAGATCAGGCTCAGGCAAAGGAAATCAATGCACACCAGCTCCATGGGTCCCTGACTTTGAAGATGGCCCATTGGGGCAGCACGATGTGGCAAGGTCTTCCTCTGGATGCACCGCATGCAGGAGTGGCATTAACCGTAAAACCTGTCCCTCACTAACTGGAAGGTTCTTTCAGGCCCTAGATGGCCATGATTGTCATGAAGGTCAGTTAAGACCATTTCCCTGTGCTTAGTGGGCAGGAACAGTTGCCACTTCTCTTCCAAACTATCAGAGGGGCCCCTTCGGTAGACCACCCCTTGATGTAACTGCAACCGGTTCCATTCTTGGTGTACCAGTCTAGCCTCCTTTGGAGAGTCTGTGAGAAGCACATCTGGGCATTGTTATTCTAAAGCCTTCAATATTAGTCTCCCCAGGGTGTCTTCCTCTTGATCTCTCCTTAAGTCCTTTTTTGACAGCTTAGGTAGGCCTTATTCTCTCACCTGGGTTACGTTACAGTAACATTTGGGTACACCAGCAGCCGAAACTCCAATCTCTTCGGCCTTGGACCCTCCTTTTGGCCTGAAGTTCAGCTCACTGGTATAGGGCTTGCACTCCTTCTGGGGTCAGCTGGGTCCATTCCTCGGCAGGGTCACTGAGACCATGGGGCCTTTTGGTTAGGGCATCTGCATCCCTATTCCCAACTCCTGGTCGGTATTTCAGGCTGAAGGTAAATCCTGAAAGGGCAGCCAACCATCGATGTCCTGTGGCATCCAGCTTGGCGGTAGTCAAAAGTTAGGTGAGTGGGTTGTTGTCAGTTCTTACCACAAATTCGGCCCCATTTACTACTGTCCCTTAACTTGTCCACAACAGCCCACTTCAAGGCCAGGAATTCAAGCTTGTGCATTGGGTAATTCTTCTCGGCGGAGACCAGACTCCTACTCACATAGGGGACAGGCTGCAGGTGGCCATCATGCTCCTGATATAGCACCCCGCCTAGTCCATCTCGGCTGGCATCAATATGCAACTCATAGGGCTTTTTGGTGTCAGCAGTGGTTATGCTTTTTTTCAACTGAATAAATGCCTCTTCACTAGAGTTGAGCGGACACCTGGATGTTCGGATTCGGACCCGAACTTTGACCCGAACCCGAACCCCATTGAAGTCAATTGTGACCCGGACTTTTGACTACAAAAATGTCTCTAAAAAACGAAGGGAAAGGGCTGGAGGGCTGCAAATGGCAGCAAAATGTCGGGAAGAGCATGGCAAGTACTCTGGAAATAAATGTGGATAGGGAAATAACTTAAAATAACATAAAAAAAATAAAAATAAAAAATAAAATCACTTTGACCTAGTAGGACGAGGTCCATATGTAGTAGGAGGTTGAGGTGGATGTGGCGGTATAGGTGGAAGCGGCGGCGGAGGAGGAGGAAGCCAACACAGCAGGTTTTGGTTTTTAATTGATTTATTTTTTAAATTAGGGTAAACCCCAAAAGAGTGAGAAAGATCTAGGGTTGCTACCTCATCCCTTTAAACCTGAACACAGAGTAATTACACAGGTTCTGGGGCT
This sequence comes from Rana temporaria, assembly GCF_905171775.1. Taxonomy (NCBI): domain Eukaryota; kingdom Metazoa; phylum Chordata; class Amphibia; order Anura; family Ranidae; genus Rana; species Rana temporaria. The sequence continues at coordinate 169,018,451 of NC_053493.1, forward strand.
AATTTATTGTCGATAAGGCACCAAGTGAGTTTAATTAGGAGCACCTTAATCAGCCAGAGAACCTGTGTAATTAATATGTTTTTTCTTTTAAAAGGGATGAGATGGCAACCCTAGAAAGATCAGAAAAAAAACAATGGCTGGGTAAGGCCGGCCCGGTGTCTATTCTGCACAAGGTATGGACAAGTCCTCTGGGATTCATGCCTGGTTCATTTTAATGAATGTGAGCTTGTCCACATTGGCTCTGGACAGGCGGCTGCGCTTGTCTGTGATAACGCCCCCTGCCGTGCTAAATACACGTTTAGACAATACACTGGCCGCAGGGCAGGCCAGCACCTCCAAGGCGTAAAGGGCAAGCTCAGGCCATGTGCCCAATTTGGAGACCCAGAAGTTTAAGGGGGCATAGCCGTCATTCAGTACGTGTAGGCGTGTGCACACATACTGCTCCACCATGTTGCTGAAATGCTGCCTCCTGCTAAAACGTTCCATATCAGCTGGTGGTGCTGTTTGTTGTGGCATGCTGACAAAGCTTTTCCACATTTCGGCCATGCTAACCCTGCCTTCTGAGGTGCTGGCGGTGCCCCTGCTGCGTTGGCTACCTCTTCCTCCTCCTCTGCCTTCGCCTTCTGCTTCCACTGTGCCCCCGCTGCCAGGTGGGAATTGCACCAGCAGCGCGTCTACTAGCGTGCGCTTGTACTCGCGCATCTTGCGTTCACGCTCCAGTGAGGGAATTAAGGACGGTACATTGTCCTTGTAACGGGGATCCAGCTGAGTGGCCACCCAGTAATCAGCACCTGTTATAATGTGCGAAACACGCCGGTCGTTGCGGAGACACTGCAGCATGTAATTGCTCATGTGTGCCAGGCTGCCCAGAGGCAACGAAAAGCTGTCCTCTGTGGGAGGTGTATCATCTGTGTCCTCTGTATCCCCCCCCAGCTACGCACCAGTGATGGCCATGAGCTGGTCTGGATGCCATTCTGCTGTGAACATGGTTCCTCCTCCTCTTCCATGTCTTCCTCCTCCTCATCCTCCACCGAGTCATCCTCCAGAACTGTGCCCTTGCTGGACAATTGTGTACCTGGCCTTTGTTGGTGCACGAACCCAACCTCGGAGCCACTTGTGAATGACTGCACTGAAAGCCTTGGAAATTATCCCGATTCCTCCTCCTCCTCCTCCTCCTCCTGTGCCACATTCTCTTCCATCATCGCCCGTAGCGTTTTTTCAAGGAGGCATAGAACTGGGATAGTCACGCTGAGAGCGGCGTCATCGGCACTGGCCATGTTGGTGGAGTACTCGAAACAGCGCAACAAGGCACACAGGTCTCGCATGGAGGCCCAGTTATTGGTGGTGAAGTGGTTCTGTTCCGCAGAGCGACTCACGCGTGCATGCTGCAGCTGAAACTCCACTATCGCCTGCTGCTGCTCGCACAGTCTGGCCAGCATGTGCAAGGTGGAGTTCCACCTTTTGGGCACATCACATATGAGGCGGTGAGCGGGAAGTTACGCTGCAGCGCTGCCAGGCAAGCAGCAGCAGGGTGAGAACGCCAAAAGTGCGCACAGACGGCCCGCACTTTCTGCAGCAGCTGTGGCATATCGGGGTAAGTTTTCAGGAAACTCTGCACCACCAAATTCAACACATGCGCCAGGCAAGGGATGTGCGTCAAACCGGCTAGGCCCAGAGCTGCTACGAGATTTCGCCCGTTATCGCACACCACCAGGCCCGGCTTGAGGCTCACTGACACCAACCACTCATCGGTCTGTTGTTCCATGTCCCTCCACAACTCCTGCGTGGTGTGTGGTTTTTCCCCCAAACAGGAAAGTTTTAAAACTGCCTGCAGGCGTTTACCCATGGCTGTGCTGAAGTTGGTGGTGAATTTGTTACGCTGACTGGATGAGGAGGCGGTAGAGGATGAGGAAGCGGAGTAGGAGGAGTTAGGAACAGGAGGCAAACTAAAGCGCCCTGAATTCCTCGGTGGTGGAAGGACATGTGCCAAACTGCTATCTGCCTCAGGCCCAGCCGCCACTGCATTTACCCAGTGCGCTGTTAGGGAGATATAACGTCCCTGACTGTGCTTACTGGTCCACGTATCCGTAGTTAGGTGGACCTTGGCACAGATGGCGTTGCGCAGTGCACACCTGATTTTGTCCCCCACTTGGTTGTGCAGGGAAGAATGGTTCGCCTGGAAAAGTAGTGGCGGCTGGGCACAACGTACTGTGGGACAGCCAATGCCATCAGGCTTTTAAACCTCTGAGTCTCCACCAGACGGAATGACAGCATTTCAAAGGCCAGTAATTTTGAAATGCTGGCATTCAGGGCCAGGGATCGCGGGTGGGTAGGGGGGTACTTCCTCTTCTGCTCCAGTGTTTGGGAGATAGAGAGCTGAATGCTTCCATGGGACATTGTGGAGATGTTTGGGGACCCAGGTGGTAGTGTTGCTTGCCGGTCCTCTAATTGAGGGGTGGCAGGTGGCACTGTCACTACAGAGGTGGATGAAGAGGCCCAGAGGCACGAGACTGATGCAGAAGAGGAAGCAGGAGGAGCCAGAGACCTTTCTTGGTTTTTGAGGTATCTACTCCACTGCAGCTCGTGCTTTGCACTAGCCTGGTCATGCAGGTTGTGCTCAGGTTGAGAACGTTTATGCCTCGCTTCAGGCTCTGATTGCACAACGTGCAAACCACGCGTGTCTTGTCATCAGCACATTGTGTGAAGAACTGCCACGCTAGGGAACTCCTTGGACCTGGCTTTGGTGTGCTCGGTCCGTTGCTGCGTTGGGCAGTAGCATGCGTACTGTCTAGGGGACGGACGCTCTGCTTTGGCACCCTGCTCCCTCTTCTGCTGTGCTGGTGGCTCTGTGCGACCACCGCCTCTTCCTCCGAACTACATGGGTCACCTGCATGAGGTTGATTCCATGTCGGGTCGAGGACCTCATCGTCCTCCACATCATCTTCCACCCAGTCTTCACCACTGTCCTCCTTGTCGGTCTGCACAATTGCAAAAGCACCAGCAGTTGGCAACTGTGTTTCATCATCATCCAAGACGTGCTGTGATGGTCCCCCCATGTACTCATCTTGAAATATAAGTGGTTGGGCATCGGTGCACTCAATCTCTTCCACTTCTGGGGCTGGGCTAGGTGGATGACCCTGGGAACACATGCTAACAGACTCATCAAAAAGAAGAAGAGACTGCTGCATGATTTGGGGCTCAGACTGCTTGGCTGATTTGCAAGGGGGTGAGGTGAAAGACTGATGGTGGACATAGGCTGCAGGCGCCAACTCTGAACTTTCAGCACAAGACTGGTTGGAAAACAATATGAAGGAACTGGAGGCACTGTCAGCAACCCAATCTACTACCGCCTGTTCTGCTCCTGGCCTCAACATTCGTAGAGCTGGATTAGGCCCGACCAAATACCGCTGCAGGCTCTGTCGGCTACTCGCACCTGAGAAAGGTGTTTCACTTGTGCGTGTAGCTGGCACAGATCGACCACGTCCTCTCCCTGTAACAGGAGCTCCACCAGCAGAACCACGACCGCGGCCACGTCCCTTATTTGACGTTTTCCTCATATTTCTCAAATGTAGGATCTTGCCCTAAATGGGTGTTTTTTAAATACAACAATAGTGTAATATGGTGTAATATGCAGAGATTCACCTATATAATTCTTTCCCTATAGCAAGAAGCAGGAACCTAGCCCTAAACAATGTACTGCACAGACAGTATATCACAGGGGACAGGTGGAGTGCTGGTGAAATAGGCAGAGATTCACCTATATATTTCTCTCCCTATAGCAAGAAGCAGGAACCTAGACCTAAACAATGTACTGCACAGACAGTATATCACAGGGGACAGGTAGAGTGCTGGTGAAATATGTAGAGATTCACCTATATATTTCTCTACCTATAGCAAGAAGCAGGAACCTAGCCCTAAACAATGTATTGCACAGACAGTATATCACAGGGGACAGGTAGAGTGCTGGTGAAATATGCAGAGATTCACCTATATATTTCTCTACCTATAGCAAGAAGCAGGAACCTAGCCCTAAACAATGTACTGCACAGACAGTATATCACAGGGGACAGGTAGAGTGCTGGTGAAATATGCAGAGATTCACCTATATATTTCTCTACCTATAGCAAGAAGCAGGAACCTCGCCCTAAACAATGTACTGGACAGACAGTATATCACAGGGGACAGGTGGAGTGCTGGTGAAATATGCAGAGATTCACCTATATAGTTCTGTCCCTATAGGTAGTAGCTGGAACCTCTCCCTAAACTATGTACTGGACACACACAGTATATCACAGGTGGTGACAGGTGCAGTGCTGGTGAAATATACAGAGAGTCACCTATAGATTGCTGTCCCTATAGGAAATAGCTGGAACCTCTTCCTAAACTATGTACTGGACACACACAGTATATCACAGGTGGTGATAGGTGCAGTGCTGGTGAAATATGCAGAGAGTCACCTATAGATTGCTGTCCCTATAGGAAATAGCTGGAACCTCTCACTAAACTATGTACTGGACACACACAGTATATCACAGGTGGTGACAGGTGCAGTGCTGGTGAAATATACAGAGTCACCTATAGATTGCTGTCCCTATAGCAAATAGCTGGAACCTCTTCCTAAACTATGTACTGGACACACACAGTATATCACAGGTGGTGACAGGTGCAGTGCTGGTGAAATATACAGAGTCACCTATAGATTGCTGTCCCTATAGCAAATAGCTGGAACCTCTCCCTAAACTATAAGATGCAGATCTCACAGAAATAAACAGTGCTTGTGTAGATTTCTGAAGCAGGATACACCTCTCTGACACTGTCCCTCAATCAACAGCAGCCTGTCCCTATAGCAAATAGCTGGAACCTCTCCCTAAACTATAAGATGCAGATCGCATAGAAATAAAGAGTGCTTGTGTAGATTTCTGAAGCAGGATACACCTCTCTGACACTGTCCCTCAATCAGCAGCAGCCTCTCCCTACACTAGCTAATGCAGAGTGACGAGCTGTGCTGTGTGCCTCTATCTGATATAGAGGCTGGTCACATGCTGGGTCACATGCTGCACTGGCCAATCACAGCCATGCCATTAGTAGGCATGGCTGTGATGGCTTCCTAGTCACACTAGTAAAACAAATGGCGATTGGCTGCCGTGCAGCGCAACATAAAATAGCCGAATCCCCAATCAGAACCAGAACTTTTTCCCATTATTCGGGTTCGGGAGCAAAAAAAACCAAAGTATGTACCGAACCCGAACTTTACAGTTCGGGTTCGCTCAACCTTACTCTTCAGTGGACCACCTCTTGGTGGTCCACTGGTCCTGGATAGACTCCTTAGGCTTCCTGGGCCCCATAGTGGGCTTCACAGGTCTGACCGGTTCTGGGACATCATCTTCTCCTTCACTCCTCAGCAATTTGTTGAGGGGGCGGGCGATTTTTGCAAACCCCTCTACAAATCTTCAGTAATAGGAGCAAAATCCCAGAAATAACCAAAGTTCGGTCACATTAGTGGGCCTCGGCCAAGAGGTGACGGCATCAAGCTTATCAGGATCCGAGGCTATCCCTTCTGCGGATACGATGTGGCCCAGGTAGTGAACTGAGGGCTGGTAGAATCGACATTTCTCTAAGGCCCCGTACACACAAGAGGATCCATCCGCTGGAATTGATCCGCGGACCGGTTCTAGCGGATAGATCCCCAGGTGTGTACAATCCAGCGGATCTGTTTCCGCGGATTTTTATCCCCTGGGATGGATTTCCAGCGGATAAAAATTTTAAGACATGCTTTAAAATCTATCCGCTTGAATCCATCCCAACGGATTGATCCGCTGGTCTGTACAGACTCACCGGATCAATCCGTCCGAATCAATCCAAGGCATGCGTCGTAATGATTCGACGCATGCGTGGAATTCCTTATATGACAGCGTCGCGCACGTCGCCGCGTCATCATCGCGGCGACGGCGCGACACGTCATCGCGATGGGATTTCGGCGCGGATTTCGATCCGATGGTGAGTACACTCCATCGGATCAAAATCCTCGGAAATCCTCGAGAGGATTTATCCGCGGAAACGGTCCGGTGGACCGTATCCGCGGATAAATCCTCTTGTGTGTACTAGGCCTAAGGAAAGCTTCAGGCCTTCTTCTTTAAAGTCTCGTCAAGACTTTTTCCAGTCGCTCTTCGTGCTCTTCCAGAGTCTTGCCGAACACTATGATGTCGTCCAGATACACCAGCACTTCAATTAAGTTCATATTCCCCATAGTTCTCTCCATCAGCCTTTGGAAGGTGGCTGGAGCCCCCGACAATCCCTGGGGCATGCGGTTGAATTCGAGGCGAGGACAGACCACTGCCAAGGTGTCGAAAGTCTCTGTCTCTCCTGCCAATGAGGGGTCAAAGGTTAGTTTGATCGGCAGGTAACCATTGTAAGGGAAACTTTGAGTTCCAATGCCCCATATTTCCAGCTCTTCCAGTTTTTGCAATGGCAGATGTTTGAGGTGTTTGTCACAAAAGTCTATATATAGAAGAGTCACCTGGGCTCCAGTATCAATGAGGGCCTTTGTGTAGATTCACTAACTTGGCAGGAAGTTTTTGCGGAGAGGCCTTCTTGCTTGGCTCTGTTATCTGCACTCTTACTCCTTTCTTCTTGGGGCTTTTACTGGGTCTAGACCCCTATTGGGCCTGGTGTGCACCAATCTCCCGCCGTCAAGCAGTTTAGGTCGTGGAACGGGAAGCATTGGGTCACTCAGAGGCAACAACAGGGGTGTTTGGCAAAGGTCTATACCCCCGACGTTGTCTCCTTACGTCGTTGAATTAACTGAGACTGGTGGGCTCCTTCACCGGGGCCCTCTGGAGTTTCCCACTGGCTTGTGTTTCTGTGCTGCAGCTTTCTCCGGCTTGGACACACTTCCCTGACGTGTCCGACTCCTCCACAGTTGAAACAAGTCAGTGGTCTCTTTGGCTTCTGCACTGAATCAGTGTTGGAAATGAGGGACTTCTTGGGCTTTTCTGGAGTGTTTCTGCTGGGCAGCATAGTTACCTGGCCGGTCAAGATGGACATTATCTCTATCAATTGAGACACCTTCAAAAGACGAGACAGTCTTCAAAAGTTACACCTGGGTGTCACCCTCATCAGTACCGATCACTCTAACTCTGGCAGTGGGTTCGGACCTCTGGCTGTTCTCTTTATTGTCCAACATGACCTCTTCTCCCCTGAACAACCGGATTAAATCAAGGTATTCCAGGATACCCCCATCCTGGCGGGTTCGCAACAAAAGGGCAATGGGGTCCATAGGTTGGGAACCCCGTAAAACCTGTTGTGTGTGGACCTCATCAACCTTTCTTGGATATAACCCTTTCTTCAGCAGGATCTGATGTATGATCCTGTCCAAACATCCTATGAACTCAGACAGTTTCTCTCCTTCCTTCTAGTAGCAGTGCTCCATTTGATAGAGTTCAGTAACTTTCTCAGTACGACCGAACACATCCTGGAGACTGCTCAGGTAATCTTGTGCAGTAGAGTTCTTTTTACTGAGCTTTAAAATGCGTATGGCCTCTAAGGCAGGCCCCTTTAAACTCACTGTGATCCTTTGTTTCTTTTGCGGTTTGGGGGTCTCCCATTCTTCCAGAGCCTGGGTGGCGTGATCTAACCACTCTTCGAACCCATCTTCCGCTGAAGGCACTAGCTGTCTTCCACAGAAGATCCTGAGCTTCCGGTATCCAGTCATCACATAGATTCACATAGAGTTAGGCCGGCGTATCAGTAGATACGCTGACCTAACAAGGAATCCGCGCCGTCCTATCTTAGGGTGCAATGATGGCCGCTAGGTGGCGCTTCCATTGCGGTCGGCGTAGAATATGTAAATCACTAGATACGCCTATTCACGAACGTACGCCCGGCCGACGCAGTACAGATACGCCGTTTACGTAATGCATTATCAGGCCTAAAGATATTCCATCAAATAGCTGGAATAGTAATGTTAAGTATGGCCGCCGTTCCCGCGTCAAAATTGGAAAATTTTACGTTGTTTGCGTAAGTCGTCCGTGAATAGGGATTTACGTAATTTACGTTCACGTCGAAAACAATAGGCCCGTGCGGCGTACGTTGCCGCAATGCACACTGGAATATGTAGGCAGACGGCGCATGCACCGTTCCAAAGAAACGTCAATCACGTCAGGTCAAACAAAATTAACATTAAACACGCCCCCTCAGCCTATTTTGAATTGGGCGCCGTTACGCCCGCCCGCTTTAGGCTACGCCACCGTAACTTAGCAGGCAAGTACTGTGAATCATGTACTTGCCTCGCTAACTTACGGCGGCGTAGTGTAAAGACGATACACTACGCCGCCGCAAAGTTAGGGCGGGCTATGTGAATCTAGCCCATAGTCTCACAGAGGACAGCACATAGTTTAGGACCAATGGTGGTCAATGGTGATGATTTGGGCCCCACCTTTTGACTGACCCCACTTGAACTAGTGCCAGTTTGACTAGTGGATGTTGGGCCATCGCCTGATATCTCTGGACGTATCAGGAAAAACTCTGTCTGATTGGCCGTCTTCACACTGGGGCCCTTGAAATAGTCAGAGATTCCCTTTTTCCATTTGCACAGTGCATAGGTGTGTGGATTCAGGGTGTCTGTCTTCACATCAATCACCCATGGCTTCTTATCTGGGGACAGTGCTTTCAGAACTGGAGTTAATTTCTCTTCTGTCCAAGCTTCCCCTTTTATCTCGAGCACTAAACAGGCGTCAGGAGAGGCGGTCTCTTCCTTACACCACCTGGTGGCAGCAGCAGGTTGATTGCAGAGCCATAAAAATCCCGGACGAGTCCCCACGTGTAGCACTACCCCCGAAGGAGCTGCTGGTTAGTTTTGGGTCTACGCTCTGGCTATCAACCCCTGAAACTGTCTTGAACCCTCCATTGGCACAACTGGTATCAGTCAATAACAACAATAAATATAGGTTTGATTATGGTATTTAACACAGATCTGTGTAAGTGCACAGTGAAGGGACTCCCTCAGTAAGATACATCCAATGCTGAAGCACCACTTCACCAGGCCTTACCCAGCTCTCACTGACAGTAACGCTGTGCAACTTACTATAACAAAATACTTTAAATAGAAGTGTATATATGTTGACAACTCACTCTTCCTAACAGGCAATCTTTAAGTCATGTGTCCCACTATGATGGTTTGGTTGATCAGACCAAATCTCAATACTATCGTTGTTAACTGTTCGTGAATATACTCGTTGGCATCCGGAGGTGTACGATGAGTAATTTGTAATCCGAATAACCGCTTCCCGACCGCCGCATGTAGATATACGTCGACAGAATGGCACGTACAGGCACATTGGCGTACCTGTACGTCCCTGCCTAGACGTGGGTCCGATCGGGACCCCCCCCCCCCCGCGCGACATGCGGCGGTCGGATTCCCTCGGGGAGCGTTCCGGGATGACGGCGCGGCTATTCGTTTATAGCCGCTCCGTCGCGATCGCTCCCCGGAGCTGAACAACGGGGAGAGCCGTATGTAAACACGGCTTCCCCGTGCTTCACTATGGCCCTGCATCGATCGAGTGATCCCTTATATAGGGAGACTCGATCGATGACGTCATTCCTACAGCCACACCCCCCTACAGTTGTACACACATACTAGGTGAACACTAAATCCTACAGCGCCCCCTGTGGTTAACTCCCAAACTGCAACTGACATTTTCACAATAAACAATGCAATTTAAATGCATTTTTTGCTGTGAAAATGACAATGGTCCCAAAAATGTGTCAAAATTGTCCGAAGTGTCTGCCATAATGTCGCAGTCACGAAAGAAATCGCTGATCGCCGCCATTAGTAGTAAAAAAAAATAATTAATAAAAATGCAATAAAACTATCCCCTATTTTGTAAACGCTATAAATTTCGCGCAAACCAATCGATAAACGCTTATTGCGATTTTTTTTACCAAAAATAGGTAGAAGAATACGTATCGGCCTAAACTGAGGAAAAAAATAATTTTATATATGTTTTTGGGGGATATTTATTATAGCAAAAAGTAAAAAATATTGCATTTTTTTCAAAATTGTCGCTCTATTTTTGTTTATAGCGCAAAAAATAAAAACCGCAGAGGTGATCAAATACCACCAAAAGAAAGCTCTATTTGTGGGGAAAAAAGGACGCCAATTTTGTTTGGGAGCCATGTCGCACGACCGTGCAATTGTCTGTTAAAGAGACGCAGTGCCGAATTGTAAAAACCCCTTGGGTCATGTAGCAGCATATTGGTCCGGTCCTTAAGTGGATAAAGGACAAATAAACTGGTAGAAGATGTCTGGGTAGTTAAAGCGTATTGGCAACTCACACGCCAATTCCCCTGATGCTCAGTCACTGCCGGATGACAAGTATCCTGCATGTGGCGTGTGGGCCTTCAAGTAACAAAGGCAAGTCTACACGATCCACCTTCCTGCAACACAGTCAGTATTGTTGGGCAGGTGCCGTCTCACCCAATCAGGCCTAGCCTTTCTGGATTGCTCCGTCTGAGAAAGTCAGATCCTCTGCCTTTCTGTCACAGACAGTTCCCAGTCTTCCACACGGCCGTCACACACTGCCGATCAAACAGGTCACCAGTTGCTCTTGGACACAGTCTGGTCACTTCGTCAGGAATCCCCCTCACAGGATAGGCGATCCGCACAGGCGTGTTTAGGCCCTGGCTCCTCAGAGCCTAGGCTTCCGGAGACAAGCCTCAACACAGGTCTCCTCCTTGCTCGAAGAGGCGGTCCAGAGAGAGCGAGCTAAAGACGTCCTCCTCCTTAAATTCCTTCCCCCAGCAGGCACTCTGGATATTGTAGTCTGTCAATTAACCAGGGCAATGGAGTATCTATCTCCCTGCACTTCAATTCACAACATTCATTGCTGCACCAGGGTAAAAACCAAACAGGAGGTGGCTATACAATAATTGGCCACCGGAGGGAGCTGAGTTCCTTCGTTATCTACCAATGGTAGTCTTTTAACCATATCGAACGTGGCACCTTGCTACACTGTCATAATGAGAGACAGCAGGAAACAGCTGTGACTGAATCTAATAAAGAGGAACGAGAGGCCCTTGATGCACTAGTTTCTCTTTTACAAGAAAATACTGATTACGATCTGGAGGACGATACTGTATCTTCTACATCTGAGGGCCCGCGCAACTTCAATCTACAAAGTAAATCACTGAAGATGCCTACACTAGGGATGAGATTCGTGTGTACTGTCTGTGTCCTCTGCAAATTGTGCACCTAACGTAAAGCTGGTGTTTCTCATATTTACTCCTAGAAGCAGGGATCTGCTCATATTAATACTACAGGCAGGGTATATTGCTGCAAGTACTTTCACGTGGTGTACTGTCTGTGTCCTCTGCAGTGCGCACCTAAAGCTACGTGGTGTGTGTACTGTCTGTGTCCTCTGCAGTGTGCACCTAAAGCTATGTGGTGTGTGTACATCACGTATGTTCGACAGTTCGTCGAAATTCGAGTGGCGTGTCACGGCCCATAATTAACTGCGGCATTGCAGTGCATTGCTGGCTGATGATTGGCCAATCGTGCACTATGACGTGCATGCTTGGCCAATCACAGCTTGCAAAAAAACGGAGAGCAAAAATTGGCCAAAGCCAGGGTGGCTTGGGACAAATATGGCTCAGGGGGTTTAGTACACGCCCCACACTATAAAAGGCAGCCTGCAGGTCGACCTTGTGTAGTGTGTTGCGGTGGTTAAGAGAAGACAGAGAGAGAGAGTGTAATTTTTTGTAGGTAGATAGAGCAGGCAGGCAGGCAGGCTAGTCAGTTAAAGTTACAGTGTGTAGAGGATATATATGCATCCCAGGTGTTGTATATATATTTATACACTGTATAGTTTAGCTAGATCAGCTCTTCCTAATTTACTGTAAGGCAGGCAGGTGATTGTGCTAGCTGCAGTATTCTCACGTGGTGTACTGTCTGTGTCCTCTGCAGTGTGAACCTAAAGCTACTTGGTGTGTGTACTTTCCGTGTCCTCTGCACATTGTGCATCTAACGTAAAGCTGGTGTTTCTCATTTTTACTCCTAGAAGCAGAGATCTTCTCATATTAATACTACAGGCAGGGTATATTGCTGCAAGTACTTTCATGTGGTGTACTGTCTGTGTCCTCTGCAGTGTGAACCTAAAGCTACGTGGTGTGTGTACTGTCTGTGTCCTCTGCAGTGTGCACCTAAAGCTACGTGGTGTGTGTACTGTCTGTGTCCTCTGCAGTGTGCACCTAAAGCTACGTGGTGTGTGTACTGTCTGTGTCCTCTGCAGATTGTGCACCTAATGTAAAGCTGGTGGTTCTCATATTTACTCCTAGAAAAAGGGATCTGCTCATATTAATACTACAGGCAGGGTAGTAAGTACTTTCACGTGGTGTACTATCTGTGTCCTCTGCAGTGTGCACCTAAAGATACGTGGTGTGTGCTCTCTGTGTCCTCTGCAGATTGTGCACCTAACGTAAAGCTGGTGTTTCTCATATTTACTCCAAGAAGCAGGGATCTTCTCATATTAATACTACAGGCAGGGTATATTGCTGCAAGTACTTTCATGTGGTGTACTGTCTGTGTCCTCTGCAGTGTGCACCTAAAGCTACGTGGTGTGTGTACTGTCTGTGTCCTCTGCAGTGTGCACCTAAAGATACGTGGTGTGTGTTCTCTGTGTCCTCTGCAGATTGTGCACCTAACGTAAAGCTGGTGTTTCTCATATTTACTCCTAGAAGCAGAGATCTTCTCATATTAATACTACAGGCAGGGTATATTGCTGCAAGTACTTTCACGTGGTGTACCGTCTGTGTCCTCTGCAGTGTGCACCTAAAGCTACGTGGTGTGTGTACTGTCTGTGTCCTCTGCAGTTTGCACCTAAAGCTATGTGGTGTGTGTACTGTCTGTGTCCTCTGCAGTGTGCACCTAAAGCTACGTGGTGTGTGTACGGTCTGTGTCCTCTGCAGTGTGCACCTAAAGCTACGTGGTGTATGTACTGTCTGTGTCCTCTGCAGTGTGCACCTAAAGCTATGTGGTGTGTGTACTGTCTGTGTCCTCTGCAGTGTGCACCTCAAGCTACGTGGTGTGTGTACTGTCTGTGTCCTCTGCAGTGTGCACCTAAAGATACGTGGTGTGTGTACTGTCTGTGTCCTCTGCAGTGTGCACCTAAAGATACGTGGTGTGTGCTGTCTGTGTCCTCTGCAGATTGTGCACCTAACATAAAGCTGGTGTTTCTCATATTTACTCCTAGAAACAGGGATCTGCTCATATTAATACTACAGGCAGGGTATATTGCTGCAAGTACTTTCACGTGGTGTACTGTCTGTGTCCTCTGCAGTGTGCACCTAAAGCTACATGGTGTGTGTACAGTCGGTGTCCTTTGAAGTGTGCACCTAAAGCTACGTGGTGTGTGTACTGTCTGTGTCCTCTGCAGTGTACATAAAACCACCTATTTATGTGCCTGCCTGACCCAAGTGCCTTCGTTCACCTTTTTATTAAAGAATAATAAATGGATAGATTTTTGCTAGGGCATTAAAAAAAGAATAAAACTGGAGACTGCAAAGTATTGCACCCGCGATCAGCAGAGTGCGGGTGAAGTGTCAGGCTCCTGCAGACACTGCATACAGTTCTATTGCCCATACCTCTGTATGGTTGTCATTGCAGAGCTGTAGGCAGTGTGAATGGATTACAGGTGTGCTGATCAGTGTGCCAGCTGCAGTGTTGAATTGAACTTGTAGTTTATACATTCTCAGATTCCTATGACTTAGACTACTTTCACATTGAGGTGCTTTGCAGGCGCTATAGCGCCTGCAAAACGCCCTGAAAGAGCCTCTCCTTATACTCCAATGTGAAAACCAGAGGGCTTTCACACTGGAGCGGTGCGCTGGCAGGACGTTTAAAAAAGTCCTGCGAGCTGCATCTTTGAGGCGCTGTAGGAGCGGTGAATAGCTGGGCACTTTTAATTCCCGCTAGTGGCTTAGGAAAGGGTTAAAACTGTTGTGGCGCTGCCGAAGCGCTTTGCAGGCACTTCGCCAGTGCTGCCCATTCATTCCAATGAGCATGTGACGGTTTTTGAAGCGGTGTATACAGCGCTACCAAACCACCCCAAAGATGCTGCTAACGTCCTGCAAGCTCACTGCCCCCAGTGTAAAAGCACTCAGGCTTTCACTGAGGAGGCATTTTTCAGGCGTTTTATAGGCGCTAAAACGCCTGAAAAATACCCCAGTGTGAAAGGGGTGTTAAGTTACTAGCTGTGGTCACACGCCAGCCTCCCCATCATACCATACTGGGTTAATGTCCCTCTATGGTATGTGATGATGTCATGGCAGATGAGGTTTAATGTAGATAAATGTAAAGTTATGCACTTGGGGGCTAAGAATATGCATGCATCATACATACTAGGGGGAGTACAACTGGGGGGATCTGTAGTGGAGAAGGATCTGGGGGTTTTAGTTGATCATAAGCTCAATAATGGCATGCAATGCCAAGCTGCGGTTTCCAAAGCGAGCAAAGTCCTTTCTTGTATTAAGAGAGGTATGGACTCCAGAGACAGAGATATAATTTTGCCCCTGTACAAATCATTAGTAAGACCTCATCTGGAATATGCAGTTCAGTTTTGGGCACCAGTTCTCAAAAAGGACATCGGAGAACTGGAGAAAGTGCAGAGAAGGGCAACCAAACTGATAAGAGGCATGGAGGAGCTCAGCTATGAGGAAAGATTAGAGGAACTGAATTTATTCACTCTTGAGAAGAGGAGAATAAGGGGGGATATGATCAACATGTACAAATATATAAGAGGTCCATACAGTGAACTTGGTGTTGAGTTATTCACTTTACGGTCAACACTGAGGACAAGGGGGCACTCTTTACGTCTAGAGGAAAAGAGATTTCACCTCCAAATACGGAAAGGTTTTTTTCACGGTAAGAGCTGTGAAAATGTGGAACAGACTCCCTCCAGAGGTGGTTCTGGCCAGCTCAGTAGATTGCTTTAAGAAAGGCCTGGATTCTTTCCTAAATGTACAGAATATAACTTGAGTATTAAGATTTGTAGGTAAAGTTGATCCAGGGTAAATCCGATTGCCTCTCGGGGGATCAGGAAGGAATTTTTTCCCCTGCTGTAGCAAATTGGATCATGCTCTGCTGGGGTTTTTTGCCTTCCTCTGGATCAACTGTGGGAATGGAGTTGGGTGTATAGGATTTTACTGTGTTTTTTATTTTTGTTTTTTTATTTTTTGTGGTTGAACTGGATGGACTTGTGTCTTTTTTCAACCTGACTAACTATGTAACTATGTAACTATGTAACTATGGCTTTGGGGTGAAAGAAAGGAAATTAGAATCAGGTAAGTGAAAGAGGTCACACACCCCCCCCTTCCCCCACACACTGCAAGACTGGACATTTTTACTGTCCTGGAGTTGGGCTGTATAATTAAGATAGCTTTTTGATAGGTTAGGAATTCCTGGGACTTCTGAGGTGCTCCATAGATGTATTCCATATACACACACTGGCCCAGATTCTCAAAGGGCTTACGACGGCGCAACGCAATGTGCGCCGTCGTAAGTCCTAATCTGGGCCGTCGTATCTATGCGACTGATTCTTAGAACCAGTTACGCATAGATAACCATTAGATCCGACAGGCGTAAGGCTCTTATGCTGTCGGATCTTAAATGCAATTTTCCCGGTTGAGTATGCAAATTAGCAAAATACGCGAATTCCCAAACGGACGCAGTGAAGTTACGACGTTTACGTTAGATTTGTGATGCGTAAAGTTGCCCCTGCTATATGAGGGGCAACCAATGTTAACCACTTAACCACCGGGCTCTTAAACCCCCTTAATGACCAGACCAATTTTCAGCGTTTGGTACTCTCAGGCCCCGTACACACGACAGAGGAACTCGACGTGCTTGGCACGTCGAGTTCCTCGTCGAGTTTTGGGATGAAGCCGCCGAGGAGCTCGGCGGGCCGCCTTCTCCCATAGAACAACGCGGACAACGAGAAAATAGAGAACATGTTCTCTATTTTCTCGTCGAGTTCCTCGGCGGCTCCATCGAGCCAAAACTGTACAGACGACAGAGTTTCTCGGCAGAATCCGGGTTTTGACCGAGTTTCTCGGTGAATTCTGCCGAGAAACTCTGTCGTGTGTACGAGGCCTCACAGTTTGAATGACAATAACTCAGTCATACAACACTGTAACCAAATTCAATTTTTGTCCTTTTTTTCCCACAAATAGAGCTTTCTTTTGGTGGTATTTGATCAACTCTGCGGTTTTTATTTTTTTCGCTATAAATGAAAAAAGAATGAAAATTTTGTAAAAAAAATGAATTTTTCTTAATTATAAAATTATTCTATTATAAAATTTAGCAAAAAAAATATTTTTCTTCATAAATTTGGCCTAAAATGTATACTGCTACATATCTTTGGTAAAAAAAAAATGGGATATTATTTAGTCGATGTACTGACAGCCTCTCTCATTTCTTGAGACCCTAAGGCCTCGTACAGACGACCGGATCTATCCGCTGGGATTGATCCGCGGATCAGTTCCAGCGGATAGATCCGGTCGTGTGTAGGCCCGAGCGGACAATTGTCGGCGGATAAAAATCCAGCTGACGGATTCCCAGCGGATAAAAATTTTGTAGCATGCTACAAAATCTATCCACTGGGATCCAGTCCAGCGGACTGATCCGGTTGTCTGTACAGACTCACCGGATCAGTCCGTCCGCTCCCATCCCTCGCATGCGTCGTAATGATTCGACGCATGCGTGGAAGTGTTTACCTTCCAGCGTCGCGCAGGTCGTCGCGCACATCGCCGCGTCATCGTCGCGGTGACGGCGCGACACGTGACCGCGGATGTTTTACACAGCGTGACCACATACAGAGGCCCAACATGCAGGGAGCACCATCAGGCGTTCTGGAACACCCAGACCAATTCTGACATTCCTCTCCTACATGTAAAAATTATCATTTATTTGCTAGAATTTTACATAGAACCCCAAAACATTATATATGCTTTTTTAGCAAAGACCCTAGAGAATACAATGGCGGTCGTTGCAACTTTTTATTGCACACGGTATTTTCGCAGCAATTTTTCGAACACGTTTTTTTTGGAAATAAAACAGTTTTGTGCTTTTAAAAAAAAAAAAAACATTAAAGTTAGCCCAATGTTTTTGCATAATATGAAACGTGAAGTTACGCCGAGTCAATAGATTTCCAACATGTCACCCTTCAAAATTGCACACACTCGTGAAATGGCGCCAAACTTTGCTACTTAAAAATCCCCATAGGCGACGCTTTAAATATTTTTACTGGTTACATCTTTTTAGTTGGAGAAGAGCTCTAGGGCCAAACAATAACAAATAACAAATAACAAAAAAAAATGAACAAATAACAAAATGTTATTGTTCATTTCACTTTATTTATTTTAGTTTGACACATTTTTCCCCAAAAATAAATGTTTTGATCACTATTATTCCTATTACAAGGAATGTAAACATCCCTTGTAATAGGAATATAGCATGACAGGTCCTCCTTTACAGTGAGATGTGGGGTAAATAAGACCCCACATCTCACCTCTAGGCTGGAATGCCTGAAAAAAAAACGATCCTGGTTTCGATTGTAGCGGTGAGTCGGAAGAAGCACCGGAGGGAGAAGGGAGGAGGGACGTCCCCTTTCGCCTCCCGTAAGAACAATCAAGAGGCGGAACAGCTGACATGATTGTTCTTATGGTGTAGGGAATCGCCGGCTGAAAAAAATGATATCTGAATTATGCCTGTAGCTGCAGGCATCATTCAGATATCCCTGCACAAAGTCAAGGACGTCATGACGGCCGGTGGGCAGGAAGTGGTTAAAACGCATTTTTTTCCCCAGAGTATTTTCTGGGTACTGCAGAGTATTAGCCGGGGTATTGCACAGTATTGGTGCGGCGGTATTGCAGAGTATTGGTGCAGGGGTATTGCAGAGTATTGGTGCGGGGGTATTGCAGAATATTGGTGCGGGGGTATTGCAGAGTATTGGTTCGGGGGGTATTGCAGAGTAATTGCGCAGGGGGTATTGCAGAGTAATTGTGCGGGGGGTATTGCAGAGTAATTGCGCAGGGGTATTGCAGAGTAATTGCGCAGGGGTATTGCAGAGTAATTGCCGGGGGTATGCAGAGTATTGCCGGGGAGTAATGCAGAGTATTGTCGGGGGTAATGCAGAGTATTGCCGGGGGTATGCAGAGTATTGCCGGGGGTATGCAGAGTATTGTGCAGGGGGTATGCAGAGTATTGCGCAGGGGGGTATGCAGAGTATTGCGCAGGGGGGTATGCAGAGTATTGCGCAGGGGGGTATGCAGAGTATTGCGCAGGGGGGTATGCAGAGTATTGCGCAGGGGGGTATGCAGAGTATTGCGCAGGGGGGTATGCAGAGTATTGCCAGGGGTATGCAGATTATTGCGCAGGGGGGGTATGCAGAGTATTGCGCAGGGGGGGTATGCAGAGTATTGTGCAGGGGGGTATGCAGAGTATTGCCGGGGGTATGCAGAGTATTGCGCAGGGGGGTATGCAGAGTATTGCCGGAGGTATGCAGAGTATTGCGCAGGGGGGTATACAGAGTATTGCCGGGGGTATGCAGAGTATTGCACAGGAGGGGTATGCAGAGTATTGCGCAGGGGGGGTATGCAGAGTATTGCCGGGGGTATGCAGAGTATTGTGCAGGGGGGTATGCAGAGTATTGCGCAGGGGGGTATGCAGAGTAATGCGCAGGGGGGTATTGCAGAGTATTGCGCAGGGGGTAATGCACAGTATTGCAGGGGGTTGCAGGGATGGCTAAGCAGGGATGGATGGATCTGTGACTGCAATAGTCACAGATCCAGCCACAGCGCTGCTGACACCCGCGCTCCCCCTCTCACACTGTACCGATTGGTACAGAGAGAGGAGGGAGGAACTGGCGTCATCAAATGACGCCGGTTTGTTTACATGTGATCGCTCCGTCATTGGACGGAGCGATCACGTGGTAAACGGCCGCTATCAGCGGCAATTTACCACGATTCGTGATCGGCCGGGTCCTCTGGACCCGGCGGTCACGGACATTCCTGTGTGCGCGCCCCAGGGGGCGCGCGGGAGAGCGATTCTGGCAGGACGTCCATGGACGTCCTCCCAGAGTTAAACAACCGCCCTGTAGACGTATATTGTCTATAGGGCGGTGATTAAGTGGTTAAGTATGGCCGTCGTTCCCGCGTCGAAATTTAAAAATTTACGTTGTTTGCGTAAGTCGTCCGTGAATGGGGCTGGACGCCATTTACGTTCACGTCAAAACCAATGACCATGCGACGTCATTTAGCACAATGCACATCGGGAAATTTTAGGGACGGCGCATGCGCAGTACGTTCTGCGCGGGAACGCGCCTAATTTGAATGATCCACGCCCCCTACCCGGCTCATTTGAATTAAGCGGGCTTGCGCCGGGGGTTTTACGCTACGCCGCCGCAACTTTACAGGCAAGTTCTTTGTGAATAAAGCACTTGCCTGTAAAATTTGCGGTGGCGTAACGTAAATGACATACGTTACGCCACCGCAGTTTCACACCCAGATGCGAGAATCTGGGCCTATGTATGTTATTAAAAAAGAATGATTTTAACAGGATATAATGTGTATATGGAATCCATTTATGTAACACCTCAGAAGTCCCAGGAATTCCTAACCTGTTGAAGAATTTTACTTTCTCTTTCTGTAAACTTGCCCTGCAAAGTACAGGGCAGGTTTACAGCACAGAATTATGTAGCGGGGGCATTTTTGCTTCTTAAATGTTATACTAGTGTTAATCCATGACTAATGTTATAAATTGGTATTTGGCACCATCTAGTGGCAAAAACATGAAATGGACTTCATTTATTTTCATTTTTCAAGAACATGGTGAGATATTATGCAAATAACCTACCCATGAACCCTCAGGGCTGAAGTGTGGCCATCTTGGGTCTCTTCTGGACGTGTGGCCTGCCTACAGGGAGCTGTGAGGAGGTGATCCAGAGAATGGGGCCTACAACACTGTGGAGAGGAACATCCAGCGATCCCTTGTCACATCCCTGGGCTGAAGAGACAGAGGGACAGGATCAAGAAGTATCCAGAGACATCTGCGGATTCCAGCCATCCTGTGGAGCTAAGCGGTGTGCTTGTGCTGACTGAAAGCAGGATCCAGGGACAGCCGGAGCAGAGGTTTCCAGTTCTTCCAGGCCCAGTGCGGTGAGCAGGGCAGTCGCCCACAGTTGCTTGATACACTCTTACACTTAGACTTACTACCACAGTGTTGTTGGAACTTGTAGTTCCTCGGAGAAAATTTCATTAAGCTGAACTGAGTTACAAATAGGCCTAAGTTCCACACTGCTTTGGGGACTGATATTGTGAGATTAATAGACAATTATACCGGGAGAAACAATAGGTGTGTCACAGCACTAGTTCAGTTCAATACAGTTACGTGTGTATAGGCCTCAAGCCTAATTTAATTATCAAGCGACTGCTGCTGGTAGTATATTCCCAGGAAGGAGTGCACAGATACTTTGCACAATTGAAGTTACTGTTCTATATTGTTCTACATTACTTCATTGATTAGAGAACCCTTTGGATTACAAATACGTTAAAGTGCACCAACGTATTTGCAATAGACTTCACCACTGAGGAACTATCTGGAGTTATCTGGGCCAGGCCTAATTGAGATTACCAGCAACTGTACTTGAAGGAATTGCCCACTAGGGGGAGCTCGCGAGCATAGACTACTTTATAGCTACTTGCAGATTTGATAATATTAACACTTTAGTTTGGCTCTTATTGACTCTTACAAGGGCCCTTGCAGAGTCAGATATATATATATATATATATATATATATATATATATATATATATATATATATATATATATATATATATATATATATATATATATATATATATTTGTAAACTGCTGTTTGCTCTTTTATCTTTTTACATGCCAATTAAAGTTACCCTTGGTTTACTATATTGATTGTTTGAGGTGTGTTTGCTCCTGAGGACTTCATGCAGAAGAAGGTAACAACATTATTGCATGTCATTGTGTATTTTACATGTGTTATTGTGGTCCTAGCAAAACGTGGGATTCACAATACATTTGCATTTGACTGTTGTGCCAAGGGCTGATAGGTCAGAGAGTAGACCCAAAACGAATCAGCAGCTCCTACTGGAGTACCGCTACAATTGTATAGTGGCAGAGTCAGTACTCACAAGTAAAAGGCTGAGATCTTCAGTCACCCCCAGGGAGAGCTGTGCTGGCTGCTGGACAGGAGGAAAGTGATCGTGGGTGCACTCTGTGTGTGATGATCTCTTCCTCTTCCTGCTCCTCCCACCTGTACTTCAACTGTGAAAGCGCCGACTGACTCAGCCAGACAGGAACCGAGAAGAGACACAGTTTTCCCCCAAATTCTGCATCAGAGAGGAGATGGAAAGCAGCTGTCTCCTGGCAAACAGGGCATAGGATGGTGGGTAACTACTGTGAGGACTGCAGCCACAGCTGTGAAGTAAGCCGTATCCGATGCTCTCTGAAGTTTGCATGCTACATCTCTGACAGTGGGCAGCAGAGTGATATTCAGCTGAGCTGACAGGGATGCTGACTGTAGCCGGAACTACAGAGTCAGCATTGGAAAATGCAGCTGACTGACTGATTACTCCGCAGCCAGGGGCTGCAGTTCCCACAGGAGTTGTACACATCCTCCATGACAAATAGTCCCACTTGCAGTTACCAGTGTCAATTAGAGAAAAAGAGAGTTCTCACACATTTTGGCAGCAAAAAAGCCCTGAGGTGTGCCTGGGCATTAGGGTGTGCCCAGGCACACCCTGTGCGCACGCCTATGGTGGGTGCCTGATAGGAGAGAGGAGGAGGCAAAGGCGCATCTCCAACGAAGCAGGATGCCCTCCAGGGGCCAGCTTAAGGGCAGCACACTGACTGCATCACAACGCAGAGCTACGCATGTGCAGGGCGCTGCTGTCTCTTAGCGTTATTCCAAAAGTTCTTTGGTGTGGGCCTTTTTTGAGACGACTGCATCAGATCGCACCACTGCTATTTGCAACATATGTCTCAAGCGTATCTCGCGTGTCCAAAACATCACCCGCTTGGGCACCACATGCTTGACCTGCCATGCATATGTCGACCTGCCATGCAGTTTGTTGCGTACCTCAAAGACCTGTACCAAAGAACAAAGCGGACCTCTCCTTGCTCCTCATCAGCTGGGATCTCCAACCCCACTATACCCTCAGTCCTCTCTGAAGCCTGCACTGATAGGACTGAAGGTGTAGAATTAGGTGTGTCATAGCAGGCAATCTACTATCGGTACATCGATGGCAGATTGTACCAGGCAAATTTCCCTGCCCCAGCTGCTGCAGCGCCGAAAGAAGTTCTCTCCCAGCCATCCACATGCCCAGCAGTTGAATGCTAGCTTAGCTAAATTGCTAGCACTTAAACTGCTGCCTTTTCAGTTGGTAGATTCTGCCCCCTTCCGTGAGTTTGTGGAATGTGCGGTACCTCAGTGGCAAGTTCCTAAACGCCACTTTTTCTCACAGAAGGCGATTCTGGCTCTCTACCAGCAATGTGGAAGGCAATGTCCATGCCTCGCTGGACAGGGCGGTCAGTGGTAAGGTGCATATTACCGCTGACTCATGGTCCAGCAGGCATGGACAGGGACATTACCTATCTTTCACTGCGCATTGGGTGACTCTGCTGGCAGCTGGGAAGGACGCAGGACAAGGTACAGTAGTGTTGGAGGCTGTTCCGCCACCACGCCTTCAAAATACTACTACTGGTTGTGACACACCTCTCTCCTCCACCCCCTCCTCTTCTTCCTCTGTGGCCTCTTCCTGCGCTGATGTGTCCTCGGAACCAGCGGTGCTCTGTAGGCGTTCAAGGGGCTACGCAGGTACGCAGGCAAAGAGTTGCCATGCGGTGCTTGAGCTGGTGTGCTTGGGGAACAGGAGCCACACTGGGCCAGAGGTTCTGTCAGCTCTGCAGGGGCAGGCTCAGAGGTGGTTGACGCCACACCAGCTTAAGCCAGGAATGGTGGTTTGCGACAATGGCACTAACCTCCTCTCCGCCCTGCGACAGGGACAACTGACCCATGTGCCCTGTTTTGCTCATGACCTTAACTTGGTGGTGCAGCGGTTCTTGGGCAGGTACCTGGGCTTACAGGATGTGCTGAAGCAGGCCAGGAAAGTCTGTGTGCATTTCTGACGGTCATATAATGCCAGTGCTCAGCTGGCAGACCTCCAAAGGGAATACAACCTGCCCAAGAACCGCCTAATCCGTGACATGTCCACCAGGTGGAACTCTACGTTGGCCATGCTGCAGCGGCTGCACACACAGCAGAGAGCCATCAATATCTGTGCCAATATGGCAGCAGGACATGGTCAGAGGAGCTTGTTTTTTTCCCCCACGCCAGTGGGCCAAGATCAGGGATGCATGCACTGTCCTGTCACCATTTGAGGAGGCCACAAGGATGCTGAGCAGTGACAGTGCATGCATCTGTCCCTCTTATTCACCTGTTGGAGCACACGCTGCGTGAAATAATGGACAGGGCCCTTGAGGCAGAACAGAGGGAGGAAGAGGAGGACTTCCTTACCTCTCAGGGCCCCATTTATCCAGACAGTGTTCCTGCTTGCCCGCCTATCACACAGGAAGAGGACGAGGAGGAGGAGGAGGAGGATTGTGTCAGCATGGAGGTGGAGCCTAGCACTCAGCATCAACAGTAGTCTTCAAGGGATCAATTACAGTCCCAAGAAACCCATGGACTCGTATGTGGCTGGGACGAGGTGGCTGCGGATTATGTCGTCCTCAGTGACCCAGAGGACTCCACCGAATGCCTCAGCAAACCTACGTTGTATGGCCTCCCTGATCCTGCAAAGCCTGCGGAAGGATCATCGTATTCATGCTATCAAGGAGAGGGATCATTACTGGCTGGCAACCCTCCTTGATCCACGTTACAAGAGTAAGGTTGCGGACCTTATCTTGCTGGCACAGAGGGAGCAGAAATGAAACATCTTCGGGAGGCCTTGCAGAAAGGTCTGTGTAACGCGCTCCCAGATACTGGGAGGTTACAAAATCCTGGTCCTGGACAACGTGTTGCTGAGGAGTCACAGAAGGAGCGTTGGAGAAGGTGGCCCTCTGACCGATGTGTTCACACAATTTTTTAGTCTGCAGCCCCAAGGTGTGACCGGTTCCAGCAACCATCGCCAGCGTCTGTTTTACATGGTGCGGGAATACCTAGGGGCAAGATCAGACTTGGACACCTTTCCCACCGGAAATCCTCTGGCTTACTGGGTCTTGATGATGGATCACTGGCCAGAGCTTGCACAGTACGCAATTAAGCTACTGGCTTATCCTGCATCCAGCGTTCTTTCAGAACGCACATTCAGTGCTGCTCGAGGCTTTGTAACCGATCACAGGGTGCGCCTCTCCACCGACTCGGTCGATTGACTGACCTTCATAAAAATGAATCAGGCTTGGATCACCACCAGCTACCAAGCACCTGATGCTGATGTAACTGAATATTTTTTTTTGAAATGTGTGATCCCTTCAAGACTGCCTATGCTGATGCTGAGTGACTATCCTGTTATGCTGAGTGACTATCCTTTTCCTCCTCAATGATCATGCTGATAGCTTGTAAGAACATTTTTGGTTCTGGGCACCGCCACCAGTGGCTAAGTCCCAATTTTTCTGCCCCTGTTTAACAGGGGCGTTTAATTACAATTTGTGATGCAATACTTTGCAGTGGGCTCATTCCTGCGCAACAACTAGAGTATCTGTGAGGGGTTGCAGTGTTGTGGCACCAGCACCACCACCAACAAAGGCCCAATTTTTCTGCCCCTATTTAACAGGGGCATGTAATTACAATTCTTGATCTAATATTTCACAGCAGGGCCCATTCCTGCGCCCACCAAGAGTAACTGTGAGGACTTAGTGTTGTGGCACCAGCGCCAGCACCAAAGGCCCAATGTTTCTACCACTGTTCAACAATGGCATGTAATTACAATTCTTGATATAATAGTTCACACAGCAGGGCATTCCAGCGCCCACCAAGACTAACTGTGAGGGCTTACAGTGTTGTGGCAACACCAACACCTAGGGCCTAAATTTATGCAGAGTATATACGGCAGGCCCCTATTTTCAAACATCCAACTTACAAACGACCCCTACTTGCAAACGGAAGGAGACAACAGGAAGTGAGAGAAAATCTACCCCTAGGAAGGGAAATTCTCTTCTGTAAGAGGTGTCTCCTGTCCACTGATGTTTTATCACCAATCCTTGTTTCACTAAAAAACACAAATTTTCAAAAAATCATTTGTCATTGGAACAGAAAGTGAATTGAAATCTTCTGAACAGATGCACACAGACAGCAAAACAGATGTTACAGGGGTGATAACCTGTCAGGGAAGGTTCCCCCTGCTGGTGTTACTGCTATGTTATCCTTGGGCTGCAGTACTGGCGTCCACCAGCGGGGCGTTCTTAGCAGTGTGGAGCACACAGCCCTTCCTGCGTTCAGGTGTGACCTGAATGCAATCAGCACGCCTCTATAAATACCCGGCGTGTGTAATCACTCCTCGCCCTGGTATCGTCATACCTCCTGGACCTGAGCTTGTATTTGACCCTGATTTCTGGACCTGATCCCTGGACCTGATCCTGAATTCCTGCCTGGACTTGTCCTCCCTGTGTCCTGATTCCTGTCCCCATCCTTACCCATCTACTGACCTCCCATGTGTATGACCTTGGCTTGGCTCGTTTATGAATACGGTATTCCCCTTTATTTGTACATACTGTTTGTCAATTTATTGTGCACTGGTGGTTCACACATTTGTAAATAAACACCTTTATTTCACTACTCACCTTGTTTGGTTCCTCTGTGCGGTCACACAGTCTGATCTACCAGCATTCCTGACATAACCCTTCTCTATGTTTTCAGAAAAGCTTAAAAATAGATTTTATGGCTGGAGCTACACTTTAAAAAAGTACCAGATTCTACTTAACAACAAACCTACAGTCCCTGTCTTGTTTGCACCGCCTGTATACTGCTGTTCAAAGTATATAGGGCCAAAGGGGCTTGTAATGACCTGGGGGAGGGGGGGGGAAACCCATACAATTTTTCTCAATGATTTTCATCCATATTGCAGGGACCAGACATTACATTAACCACTTCCCGACGGCCGTACGACTTTGTACGGCCGCAGGGTGGTTCTACTTCTCTGACTGGCCGTGTTTATACGGCCTGCGCGCGCATGCTCGCCGAATCGCTGAGATGCCGATGCGAGTGCCTGGCGGCCGTGATGTCCGCCAGGCACTCGGGATCGGTGGCTACAGGGACAAGACGTGGAGCTCTGTGTGTAAACACAGAGATCCACGTCCTGTCAGGGGAGAGAGGAGACCGATCTGTGTCCCTTGTACATAGGGACATAGATCGGTCACCTCCCCCAGTCACCCCCCTTCCCCCACAGTTAGAACACAATTCAGGGTACACATTTAACCCCTTCCTCACCCCCTAGTGTTAACCCCTTCAACGCTAGTCACATTTATACAGTAATTAGTGCATATTTATAGCACTGATCGCTGTATAAATGTTATTGGCGCCAAAAATGTGTCAAAAGTGTCCGATGTCTCCGCCATAATGTCGCAGTCACGAAAAAAAATGCTGATCGCCGCCATTAGTAGTAAAAAAAATAATAAAAAATAATAATAATTCTGTCCCCTATTTTGTAAGCGCAATAACTTTTGCGCAAACCAGACACTTCTTGCGATTTTTTTTTTTTTACCAAAAATATGTAGAAGAATACGTATCGCCTAGACTGAGAAAAAAAATGTTTTTTAAAAAAAATTGGGCTATTTATTACAGCAACAAGTAAAAAATATTGTTTTTAAAACTTTTTTTTACATTGATACATGTTCCCTGGAGCAAGACCCGGGTTCTCAAACCCGTTTTACGACAATAACTTGCATATTAGGCTTTAAAATGAGCACTTTTGAATTTGAACGTTCGAGTCCCGTAGACTTCAATGGGGTTCTAAATGTTTGCGCGAACGTTCGTTCCGTTCGAAGGTTCTGGTGCGAACCGAACAGGGGGGTGTTCGGCTCATCCCTAGCCTGCACTTTCAAAACTTAAATGGATCCAGCTGTTCTTGGAACAGGTACAAAAAGACCTGTCCAAGGTCAACTGGACGTGGAGAGGGATAGACAACATCTCCAAGGAAGAAAGAAAGGCCTGCAGGGAGTTGGAACTGGCCACTGATATAATAATCAAAGGTAGCGACAAGGGGGGGTAATACCATTTTGCTGCCTCAAGAAATGTATGAGGAGGAAGTGATTCGCCTCCTCTATGATAAAAATACCTATCAAAGGCTTTCTAGCCATCCCTTTGCCGCTATCAGTAATTATCTTAATTTTAAACTTAGGTTTGCCTTTGAGGAACGTTTGATAACGAAGAGGGAATATGAGTACATTAAGGTTAGTGAGTTTAATACCCCCACCTTCTATGTTATTCCCAAACTCCATAAATCTGCCACAAATCCCCCTGGGAGACCTATTGTATCGGCAGTAAAGGGACCCCTGGAAAGAATAGGCAAGTACACTGATGCACTTATCAAAGAGCTGGTACAAGAGCTCCCCTCTTATGTTCAGGATAACCGCGATGTATTGAGTCATCTAGATGGGGTCGTGTTCCCTCCTGGGGCCCTCCTCGTGGGGATCGACGTGGAATTGCTTTACAAGTCGATACCCCAAAAGTGGGTCCTCAGAGCGGTGGACCACTTCCTCTTCCAGAAGTTCCCGAAACTGGCAGCTAAAAATAGTTTATCACCGACACTCTGCTGGAGCATAATTGCTTCCAATTTATGAATGTTAACTATCGTCAGATTAGAGGAACCTCAATGGGAGCTTCATGGGCACCATCCTATGCCTGTTTGCATCTGGGTTTCTGGGAACATGAAACTGTGTACACCTCGCCTATGTACCTCGGCCACTGCCACTGAGGTACATAGATGACGTGATAATGATATGGGGGGTACCCCCCAAGAGCTAGATCTGTTTATGAAGGAATTAAACTGTAATGAGAGGAACATTCAATTGACATTTAACTGGCATGCGGAAACACTGTCTTTCCTTGATTTAACACTGTATGTGAAAAATGATAAAATCTTGACCAAGACATTTAGGAAAGAGACAGCTGCAAATACACTTCTCTTTGCTACCAGTGATCATCCTAGGTCGCTTATCCAGGGTATCCCTTTTGGACAGTTCCTTCGAACCAGAAGGAACTGTTCCAGTCAAGATGACTTTGCACCTGAGGCACAAGCACTTTACATCAGGTTTTAGGAAAGAGCTAAAAAAGCTAAAAAACGTGCATACCGAACTAATAGAAAGGACCTCCTGGAGCTAGAAGGAGTGAGGCGGACCTAAAACCATCTAAAATCCAAACGGCCCCAATCAGGATAATAACAAAATATGGTGAACAGTGGGAAAAAGTTAAATCCATTTTGAACCAACATTGGCACATTCTGTCAGATGCACCTATTCTGGGGAACATGGTAGGTGACCGCCCCCTCCTAACAGCCAGGAGATCATCTAATCTTAAGGATTGCCTGGTACACTCAGGGTACCAGAGAACTACAAAACCCAATTGGCTTACGGACTTGCCCCCTCTAAAAGGCATGTATGCATGTGGGAGATACACTATGTGTAAGTTTATCGACAGAACTGATACTTTTTTCAGCTCCGATGGTACCAAACAATTTAAGATAAATAGTTTTATCAACTGCTCTACCACTCATGTAATCTACCTACTCACCTGTCCATGCGGGTTAATGTACGTGGGTAAGACTAAACGTCAATGAAAAATTTGCTTAAGTGAACATATCCAAAGTATCATTAGAATAGATGACGACCATCCGTTATCCAGTGGCGGTTCGTCCATAGAGGGCGCTGGAGCGCCGCCCCCTCTGGCTCTCACCGCCACTAAATCTAATAACATAGATTCATGCATTGCACAAATCTATGTTATTTTTGCCGCTGCCGCTGTTCTATTCAGATGGTCGGCGCTCATGTCCGGCCATCTGAATAACGGCAGCTGGTTGGCTGTACGGAAGTGCCTATCAGAGCCAACGGCTCTGATAGGCTTTTCCGAGTACAGCCCTCGGGTCACACTCGGGATGCGCTCCTTGTATAAGACTGACAGGCATCTCAGCCTCAGGTTCGCCGGTTCTGGTAACCTGGTAACCTTATTGGCTGAAGCGTCATCGAGGGCGGGAGAGGACATCGAGGGACGGTGGAAGCAGGATGGCTGACCCCAAAAAGGTAAGTGCCGGGCTGAAATGTGGAGGGGGCATTTTACAGGGCTCAGTGGCATCATTTAACAGGGCACAGTGGCTACAATTGATGGGCACAGTGGCGAGTACAATTGATGGGCACAGTGGCGAGTGCAATTGATGGGCACAGTGGTGACAACAATTGATGGGCACAATGGTGACAACAATTGATGGGCACAGTGGTAACATTTGATGGCATGGCACAGTGGCTGCGTTTGGCATGGCACAGTGGTGACAACAATTGATGGGCACAGTGGTGACAATTTATGGGCACAGTGGTGACAATTGATAGCACAGTGGCTATGTATAATGACATGGCACAGTGGTGACAGTTGGTTGGCACAGTGGCTGTGTTTGATGGCATGGCACAGTGGCCACAATTGATGGCACAGTGGCCACAATTGATGGCATGGCACAGTGACTGCGTTTGATGGGCACAGTGGCGACAATTTATGGCATGGCACAGTGGCTGCGTTTGATGGGCACAGTGGCTGCAATTGATGGGCACAGTAGCTGTGTATGATGGGCACAGTGGCTGCCTTTGATGGGCACAGTGGCTGCAATTGATGGGCACAGTAGCTGTGTATGATGGGCACAGTGAGGCTGCAATTGTTTTTTTTTTTTTTGCGCCCCCCAAAAATTTGGAGCACCAGCCGCCACTGCCGTTATCTCTACATTTTCTCAAACATCACAACGGTATCATAGATGGACTCACCTGTAGGGGTATCTACAGGCTCAACTTACCTCCAAGAAGAGGCGACTTTGATAGGATTCTCTATCGTAAAGAGAAAATGTGGATATATAATATAGGTAGTCTTCAGCCACGAGGATTAAACAATGATTCAATCGTTTTTTCTAGAACCATAGGTTTCATTTACTGGCCACAACCGATAATTCAATATCGGGATGACCGATAATATGGGTATACTATGTTGCCTCTACTATTGACAAGGCTGATTAGCTGATATTGCATCAGCAGATCGATTTTCCGCATGAGTCATCTTCTCATAGTGAGACCTGCTGAACTATTAGATCCACCTACCCATCTATTTTGTGGCCTGCTTTGAAATGTACCAGTTACTTGGTTTCAGTACCGTAGTCCTCTGTACTGTCTATTAGACATGAATTAACTGAGTCCATCCAATCGATAAATTTATATACCAGGTGGCTTGCCCCGAAATATATCTGATACTCGGTTTTAAGACTGCAGTATTCTGCATTGTCTATTAGATATTAACTAAATGAGTCCTCACTTAGGCACTGGAACTGATATATGACTCTCTATTCCAAAGAGAAAAATTCCGTAGGCTATAGTAGTGTATATACTTATAGCTGTCATCACATATGTTTGTTGTCTTACTTTGTTTTATTTATTTTTCTCTTTATTCAAGGTCCGGAAGGTATTTATGTTTATATTTTTTTTACTTTATATATGTATCTATACCCTTTTGATAGTAAAATCTGGCATCTTGTTACTTTATGTAGTGCTACCCCCGAAGGAGCCGCTGGTTGTTTCGGGATCAGCGTATTGAGTTACCTTTTTAGAGTTGTCCAGGGTGATGGTAGTGAGCAGAGCAGTAACGAATGTCCAATCACCGAATAAGGTTTTCTGAGTCTTTATTTTTCAGCCCAACACGGCCAACATCAACATGAGGTAGACAGAAAAGGTTGATGAAGTAGAAGGAACTTTGCTGTATCAGGCCTTGGATTAGAGGAAAGCAAGCCTGCTTTCAGTAACAATGCAGTTCGTCGCCACTCTAGCCAGAGTGGGTGAAGTGCCTCCGGACAGACTCCTGCCACAAGCCTGGCAGCCGAAGCGCCACTTTAAAGTTGCTGCCACAGACCTGGCTCTAGGGACCTCTGCCACAGGCCCAGTACTTGGATGAGCTCAATGAATCAAGCAAATCCTCCCAGTAGAGTAGATCAAGGGTCACCGGTTGACAGTTGAAGTGTACCTATCAGTATCCCGGTCACCAGATCCCCGATGGTTCGTTCAAGCCCCTCAGATAACCTGCCTCTGGGTTCTCCTTGAGCCGATCCCCCACCGCACAGCATGTAGCTTAGGATCTCTTCAATAGCTGGGGACCCAGTAAGTCATTGGGGCCCCTTTCAGCATCAGCATGGAGCTCCGCATAGCATGCGACCCCCGCCTGGTAGGCCATATCGCCGGGGTCCGTTGGATGTGCACACCCTGAAGGTGGGTGCCGAACCTGGAACCCGCGAAGAACCAAGAACACATGGCGTCTGTCACAGATATACTCTCCCCCAGCATGCCCCGCAAGGGAAAACTCCTCTAATTGGCTGCTGGGGAAAAGTGCTCTGCCAGAACCCCTTTAGCGCCAACTGTCGCCCAGGGGTGGGAACAGCACCCCTGGAGCACAGACTGACCTACAGGACAGTTCAGGAATGACAGCAGCCCAAATTTAACGAATTATGAATGGGAGCAAAATAACTCTCCCATTCCACACTAACTTTAGCGTAGTGCCCATACTGAAAGTAAGGGGGCGCTACATTTATGACGGAATATCACTTGCCTAGTTAGTCTGTATGTTCTGAATGTTAATGTGTTGGATGTGTTTGCCCCTTAATTAATCCAGCTGAATTGATTGGCCTGTAATTATCTAAGGGTATTTAAGGAGAGACCTTGACCATACACGTATGAAGATCAGGAATGATCGAAACGCGTAAGAATTACGCATACCGGCGGTAAGGCAGGATCAGCCACCCTCCCAGCCACCTATTTCATCATCATTGGGTTTCTCCCAAATTTTATGCACTTTATTTTCTCCTCACCTACCTCTTTAAGTGACATAGCCTTGGGCTATACAGTGAGGAAGCCATGCTGACGGCTCACTACCTCCTTCTGATCTCGCCATACACCTGCCTCTCCTTAGAGAAACCTTCCAATCTCCCGGAACCAAGCTTCATGGTTACTGTGTGCACAGGACTCTAGTTGACCGCTGCACGCCGTACCCTCCGGTCGGAGGAGTCATCCGTCAACACACCAGCACCTGAACGAAAGCAAGCTCTGTGATCCTTGGAAGGAAGATAGTGGTGAAACAGCATGTATGGACAACAAATGGGTGAGAAGTAATTTCCCTGAATTGTTTAAGCGTCTATTAGCTGCACCGGTTTATGGTGCGTTCGGCTACTAGTAGCTCCTGCTGTCAGCTCTGTCTGGACTATCCCACTTCTCACTTCTCACTACATGTGAGACAGGACTTTGCTATAATCAGCAGTGATATATTGTGGTTTCTCACTGATATCCACCACCGAATTGTAAAGTACTCAATCTTTGTGGATAACACCCTTATGAACTACATGCATGTTTGCACTGGAATTGTATTCCTGACTACAGTCTTTAGCCTGTTGCTTCACCATTATTGCATAAGTTCCATGATATCCATGAACATGCCCCAGTTCTTTGGCCTGCCCCTGTTGGTATATATGTGTGTGAGCTGTCTGTCTGGTTGTGGTGGCCACCTGTCCTCTTTAGACTAGTGTCTAATTTTATCAGTGCTGTGGAGACATTGGCACGTCTGTGTTATTAAATGTGGTTTTTTTTTTATATGTGGATAATTCATTAATAAACTTGCAGTCTTAATCCGTACTCCTCTCTGACCGATTCTTTTGAAACTCCCTGTTTCTCCCCTTTTTTAGAATATCCAAACAATGCATGCCAAAACAAAATGCAGCAAAATATATGTAGCTGGTTAAATTATTTTTTTGTAAATCTTTTCTGGTCAAATTATTTAATTGATTTGCCTGTTATTCCTTTTTAGAAATGCCAGAAAACTCTCTTATTCTTTTCAGTTTCCTGACCTGAAGAGGAAAAAGCCCACGTCTGCCTAAACAGAAAGGAAACAGGAAATATAACGTAACCTAACACAGTATGTAATACCCAAGTGTGGCATATTTCTGTGTGTTTGTAGGGAATGAACCAGGAAAATCAACCGTGAATAACAATATTAAAATGTTGTTATCATTCTAAAAAATAAAAGAAATAAAAACTTAAAAAAATTCTATAAGACACCATGTCATAATTACAAAAAAAGATTTTCCCTGTCTAGTCTTCATGTGTACAACATCTGTGGTTTCCAGATTATAACGTGAACGACAGGGTGGGGTTAGATTGTACAACAAGAAAAACCCACAATATTTGAAATGGAAAAACTCTGCTCAAACCAAAACATCAAAATACAAGCAAGGTCAGCTAGAGACTTATGTATTCATACATATATACATACACTGTCCTGTTATGTAGCGCCTTATAATGCTTTCCTTGTTGAGAACAAATTACTTCAGCAAAGTTGTTCATAGACTTGACAGGTACTATAGGCATGTCTTTTACTGATACTAAACACACACTGTTTAATTTACATGTAGCGGGACCCTGACTTGGTCCACAAAATCTGATCCCAGGTTCTGATCCTTTAATGGAGCAAGCAGCCAGGCACAGGGTAATTTTAGCCACATGCATACAATCTCACTGTCAGGAACCATAAATAAGGACTGACACAGAAGTGCAGTAAAAATCACACTTTGATAAAATGGTAAAATCACACAAACAGAAAAAAAGTGGTCAAAACACAGCCAGGGTTTGGTAACCAGATTGGGTAGACGGAACAAGCCAGTAAAACAGGAATCCAGAGATCAGTGTAGTCATAGCCAGCAAGGCTGACTGACGAGCAGGATATGAAACTCACTCAGTCCTCAGACAGTAATCAGGCAGATAGTGTCATCATTGTTGTTGGTTTTACTGTTTTGTAGAACTGGGATAGGGATAGGGAAGAGCTTTGGGATGCCCAGAACCAAACAGCTCGAATGAAGACACTATCTTGAAGCAGCTGAGCAAATGAAGCAGAGTTTTGCTCCAGAAAAAGGTAGCACAAGGTTATATCACAGAGGCCTGTATATACAGTATTTAAGGGATGTTGGTGCCATATATTTTTATTCCTAATTAATCTGGATTTAACCACACATTTACCATATCTAACCAGAAGGGGTGTACAGGCAACAGTCTCTCTCACTCACTGTGACCCAGGTCTAAAGACCTCCTTTCAGCTTCAGCTTGACTCTGCATGAATTCTCCCAGGAAGTGTTGCCTTGACTGTTCCTGTGAAATAAAGGGTGATCCTATGGCTCCTCACTGAGCAAGAATTATCCAGAACTTCTTAAAGCTTCTCCTAAGCCTTGGAGGGTTTAACATCATTTCCAGGCTGGATGACTCTCAGCAGGCAAAATGACCCTGCTACTCTCTGCCTTAAATACCCCTGTCAGCCCCCCACTGGCCATTGTTCTCAACCAGGGATTGGCCAAAGATGTATCCAGGGCCAGCCCTCTCCTCACACTATTTTTCCTGAAGATTTTTTAAAGACAGGGGTAGACATACAAGCCTGAGGCTGCAGAATGCTGTTGGCAAAACACAATCAAGTCTCCACTTCTAACATCAGAGACAAAAACTAAATTTGCCTCACTTCTAGCACCTGACCTAGGAGGGTGCTTTATACATTATCCCTTCTCTTTTTGTATGTGGATGATGGCACTGTAATTATTTTAATAAAAAAAAAATCCATGTACCTTTTTTTACTAATCGATATAAAGCTGTCACATGACCCAGCTCTTTCCCAGCCTGTCTGTAGGGAAACAGTGGTAGGAGGAGGAGCTTCTAGCCTTTGTGATACAGAATACAAATAAATAATGAATATCAATAAACTGTTTTAAATTGCCATACAAATACACAGTATAGTTGAAATCAAATCTTTATTATTATTTTTTTGCAATAACACAGTATGGGCAGATTTCTACTAGTCACATGCTGCCATGCCCCTCCAGCCTGCGTTTTAGAATAACAGGGAGGGGAAGCCTCCATCAATCAAGATGTAATATCCCACCCCCATTGTGTCTAGCTGGTGACTGGGCATGGAGGAGAAGGAATGAAGTGGGCTGTGTAAGATTAGGGTGATCAGACTCCAGCGGTATGTGCGTTTTCCAGTGAGTACGCCAGTCCAGAACTGAGTTTTTAAGGGCCTGGTATCCCACTTTTATTTAAAAGCACAAAAGTTCACAAATGCAACAGTATTTCTGCATCTTGCATACTCAACAGTTTAGCCTCCTGGCTTTCATACTTGCCATCCGGCTGTTTCAGGCCTTTAGCCTAGGTCTAAGTTCTGTTTCTCAGAACTAACAGTTTCCTAGGGATAAGCTCAAACCTAGCTTTCTCCTGATAAGCGTCTTGCTGCTCAATCATCAAACTACATGTGCCTCCTGCAGACATGCATGCTCTAGCTGCCCCCATGCAGCGTCTCTGACTCCTCTCAGAGGGATTGGGAATCCACCTGATTCCCAGGAACAGACTTCCTGTCTGTTGGGTGGGGCTCTGAGCCATGTCAGATCAGAACTAAAAAGCCCAAGACACAGCTGTGCAATTAATGTGTCTTTCTCTCCAAAATCTGGCATAAACCAGCAATCTTTCACATAGCACAGAGTCCCACCATCACAGCTGTCATTTACCACTGGAGAACAAGGAGATGTGTACTAAGGTGAGTAGGGAGAATTGTACTTAAACAGAGATCTTTGCCTTGGGAAGTAATTGCACTGGAAGGAGGGGGAAGCTTTGCTTGGGAGGGGGGTTGCTGGTGGTGCCTTTTTTTTGTAGTACCTATAGCAAGATTCCTAGCCTCCTTTAGTCTAATGAGAACCTTCAGGGCCAAGAGCTGCTGACATCCTTCTGTATGGGCGCCGGCATTTCTTGAATGCAAAGAGATTTTATTTCTCTTGAACAGAACTGTGGGAGAGAGGGTTTAGAGCCAGGACACCCTTAGATAGTTGCAATGTTAATTAGCAGACTCAAAGATTTCTACAAGTAGACAGCCATGCAGGGAAATGCATCCAGCAACACACCACATCTGCATGTGTAGGAATACTGTCTTCTATGACAACAGTCTTAGAACAGTTCCGAACACAAGTTGTAATGAATTCCTTTACTTTTCTACAATCAATTCTTGCAGGTTCTCAATCCAATGAGCTCCCAGTCTCTCTCTAGACTTGCTGATTCACTGCCACTGAATTCTATGAGCTCTTCCAATCTTCACTTTACTATCTTTCTCTACTGGGTCCCTAGCTTGGCACTTCAGATACTTCTCAAGCTTCACCCCACTGGCCTGCTCGGTCCCTGGCTTGGCACACAAGGCTACTCTGCAAGCGTCACCTCCACTGGATGGGTCCCTGGCTTGACACCTGCTGAAGTTTCCAGATTCTTCACTGTCCACGGTTTGTGAGAATACTGCTGCGGTACTTGCTTCAGCTACTCACTGTGGTCCCTGGTAATAAGGGGGTTGGTCCCTTAGTGGCGACAGCTTCCCCTCTTCCTCTGACCACAACTGGTTCTCCGGCCAGCAGAACCGTCACTTCTGGTTGGACTGCAAGTCGCAATCCCAACCCTATGCTGCTTTCTTGCTTCTGGATAGGCCCTCCGACAGCCTAGCAACCAGATGTGCCCGGGATAGACCCAAACACCGGCCTAGCAGCCCGGGCAGTAAAACACACGTCCACCCAGACAGCTGTCCAGGTGGCACAGAACCCCGATCACCTGACTCCACCCAAATATATAGGTTCTCCCAGCAGGCCAAGGGATTTAATAAAACCACTGCCTATTCGCTGAGATACCCCATATACTCCCTAGACTATCCTTGCTTTGCCCTTGTCTTATCTAATTTCAGCCAGGTACCTGGCCACCTAGCGGCAGAGGAGTGAAGTGCAGCAATTTCAGACTTAAGGTGAACTCAATTGATCCCTAACAATGAGCCAGTATAACTGCACCTGGCAGGTAAATTTAGGAGCAGCCCTTTCTAAACATCAGGGTGCTACATACCTTTATCAAAAAAGTTACAGTACAGAGGCATATACATAGAAGTGCAATAAACTTCAACATAGTGTGATCTTAGTGCATAGAGAAGAATACATTGACAATGCCCTAGGTACCACGGCATTGTAAGGCATGAAATAATATATCAATGTCTTCAACTAAGGCAGAGGAGAAATCACTGCTCCAGGTGTGCCGAGGAGATACCACAGCAGGTAACCTTTCGTTCATTCCTGTGACTTCATCTGTCTGCATTGCAATAAAGAAGTTTTATTGGTGTCCTGTTGTGGTGTGAGGCTGCCTTTTCCAAGTTTCAATGTCTTTAAATATCCAAAACATAACCATGAGGGGGTGAAATCAAATACAGGAAAGTTAAGCAAACAGATATCAGCAGGATAGAGAAAATGCCAATGCACATTTAAGTTCAGCATAGCGAAATACAGGGTGTGGCATTGCCAGGTGGGGCTTGAAGAAAAACCCAGACTGGTGTTAGACCCCTTTCACACTGGGGCAGTTTGCAGGCGCTATTGTGCTAAAAATAGCACCTGCAAACCGACCCTAAACAGCGGCAGCTGTTGTCTCCAGTTTCTCCACCGCTACAGGTATTACACTGAAGCAGTACGCTAGCAGGACCACTCTAAAAGTCCTGCTAGCAGCATCTTTGGAGCGGTGAGAGGAGCGGTGTGTTTACCGCTCCTTCCTATTGAAAGCAATGGGAAACCGCGGCTATACCACCAGCAATGCCCCTCTGCAGAGGCGCATTGCTGCCGGTATTAACTCTTCTTCGCCCGCTAGCGGGGGTTAAAACCACACCGCTAGCGTCCGAATATCGCCGCAATTCCGACGGTATTGCTCCGACGGTATCTGCTGGTTTGTTTTGGGTGGCATGTTACCTCGTGGCTCCTCCGCCGTCAAAGGGTGTATGGTGAAAGTAGTAGTAACAAAATGTCCACGACAGGTGTCTTTTTCTGTGCTCTTTATTACCCAGAAGGAGCAGAAGGAGAAATAGCAGATTCAGGCGTAGTAGTAAGGAAACAGTCCTGCTTCCACGTGTAACGTTTCTTTCACCACTCCGGCCTGAGTGGGTATAGTGTACCTCACTGACCTGGCAGCCAGATTATCACTCGGAACTTAAAGCGGGAGTTCACCCATTTATTAAATTTTTTTTTTTCTACCCTTAGATTCCTGCTCGTTCGGTCTAGGGGAATCGGCTATTTGTATTAAAATATGAGCAGTACTTACCCGTTTTCGAGATGCATCTTCTTCCGTCGCTTCCGGGTATGGGTCTTCGGGAGCGGGCGTTCCTTCTTGATTGACAGGCTTCCGACGGTCGCATCCATCGCGTCACTCGTAGCCGAAAGAAGCCGAACGTCGGTGCGGCTCTATACTGCGCCTGCGCACCGACGTTCGGCTTCTTTCGGAAAATCGTGACGCGATGGATGCGACCGTCGGAAGCCTCTCGGAAGACTGTCAATCAAGAAGGAACGCCCATTCCCGCAGCCCATACCCGGAAGCGACGGAGAGGATGCGTCTCGTAAACGGGTAAGTACTGCACATATTTTAAAACAAATAGCCCCTAGAGAAAACGAGCAGGAATCTAAGGGGAAAAAGTGCCCTCTAAGGGTGAACCCCCGCTTTAAGGGAAAAGTCTCTGCCACAGACCCTCCTTAGAATTAAGATAACGGAGATAATCCTCCTCAATAGAACTCACACCTGGATCTCCTTCAGGTAGTTTGCAGTTAGGTTACCGACTGATAGGTAACCAGCCTCTGAGTACCCGGTTACCTTGATCCCCGGTGGATGGTCGAGACCCTATTGGATTGCCAGCCTCTCTTGGCTCTCCTCAAGCCAGACTCCCCTCCCCAAACAGCTTCCTCTCAAAGGAACAACGCTTGGGATCTTCTCAAGATTGGGGACCCAGTCGATCACTGGGGCCCAGCCACAGCTCAAATGTTCCAGACCAATGTGGTCCAGGAACACTGCGTGGCACGCGCACCCTGGCCTGGAAGGCCATTTCGCTGGGGCGCCGTGGTGTGGTCACCCTGAAGGTGGGTGCCACACTGGAAGAATACCCAGACCAATGGCGTCTGTCTCATAAATACCCTCCCCCAGCATGCACAGCGAGGAAAACAGCTCTTGATAGGCTGCTGGGGAAAAGCACCCAAACCTCGACTCCACTGCTGCCACCTGTCGTCCTGGGGTGAGATCAGCACCCCAGAAACGACAGAATGAGCCCACAGCACAGCCAAGCTAAAACAGAGACCCAAATTTGAACAAATCAGCCTGGTCAGAGCTAACTAACTCTCTGACCCCCTCAAAATTTAAATTAGCACCGGTTCTTAGAAGTAACCAGGCGCTACATGTGTTACTGGATGTTTTTGTTCTTTCACAGGATGGCACTGCCTCACAGATGCAGACCATTGTAATCCCCCTGGGCCATGCCACATAGCTCAGAATTCAGTTTTTTTTCCCAAACACATCTGCTACAGGCAACTTTGTAGTGATGTGCAGTGGCAATAACTCGCACAGCCAGTTGCAATAGAAAACCTATATTGAAGTAAGGCAGCAACAGTTCACAATATCCCAGGGAGACAGCTACCTAGCCAGGCATACTGACAGTTCCAATAACATGAAGAAGTAGGTTTCAGTCGAACCAACAGCATCTTTTGAGAGGGGAAAGAATGCTGCCTGGCTGTTTGGTGTCCAGTTAGAAAGGTATCTAGAGAGATGCTTCCCTACACTTTCCCTCCTCGTCAGGAACCTCTCCCTAAAGCTACTACTATCCCTAATAGACAGGGTACCTTTCCCTACTCAACCCACTCGCATAAAGCGTGCCAAACCCAGAGGCCAGGGTCTCAAATAGACTCTGCCACACCTAAGATGCCCACCAGAGTCACATGGGTGGCCAGCATCTAATCGGATCGCTGCTCCAGAGCAATCCATGGAGGAATCATGTTGCTTATGACTTTATCTTCCCCTGCATTGTCGCTGTGGTTAACCACCACCTGAAGTGGAGACAGCGGACTGCGCCTGCCTACACTTACCATGCATGAGGAGACACGTGATTGTTCAATACAAAGCTTGATGGGAGCAGCACATGAAAAATACTTCTTTGCAGCAAAGACCTGCACTCCTCCTCCCCCTCACTCTTCCCTTTCCACCTCTCCCCCTACTCCACAAGAATCTCCTTTATGCATTCAGTTTAACTTGTGCAGCCTTAATTGTTGGAAGTCTAACAAGGGATTTGAGAGGATTACTTTACTGCATATTAAATTGGGAAGAGGGTCAGCATGTTGACACAGAAAGTGGGGCTAAGTGTAGGCTTAACCTACATTGTTATGCTTTCTCCCCCATTCACATCATCTCAACCCCAACCTGAAAAAAGTGCTGACTTTCCATACAGGTGACCCCATTCCAAGTGGTGGAGTCTGCCCATTACCTTGATGTTGTACCCTGTGCCACACTACAGGATCAGGAACTTAGCCTCCATTTTTTCACACACTTCTGTCTTCTATGTAGAAGGTAAAGATTATGTGTTGCTGGACCATGTACCCAGTGGCAGGGACCACAAGTCCACAGACACGTGGTCCAGCAAGCAATGGCAGGGATATCACTGGGTACATTTGCTAGTGACTGGGAAGAATGCAGGATGAGACAAACCACTGGACCTAGTTGCGCAGCCCTGTGTCCTGCACCTTGATGATGGTGAAAGCTCAGTCACCACTACCTCCTCTTTCTCAGTGGCCTATTGTGGTTAGTTGTCAGAACCCCCACAGTTCCCCCACACAACTGAGAGCCTATGCAATGGCCCAGGATGCCACACTTTGCAGCTGGTAACTCAGGGGGACAGTAGCCAATGAGTAGCCTGAGATTCTCTCAGCTTTTAAAGTGGTTGTAAAGGCAGAAGGTTTACAGACAATGCCTAAACCATATAATCTCAGATTACCTGGGGTCCAGGGCAGATGTAAACAATCTTATACCTGAGGGGCTCATTGACCCATCGGTGCTCAGACTGGACCACTGTTTGGAGTTGTTGGCTCTCTCTGTGAATGGGATGGAGTCATTTTTTCGGTGTCCTTTCCTAGAGGACATTCAGTGCAGTGATCAGTTCCATGACAAATCATCCTGTCCCCTGAAAGAGTTGACCTGCTAACTTTTATAAAAATGAACCAGCCCTGGATCATAAAGGAGTACAAAACTCCTTCAGCTGATGCTAACAACTAAATTTTTCCTTGAATCTGGCCCCCAAGCAATGATTATACTTTAAACAACTACCATCCTCTGTCACTTCTGCTGACCTGCCCCCATTGCCACCTTGTGCCAACAATATTAACTCCCTGTCTGATGGCCTGACATCATTACCAATTCCTGACACCATTACCAGCTCCTTTCGCTGCTGCTGGTCTGCCACCATTACCGTCTACCTCCACCATTATAAATGTCTTCAATTAGCATTGCACCAGTACTGTGTACTGGAAACATGAATTCATAGAATTTCTGGATTTTGTATATTCCCAATGGTCAGACAAGCTGAGGCTTGCAGTGTCCTGGAGAACAGGATGCCCCCCTGGTTGGATTGTAGCCTGTTAAACCTCTATATTTACATGATACTAGAGGCTCCAAGCTGTCTGCGAGATCCGCAGACAAAGGGAAGTGCAACTACCAACAGAAATGGCAATGATCAAAGGCCAGCAAGCTGTTGGAGATGATATAAGCAATACTGCCCCCAGAGGCCAAGTATGGCAGGACAGTCAGTAATAAGGAGGACGGTCCTGGGAACGCAACGATTGGTCCAAAGGCAAATGGGCTGGCAATGGGGGGGGGGTTTGAATGAGTTACGATTGAGGTTCTTTCAATAGAACGGTTTGAATCAGAGAGATGTCTTTTTTTTCATCTGAGCACATCCAGTGAGGGTTTACCTAGAGGAGGGGATAAATATCTTTCATTATTATTATTATTATTGTTATAGACTTTAGAGATATCTGTTGTTAGTATATGATATTCCTATTTTTAAAGGAAATAAATGTAACTTGTTTACTAAGCAAATGCGTCTGTCTTCATAGCTAGCATTATATCATGAGGCCTAGCATACTCTGGTAGATTGGTCTGGCAATAAAGGGACATACAAATTGATACATATATGCAATAGCTATATAAGTTCAGCAGAGTGTATAGTATTGCAGGATTTTACTTCATTTGGCACCCAGAAGGCGTTTCATTTCAGCACAGAATCTACAAAAACCTAATGCATTTTTGTTTTTGAGCTAATAAGTCCTCAACTACACCCAAAACTGGAAATCGTCTCTAGTGTGGACAAAGATTTGCGTTGGCTCGTGAATTCATAAGTCCTCCTTGGATGGTCCTGAAAGTTCTGTGAAATATTTCATCAGTGAGCAGTAGCACAAAATCTGGTGAGATTTTTGGCTGATATATATATGTATATATGTTAAACAATTGTTGTATTGTTAATGTGTGTTAGGCCTGTAGCCAGTCAACAGTACTGGTGAGTGAGGGATTGATCATCCCTGGTTCTGATGTAAACCACACATCTTTGTGGAAAACGTTTTTTTTTTTTTTTTTTTTTTTTTTCAAACAGGTTTTTATTGGTACAAAAAACAGTTTACAAGTGATGCATTAGTACAGGGGTGACAATATGGATAGCATAAAACAGGTTAAATACATCCCGTATGTGAATGAGAGTATGGTTAGGTACAAAACAAAGGAGCAAAGAGTGGTGAGCAAAATAAACAGTAAGAACATTATACTTGCAGTATCAAATGAGGTACCTGGCTTTAAGAAAAACAACAATCCACACAGAGAGGCAAAAAAAGGGACGACTGCGGGCTATCTGGCAGAGAGGGGGGACATTAGCCCATTATTAGTCTCCGGGAGCCTGAAGCCACCTATCCCAAATTTTACCATATTTCGCAGGACAACCTCTGTGGAAGTAGATTTTGTATTTCAAGCTGCTGTTCACTTCTACCAGCCACATACCAACACGGTGGAGTAGGCCTCATCCACTGTTTCGCTATGGTTTTCCTAGCAGAGAACAAGGTTTCATTAAGAAATATTTTGGTAAACTTTTTAATAAAATCGGGCTCTGGATATATACCAAATAGGCATGGTTTAGGATGAAGGGTGTTAGGAGAGCCCATGGTGTCGTGAAGGAACTGTACGACTTGCGTCCAGAAACCCTGAATCTTAGGGCAATTCCAGAGCAGGTGATAGAACATTCCCGGTGCCTGACCACACATAGCACAGGGTGGTTTGGTCATGCTTATATCTCGACATCCGTAGTGGAGTAAGGTATGCTCGGTGGGTAATGTATATCTGTGTAAGGCGGTCTGAAAGCTTAGGGGACACCTGTTTGCAGTGGTCAAGGGCCTCGCTCCATTCCTCGTCCTCAATCTCCCCAATGTCCTCCTCCCACCTGGCCTTTAACGCATATCGCCGAGGGTATGAGCACCATACTGTAGAAGAGGGAGGGGGGGCCAGTCATGAACGCTCTAAAAGCATGCCGGAGCTGAGGGTACCTGAATGGCATTCGAGCAGAGAGGTCAGATTCGGCTTTGTTTTTTTTTAGTTTTTTTATGAAATTATTTAAATAATAGTTTTTTGTATAATAATTTTTTTAAATATATTTTTTTAAGTTTTTAGATATTCATTTTTTAATAATTTTTTTCCCAACGTTTTTTTTATTATTAATTTTTTTTATATTTTTTATATAATTTTTTATCTTTGTTTTTTATCTTATTTTTTTGTTTATTTGTTTTTATTTCATTTTTTCTCCACACATGACAGTGAAATAGCTCTCTGTTCCAATAAAAGTTCAATGTGGCCTGCAATCTAAGGGGGCTAAA
The DNA here is from genome assembly GCF_905171775.1 of Rana temporaria. Taxonomy (NCBI): domain Eukaryota; kingdom Metazoa; phylum Chordata; class Amphibia; order Anura; family Ranidae; genus Rana; species Rana temporaria. The sequence goes on from NC_053493.1 coordinate 169,062,500, forward strand.
AATCTGTGGTAATAAGGAGATAATCTCCTGGGGGTAGATTCAGATAGATTAGCAGATCTTTAGATCCGCGTAATCTATCTGATTTACGATCCGCCGGCGCAAGTTTGAGAGGCTAGTGCTGTATTCAGAAAGCACTTACCTCGAAACTTGCGCCGGCGGATCGTAAATCCCCCGGCGGAATTCAAATTCCGCGGCTAGGGGGAGTGTAGTATTTAAATCAGGCGCGTCCCCACGCCGATTTAACTGCGCATGCGCCGCCGGCTAAATTTCCCAGCGTGCATTGCTCCAAATGACGTCGCTAGGACGTCATTGGTTTCGACGGGAACGTAAATTACATCCATCCGTATTCACGACCGACTTACGCAAACGACGTAAAAAATTCAAAACTCGGCGCGGGAACGACGGCCATACTTAACATAGGATACGCCGCATATAGCAGGGGTAACTTACTGCCGGAAAAAGCCGAACACAAACGACGTAAAAAAAAACGACGGGCGGGCGTTCGTTTCTGAATCGGCGGATCTCCTCATTTGCATATTCGTCGCGTATACAAATGGAAGCGCCACCTAGCGGCCGGCGGGAGATTGCAGCCTAAGATCCGACGGTGTAAGTCACTTACACCTGTCGGATCTAAGGGAGATCTATGCGTAACTGATTCTTATGAATCAGTCGCATAGATCCGACCGACGGATCTCAGAGATACGACGGCGTATCAGGAGATACGCCGTCGTATCTCTATCTGAATCTGCCCCCTGGTTTGGAAGAGCATTGGTAATTGTGCTCTGCCTTGTGTGCTGGATAACTACTGGTAAAAGTTACCTTTAAACAGCTTTATCTGTGGGTCTGTGTCTCTGTTTGTTTAACTGTGTGTCTAAGCAACTGGTCAGTGTAGCTAGTTGCAGATTAAAATATCAATGAATATTCTTGAAGAGTATCTTGGAAAAAATGCTTGTATTTATTTCAATAATATACAAAAGAAAGCAGGCCCGGATCCAGGAGCGCAGTGACTCAGAGTAGGGCCCCCATGACTGGGTTATCAGTGAAAATTAACCATTGGCTGTGAGGGGTTGAGGGGGAGGAGAGAGGAGGTCATAAAAGGGGCTGTTCCCGCCCCTGGGCAAGCACAGTGAGCTGAAAAGTTCAGAGCAACAGGTATGTCTGACCTTGCTGCTATTTGGGCCCAGCTGCAGGCTGAAGCAGCTGCCCATGGACCTGACTGGCTGCGGGATCAACTGCGGCCCATACTGGGGGTTGCTCCCGCACCAGCGAACGAGGGGGGACGCGCGTCGGCACGAGCTCGCAGGTCTAGGCCTCCGGAGCGCTTTTCTCCGGATTCGTCCCCAAGAGCCCAGCGTCACTTTGGGAATCCCGATCCTCGGGCCCCTCCGGGCCCCCCCGCGAAGCGTGCGGCCAAGAATTCTGGGGGGGGGGTCCGGGAGGAATCCCCAGCGCGGACGGGGTTCTGCGGGCAGCCGCTCCGCCAGTCCTGGGGCGGCACCCGCGCAGCGAGTGGAGTCTGAAGTTGCGGGCCCCGCCCCTTGCGTTGTTACGCGGGGGTCGGCGCCTCTGCGGGGGAGACCTAGGAGCACGACCGCCAGGCCAGACACCTCCGCAGCCGGCGGCCTGTCTCCAGATGTGGCGGTGGCGGCAGTGAACTGCGTGGTAGCGGTCGACGGGGCTGGGGTCCCACCCCCTGGCCCACGGAAGGCGACGGCGAAAACGGCGAACAGGTCTGGCGGGCGGTCGGACGCCAGGCCTGCGGCCGCCAGGGATCCTTCCCCTGGTGAGTTGTCGGAAGTGTCGGATGAGCCTGCTACGCTCCGGTCCGAAGGGGAGCTTTCGGAGTCTGATGAGGAACCACCCCCCCGGCGGGGGGCAGCTGCGGTGGAGGTGATCGGGTCGGCTAGTGGTTCTAACCCTAGGCAGCCGGGTAAGTCAAATTCACCTTATTCTCCTGCTGTGCATTTGAATGTGGGGGGGCAGAGTGGCAGTGGGGGGGTAGGGGTGCCCGGTGTATTTCTGTCGGCAATGTGTCAGGCGGGGGGGGCGGCGGGTTTGGCGGGGGGATTTGCGGGTTTCTTGGCGTGCATGAAAGAACTGGTGGGCAGGTTTGAGAGCGCGGGGGGGCGGCGCCAGGTCCGGCGGTGGCATGGGCGGCTTCCGCGGGGGGGGGGGCCGAGTGTGGTGGTGGCTCCGGCGGCTCCGCTGGTGGTGGCAAGCTTGCCCCCGCCGGTGGTAGCCCCCGCGGCCCCGGCCGCTACAGCAACCTCAACGGCTCCACAGGCTGGGGACTCGGTGACTCCCCCGGTGGTGCCGCCTGTGGTGGCTCCAACGACAGCAGGGGATGGAAAAGGGGCCGGGGACACTGCTTCCAGGCAGGAAATTATCCGCTTGGCAGATGCGGCGAAATGTGAGATATATCTTTGCTATGAAGCATCTCTAGGGACTCATCTCAAGTCTGAAGTCAGGGAAAAGATCTGGAAGGGTGAGTATGTGGAGATTTTTTCTTTGCTCCCGTTAGAAAAATTTAATTTGGATAGGGGGAAACCGGACGAATCCAAGAAAGAGGAAGAGGAGAGGCGCAGGTACCGGCTGATCCCGCGTACGTTCGCCAATTGGTTACAGGCATTTAGCATACTGGCATGTGTAGTGGGGGAAAAGAAGCCGGAATGTTGTTCAGGTCTGTTTATTTACCAGAATGCCATTGGGGAGGCTCACAGGGTGTATGGGGGCTCGGCGTGGCTTAGGTACGACGAACAGTTTAGGCAGAGGATGGCGGTCCGGCCTGACCTGCGTTGGAATCAAAAAGACATGAACTTGTGGTTATGCTTGATGACAGCGGCCAGGGCTCCAGGGCAGTTATTTCCAGGGGGGCCGGGGGTTCCAGTTCCCAGGGGCAACCGGCCGGCAGAGCAAAAGGGGTGTGTTGGCAATTTAATGCGGGCTCTTGCAAGTTCGGGGGTGCCTGTCGGTACAAACACGAGTGCTCGGGCTGCGGTGGCTCCCACCCGCAGTCCAAGTGTTTTAAGCAGAGCAGGGGCCGTACCGGGGAGTTTGCTCACAAGAGGGACGACGCCGGTGAAGGTGGAAAAGATGCGGCCGTTTCTCGGCAGATATCCGGATAGAAGGGCGGCGGCTATGTTGGAGAGGGGTTTTTCAGTGGGGTTTTTGATTCCGTGTGAGCTGGGGGTTGTTCCCCCGGTGCCACGAAATTTACGGTCTGCGTTACTTCATCCGGACGTGGTTTCGGAGAAACTGAGAAAGGAGGTGGCTCTGGGGCGCATGGCAGGTCCTTTTGGGGTAGCACCTTTGGCGGACTTGGTGGTCTCTCCGCTGGGGTGGTGCCCAAAAAAGAACCTAACAAGTTCAGGCTAATACACCATCTGTCGTTTCCGAAGGGTGGGTAGGTCAATGATGCCATTGATCCGGAGGCTTGTTCGGTCAGTTACACATCGTTTGATGCGGCGGTGCACTGGGTTAGGCGATATGGGCAAGGGGCGTTAATGGCAAAGACGGATGTGGAGGCGGCATTTCGGCTGCTGCCGGTTCACCCGGACAGCTTTAGGCTGTTGGGATGCCACTGGGAAGGACAGTTCTACGTTGACCGGTGCCTTCCCATGGGGTGTTCTATCTCCTGTGCGTTCTTTGAAACGTTTAGCTCTTTTTTGGAATGGGTGGTGCGGGACGTGTCGGGAGTGAATTCGGTTATCCATTATCTGGATGACTTTCTGTGCGTAGGGCCGGCTTCTTCCAGGGTGGCGTCAGTGCTCCTGGCCACCCTGGAACACGTGGCGGAGAGTTTTGGGGTTCCGCTGGCCCCTGAGAAGACAGAGGGGCCGCGCACGGTCATGACTTTTCTAGGGATCACTTTGGATTCCGAAGTCATGGAATGCAGGTTGCCAGAAGATAAGGTAGTGGCGCTTAAGGCTGAAGTAAAGGGCATGGTAGGGGTGCGCAAAGTTCGACTTAAGGAGCTCCAGTCATTGCTGGGGAAGCTGAACTTTGCGTGCCGCATTTTGCCAATGGGGCGGGTTTTTTGTCGGCGGCTGTCGGCTAGCACAGCGGGGGTGGTGGCTCCTACACATTTTATTAGCTTACAAAAAATACACAGAGAGGACCTACGGGTATGGCATTCATTTTTGGAGGAGTTTAACGGGAGGGCTTTATGGATGACGGGCCCTGTCAGCAATTTTGACTTGGAGTTATACACGGATGCTGCGGGGTCCACAGGCTTCGGAGCTTTTTTCCGGGGCAGGTGGAGCGCGGGCCCGTGGCCGGTCAGCTGGGTGGAAGCAGGGTTTACAAGGAACCTGGTCCTGCTGGAATTGTTTCCAGTGGTTCTGGCGGTGGAACTGTGGGGGGCAGAGTTTAGGGATAAAAAGGTGAGATTTCACTGTGACAACCTGGGAGTGGTGCAGGCGATTAACCGGGTGTCGGCATCCTCGCCACCGGTGGTGCGATTGCTGCAACACCTTGTGCTGAGATGTCTGCAAAGGAATGTATTTATTCATGCAGTTCATATACCGGGAGTGGAGAACGTCATTGCTGACGCCTTATCTCGTTTTCAGTGGGACAGGTTCCGAGAGTTGGTGCCAGGATCGGAACAACACGGAGTGCCTTGTCCAGAGGAGCTGTGGAGGATTGCGTTGGCGTGATCTCTGGTTGGCTCAGAAAGTCAGTGAGTGAAGCCACATGGGTGGCGTACAGTAAGGTATGGCAAGAGTGGGAGTCTTTGGCTACCTGGGCGGCGATTGATCCTTGTGGGCCGGACGTGCGAGGTTTGTTATTTTATTGGGTGGCTAGATGCATGGAGGATGGGGTGTCAGTATCGGTACTAAATCAGAAGATGGCGGGTTTGGCGTTCCTGTTCAAGTTGCGGGGTTGCCAAGATTTCACCAAGGATTTTTGGGTTAGGCAGGCGTTCAAGGGGTATAGGAAAGCTCGTATGACCCGGGATGTTAGGCGCCCGGTTTCGTTCTCGGTGCTGCAAGGTTTGGTGGGGCAGTTGCCGGGTATTTGTTCCTCGGAGTACGAGTCAGCGTTATTTAAGGTGGCGTTCATATTGGCGTTCTTTGGGGCCTTCAGGATAGGGGAGTTGGTGAGCCCATCGAAGAAGAGGCCCGGCGGCCTGAGTTATCAAGAGGTAAGTTGTGGGCGAGACAGGGTGTCGCTTTGGCTGCGCAAGTCAAAAACGGATCAGATGGGAAAGGGACGAGAGGTTCTACTATTTGCCCTGCCGGGGTCTACGCTGTGCCCGGTGGGGGCGGTTCGGGCGTTTCTTGACATGCGCCCGGGGGCAGAGGGTTCCTTTTTGATACATGGTGATGGGTCCCCCCTTTCCAGGTACCAATTTGTTACCATTTTTAAAAAAGGGCTCCGTGCGGGGGGAGTGGATGAGAAAAGTTTTTCTTCTCACTCCTTCCGCATTGGTGCGGCAACTGAAGCACATAGATGCGGTTTGGGAGTAGAGGTGGTGAAGCAAATCGGCAGGTGGGAATCTAGGAGATTTAGGAGCTACGTCCGCCCTCATCTGTTGGATAGTTAATCCCTGATAGGGAGGAGGGGGGGGGGGGGACAAGTGCATGGTGTGTATCATGTTTGAAATTTGGGGGTCAGTGTGTTGGTGTGCTGTGAGTTACCCGGTTCTTTCTTGTATATCTTTCTTTCAGATGGTACCCCGGCCTTGGTGTGGATCCTGGGCCACTCATATGTAGTATGGGGAGCAAGGCGGGCTGATGTTAGGCCGGATGGTCGGCAACTGGGCTTCCCAAGGGAGGAAGCCTGTGTGCGCTGGCTGGGGGTCCCGGGGATGCTTTGGGGCAGAATGGTTCCTGAAGTGCATCGTTTTGCACGGCTGGACCGGCCTCCCAATGTACTATTGTTACATGTCGGAGGTAACGACCTGGGGGTCAGATCGATGCTCGATGTCACCAGGGATATTAAGTTTGATATCCTAAGGTTGAGGACGGAGTTTCCGGGTACGGTTATAGTTTGGTCTGACATTGTTGCTCGGACCGCCTGGAGGTTAGCAAGGTCAGTAAGCAGGATCAACCGGGCCCGAAGGAAGATCAACCGGGATGTGGGCAGGTTCATGGCTCGGAACGGGGGGCTGGTGGTGCGCCACATGGAGTTGGAGGAAGAAACATGGAGGTATTTACGAGGGGATGGGGTGCATCTCACGTCAGTTGGGATAGACATGTGGTTCTTGGGCTTGCAAGACGGGATTTAGAGGGCCATTAGGGTGTGGAGGGGCACCCAAGGATAAGGTTTTACCCTTGGGTGCTGTGGCGTGGTTTTGGTCTCTGCGGGTGAAGGAGGAGCCGGAAAATAAGGGAGTTAAGACCTGTCGGTGACAGGAAAAAGGATGGTGCCCAGATAACGGAGGTTACCTGGAGGGAACGGTATGGTGCACTGCGGTCGGGAGGGTCTCTGAGCACACATCGGCTTGAGGCCTGACAGAAGGGCACGAGAGACCGCAGTGCAATTGAGGAGTTAATTGTATATATATGTTTATATATATACAGGGTTTGAGTTTGTGTATATATATGTTTATATATATTTATAGTGTTACAGTTACAGGCTTTCGCCTGCAGAGACCAACGTCAGTTAGTTATAGGACAGGTGTGTTGTTTACGTTAAAATTGTTAAATTATTATCTTTAATAAAAATAAGGCTGCTACGGCCTATTATTTTACCCAACAACTGGTGTAGTCTCCATTTAATGGGAAGAAGGTTGGTTTTGGGTAGTAGGGGTAATAATACGGTTTAATTGCACATCTGTTATACCATAGTCAAGCAGGCCCGGATCCAGGAGCGCAGTGACTCAGAGTAGGGCCCCCATGACTGGGTTATCAGTGAAAATTAACCATTGGCTGTGAGGGGTTGAGGGGGAGGAGAGAGGAGGTCATAAAAGGGGCTGTTCCCGCCCCTGGGCAAGCACAGTGAGCTGAAAAGTTCCCACCCACCCTCCCTTGTTTTTCATATCTTGTGGTCATGTAGGTCATGTTGTACGTCAGTGTTGTGTTGTGTATGTTGGTTTGTGTTTTGTTTCATCCATAGGTTCAGCGAGGTTGTCGTGGCAGCGTGGTTTTGGTCTCTGCGGGTAACGGAGGAGCCGGAAAATTAGGGAGTTAAGACCTGTCGGTGACAGGAAAAAGGATGGTGCCCAGATAACGGAGGTTACCTGGAGGGAACGGTATGGTGCACTGCGGTCGGGAGGGTCTCTGAGCATGCATCGGCTTGAGGCCTGACAGAAGGGCACGAGAGACCGCAGTGCAATTGAGGAGTTAATTGTATATATATGTTTATATATATACAGGGTTTGAGTTTGTGTATATATATGTTTATATATATTTATAGTGTTACAGTTACAGGCTTTCGCCTGCAGAGACCAACGTCAGTTAGTTATAGGACAGGTGTGTTGTTTACGTTAAAATTGTTAAATTATTATCTTTAATGAAAATAAGGCTGCTACGGCCTATTATTTTACCCAACAACTGGTGTGGTCTCCATTTAATGGGAAGAAGGTTGGTTTTGGGTAGTAGGGGTAATAATACGGTTTAATTGCACATCTGTTATACCATAGTCATGCGTTAACACACCAATTCAGTGATCTCTTAAAACAATGCAATACTCATAATGATGCCATAAAAGTATAAAAAGTCTTCCAAAAGAAACAAGAAAGAGAGGATGGCCAATGTGTTATGCATGTTATTGAAAATGAAAGGAATCGCAGAGCAAAAATAATTGGAGTGGTTTAAAGATAGGACAGAATTAATAGGAAAGATAGAAAATGTGAGTAAAGATATTTCAGCTATAGCTGCGAATGCAGACACAAATGTTTGTGAGTGTGATGAAATGAGGGATGAGATTGAACAATTGGTGACTGAGAATGGTTTGTTGGAGCAGGGGTTGGATGAATGGAATGAAACATGTATGTTAGCATCTTTAGAAAAGAAAGAGGCTGGGAATGAAACTGCGATAGAAATACTTATAAGAGAGAGTTACAGGAATGTAAAACTCAGCTAGCCCAAAAAGATCATGCCATTCTATCTTTGAAAGCACAGGCAATGGAGAAAGTGCATAGCCATTGTTGTGCCAACAAGGATACACATTCCAGTGTGACACAGGAGCAGGGAGAAAGGATGCCGAGCGAACAGCAACCAGTATGTTCAGCTGACAATCCTGAAGAGTCCCCAGATCAAAGTTCTTCTCTCTTTACTCCTGCGTCAGAAAGGACTTGGCCAGGATCTGCAATTATAAAAAGGGAGGGTAGCACCCAATCCATGACACTCTCCATACAAGATCGCACAAATCTATATACCTTCAGACTCGATTCACATATGTGCGGATGGGTTTACAGTGTGATTTCAAAGCCCTGTCTGGTGCGATTTCGTGCAGCGGTTCAGGTGGGATTCCAATGCGATTTGTACAGGCTGTAAAAACTCACTGAAATGTACATGAAAACTGATGTGAAAGTCATGTGAAACTGATGACTCACCAAATTAAATCTGTGTGGCTTTTCCCATTCGTTTTTATGCATGTATGGTGTTAAAATCTGCCTGATCTCTTCCTGGTAAACTGTATGAGTGCTGCCAGCATTGCTGCAGAGGTTGAAGGTGTGGAGAGTCAGTGTGTCAGTGCTCAGACCATACGCCGCATACTGCATCAAATTGATCTGCATTGCTGTCTAAAGATGATGCACAAGAAAGCCCGGAAACACTTTGCTGAAGACAAGCAGACTAAGGACATGGTTACTGAAAGCATGTCCTGCGGTCTGATGAGACCAAGATAAACGTATTTGGTTCAGATAGTGTCAAGCGTGTGTGGTGGCAACCAGGTGAGGAGTACAAAGAGAAGTGTGTCTTGCCTACAGTCAAGCATGGTGGTGGGAGTGTCATGATCTGGGGCTGCATGAGTGCTGCTGGTACTGGGGAGCTACAGTTCATTGAGGGAACCATGATTGCCAACATGTACTGTGGCATACTGAAGCAATGCACGATCCCCTCCCTTAGAAGGACAGTATTCCAACATGATAATGACCCCAAACACACCTCCAAGATGACCAATACCTTGCTAAAGAAGCTGAGGGTAAAGGTGATGGATTGGCCAAGCATGTCTCCAGACCTAAACCCTATTGAGCATCTATGGGGCATCCTCAAACAGAAGGTGGAGGATCGCAAGGTCTCTAACATCCACCAGCTCTGTGATGTCATCATGGAGGAGTGGAAGAGAACTCAAGTGGCAACCTGTGAAGCTCTGGTGAACTCAATGCCCAAGAGGGTTAAGGCAGTGCTGGAAATAATGTCGGTCACACAAAATATTGACACTTTTGGCCCAATTTGAGCATTTACATGTAGCGGGGTCACCTCGTCAGAGTCTCACGACAGGTCATCCCTGCTGGAATTACATTCACATTTGTAAATATGTTTATCAGGGCACCAATCCTGCTCAGACCACCAGAACAGCGCAATCACGGCTGTTAGCGCCGCTCGCGCATGCACGCTATTGTCGCGCGCGGTATTGGCGGGCGCGTGCACGGGCGCGCGCACAGGCGTGCACAGACCCACGGTCCACCTGACCAATCAGAGCCCTGAAGCGGGCTATTTAAACCTCTCCCCTTCCTCTGGCTGGTTGCTGGCTTGTCCCTTCCTCTGGCTGGTTGCTGGCTTGTCACAGCGTTTGTTGGTGTGTTCCTGGATCTTGGAAAACTTACCTTGATTACCTGACCTCGGCTCTGCTCCCCGGATTGCTGCTTTCTCCTAACCTTGACCTCGGCTTGCTTACTGGACTGTTTGATCTCTCCCGCCCTTGACCTATTGGCTTGAACTTTGGACTATCCTGCTCTCCGTGTTCCCTTGACCACAGCCTGTCTTCCGGATTACCCTCTGCCCCTGGTTCCCGGACCTCCTGGATCACCCCGGTGTGCTTCTCGGCTACTTCCAGCGGACTACTGCCTGATTGGTCCTGTTCCACGCACCCGGTCACCACCTTCCTGTCGGTACCGGTGCCTCCTGGTGCGTCTTCCCCCCTGTCCTCACTCCAGGGGGGCGGATCGCGGCAGGTCGCAAAGGGAGCCGCCCTCAGCATCTTGGCCTTGGTAAGTGTACTTCTGTTACCTTCTGATAATGTTAGACATTGTTATGAAGTTATGCATTGCGGGGCTGTGAGTAGCAGGAGATATGGACTCCATTGACTCTGAGGAGAAAACAGACTACGCCCCTCGCAGTGCCCTGTACCATTGGAGCACGTGCCAACTCCACTCAGCCAGTCAGAACGGAGGTGGGAAGTTATTTAAGGAGAGGGAGGGGCTAATTTCGCTCTCTCGGGACCTGCACTCTTCTCCTCTGCGGAGCTGCTAATAAACACAGCCGTGCTACTAGGCCAGAAGCCTGGGCCTATTCACCGTGAGACCAGCCATCCAGACAGACGCAAGACCCCAGCATCCAGCCTGTGTTCCCGGAGGTCGAAGAGGCAGCCCAGCTGAAGACAGACACAGTGGAGCACCCTCGTCCGGGACCCTTCGTGCTGTGGAGCAGTGTCTTACCAATGCGCTCTTTCTGAGGAGAGATCAGGCGGATCGGCCTGTCGGGTGAGAGAGCACACGCTCGATCTCAGACTCTCTGTTTAGTACAGACACCTAGTGCCATCTCACAGGCCACAAACACATGTTCGGCCCATAGCCGGAGCTTGGAGGCCCAGTTAACTGTTCCAGTGTTACACAGAAGTGGTTGACGCTGGCGAGCGGTCAATCCACCAACCTTCAGCTATCCCAGACATTTTGTTGCGTAGTTCTTTTCATTGATTGTCACCCGTGGATTACAGAGTTTAATGTGCACCACCCGGCCGCAACACGGATATTGACTGATCTGTACAACTGCCCGTTAGGGGCGCTCGCGAGCATAGACTGCCCTTTTAGTTTAGATGAATGGTACCATTCCTAGGTTCAAAAGAATCTCGCTAATTTACATTAATTACTGATTCTTGCAAGGGCCTTGCGAATCAGACTGAGTTACTGCTTATTTACTGTGTTTATGTCTAAATCCTACACCTGTTTGTTTCCTGAGTCTTGATACAGTAAACTTACCCTTACATTCAAATACATTCAGTGTGTGGAGTACATTTTCTTGTCTGGAGGGACTGTTCGTCACCGCAGGTAATTCATCAACATTTTGTCGTTGTATATTGCATGCCTGCTATTGTGATTTCAGCCCAGCAGGGGTCACAATATCCCGCTACTAGGCTTCTGATATGTCAAGGGAGGGTTCAAGCTAATTAAACAGGGGTGAGTCGAGCCAAAAGAGAGTAGATCCCAAATCAACCAGCGGCTCCTTCGGGGGTAGCGCTACATACACAAAATTCACTTTTGTTGCCAGTGGTTTAGACATTTATGGCTGTGTGAGGGGACAGCAAATTAACACTGTTATAAAAGCTGTACACTCACTACTTTTCATTGAAGCAAACTGTCATTTCTTCAGTGTTGTCACATGAAAAGGTATAATAAAATATGTACAAAAATGTGAGGGGTGTGCTCACTTTTGTGATATACTGTATATTGCAGATTACCAATCATTAGATGTGGTGGCTGCGTTCCATTTCATCTTTTTTTTTTAAGGTTTTTTCCCACCGTTTTTACATGGTAATTCAGACAGTAACACCCCACCTGTATTAGAGTGCCCCCCACTCTGAATGAATAAGCACCGGGGCACATTTGGATAGCAGAATTGTTAATCTGGGGGGTGGGTAGTGTTAGCAGATTTACATGCACTAACAAACTGAACAAAACTCCAGCCCATAACTTTGAATCCGTTACAGTAACAGTTTTTGTTTTCTTTTGGAATAAAGATTGTACATGAATAAATAAAAGCTGAACATTGTAAGCACCCCAGTCAGTGGTAAATGGTTTGCCTCGACCCCTAACTGCTACATCCGCAGGACAGCTTGTTCTGTTGAAAAGAAGCAGACTAACTGGCCAGATCATCAGGTAAAAAAAAGTGAAAAAAAGCCTAAAAAAAGAAACATAATGCAGCCATCACATCTAGGAATTGGTAAGCTGCAATATAATAAGTTTTCTTTTGGGCTTAATACTGCTTTAAATCAGCACCAGGGACAGTACTTACATAAATAAGTGCTGGTGGCTGCCCTGTTCTTTGAAATCTTCCACCGCCTGCCCCCAGGACACAGCTGTGATCTTACAGTGCTGCATGGGAGTTAATATGAGCAGCTTCACCTGCCACAGGCACTTGTCAAAAGTGCTGACTATGCCTTCTTTTTCCTCCCCCCTGCTTCATTCATAGAAGCTGTACTATTAGTTCCCCCAGTGATAAGCGCTCTGTGAATGGAGGAGGCAGACCTTAAATTCATTCACCCATCCTACATTCATAGAGCGCTTTTCATTGCACTAAAAAGAGGGACTCTCTCCCCCCCTAAATGGTACTTTTTTAAATGTATTTTTGCATTGGTACATGTCCCCCATGGCAGTGCCCAGGATCCTATGCCCTTTGACAATCTATTGTGCATTTACATTGAAAATGTCCAGAATAATTTTTCAAGATCCCCCTCCCAATTAACTTCAATGAGGTTTGAATTAAAGTTCTCAATTTCCATATTTTAGGTTGCATTTGTTGAACGTCCTCTAAACCAAACCCAGGCCAATTAATTCATCTGTATTGACCAAGCCCACAATTAACTGGAATACAATAAGCATGAGATCTCATTCTTCTCTTCACGGTGCCGCAGGTGTTTCACAATCCTAGCAACACCTTCAGTGAACTGAACAGACTTGCTGACTTTAGGTGTACAGTACGGTAACAGTGTGCTAGGATACCAAATGCTGATATCCAGCAAAAGCAGGTGTGACCAGATCTGTGTAGCTGTACAAAGAAGATTGGAGGCAAACTAAGTGCAATTATAATACAATTTATTAACACCGCAAAAAACATCCAACACCACAAGCAATAGTGAGACACACCTGACAGGTAAAACATACTGAAAATTACCTAACAAACAAAGTAACTGTGATCTACTACAGTACATGAAAGCAAGGGGAGAGATTATATAAAGCAAGGTCAGGCAGGAGGTGCAAGAAACAGCAGTTGAGATGTGCCAGGAAGGGGGCCAAAGCAGGGATCCGGGTATAAAGGGAACAGGTAGCAGGATCAGGGTAATAGGTATCAGTATCAAAGCATCAAGATCAGTATGTATAACACACAGTTCAAAAAACCGAGGTACTGTGCAAAACAAGAGAAGAGGCTAAATACTGTCCCAGCAGCCAGCATTATGAACAGTCTAAGGCTGGCTATACATGGATCAATTTTTTGTGATCATGCAGTGGGCTGAAAAAGACCCATTCATGGAACCCGCTGGCTGCTGGGGGACACCCATTGCTGGATATCAGAACTGCACCTTTTAAGTCTGAGGACAATGGTGACACCAGCTGGTGCTCTGGTTGACGCATCCCCCCCCTTTTTAAATAGTGGCCTCAGAACAGTCTTTAAAAAGGTTATTGGTAAAAGACAAATCAGTAGTCAATGTCCTTGCACTTCTTGCAGATGACCCTTTCCTGTGGTACAAAAAAAATTAACAAGAAATCTTGATCCCATACATGTGACTTCCCACTGTCTCTTCCTGCACAGACAAGCTGCATGGATACCAGGATTTGGTAATAAACAGTTTAATGCCAGCAGGGTCTGGCAACAGGCTAGGTTCCCAAGCAGTGGGGTGCTCCAGCGACACCATTCTCCACCACACATTAAATTTGATTTCCCAAGTCTATTAAAACAGCAGGCATTCCAACGCTGGGATACCATGGGTCATTAGAAGGAGATTCAAATTTGAAGCACACTGGTCAGAGGCTGGTGCAGTAGAAAGTTGATCTGGAGCTGGAAAATGGTCCAACTGTGTGGAGGCTGGAACTGGCTCAGGCTCTGGCTGAACAATGGTTGAGGCAGGAGTGGACAGTGACAGATTTGTGTGGGTTAGAATATTTTTTTGGGGTTTGGACACTAGAGTGCTTTAAGTGATCACAGAGGTCCAATCAAGTTCTGTTGGCAGGAAAGTTGACAGGAACAACAGTGAGAAGCTAAGGGGGAAAAGTAGCAGCGGCTGCCTGTGTGTCCTGTGAGAAGAGGGAGAATGGTGCTGCATACAGGAAAGTGCCTACCTAGTTTTGATGCTTCATTGCTATAAACTTGACTAGCACACTCAAGCTAACAAAACACACTTCCACTCTATACAGCTTTAACCTTGGCGACCCTTGGGACACCGTACCCCTCGCTGCCCCTTATACATTCCTCTGTCTTTTCCACATTGAATCCCATCTTTCCATTTATTTAATCCTAAATGTTTGTGTAGTACTTACTCCCGAAGGAGCTGCTGGTTTTAAAAAGGGACGGCGTGTTACCTCTGTGATATGTCTAGGGATGATGATGATGAGATGCAATGATGGAATGTCCAAACAGCAGGGTGACGTTTTCAATGCTTTTATTGTTGGCCAACACGGCAACCGGTTAACTTGAAGTAGACAGAGTTAGGTGGGTGAAAAGGAGAGTTGCAGATTCAGGCCTCTTGATAATAGAAGCAGTCCTGCCTCCAACAGTAGTTTTTGTTTCGTTGCCACTCCAGCCTGAGTGGGTATAGTGTACCTGGACAGGCCTCTCACACAGACCTGGCAGCCAGAGTGTCACTCGGAACACTGACTTGGTTAAAATGAATGATAGTAGAACCTTTGCCACAGGCTCTTGTTTAAGAATGTAGGAGGGCACTAATTGGGGCCCTCCTGCTTGAGAGTGTGGCCAGCACACACCTGTAGTTATTAAGCGATAGCTAGGCTGCTTAATTATGTACAGTTTACCTTACAGGTGTGTTTGACCCAATAGGAACCCAGGGAAGGTACTGGAAGCCCTCAGGTAGGCCTATAAAAGATCAAGCTGCTGTGGGGCTCATCCTCTTCCCCCTGGACCAGATCAACAGGCGAAGTGCTGCCGGATTTTTCAACACCCATCCTACCTGAATAATGGAGTCCCTGGTGAAGCTGCTCCTGAACAGGGCCAGTGAAGAGGGAGGTGAAGCCTGGCTGCATCGATGCCTTGAACCTGCCACCGCAAGCGAGGATGAAGAGGAAGCAGGTTGCTCCACGTCGCAGAGGAGAAGCGCGGGTCAGTGGGTGGACGAGCCGACGAAAGAGCTCCATCCGAGGCGCGGAATGGCGACCAGGAGATTCAGCCCAGCTGCCGCAGGGACGGAGGAAGCGGCGGGGGAGGAGAACATGGCAGCGGAGGTCAGCGGCGGCCAGTCGGGCAGGCGGAAAAAGGGGGACCAGTGTGCGGTCACCAGCAAGCGGCGGACGGCGGGGCGGACCGAAGAAGCCCGCGAATCAGGCAGGAAAAGGGGGGCCATCCCCTTTTAAAGTCTCCAGGCCTCTCAGCGCTGACAGGGACCAGCAGCCAGCAGTCAGCCAGGCTAACAAGCTGCAGAACTCCACAGACACAGTGCAGAGCGTGTTGCTGGATAGAGCGTCGCAGCAGGGAGCAGGAGGACCCCCAGTGGCTGGTGAGTGTAATCAAGCACAGGCACTGCAGGTTATTATGGATTCCCTGTCTTCCTTGGTAAAATCTCTCTCTCCTCCTGTTAACTCTTTCACTGCTGCACCCTCTACTGCTGCAGTATCTGCTTCTCTTGCTAATATCTCTGGTTTTTCTAATTCTCTGTCACATCAGCTGGATGATGTTTCTAATATTAACAATACAATGGTTGTAATGGAGCAGAGGCTGCCTGAAACTCTTATGAAAGATGTTATGCCATGTGAATTTTCTCCCTTAGGCTACCACCTGAGTAGGCAGGCAAAAGAGAAAATCTGGAAAGGAGATTTCATAGAAATTTTGTCCCTGCTCCCCATGCAAAAAGAGCTGTTTTCTAAAACTGACAGGCAGGAGGAGAAGCAGGAGGAGGATAGACGCAGGCAGGCTCCCAGATCTTTTCACAATTGGCTCCAGGCATTTTTTATTTATTCAGGTGTGATGGCTGAAAAAAAAAACAGGTGTATGCGGTGGGTTGTTCCAGCATTTAGACCACATACTGGAAGCCTATACAAATGTTGGGGGTTTAGGATGGTTCTTTTATGACGAAGCATTTCGTCAAAAACTGGCTATCCACCCTTCTCTCAGGTGGGGCATGAAGGACGTGGGCCTATGGCTCAACTTATGGTGTCCCAAAAGCAGCATGCCCCTAGGCAGGGTATGGCCGTTCCCCAAACATCAGCCAACTATAGGAAAGGTTGCTGTTTTGCTTTTAACGAACAGCAATGTCGTTGGAATGCCTCTTGCAAATATAGGCACGAGTGTTCTTTTTGTGCTGGTGCGCATCCGGTCGCAAAATGTTTTAAAAAGAATGCCGCCGTATCCACACCTGGACAGAGGGATATTTTTCCCAAAGGCCTGCTTTCCAGTGAGGCTGGAAAAAATGCGCCCATGGCTGGAACAGTATCCAGACAGGGAGAAGGCCCATGTTCTCATTGATGGTTTTTCCCAGGGTTTTCAGATACCTACCTTTAAGGGAGTTGGGTGTGAGATGGTAGGAAACCTGAAATCAGTTTCGGCCTATCTCCAAGTGGCAAGAGATAAGATTTGGAAGGAAATTAGTGAGGGGCGGGTGGAAGGTGCTTTTGGGGTCCCCCCTTTTGAAAATTTCCGATTGTCACCGCTGGGGGTAGTTCCTAAAAGAGAACCTAATTCTTTTCGCTTAATCCATCACTTATCCTTCCCGAAAAGGGCAGTCTTTGAATGATGATATAGACGTGTCTGTATGTTCAGTTTCTTACGCTACATTTGAGGAGGCAATTGAGAAAATCAGGTCTTGTGGTCCAGGGGCTCTGCTAGCTAAGGCAGACATAAAGTCAGCATTCTGTCTGTTGCCCATTTCCCCTGGGGCATTTAACTCTTTAGGTTTTCAGTTTGATGACTGTTTCTTTTTTGATAAATGTCTTCCAATGGGCTGTTCATTGTCATGTGCTTATTTTGAAGTCTTTTCCACATTTTTGCAGTGGGTAGTTTTTTCCAAAGCAGGGGCACACAGTGGTGTTCTATTTGTATGACTTCTTATTTATTGGGACAGCGGATGATTCACGTTGTGCGAATTTGTTGTGTACTTTTCAGTCCTTGGCGCAGTCTTTTGGCATACCACTGGCGGAGGAAAAAACATGCGCACCAGTTTCTTCTTTAGAATTCTTGGGGATACATATTGACACAGTGAAGATGGAGTTCAGCCTGCCTGAGGCGAAAATTAAAAAATTGAGGTTCTTGTTGGCACGTTTTATGCAGAAGAAAAAGGTATTGTTAAAGGAACTGCAGTCCTTATTAGGCATTTTGGCTTTTGCGTGCAGGATAATGCCGTTGGGGCGCATTTTTTCTCAGAGGCTTTCATTGGCCACGTCAGGTTTGAAATCCCCGTTCGCTCACATTTGATTAATGGTTTCTATGAAGGAGGACCTGCGTGTGTGGTTGAGATTTCTGGAATCTTACAATGGGAGATCGGTTTTTCAAAAGGATTTTTGTTTGCCTCTGATTTTAAGTTATTTACAGATGCAGCAGGTTCCAAGGGTTCTGGAGCTATTTGGGGATCCCATTGGTGTTGTGCAGCTTGGCCAGATTTCTGGATACATCTGGGTGCTACTTAAATTTAGTTCTGCTTGAGCTTTTCCCGGTTTTAGTGGCAGTGGAATTATGGGGCGAGTCGTTTGCAAATCAGCATATTTTGGTAGAAACGGACAACAAAGGAGTGTTATTTGCTATAAACTGTCTATCATCTAGCTCGTTATGGGTGGCAAAAGCCTTACGCCAAATAGTTTTTCTTTGTTTAAAATATAACATTTGGCTAAAAGCCAAATACACCCCTGGTGTACTTAACACAATCGCTGACTCTCTGTCGCGTTTTCAGATGGACCGCTTTCGGAGCTTGCTGCCAGAGGCAGACGAGGTGGGCGCCAGGTGCCCAGACCACTTAAGGTCGAAAGTATGAGCTTGGCGGCCGAGGCGATTAGGAGTTCCGTGGCGCCCAAGACATGGGCAGGCTATTCGGCCTCCTGGAGGGTTTCAATGGCAGTACGCCGTCGGAAGGCGAGCTATTGGCTTTTGTGGCTTATCTCATGGAGGATGGTTTTCCTTACAGTCATTTAGCAAGATCATTAGCGGGTATTTCGTTTTTCTGTCGGCTAAAAGGTCTGCCATCTTGTATGTCATATTTTTCAATCAAGCAGGCAATTAAAGGGTACAGAAGGAGAACCTTTGTAGCGGATGACAGAAGGCCTATCTCACTGGAAATACTGTCCGGCTTGTGTGCCGGGACTAACATGGTGTGTTTTTCAGATTATGAAGCATTGCTTTTCAAACCGCTTTTGTTTTAGCATTTTTGGTGCGTTCCGGTTTTCAGAATTAGTACCGGATTCCAAATATGGTGGCTCGGGCATCCGCTCGGAGCATGTGGTGGTGGAAGGTTCTGTGGTGCACATTTGGCTGCAGCAATCAAAGACGGATCAATGTGGTAGAGGTTCTTTGATTACCTTGCAGGCTCAGATCAATGAGGTGGTATGTCCGGTATCCTTGGTTCATCAATTTTTAAAGGTAAGACCGCAAGGTAATGGCCAATTGCTTATACACAATAATTTAGCGCCTTTATCCAGATACCAATTTAATTTTGTTTTCAACAAATGCCTGGGTTTGTTGAGTTTACAAGGTTTAAAATTTTCTTCACATTCTTTCCGGATAGGTGCAGCTTCGGAAGGAGCTAGGAGGGGTATGGAAGAGTCTGCTATTAAGGAAATGGGGAGGTGGAGGTCGGATTGCTTTAAATTGTACATAAGACCTAAATTGTTTGTTTAATTTTCAGATTTACATTGCACTGTTTGGATTCTGGGACATTCGTTCATACACTGGGCTCATAAGAGAGCGACTCATCGTCCATATACGGTAATTTATCACTACAACCAGAATCCTACAGGTTGCTTTGGAAAGGAGTGCGTGGCCTCCAATGGCATCAGTTATATTTTCATTTGTCACGTTTATTGCAGGTTTGGCCACCTCTATCTTGGTGCTGCACTTAGGAGGTAACGATTTAGGGAATCTCAGAACTGTGGATCTTTTAGGTTTTATCAAATGGGATCTTGGTAGATTTCATGCTATTTCCCCAAATACGGTCATCATATTTTCGGAAATAGTTCCTCGCCTGGCATGGCTCTCCTCTAAGATGAGGAGGGCAATGGAGCGGATGAGGAAAAGGGTAAATAGGGCCATGGAGAAATACATGCCCACCATTGGTGGGCTATCTTATCGTCATATTGACCTGGAAGGTGGTGTTCCCGGTTTCTACAGATCTGATGGGGTTCACCTTTCGGAAATAGGTTTGGATCTGTTTAATCTTGGTTTGCAATCCGGTATTGAAATGGCCGCGGTGGTGGGGGTGGGCCGGGCTTGAAGCAAGCCCGCCTGGTGGGACTATTGGTTGTTAAATAAAATGGTGTATACTGTCTGCCTGAGTTTTGGATAACTGGGCAGGACGCTGGTGTTTATTGAAAAAATTAAAGATGAGTTTAATAAATAAAGTGGTTTTTGTTATGATGATTAAAACCAATAAAGGTACCGTGGCCATTATATTTGCCAAATGAGAAAATGGTGTATGTTTCTTTATTTACCAGTTATAATAGGTTATTAAGATGGGTGCTGGTGTGTGTGTGTGTGGCCTACAGTCTCATGTAAAAGGAGGGCACTAATTGGGGCCCTCCTGCTTGAGAGTGTGGCCAGCACACACCTGTAGTTATTAAGCGATAGCTAGGCTGCTTAATTATGTACAGTTTACCTTACAGGTGTGTTTGACCCAATAGGAACCCAGGGAAGGTACTGGAAGCCCTCAGGTAGGCCTATAAAA
The DNA here is from genome assembly GCF_905171775.1 of Rana temporaria. Classification (NCBI taxonomy): domain Eukaryota; kingdom Metazoa; phylum Chordata; class Amphibia; order Anura; family Ranidae; genus Rana; species Rana temporaria. The sequence continues at coordinate 169,082,414 of NC_053493.1, forward strand.
GATCAAGCTGCTGTGGGGCTCATCCTCTTCCCCCTGGACCAGATCAACAGGCGAAGTGCTCCCTCCCCCCCTCCCCAGTCGCGTGTACCTCTTATGTGGTATGGGTCACCCCGGTATCCGGGGGGGACTATTGGTTGTTAAATAAAATGGTGTATACTGTCTGCCCGAGTTTTGGATAACTGGGCAGGACGCTGGTGTTTATTGAAAAATTGAAAGATGAGTTTAATAAATAAAGTGGTTTTTGTTATGATGATTAAAACCAATAAAGGTACCGCGGCCATTATATTTGCCAAAAGAGAAAATGGTGTATGTTTCTTTATTTACCAGTTATAATAGGTTATTAAGATGGGTGCTGGTGTGTGTGTGGCCTACAGTCTCATAAAGTTCAGTAAGGCTGGTCCTTCTCAATAAATGCTTCACCTGAATCTCTCTCAGGTATTTTCCCTCAGCTTTTAAAGTCACCGACTGACAGGCTATGAACATATACTTCGTCAGTATCTGGCAACTCGGATCCCCGGTGGATTGTCTAAGCCCTATTGGATCACCTGCCTCCGGCTCACCTCAGACCGACCTCCCCACCAAACAGCATAACTCGCTTGGGATCTTCTTATCAGATATGGGGACCCAGTAAGTCACTGGGGCCCCATTGCAGCATCAGTTGCTCCGGGCTATGAGAGCCCAGAGTCAGGAACTCCGCGTAGCACGTGCGCCCCCGGCCTGGTAGGCCATATCGCCGGGGCTCGTGATGTGCGCACACGCTAAAGGTGGGTGCCGCACCTGGAACTAGGAGCGGGTAGAAGACCCAGGTAGAAGACCCGCCAAAATGGCGTCTGCGCCAGAAATACCCTCCTCCAGCATGCCCCGCGAGGGAAACACTCCTCTGATTGGCTGCTGGAGAAAGGCGGCTCTGTCTGGTACCCCTCTGGGGCCACCTGTCGACCAAAGAATGGAAATGTATCTTTGGAACACAGAATGAGACCGCAGGCAGCCCAGCCTGGCAGAAACCCAATTTACATGAATCAAACTGAATGAGAGCAAAATAACTCTCTCATTCCCCTCTAAATTTAACATAGCACCTGTACAAAAAGTACACAGGCGCTACATTTGCAATATCCCTTTTATCCATTTTAGTACCGCACTATAGCCAAAAGACGGCTACAGAGTGGTACTATAGTTCTGGGAGGGCGTCCATAGACAATCTCCCAGAACCTCGCCCACTGCGGCGTGCATCAGGCACGCTCTGTGACTGCTGTGTCCTTCGGACGCAGCTGATCACAGATCTGGGGCAAGGACCAATCACAGCGGCCCATTACCATGTGATCAGCGGTGTCCAACCACTGCTGATCACATGTTAACAGACTTGCTGGTTATCGGCAGTCATTTCCTCACGCGCTGTGTCTGTGTGATGAAAGGAGTGGCAATAGCCGGAAAGGCTGTCAGCACACTGTTCACACTGATATTCAGAGCACTGATCATCAGTGTCTTGATGATCAGTGCAGTCCCATCAGTGCAGCTTATAAGTGCCCATCAGAGCAACTTATCAGTGCCCTTCAGTTTAGAAGAAAAATTACTTATTTGCAAACTTTTATAACAGAAACACTTTTTTTTTTTTTTAAATGTTTGGTTTGGTTTAACAAAAAATAAAATACCCAGTGGTGATTAAATACCAACAAATGAAAGCTATCTAAAAAAAAAATGATAGAAATTTAATTTCGCATGAACGCACAATTGGCATGCAACCTGGATGCACTATGTACTACAAAAATTGCTTCCACTCTAAATTACACCGGATTACTATTATTTGAGCAAATTGTAACAGAACACTTCAATAAACATTTTGAACAACAAAACAACATAAGTAGTTAATTTTTACCCTGAGTATGCAGGATAGGTAGGAGGAGGAGGAGGAGGAGGAGGAAGGGAATGTTTTTAGAAATAGTTAGTGTTAAGCTTGAATTCCACTTTGAACAAGAATTACGACCAATACTTTTTTGGCCACACTTCTTTTGTGGGTCACAGGAGTACACTAATGCCGCGTACACACGATTGGACATTCCGACAACAAAACCGTGGATTTTTTTACGATGGATGTTGGCTCAAATTTGTCTTGCATACATTCGGTCACACAAATGTTGTCGGAAATTCCGAATGTCAAGAACACAGTGATGTATAACACTACAACGAGAAAAATGAAGTTCAAGCATGCGTCAAATTCATTCCGAGCATGCACAGGATTTGTGTGCGTTGAGTTGTGTACACAGGGTTGGAATTTCCGACTTTTTTTTCCGAACTTTTGTTGTCGGAAAAATTGAGAACCAGCTCTCAAATTTTTGTTGTCGGAAATTCCGTCAGCAAATGTCCGATGGAGCATACACACGGTCGGATTTTCCGACAACAAGCTCACATCGAACATTTGTTGTCGGAAATTCCGGCCGTGTGTATGTGGCATTACTTTTGCTCTCCGATGACCTAGAATCAGCCGAAAGAGAGCTAAAACCTACTGTTGACTGATTCTACATAGCAGCTGCAGGCTCTATATTATAAAAGGATCCCTCCCTATTGTCAGGATCCACCCAGATGCCTGATTGACGGCTTGCATGCAACTTTTGATGGTTAACATTGAAGTCTATCGCCCGCAAGTTGCATGAAAGCTAGACCAAAGTAGTTAGGGACATTCAGTCAGGGGAGGCAGGTGAGGCAGAGCCTCACCTGCCATCAGGCCCGGATTTCCCACAAGGCCACCAAGGCCAGGCCTCGGGGCGGCAGGGCTCCATAGGGCGGCAGCGGCATGGAGTCCCCCGATGGCCCAAACATACAGTTAAGGGCGGTAAGTTGCTTTCTAGCAGAACTAAATGTAGTGTGTGGGGAACCCGCTCGCTCGTTAACAAGTGATTGCGGCGCCAAAATCACTTGTAAAATGTGTGCTGCCATCCGTTCTCCCCTCTCTCTCCCCCCCACATACCTCTCTCTGCTGGCTCTGTCTTCGGGACTCCGCCGAGTCTGTCTTCCGTCCCTGCCGCTGCTGTACACAGTGAGAGGGGTGAGCTGTGCTCTTCCCAGGTCAGCTGTGACAGGAGTTCTAGCACAGTGCTAGGACTCCTGTTTTGGAGGTGACAGGGTCAATAAAGAGAACCTGTCACCTCCAATTGCTATCACACAGGGATTTTTTTCTCCTGTGTTATAGCAATAAAGTTAAGTGGAAAAAAATTGATAAAAAAAAATAAGAAATAATAATTAAATTATTAAAATAAAAAAGTAATTAAAAAGTAAATAAGAGGGGGCGTGGCCTGGAGCGGCATGGGATAGGACGCTAGCTTGCTGAGCTCCGCCGGCCGTTTATCCTAATCACCCTATCCTCCATATACACCCGTGGCTTTTTGCACTGAATCGGTCCAGCAGACCCCGGACTACCCAGAGGACATGGCCCCACCAAAGGCGAACAAGTCGGCAGGCCCAAAGATAGACCAATACCTCCGTCAGGAGAAGGACCCCCCGGCGCAAGATGGCGGCGCCACGAGGGCGGAGGAGGCAGCGGTCGGAGCAGATTTAGCCAAGGTGCTTCTGGCTATCACCTCCTGCAGAGAAGCAGTGGCAGCCTGCCAAACCACCCTCACAGCGAAGATAGAGGAGGTGAAGGTGGACATATCGCTGGTGCGCCAGGACATGCAGAAATTGAGGGAGCGGGTGTCCGAGGCGGAGGTGAGACTGGGCGCCGTGGAGGACTCCCTCCCCCTTATCCAGCAATCCTCGGAGGCCATGCAGCTGCAGATTAACCAGCTTCTGCAGAAGCAAGACGACCTCGAGAACAGAAGCCGCAGGTGTAACTTTCGGTTTGTCGGCCTGCCTGAGGGGGTGGAGGGGAGAGATCCCCAGGACTTTCTGGAAAAGCTGCTCCGGGATACTTATGGCAGGGAGGCCTTCTCCCCCATGTTCGCCGTGGAGCGCGCTCATCGCATGTCAGGCAGGCCGCCACCACCCGGGGCACCCCCCCGCACGTTTATAGCCAAATTCCTGAACTATAGGGACAGAGACGCTATCCTTCGGCTTAGCAGAGAGAGGGGTAATATCCCATACGACAACAAGATGGTGGCCGCCTTTCCAGATTTTTCGGCCGAGGTCCAGCGCAGGAGGAAGACATTCATGGAGGCCAAGCGACGTCTCCGGGTCAAGCACATAAAGTACGCCATGCTATTCCCGGCTCGTCTGCGAGTGGAGGGTGAAGACAGAGCTCACTTCTTTGAGGACCCGGAGGAGGTGCTGGCTTGGCTGGAGCGCCTGGACAGACGCAGATAAGTACTATGTCTCCTTCTACTGTATTATTGTTCCTGGCGCCTTAGGCCTACAGTTTGTTTCAGTTATCCTAGTGGGGGTCCCGGGGCCCCGGCCACCCCCACACCCCGGGAGTCTCCCCTCATCTCTCCCCACGTTGTACTCCTGCGGGGTGCCTGATCCCGACACCTTGTGTTCCCTGGTCTCCTTTGGTCGGGCGCCCACCCCCTCCCTATGCGGTGTAATGGGCTCCGAACTGCATCCTGAACATTGCTCTCTGTCATCCGGAGCCCCAAGACACCCGGGGCACCCCTGCGGAATGTGACCCCCCCCCATTGGGGAATACGGTTTGCGGGAGGATGGGAACCTTAACCCCTCACGTGGATGGATCCTTCCTGGGGAGATGAGCTGCTCAATGAAAAGACTGGGCAGGATGATTACTTGCTTTATTGGGGGGGTTCTCTTTATTTTCTCCCTGTTCACTGTGGGGTCTGTTGGCTTCTGGTTTTTTTTTGGTTTTATATTTTTAACACTTATGGATGCTGGACTCTTTCAGTTGAAGACCTTATTCATCTTAAAAACTTTTTCGCCTTTTGCTGAGCTGACAAATATATAGTCACTTCTACACTGCAATTCCTCCTCTCCGGCGGAGGGAGGTACACTACTCAAGGGCTCGCGATGGACAGCGGGCAGAGTCCTACACTGTGCTTGTGTATGCAGCGGACTTTCGCCCCACTTGCAGCAACCCACATCCATGCCTGGGTGGCTGCCGCTGCACGGTCACACTTCAGGACTGTGCTGGTAGCTTACCTATGTAAATTCCTGTTTATCGCATTATTTCCCAATATGCATAGGGTGCTGCTTATGCCACGTTGGCAGTTCAGGGTTCAAGCCCGCACCAGTTGGGGTCAGTGCAGGGCAGGGAGGGGGGAGGGAGGGATACAAGGGTTTTTGGTTATTGTTGTTTTTCACTTTCTTTATGTCTTATTTGAGCAAAACATGTGTAGAGGATATCTCACTAGGCTACCACTGATGTATGGGGCTATGTACTTGTATAGTCATGGAGGAGTGTGGTGTGTAACTGAAAAATGCCTGAATCCTGGGGCTCTGTGTCATCTCTGGTTCATCCCATGGCCACGCTAAAATTATTGACTTGGAATGTACGCGGGATGAGGGACTCCATTAAGCGCTCCGCAATATTTGCAGTACTTAAAAAATTGAGGGCGGACGTTGTGGTCCTGGTGGAGACGCATGCGGAGGGCCTGGCCCAACGGTCTTGTGCGACCGTGGGTGGGCTGGGGATTCCACTCGGTCCACACCTCGCACTCCAGAGGGGTCTCTATGCTGATCGCCAAGGCGGCGCACTTTGAGCTCCAGGATTCAGTGCTGGATCCGCAGGGCAGGTATGTCTTCTTAAAAGCTAAACTGTATGGGGACCCGGTCCTCCTGATGGCGTTCTACGTCCCGCCTCCGTTTCAGTCCACTATTTTAATTTCAGGTTTTGATTTCATGGCCCTACACCCTGACACATCGGCAATTTGGCTGGGTGATTTTAATAACGTGCTAGACCCCTCCCTGGATAGGATGGTTAGGGATCAGCCTGTATCTGCGGGGTCGCGCCCCACGAGATTTGCGAGACTTCTCACAGATTTTAACCTGGTAGATACCTGGAGACATGGTCACCCCACGGACAGGGCGTTCTCTTGCTTCTCTGCCTCACATCGCTCGATGTCCCGAATAGACCTAATATTGGTCTCTAAGGCCCTTCTCCCCAGAGTGAGGGACGCGGGTTTCTCCCCCCGGTCCCTCTCCGACCATTGTCCGTGCTGGGTGGAGTTGTCCCTGCCCCGGGCTCGTCCGCCCCATTCGTGGCGGTTAAACCCATTCTGGCTGACCCTGCTCCCGGAGGATGCGGATCTAGCAGGGGAGTGGGAGCGATACTTCGCCGATAACTCCGGCTCCGCGTCCCCCCGAGCAGTCTGGGAGGCCTTCAAGCTCCATGCCCGCATGACGCTATCGTCTCGCATAAACTCCATCAAGGCCACCTCTGCGGAGGCACTAGAGAGGGCTATGGAAATTACCGCGGCAAAGGAGAGGGAGTACACGGCCAACCCATCAGCTGACCTGGCTGCCGAACTTAAGCTCTGCACTAGGGCAGCCGATCAACTACACTATGAGAAATCGAGACGGAAACTCTTCTTTCTCAGACAACGGACATTTGAATATGGGGAGAGAGCGGGGAAGCTACTTGCCTACTTGGTACACTGTGAGGAGAGACCTCCAGTGGTGATATCCCTGCGCTCTCCAACTGGGGACCTAATCACTGACCCGAAGAGGGTGACCGACATGTTCCACGACTTCTACTCCTCTCTGTACGACACGGTAGCCCCTGATACTGACTCTTTAGCGGAAGACTTCCTAGCAGACCTACTGATCCCCCGACTGACTGAACAGCAGACACAAACGCTCGAGGAACCACTGACGGCGGAGGAAATATCCGCCGCTCTAGCTGGTCTCCCAAAGTCCAAGGCACCAGGGTCGGATGGTTTACCAACCGAGTTCTACTCCACCTACGCCGAGACCCTGGTTCCTAGACTCCTCGCCCTCTATAACTCTATCTTCGAGGGCTCAGAGCTCCCGCCCTCGATGAGGGAAGCCACCATAGTTCTGATCCCCAAGCCAGGAAAGGACCCACACCTACCGGAATCGTATCGCCCCATTTCCCTTCTACAAGTGGACATCAAAATTCTGGCTAAAGTGCTCTCAGCCCGCCTTAACACCGTGATCCTTTCCTTAGTACATGCAGATCAGGCAGGCTTTATGCCCGGCCGGAACACCTCCTTTAACCTCAGAAGGCTGTTCATTAACCTCCAGGCCAACCACGACAACCCAGGGTCTAGAATAATTGTCGCCTTGGACACCGCCAAGGCGTTCGATTCGGTGGAGTGGCGGTACCTGTGGACATGTCTGGCTAAATTTGGGATAGGCCCCAGATTCATCCGTTGGGTGAAACTCCTCTACCAGGCCCCGGCGGCTAGAGTCCTGGCCAATGGGTGGCTCTCAGATCAATTTCCCCTACGACGCGGCACAAGGCAGGGCTGCCCCCTGTCGCCGCTGCTGTATGCCCTGGCGGCAGAACCGTTGGCAATTGCCATACGTACACACCCAGGCATAGCGGGCCTGCGGAGGGGCGACGTTGAGGAGAGAATAAGCACATACGCGGACGACACACTTCTGTACTTGGATGACTCCACCGACTCCCTCTCACTGGCACTGGCCCTGATAGAGCGCTTTGGCGCTTTCTCTGGACTCAGGATCAACTGGGACAAGTCCCAAATACTCCCACTAGATAGCTACCCGGTGACGAGAGCCGGGGCCCTTCTCCCATTACAGAGAGTGGCTGAGATTAAGTATTTGGGGATTCGGACCACCAGGGACCCGGCCGACTACGCCTCACTGAATGTCACGCCACTGTATGATATGCTAAAGCTGAGAACTCAGGCTTGGGCCCGACTCCCATTGGGAGTCACGGGTCGCATAAATTTAATAAAAATGGTCCTACTGCCTAAGATTCTCTACATGGTGTGGCATTCACCGGTGTATCTGGTGCTCAGATGCTTCAGAATTATGGAAACCCTCCTCAAGCCATTTGTGTGGGGCGCCGCGAGACACAAACTCCCCTGGCACAGACTTAAAAACCCGACCGACCTAGCTGGACTGGCGCTACCTGACTTCAATGCATATTACTTGGCTGCCCAGCTATCACAACTGTTTCACGTGGATAAGGTAGACAGGACTAGGTTTCTCCGCCTCCTTTGCCCTGCATGGACCCAGTCAATAGGCGACCCTTTGGTGACAATAGCAGGGGGGGTGAGGTTGGTGGAGGGACGCCACTCCCTGCTGTATCACTACAGGAGGATATGGAAAGTAGTCTCGGACAGGCTGGGCATTTCGCCCTTGCACGGCTACACCTCCTTGTGGCATAACCCTGCCCTGCCGGAGCTGGAGCGCATCCGAGATATTGAGGTGTGGAGTACCAGGGGAATATACTATCTGTCCCATGTTACCAGTCGCGGAAGACTAAAACCCTTCGATGTGCTACAGACTGAATATGACCTACCTGACCACATGATATTCCGCTACGCCCAACTACGACACGCCTTTCAGACTCAATTCCCCCAGGATGACCTGGCCCTAGCCGATAACTCTCTCATGGCAGCAGTTAGATACCCCGACCCCAAAAAACTAATCACCCAATTCCACACTATGATCACACTCCCGACTGCAACGGTGTCTGCTTAGGCCCTAAAGTCCAGGTGGGAGGGAGAGGTGGGCCCACTAGAAGATGACGAATGGAGTGACGCTCTCGATGCTTGTAAACTTGTATCCCCGAAAATGTCTGACCGCCTTACACAAACCTTCATTATAAATAGAGCATATCTTACGCCCCTCAGGATCTCCAGGTACAGAAGGGACTCCCCGGCCACGTGCCCAATGTGTACTCGAGACACGGGCACTTTCTTCCACTTAATCTGGCAGTGCGCTAGGATTCAGACCTTCTGGGAACAGGTGGTAAAATTCCTCCATGACAAAATGGGGTCCCCTATTGCTCTACAGCCCAAACCGTGTCTGTTGGGTATTTTCACAGATGTTGGCATTAATAAATACCTAAAAGTTTTTTTGCATGAGACACTTTTTATGGCCCGAAAGGTGATAGCGCGGGTGTGGATAAGATCGGAGCCCCCAGAGCTGTCCCAATGGCTGGCAGAGGTCAACAGCGTACTACCGTATAAAAAACTGATGTATTCGCATAGGGGCTGTCCGGCCAAATATGAAAAAGTTTGGGGAAAATGGCTGGACTCATCAGCAACCTGTATTTAGGAGGGATAGATGAGCTCAAGGGGTTCACGGTCTCGCGGGTGGGAATGAAAGACGGGAGGGATGCGGGCGGACTGACAACTAACCCTGCTACAGTCTGCTCACATTCTGAGGTAACTAGGTTCAAAAGTGGTCGTACTCTAAGTCACCTGTTTTATGCTACCCACTGTTAACACACTTGTACCTACATTCTTTCCACGATCAATGGACATGTGCTGTACCTGTACGCTGTATGTATATATGCCCTCTGGGTTGTTGTTTTGCTCCAATAAAAACTTTTGATTGAAAAAAAAAAAAAGTAAATAAGAAAAATAATATAAAAAAAATTGAAAATTATATATAAATAAAAAAAGTAAACGACAAGCTACAAATAAAAAAAAAGTGATAAAAAAGTTAAAAATATATATTTGAACTAACCGTCCCGCCCTTGCCACCCGGTTGCCATTCTCAATTGATTTGGGGGGGGTGGTTCGGTTGGCGGGGAGGGGGTGCATTGCGGAACCTGGCCTTGGGGCGGCAGGGTAAGCAAATCCGGCCCTGCCTGCCATGAACATTATAAAAAGAATAAAAATAAAACAAGCTTCCAGGGTCGTAGCTCGGGGACCTGAGGTCACTGGTAGGTAGCCTAAGTCCTACCCCACCACTAGTAAAAATGTGAGGTTCTTACGACCTATGGTTCCGGAGATACGGGGCTCCTTGCACAGCCTGTCAGAAGCTACATAGAGAAGCACGCTCTGTTTGCAGAGGTTGTTTGTGAGAGATTGAGCTCACAGTGTCTCTCCTTACTTCTTGCCAGAGGCACTGTGCTCAATGGACAGCTTGGAGTCTTGGGCCAATGGGAAAGTACAATTAGCCCCAGCTGTCAAAAAAATATGCAGCAGTGGACAAATGCTCCCCTCCAGCCCAGCCCTCCTAGCTACAAGGAAAAACATGGGTTTATGGGTATAAGATTTACCCACAATCCCATGTTTTTCTCACACAATTAAAGGGGTTGTAAAGGAATTTTTTTTATTCATAATAAGCATCCTTTACCTGCAGACATTCCTCTTTTCACTTCCTCATTGTTCGTTTTTGCTCAGAAGTTGCTCTATTTCTTCTCTGTTCTGTTCACTTCCTGCTCGTCTGATTGTTACTCACCACCGTGAAGGGAGGCTTTACTGCGGTGGTCAGTGACGTGCTCGCCCACTCCTGGGAACTACATCTGTGCGGCAGGACGCTCTCTACGTGTTAGAGACTTCAAGGAGGTGTGAATTACTGGGCGTGCCGCAATGCATACTGGGAAATGTAGTTCTTACATGAACGAGCGCCACAAACCAGGAAGTGAATGAACGAACAGAAACTAGAACGCCGGAGGTGATATAGATGAAGCAATTTAATAGGTATTTACTCGTTTTTTACAGACATTATATTTAGGCAAAACATTTTTTTCCTTTACAACTCCTTTAACTCCTGCTGTTGAAAAGGTACTGTTCTAATGAAGCTAAATCATACATTAGTATGCTACATATGCTACATTTTATAAGATAATAATTTATTATTTATCTATTTACTGTGAAATTACTGGTTATAACTTCAAACTTCAGTAATTTGTCCGTTAAGCCACCTGCTTGAGTAGAGTTTTCGAAAATATAGTAAATTACCTTAAAAACAATATATAATAATTATTTTTATATTACTTGTGGTAATAAACCCCTTGCCACCAAGGCCAATTCTGACACTTCTCTCTTACATCTAATAATCTTTTTTTTGCTAGAAAATTACTCAGAGCCCACAAACATTATATACAGTATATTGTTTTAGCAGAAACCCTAGGAAATAAAATTGTGGTTGTTGCAACTCTTTGTTACACAGTATTTGCACAGCAATTTTTAAAACACTTTTTTTGGAGAACAAAATTGCTTCATGAATATAAAAAAAAACACTAAAGATAGCCCAATTTTTTTGTATAATGTAAAAGCTGATGTTACGCCGAGTAAATAGATACCTAACATTTCACACTTTAAAATTGTGCACACTCGTGGAATGGCACCAAACTTCAGTACTTAAAAATTTCCATAGGCGACACTTTTTTTTTTTTACAGTTTAGAGTTACAGGAGGGGTTCTAGTGCTAGAATTATTGCTCTTGCTCCAAGGATCACGGTGTATGTAACCTGTGTGTATTTGGCTCTGATACTAGCCAGTGCCTCACCAGCCATTGACCTCACCACACATCCCTGAAAGTAGTGCATGGACTAATTTGAAGTCGCTCTGACTTTAAGTTGCACATATATGAATGGTTATTATTGGAAAACATGGGGTGTGACTTGTCATGCGACTTTGTTTTACAACGTCTCATGACAAGGCACACAAGTGTTAATGGTCTGTAAAGCTTTAAGTTTTTTTTTTTTTTTAACCTAAACACATTTTATGTGTAGCAGTAACCCTGTGTAAGGGCTCCTGGTAACTGGCTCCCCTATTCCTGCACAGCCAGGCAACAAGCATTACCAACATGCATCCAGGCACAGGAATCAGTTATTTTTGTTAGATAGAGGGGATAGAGACTATGGGATGCCCACCTTGACTTGAAGAACAACGGATGAGGACAACTTCCTTCCTATGTACAGAGAAATCATCCTAGACTGCTCTCCTTTGTTAGACTCCCCCAGTTTCTTGGATCAGTGGCAAAGTCCCTTATGGACTAGGAGCTCTCAGCCCCTTTGGAACTACCAGCCCACCCGGCTGCTCCAAAGATCAAGGGACAAAGGGTTAGGCACAGTGCTGTCCTTTGAAAGCATGCTACATATGGCAGTCTCTCCCCTTGTGAATCCCTGGGTTTGGTGATGTACTCACTCTGTCCTCCTTGCTCCCTCTGCTCTCAGGCAAGAATCATGTTCAAATTGTGGTGCTGAATGGATCTTCCTAAGCCAGTCAGAGCCTGGAGGCAAAGGCTGCCCCCTAGAACTAGGTTACCCCTCCTATATCACCGACAGCATCCACAGCCTGCTGGCATGGCTCCACCATATTTAAGGGTGCACTCCGACACCCTGCCAGGAATTCTGCATGGGGATTGGCCAAGTTCCCTCAAGTATGTAGACCAGTCCTCCTGACCTCCGCCCACTAACTTATAGAAGTTTGGACCTGCCTCTGGGAGTCATCCAGACTAATCTGCAGTAAACCCTAACCCAATTTCAGACTTACAACCTAACCAGTAATCAAACATAAATTTTCCTGCACTAATCTAGTAGCACACTAGAGGGTGCTACATATGCATTAAGGTAAAAATCCTTCTGTGTCACTGAATCCCCTCCTCGCCCCCTTATACTTTCCTGAGCCCGATCTTGATCCAACGCTGTGCATGAGAGCAGCGGCACTCACCACTATATGCATTACTGCCAGTTTAACACCATATAGTTCTGTTGTACGTTACTGCCAGTTTAACGCCAGAATCATTCTTTGTGCGTTACTGCCAGTTTAACGCCATAAAGTTTTGTGTGAGTTACTGCCAGTTTAACGCCATATAGTTTTGTGTGTGTTACTGCCAGTTTATAGCCATATAGTTCTGTGTGCGTTACTGTCAGTTTAACGCCATATCGTTTTGTTGTGTGTTACTGCCAGTCTAACGTCATATAGTTCTGTGTGCGTTACTGGCAATTTAATGCCATATAGTTTTGCACTTTAATGCAAGTTTAACGCCATTTACTTCTGTATGCGTTACTGCAAGTTTAACGCCATTTACTATTGTGCGCATTACTGCAAGTTTATTGCCATACAGTTCTGTGTGTCACTGTACATTTGGCGCATTTTATTGCAGTATATTATAGTGTATCCTTGGAGTGTGTCTGTGTAGTGGGAGTACTCAAATTAAAGTGCACCAAACACCACTTTAAATTGATTAAAGTGCATCTACGTACAGATTTCCACTTCTTCTTTACATTTGCTTATAAGCACTGCCCCCTCCCTCCCAAAAATGTCTGGGAGGACAACAAGGAGAGGCAGACGTTCCCTTGGCACTGTAAGGGGGCCAGCAACAAATGTGTCCACATGCAAAGATGGACGTGGTGGTCAGTCCTCAGGCAGGGCACAATTTCCTCTGTTTAGTGAGTTTGCCCATGCTATCCAGCCACAGCATGCAGAGAAAGTGGTGGACTGGCTTACTAAACCTTCCTCATCCTCTGTCAAGCAAGCAGAGACAAGTGTATAGTCCCCTGCAGTTGCCAGAGTGGATATACTTGCCTCCTTGTCCACATCTATTCCCGCCATAGCCCCAACATCAGCCATGGAGGAGTCAGCTGAGTTATTTGACCAAAGCGTCAGCCACTTGCTCTTTGATGATGCCCAGCCATTACTGGATTCAGACGTTGGTAGAACGTGTCTGTCCACAGACTCCGTGGACTGTTTGACTTTAAAAATGAATCAGTCCTGGATTACCTGTGTTGCTCCCTGCTCCTGATGAGCAGCAGCTTAAATTTAGTGTATGTCTGAGCTGGTATTTAGCTCAGACTTTGGGATGATTAAGGCTAAAACAGCCTCTGTTCCGGCTATGGCTGTGTTTGAAGGACTTCCCACTGTTGCCTGTAGGTGGCGTTACCACCCCAGGCCAATGTTGGAACACAAGCAGGCCAGAGTGTATTGGGTGCTTTTCCCCGGGAACAGCCCAGTGGGAGTGGTCTCCCCACTGGGCATGCTGGGGAAAGGTACTTAAGGGGACAGACGCCATTTTTGGGGGCTTTTTGCCTTGTGGCCCTTCTGGCTCGAGGTATGTGATGGTTGATTTTCAGCCACAGGGCCATGTTGGCCCGAGGCTGCCTGCATCCCTGCCACGTAGGCCCAGTTGTCCTGACTGGGGCCCTTACTTTGTGCTGTCTGTCCTAAGGGAGGAAGCCACTCAATGGAGGAAACCAGGGGAGGACCTGTCCTGGAGAGGACCAAGCGGAAGGCTGGTATCTCAGGGAAGGCCTGGTGACTTTATTGGAGGATGCACCGTAGCCTATGTTACCTTACAGTGTGTCGGGTCAGCTTAAAGGCTCTAAACTGTAAGGCTGGATATCCAAATATTAAACCCTGTGGCAGAGGATTATTGAACAGTTCATCTTTATCGCACTAAAGCCTGTGGCAGAGACTGTTATTCTTTCTTTTTTTGTCCGTGCATCATCCCGGCTGCTAGGTCGGTGAGAGGGGCCTATCCGGGTGAGCAATACCCACTCGGAGGAAAGTGTTGAGTGTGACTTTTGAAGCTTAAAAGCTCCCTAGTGATCTGCATCAAGTGCCTGAACCTTCCCCTGACCCTCCATCCCTCTACCTGTGCAAGTTTGTGTGAAATAAAGCTTAAAAAACGAATGGTGAGGTAACGTGCCGGGCCTGCCGGCCCAAATCTAAGCCAACAGCTCCTTCGGGGGTAGTGCTACACCAGCTACGATGCCCCTGATGCCAATGTCACTGATTAAGTCTTTTTGGGATGCTGAATCTCTGCAGGACTTCGAGGCTGCCTAGCTTTGAGTGTGTTCAATCATTTCATCTGGAAGAATATTTTTGGTATAGGTTTCATGGGCACAATTAACACCCAAAGACCAATTTTTCAGCACCTGTTTGACAGGTGCATATCATTGCAATTTTTTACAGCAAGGCCAATTATTGCTTTCATCAAGAGTACCTTTATAGGGTTATGGTGGGAAGGCGCCACCGACACTCAAAGACCAATTATTTTCACCCGTTACTTCTATCCAAAGTCAAAGTGACACCAGAATGTATCCAAAAAATCTCTAATCTTGTTCCCAGTGCACTACATTGTGGCCTCATTATACACACTGGTTCCCCAGCTGTTGCTGAGCAAAATAAAGGCAGTTTGCAGGGAAAATTTCATAATTTTTGGCTTTATAAATGCAATTATTGCTGCAGCAGATTCTAGACATGGGACAGATCTACCACTTTACAGGTAGACTAAGGGGACACCCAGGCACCATATTGGAAGGAATTTTTCATTTTTATGCTTTCACTTTAATAATCTAAAAATCACTGCTCATTTGAAAAAAATTCACAAACTTTTTTTATTAGTACATGTCCCCCAGGGCAGGACTCCTATAACCATTATATGCCCAATTACCTGCATATGAACCTTCAAATTGGGCACTTTTGGTTTTTGACGTACGGGTCCCATTGACTTTAATGGGGTTCGTTATTCAGGTCCGAACTTTTGTTGTGCTCAAAAGTTCTGGTGCTAACCGAACAGAGGTCCCACAAATTAATCACAACAAAACAAAGTGAATAAATCGATTTTATTCAGTAACATTTTATTTTATATACTGTAGCAATGAAACATATGGCTATAAGCAAACCTTTTTTAAAAAAAATACTGATCACTTCCCCAGAGTAGTACAATGTTACTATGGTAACATTAGTTTGCTCTGGTCAAAGTATTTAAAATAAATAAAAAAAAAGAATTTGTTGAAAAAAGAAAATAAATATATAATAAAAATAAATAAATAAAATTGAAAAAAAAAAATTCTTAATACTGTCGTCATTTAGTGTCCCAGATCACTGCCACACTTGTTATGTGATGATGCTGTACTGCACTGGTGACAGTATGAAAAAAAAAATGCCCCTGCCCATTGCAATGAATGCTTTAAAAGCGCTTTGAAAGTGCTGCAAAACTGGGCTTTTTACTTTAAGGTAAAATCCGCCCTGCTAGTGCCCGAAAAGCACCATTAAAACGCTGCTAAAGCACAGCAAAAACTAGCGCTGTCTTGGGCTTGACTTGGGGGTATTTTCATCAAAGAAGTAAAGTAAAATACATTTTGTCCTATAATCATGAAGAAAGATTTTTTATTTGCAAAATTTATAACAGAAATAAAGAAAAACTTTTTCCGTCTTTTTTTTTTGTTTTTAGCATGAAATAAAAAAACTGATGAATAAATACCACCAAAAGAAATCTCTATCTGAACAGAATGATAAAAGTTTCATATGGGTACAGTGTTGCATGGCTGCGCAATTGTCATTCAGTCTAGGTTCACACTGAGTGCCGGAATGAAATCGTTCAGCTGAACTGAATGTCAGTCCCGATTTTGGGGACGATTTCAGAGACAACTGTGCGGGTTTCTGCACAAATGTCAATGGGAATCACCAAAAGTAGTAGAGAATATTTTTTTGGGAAATCGGTGCGGCGCCGCAAATGTGGCTTTGCACCAATTAGAACGGTGCCATTGCTGGAAATTTACGTTGATTTGGCATGCGATTTGACCGAGAGGCAAAACGGCGGTCTGCCTATGTAAACAAGGCAGATCGTTTTTCTGTGAGAGGGGAAGATCTTTGTCTTCCCCAGTCAAAGCACCCCCCAACCACTCACAGTTAGAAATGACTCACAGGGAACACATTTTACTCTTTCATTGCCCCTGATGTTAATAATTTCCCTGCCAGTGTCATTAGCAGGCCCGGACTTGCCAATGGGCATACTGGGCCGCCGGTGGCCTGCGACAACCCGCGGGCCGCAAGTGACATTTCTGTAATGTAGGGGGGGGGGGGTTCTCTATGGGCTGTATTGTAGAGGGGAGCTGTAATGAAGGGGGGGTCTGTATTGTAGAGGGGGTCTGTAATGTAGAGGGGGTCTGTAATGTAGGGGGGTCTGTACTGTAGGGAGGGGGTCTATACTGTAGGGAGGGGGGTTTGCACTGTAGAGAGGGGGTCTGTACTGTAGGGAGGTCTGTGTAACATGCAGGGGGTCCAGAACTGTTAGGGGGTGTCTGTGTAACAAACTGTGGGGGGCTGTGTAATGTAAAGGGGTCCAGAGGTGCGGTGCTATGTAATGTGAAGGGGTCCAGAGGTGCAGGGTGCAGTGTAATGTAAAGGGGTCCAGAGGTGCAGGGTGCAGTGTAATGTAAAAGGGTCCAGAGCTGCGGTGCTATGTAATGTGAAGGGGTCCAGAGATGCAAGGTGCTGTGTAATGTAAAGGGGTCCAGAAGTACAAGGTGCTGGAAACCCACATCCCATCATTTAACCCCCCCTAGCAACCTAAGAAGGGGTAAAACTGCCCACATTGCTGTGCTTCCAAAATGCTTTACAGGCACTTTGGAAGTGCTAGCCATTCATTCCAATGGGCAGGGCTGGAGTAGGACCACTGTATCGCTCCTACAACGCCCCAAAGATGCTGTTTGCAGGACTTTTTTTCCCGTCCTGCAGGCGATCCGTCCCAGTGTAAAAGCACTTGGGCTTTCACAATGGGGAGGCATGAGAGGCAGTTTTCAGGCGCTTAACAGGTGCTATTTTTATTGCTAAAACGCCTGAAAAGTGCCCCAGTATGAAAGCAGCCTAAGGGCATTAGCGATGCTTAACCGCCGTTTTAGCAGCGCTTTTCGACCGCTAGCGGGGTGCTTTAAACCCCCACCAGTGGCCAAAAAATGGGGCGCTGCCGAAGCACTTTGCAGGCGCTTCGGCAACGCTGGCCATTTATTTTAATGGCAGGGGCGGTTTAGGAGCGCTAAATACAGCGCTCCCGCAGTGCGTGAAAGATGCTGCTTGTAGGCCTTTTTTTCTGTCCTGCAAGCGCACTGCCCTAGTGTGCACACTGGGGCTGCAGAAGAGGCAGTTTACAAGCGCTTTTCAGGTGCTATTTTTAGCTCAAAAGCGCCTGTGAAAAGCCTCAGTGTGAAAGTGGCCTTAGTGTAGGGTGACCAGACATCCCCAGTTTCAGAGTACAGTCCCCTGATTGAGGACACTGTCCCCGGACCAAGTCTGTCCCTGGTTTTGTCCCCAGATTGGATTTAATAGGGGGCAGGGGCAATTTTAAAGACAATCAGTGCATAATTAAAATACAAAAATTAGAATTACACACCCCCGCTCCGCCGTGCCTACTAGCATAGGGGGGTTGTTTTTTTACCATTATCTGTGCCCCTTTCTGATGATCATGTGCTGGTCGGAGCGGAGGGAATATTTCTTCAGTTTTGGGGCGCATGCATATTCAGCTTCGCTCGCATGTTCTTCTGCCTTGACTCAAATCCTGGCCAGCCACCTGCCTATCTCCTTGCCTTCCCTGGCGGAGTGATCTTCATCCGCTCACCATCCAGTAGTAGCCGGGGCCCGAAGAGTAAGACTTGAGAGGCTGTGAGGTGGGTGGCGACGGGCAGAGAGTCGCTGATTGTTACCATTACTAGTAAAGAAAAAATATGTCCCCGGATTTCCTTTAAAAAATCTGGTCACCTTACCTTAGTGTCAGATTTGTCCGCTGCAATGTGGCAGTCCTGTTAAAAAGCGCTGATCGCCGCCATTACTCGTTAAAAAAAAAAAAAAATCCATAAATCTATCCCAAAGTTTGTAGACGCTATAACCAATCAATGCATGCTTATTGGGATTTTGTTACCAAAAATACGTAGAAGAATACATATTGACCTAAACTGATGAAGAAATTTGGTTTATTTTTCTAATTATTGAATATGTTTTATAGCAGAAAGTAAAAAATATTGTGTTTTTTTTTTTCAAAATTGTTGGTCATTTTTTAGTTTATAGCACAAAAAATAGAAACCACAGGAGGTGATCAAATACCATCAAAAACAAAAAAAAGTGGGAAAGAAAGTTTTATTTGGGGACAGTGTCGCACAACCGCGCAATTGTCAGCTTAAGTAACGCAGTGCCGTATCGCAATAAAATGGCCTGGTCAGGAAGGGGGGTAAACCTTCTGAAGTTGAAGTGGTTAAATGTAAGCCAGTCCTGTTTTGTGTGACACCTCTGACACTCGGGTTGCCATTGTAGTCAGGACTGATAAAGACAATAGAAGGAAGCTGACGTGAGGAGCCCCTTGTGAGAGGAGGAGCTGTGAGGCGGCTCAGCAGTACACATGGTGCTTGGAGTTGGAGAGCGCTCGGTACACCACTCGGTGTCGGTGGATGGACTCTCAGCCATTGTCCAGGCAATAAGTTACTAGTGTTGTGTGACTGAAGAAAGCTTCATGACGAAGCGCTTTGTGGTGACCCCGGCTCTCACTGGGGAAGTGGATAGTAAAGAAGATGAGGAGGAGGAGGAGGCTGGTGATTTCTATCAAGAAAACTCCGATAAGCGCAATTACAATTTACTGAGCGATGAGGAGTCCGTACCTGTACCCATCCTGGAATATTCCAGAGAGCCCAATAGATACGGTAAGCACAGCAGTATTACACCTTGTAGTTGTAGCGGATAGAGGATGAGTGGATAGCAGCTTCTATCTATGTAATCTGCAGATGGTGTATATCAGTCAGTATCATATTGTGTATACCGGTGTGTACTTCATAAGCCGCCTCCCTGGGGGTGACCCCTGTTTATCAGATGACAGATGGTGGGACAACCGTCACTTTCCATAAGTTGCCATGTGTACATTCTGATCTATTATGAGGTGTTGTACTTTAATACCTCCTGTCACCTCTTTCCAGGGCAACACGTCATTATCTCCTGAAGGCGTCTGTTTCTGAGTGATAGGGCTGTGTGCAGCCTTAGTCACAGTAAACAAATGACAATGGAAGGATGGCTGCACACTGTAATCTCTACAACAGTGCTTGTCAGTGTATGAGCTAAAGGGGGCCCCCACTGACATAACCAGAGGGCCCCATAATCTTCTATATATGTAATGCTTGAGGCTGCAGAGCTAATAGAGGAAATGAGGGCAGCGGAGTGGCGGCTGGTGTTTTTTTTGGGGGGGGAAACAGACCCCCCCCCCCCGCTCGCTGTCTAGTGGTCGGTCCGGCTCTTACCCCATCTAGGTGTGAGGTGGCGGCCAGAAAACAGACCCCCCGGCTCGCTGTCTATTGGTCGGTCTGGCACCTAGGTGGCAGACAGAAAACTACCCCCCCCCCCCCCCCTGCATGCTGTCTGCTGTTCGGTCCGGCACTTACCCCATCTAGGTGGCAAATGGCGGGCAGAAAACAGACCCCCTGCTCGCTGTTGGCTGGTCGGTATGGCACTTACCCCATCTAGGTGGCAGGTAGAAAACAGACCCCCCTGGTCGCTGTCTGCTGGTTGGGCTGGCACTTACCCCATCTATGTGACAGCCAGAAAACAGACCCCCTGCTCGCTGTCTGCTGGTCGGTCCGGCACTTACCCCATCTAGGTGGCAGGTGGCGGCCAGAAAACAGACCCCCCTTTTCGCTGTCTACTGGTCGGTCTGGCACTTACACCATCTAGGTGGCAGGTAGAAAACAGCCCCCGCCGCTCACTGTCTGCTGGTCGGTCCGACACTTACCTCATCTAGGTGGCAGGTGGCGGCCAGAAAACAGACCCCCCTGCTCGCTGTCTACTGGTCGGTCTGACACTTACCCCATCCAGGTGGCGGGCAGAAAACAGACCCTTCCGCTCGCTGTTTGCCGGTCGGTCAGGCACTTACCCCATCTAGGTGGCGGGCAGAAAAAAGACCACACCCACTCGCTGTCTGCCGGTTGGTTCGGCACTTACCCCATATAGGTGGCAGGTGGCGGGCAGTGGCTCCTGTGTCCTCTCCACCATCACGGCTATTTCTGTCGTGTGGCTCCTCCCCTCTTCCTAGGCTTTCAGGTGACGGGTCCTTTCTGATTGGCTATTGTAACACACCTTGGTTGGCTTGGTTCGCATTCTCTGCACCCCAAACCCACATATTTTGAAGCCTATTAGTGCCTCTGGCTCTAATCAGGTGCTTCAACCCCCCCCCCCCCCTCATTAAATTTCATGCATCCGGCATCCTGCAAGGGGCTAGACGCATGGATAGGGGGAGGGGCAACACCCGTGCATCCTTAATGGATGGGCCGCCCCGAATGAGGGTCAGAGAGGGTGGACAGGCTACATTTCTGGCTGGGGATATGCTACAGAAGACATTGTCAAACTGGGAACATGTTATATGAAGCTGGTAGAGATCATTGTTCTCACTACAGACTGCTGAGGTTAGAGCGCCACACAAGGCCCTCTGGTCAACAGGTTGGACACCAGGGCCCTAGAACAAAAATGGATATTGTTGCAGCTTACCAGTCCTCAGATGTGGTGGCTGCATTATTTTTTTTTTTTTTTTTATTTTTACACTTTTTTCACTTATTTTCACTTGCTAATCCCGCCATAAAAGTGATACTAAAGTCTCTTTTGTTTCTTTAAAAATAATAAACGTTATACATGAAATGATTTTGCATAGAGCAGCCTGGAACCGTCTCCTCTCTGGTCCATCGGCTGAGCTCCTGGCCCCTCCCTCCTGTCCTTGGCTAACTGACTTGCTATGGGGTACCCAAGCTGAGCCGCAGCTCCGTGTATCTATTCAGACACAGAGCCGTGGGTCGGCCCGCCCCCTCTTTCTCCTTATTGGATAACTGACTTTGATTGATAGAAGCGGGAGCCAATTGCGCCACTGCTGTGTCTCAGTCGATCAGGAGGGAGAGTCCCGGAGGGCCGAGGCACTCGTGGACATTGCTGGATAGAGATGGGGCTCGGGTAAGTATTAGGGGGGCTGCTGCACACAGAAGGTTTTTTATCGTAATGCATAGAATACATTAAAATAAAAAACGTTCAGCCTTTACAACCCCTTTAACTAATTTCCTGTCTTAGGGTGACATCCGTACTGAGCAGCCTAGGATAGGGAGTTTTTTAGGGCCCGGGTAAAGTGGAGCTAAAGGCTCCTATCCTTTGTTGCCAAGGAAGCTTCCATCTTAGGGTCTGTGCACACTGGTGGGCGTTCCCTAGAAGCCATTCTCATGGCAACAGAAAAAAAGCAGGTAAGCGTATGTACCACATTTAGCCGCATTGTTTTGCGTTATTATTTACTCTGGCCACTGAAATTTAAGTGCTAAATGTGGCTAGTGTTAGCATTTTTAGGACACGTTAACATGCCTTTTTGTAGCATCCAGTGTTTTTTTGCCAAAACTCACCTCTCCTTGCCTGAAAAAGTTTTGGAGCTACTGTCGATTTGGGCAACAAATGATGTAACAGATGCTAGTTTTCTCTATTGGCTAATACAAAAACAACAAATCTCCAAAACACTTGGAAAACACTGTACAAAGATGCACATAAATACAGTACCTGCAACAAAATGCCTGAAAAGACATGCATAAACACGTTGCTCAGGTGTGAATACAGTTGAAGTGAGCCTGCCAGGAAGCTGCACACATACGCAGCAGTATAAATGATTGGACATGTTGTCCCTAGTACAGGACCATACAAAGTATGGGAAAGCGGCACCCCAGAATTCCAAAGGCTGCAATGGTGAAGCTTACAAATTGTGTTTCTGGACTTCTGTTTTGGCAAACTTCCAATGCCTGCTGCTCATTTTCTCCATCCGAATGTAATCATGACAAAAAACACAAAGAGATACGACGGTGTATCTCCTGATACACCGTCGTATCTCTGAATTTCGTTGGTCGTATCTATGCGACTGATTCATAGAATCAGTTACGCATAGATATGCCTAAGATCCGACAGGTGTAAGTGACTTACACCGTCGGATCTTAGGCTGCAATTCCAGGCCGGCCGCTAGGTGGCGCTTCCGTGTCTTTTACGCGTTGATAATGCTAATGAGCATTTACGCCGATTCTGAAACGAACGACCGCCCGGCGTTTTTTCTTTATGTTGTTTGCATTCGGCTTTTTCCGGCGTATAGTTACCCCTGGGTCTATGAGGCGCAGCCAATGTTAAGTATGGCCGTCGTTCCCGTGGCGAAATTTGATTTTTTTACGTAGTTTGCGTAAGTCGTTCGCCAATACGGATGGACGTAATTTGCGTAAACGACGAAACCAATGACGTCCTTGCGACGTCATTTGGAGCAATGCACGCTGGGCATGCGCTGTTCGATCGGCGCGGGGACGCGACTGATTTGAATAGTACACTCCCCTTAGCCGCGGAATTTGAATTCCGCCAGGAGATTTACGATACGCCGCAGCAAGTCCCCGGAAGGTCCCCGGAAAGTGGACTCCCAGAAGTGGGTGCAAATACCTGTCTGCACCCCCCTCCCCTGAAAGGTGCCAAATGTGACACCGGAGGGGGGGGGGGGGGGGTTCCGCTTAAATCAAATATTTCTCTTGCTGGTTGTAAGAATTTCTCCAGAAATTCACTCTGTCCCAAAAGAAAGGCTGGGGACTGGTTGAATCCAGTTCTCATTAACATACAAATGAAAAACCCAGATTTTAAATGTTTAACCCTTAGTTAGGACAGTGTTAAAATCATCTTTACAGCTGATGAGATAATATCTAATAGCACAGTACAGACAGGGTTACTTTCATGAACAAAGAGAACTAGTAGGATTTTACAGTGCTGGGATGTGCAGAAAAGAGCACCCAAGGCCCCACACGAGACGCAGATGCAAACTAAACACACGTTTTCAAATGCAAAAAACGGCATTTAAAATGCCCGTTTTGCCGCGAATTTCGCTGCATTTTACCGCGTTTGCGTTTATAAGTGTTTAGTTAAGAAACATCATAAGACCCTCCCTAAGCTCAAAAAACTGTATTATTTAACCATTTAAGCCATTTTGTGAGACCAGAGTGCGTAGCAGCTGAAAGAGCAGCAGTGTACTTGTATTTAGCGTGTCACTTGCCACATCACCTGCCACAAGCTGCGGATTGTCCACTTGCCACGTCACCTGCCACAAGTTGTGAATTGTCCACTTGCCATGTCATCTGCCACGTCACCTGGCCATGTCACCTGCCACAAGTGGATTGTCCACAATGCAATACAAGCAATTACAGTTTTTTTATGTTTTTTTAATGGTTTTTCATCATTTGCCATCATTTTTGAGATTTCTAATGTAAAAAAATAGGTCACCTTTATAAACCCCTATAAACGAAATTGTGGCAAAACACCAGTACCGCGTTTTGCCGCGTTTTGCGTCTAAACCCACTTTTTTTGCTTCTGAAAAAACGAGCATAAACGCAACTGCCGAAAAACGCAGAAAAACGTGTCTGTGTGCATGGACACATAGGATAACATTGAATGTGTTCAGGCACAGTTGAAAAAGCTGTCCAAATGCCTCTGAACACGCGTTTACCAGCGTCTCGTGTGCATGGGGCCTCAAAGGTAAGCTGCAGTTTATACTTTTTTTGTTATGCTATGTGCACGGGAATATGTAGAAAATAAAAAGTAGGTGTTATACCAATTTGACTGCAAAAGTGGAAATATACTTTAAATAGAAAGGAAGGTGGTCATGCTGTGCTGGAACTGGGCATGTAGTTGATTGAATCAAACAGCAGGTGAGACATGGTGACGCCTAGTTTCCAGTCTTTGAACACATTTCTGTGGGACATCAGTAAGGCTACTTTCACACTGAAAGCACCAGCCGTTAGCGCTAAAGCGCTGCTCGTTTTAGAGACGTTTTTCGTTTCGCTAGTGGGGCGCTTTTCACCCCAAAAAAGTGTTAAAAACTACAGTTTTGCGCCACTTTGAAAGTGATTTGAAAGCGCCGACCATTCATTCCAATGGGCACAGTGTTTTGAGAGCACTGAACCTGTCCCAAAGATGTTGCTTGCAGGACTTTTGGGAACACCCCGCGAGCATGCTGCCCGAGTGTGAAAAGTCTCACTCGAATGAATGGGAGGTGGTTTTCAGGTGCTTAGCAGAGGCTTTTTCCAGCGCAAAAGCGCCTGAAAACCGCCCCAGTGTGAAAGGGTTCTAACAGAAGAGCACTGGAGTTTTGAACTGTTGGACTGAAAGTAACAGATTGCCTGCTGGTCCATGGAACTACAAGTAACAGATCAGCTACAGGTAGCAACCTTGTATGTCTGTGGAACTAGTAAAAGGTCACTCTACAAACACTACAGTTGACAGATAAGCTTTGCAGCTATGCTACACAGTTAAAATGTTTGTTAACCCCCCCCCCCCCCAAAAAAAATAATGAATCCTGTTTCTTTAAAGCATGTTGTACAGTACAGTGTGTGTGCTGTATAATTTGGCTCCTGTATCACCTGAAATGAATGGAGGGTCCTGCCAGTTTCTGCCCTCCCCTCTGTACGTTGACTCCGATATATCAGGGCTGCTGAGCCCTGACACAGTTGTGAGCATACGTGCCTCCGTCAGCCATAGCCCTGCTCTCTGTGTCTCCCTCTGTCCTCCTTCCTCTCCCTCCCTGCTTGTCAGCTTCATAATCCTCCTCTAAAAAGAACAGTGTTTTTCTTCTATAGTTCCATCTATTATATAATATTAGGCTCCCCAGTAGATGTCATTGAAAAAAAAATATGCGGTATAATAGCTTACTTCAGAGTGCCGTTCGGCGCTCATGTGACTGCCCGCTGGTCTGCTCACCTCCTCTCCTCATCTCGGCTGACGTCAGCGGGGGTTTCCCAGCACAACCCCCTGCAGCTATCAGATCAGGACAGGAGGCTGAACGTCGCTCTGAAGTAAGCCATTATACCGCATATTTTTTAAAATGACATCCACTGGGGAGCTTAGTGTTATATACCAGAGGGAACTTTAGAAGAACATTTTTGATCTTAACAAACACTTTAATTGGGAGACTCTCATTCAATCTCCATGGGCATCCGATACAACAAACATTTTCACAAAGATTAGCAAATAACAAAAGATCTGTTTATGCTTGTCTATATAATCACACCACTGGGATATTTATATATAGACTTATCTAAATACAGAACACATTAAGTAAAAGTAAAAAATTGGATCTGTGTACTCTGTAAAGTCTGACAGATATGTGCCGTCGTATCTGTGCGCCGGGCCCACAAAACTAAGATACGCCTAAAAACAGGCTTCATTCCACCGACGTAACTTGCCTACGCCGGCGTAGAGTGGGTGCATATTTACGCTGGACGCATGTGGCGCTCCTATGGATTTTCTAATCAAATATGAAAATGAGGGAGATACGCCGATTCACGATCGTACATGCGCCCGACGCAGGTTACGACTGGAGCGCGTAAGTTGTACGTCCGGCGTAAAGTTAAGCCACATAAAGCAGGTGTAACTCAGCAGCAGACCTGGAAAGGTCTGCACCAGGAAACTCAAGCCTGCGTATTTTACGTAGTTTACGTTGGACGTGAATATGACTAATATAACGGCATGCGCCGGTCGTTATACGTATCTGTCTGACGTACGGCCCATCATTTGCATGGGGTCACGCCTCATTTGCATGGCTCATGCCCACTTCCACCTATGCCGGCTTATGCCTAGGAAACCCAGCGCAGTTTTGGGAGGAAGTGCTTTGTGAATTCCATGCTTGCCTCTCTGCGCTGCGTCGGCGTAGCGTAAAGGAGATACGTTACGGCGGCATAAATGTGTGGTGGTTTTTAAAACTGATATGCAGCCAGCTTTATTGTAAAAGGTTGCAGGTAGCAAAATAAACAAGATAAACAGAAAACCCTTTTCTGGTCAGGCACTAACTATAATATGCAGTTAGCTCGCTATCTAAAGGTGGGCTAGATCCAGTCATTAAAAAATTAAAATACAGGTTTCCATGAATTTTACTCAGTCTTTTTGCAGCTCTCATTGGTTAACTTCCTGTGTCTCAGGACAGAGCTCTGCTCTGCTCAAGTCACTGGCCCGGATTCACAAAGCACTTACGCCGACGTATCTCGAGATACGCCGCGTAAGTGTAAGCATGCGCCATCGTATCTATGCGCCGTGCCCACAATCTGAGATACGCCTAAACATAGGCTTCCTACGACAGACGTAACTTGCCTACGCCGTTGTATCGTGGGCGCATATTTACGCTGGGCGCATTTGCCGCTCCTATTGATTTTCTATGCACATATGCAAATGAGGGAGATACACCGATTCACGAACGTACTTGCGCCCGGCGCATAATATACGCAGTTTGCTCAAGTCGTACGTCCGGCGTAAAGTTATTCCCCATCTATGAGGTGCAACCCATGCAAAGGTATGGACCAGGGAACACAAGCCGTCGTATTTTACGTTGTTTACGTAGTACGTGAATAGGGCTGGGCGTAGGTTACGTTCACACCGTAGGCAGTGATTCGACGTATGTTAGCCAGTTGTTTCGACGTGATTGTGCGCATGCGCACTGGGATATGTCCACGGGACGGCGCATGCGCCGTTCGTTTTAAGTACTTGTCTGGCACTCGGCCCAGCATTTGCATGGGGTCACGCCTCATTAGCATGGCTCACGCCCACTTCCACCTACGACGGCTTACCCCGAGGGAACCCAGCGCAGTTTGGGAGGCAAGTGCTTTGTGAATTCTGTGCTTGCCTCTCTGCGCTGCGTCGGCGTAGCGTATATTAGATACGCTACGGCGGCATAAATATGCGCCGATGTATGTGAATCCGGGCCACTGTGGTTAAAACGGATATGGCAATGGATATGTGAAAAGGTATCTAAATGATTCTGATTGCAAATTACTTAATTTGTGCTAAAATAAAAAAATATGAAAAATAAATGTGCAAAATGTGTCAACAAATTAAAGTGTTTATTCACCAATGGCAGACGTCGGCCAAGCAAAATAGGTGAGTTGGAAGCTCTGGTGCACAAGGTGAACTATGATTTAATTGGTATTGCTGAATCTTGGCTTCATTCTTCTCATGACTGAGCTATTAATATTCCTGGCTATGCTCTCTTTCGGAAAGACAGGGTGAAACAGAAGGGTGGTGTTGTCTGTCTCTATGTGAGAAGTGATCTCAAAGCAAGTGTGAAAGAGGACCTAGTTGATGGAGAGTGTGATGAGTCTGAAGCGTTATGGGATCACAGGCATCATGCAAACCACACAACATGCATAGAGACCATAACCACGCCACCATTGAAATTCAACAAATAATTTATTTATATTTCATATGTTTCCATTTATCACAAACTATTTACTCTTTTCATTTTGGAATAATATTGGCCACGGTCCGATTTATTGTTTTTTTAATCCATAACAATTAAAAATTCTGTATATAAATCACCAACTCTAAACCAAATATTCCCACCAACAACCATATTCAGCCCAAACTCGAGCTGATTCAGTATTTTAATCAACTTTTCTTTAAACCTTCCCTCCAGTTAAATACCGGAGGGAGCCACCACATAAATCGGCCTCGATAAAAAAAAGGGGGGGGTAGGGCGGGGAGTCCTCTTGCAATCTTCAGTCAGGAACTGGTACTGACCCACACTTCCCTGGCCTTAAATAGGCCGGTACCAGTCTCCAGAATATTCTACCAAAGTCATCTGACCATTTTAGCCAATCCCTTAATACCTTGAACACCTTTCTAGAACCCTCTAACCCACCTGATTTCACTGACCAATCCTGTCTCTCACTTTTCCCTTATCCTCAACTGACCTCCTGAACTAAAAACCCCTGTACCACCTGACCCTTCCTAACCAATCCTGACTAATCTTTACCTATTCCTATTTCTAATGCTAATGCCATGATCCCATGCGTAAAGGGGGGCCTAATTGGCTGGGTCTGCCACGACATACCCCATGGCTCCTGGGGTGGCCGGTGAGCTTAGGCTCCAGGGTCCACATATGACTGGGCTGTGGTGTTGTCTCACTCACAGTGGATCGGGCCGACAGCTACTCCTACGTGGTGTAGGTCTGTCAGGAATGCGTCAGTGGGTCCTCGCATGGATGGGTAAGTACAGTCCTTCCCGCTTTGGCGGGTCGGTACGACTGGGCATTCCTGGGGTTTAGGGGGTTCCCCTGTCCTCCCTTCCCTGCTCTCTGTCATTTTTTTCCCTCTGCTGTTCATTACTGCCGGGGTGGACCTGTGGGGGGGCTCATTTTCCCACCATGGGACTGTGGGGTATCTAGGCCTGTGTTTTCCCTGTGGGGGTGTATTTGCCTCAGAAAGGCCTCATCAGGCCTTCTCATCCTCGTCGCAACGTTTTGCCGCCATTTTTGCGGGGCCGGCGCCATGTTTTTGTAGCCTGCTGCCATTGTAAATCTCCATTGGCAGCCATTTTGTTGTGGACGCACTATTGTGCAGTTTGCTATTGCGGTCGGCCATTTTACTGTGGCTGTTCCCTGCTCCATCTGAGGCGTCCGGCGGCCATTTTGGAGGGGGTTTTGGCTCTAGTGCTGGGCTTATACAGTGCGCAGCACGGATCTCCTCATGTTTTTTGATTTACCTCACAGCATTTCTCCTCACACACACACACACACACGCTGTGTTCTGAGGGTAGGCAGCGGCACTGAACGGTATCCTCTGGTGATTGGTGAGTCCCCTGGGTAACCCCTGGTCAGCGCAGCAAGGATGGTGGGATTTGTGCCTATCTGAAATGTATCCCTGAGAGCTGTTTTTAATGGAGTCAGTGTCTGGTCTTCCTCCCTAAGGCATACCAAAAAGGTGGCAGCTGGGGTTCCATGCAGTTAATGGACACTTTGTTAGAGCGGCATGCAGATGTTAGGGGGGTTAAAATGTGCCCCCTCCATCCCCTGGGGACTGCTCTGCCTCAGACCGGGACCTGCCTGTCACGTCCCTGGTTCTGTGTGGTCTGTGTAAGTGGACCAGGATCTTTCTCGTGAGGGAAAACTCCTCACTGGGGTCAGTGACAGGGCACTTGTCAGTGCGCTGCTGCAAGGAACGCACTTATGCTGTATTATGCAGCGGAGGTATCCTCTGAGGGCTTTTTTGTGCACACAATCCAGACCGCTCTGTAAAGGTTTTCCTTATATATCCTTTTCTTTTGATAAGTTCATTGATAAGGAATAGGAAAGGCCGCAGAAGTCCTTGTAGTTCCTCAGCGCCTGGCGGTTTGGTACCCCTTTTGAGGAGAGTTTTAAAAAAAAAAACATTATATACGCTGCTCCTCAGGTAGTGGCCTCCGGTGCACGGTTAAAAAGGGGTGACCACTCTCCCTATAATAGGGACCCCTGTCTTCAAGGAACATTCTGATAGGAGATCCAAGGCGCTGATCCACTCCATTTTTACCATGCTGGGGTCTGTATCGCGGCCTGTTGTGGCCGCAACCTTGGTGTCTCAGACACTCGCTGAATGGGCAAGGTTTTGCACCAGACTGTGGAGGAGCTCCAGCTCCCTCCCTGATTTGTTAGACTGGCCGACCAGTTGGTCCAGGGCCTTGTATATGTCTGTGATGCTATACGGCATGCAGCATCCTTGATATCCAGAGCCTCTGTTTCGGTGGTGGTTTTGCGCCGCCTGTTTTGGCGGAACTGCTGACCAAGCATCCATAAAGCTGATTTACCCCTCAGAGGTAGGAGGTTTTGGTACCTCGTTGGACGACATTATCACAAATGTCACTGGGGGTAAGAGCACTCTCCTCCCTCAGTCCGCTAGTGAAAAGGAACTGTGCCGCGCCATATTTTTTGTCAGTCAGGGCCCGCGGGTAAACCCTCCCAGGCAGACAAAAGCTCTGCTGGGGGACGGGATCGTCCCTGGATGCATAGGCCGAACACCCTGGAACCCAAACCTTCCTGCTCTCCGACCAGTGGGTCTGTGAGGTGGTCTCTTAGGAGTACTAGATAGGGTTCCTCCTATCCACTGAACAGATTCTTTCCCTCGAGTCTCCCTCTCTTTCCGGCCCCTCGGTCTGCCCTGCTGGGGCAGTATGGGACTTGCTAAGCTGCAGGGTAATTTTAACTGTCCTGCAGGACTTGAGGTTTCAGGGATTCTATTTAAATCTGTTCTCGGTCCCGAAGACGGACAGGGTCCGTCCAATTTTGGACCTCACAGCCCTAAATGCCTTTGTGAGAATTAGGTAGTTCCGCATGGAAACCCATTCGTTCGGTGGTAGCTGTGCTCCATCCGGGGACTTTTTGGCGCTTTTGGACATCAAGGACGCATACTTGCATGTCCCAATTTGAGCAACTCACCAGAGGTTTCTGCGCTTTCACTATCAGTTTTGTGGCCCCTCCTTGTGATCTAGCACCAAGAGTTTTCACCAAGGTGCTTGCACTGATCCTGACTTTGCTGGGACAGCAAGGCTTTGCCATCGTGGGCTATTTAGATGGCTTTCTTCTAAGAGCAGCTTCTGACTCAGAATTAGAGGAGGATGTGTCTATAGCCAGTCAGACCCTCCAAGAATTCGGGTGGGTGTTAAACATTTAAAAGTCGGTCCTGGTTCCGACTCAGCATTTGGAGTACCTAGGGTTGATCCGGGACTCCTCGGTGGCGAAGGTCTTTCTTCCCCTGGAGAAATTGCAGACTCTTTAGTCTGCAGTGAAGGTGTTAGCATCACGCAATCGGTCATCTCTCAGTTTTTGCGTGCGAGTCCTGGGCCTGTTGGTAGCCTCCTTCGAGGCAGTACCGTATGCCCGGTTCCACACTTGTGTTTTGCAGAAGGAGATACTGTCCAAGCGGTACAAATCTCCTTTGTCTCTGGATCGTCAGATTCAGGTAAGCCACCTAGTCAGAGTCTCTCTGAATTGGTGGCTGAGATCCCCGACTCTTCGGTCCGGGAAGTTGTTTCTTCACTTCTAGTGGACGGGGATTATGACGGACGCCAGCCTCACGGGTTGAGGGGGGCGTCTGGGGGGTCCAGTCAGCCCAGGGTCGCTGAATTCTTGCTGAATCCTGTCTACCGATCGATGTCCTAGAATTCTGTGCAATCTGGCTATGCCTCTCCTCTTGGTAGAGGAGGTTCCAAGGTCACCCGATCTGGATTCAGCCGGACAGCGCCATGGCTGTGGTTTAGGTCTACCATCAGGTAAACTGACAGGTGGACTACCTGAGTCGCCAGATGCTGGACCAGGGCGACTGGTCTTTGCACTCAGGGATGTTTCAACTCCCTTGCAGGAGGTGAGGCTCACAGGGCATTGATCTCCTGGCTACTCGTCTCAACCGCAAGGTGTCGAAGTTCGTGGCCAGGTCTGGTATTCCTGTTAAGACACGTCAGACGTGTTGGTGGCCCTGTGGGGTCAGTATCGGATACTTTTATGCCTTTCCTCCATTGTAGTTGCTTCTTCGCCTGCTCCACAGAGTAGAGACCGAGGGGATCCCAATGATCCTAATCGCTCCAGATTGACCTTGGCGTCCTTGGTACGCCGATCTCGGGCACCTGGTGGCGGATGTACGCTGGCGGTTGCCAAGGCGGGAGATCCTTCTGTCTCAAGGTCCCATACTTCATTCTGTTGTACAGTCGCTAGCTTGCATGGCATGGTTTTTGGTAACCAGGTTTTTCAGAGGACCGGGGTCTGTCCGACTCGGTCATCTCAACCATGCTGAGGGCACAGTAGTCTTCTTCCAGAAAGATCTACCATCGTACCTGGAAGGCTTACATCTTTTTGTGCGAAAAGATGGGGTGATGTCCACGGACGTACTCGGTGTCCAGGGTCCTGCTTTTTTTTCCAGCTTGGAGTGGATCTGTAAACTGTCTTAAGCACCGTTAGGGGGCAGTATAATAAGTGCAAATAGAGATATACAATGTGTAACACAACACCCAGGTGGTTGTGATAAACTTAGTGGTGAGATTGTGATGAGCTATGCTAAAAGGTCCATAAAGCAGAGCTTAATAATAAGAACAGAAATCTGGGTGATCAAAAGTCCAAAATTAGAATGTGCTGGTGTAAATCCCAACGTATAATGTGAAGGAAGATGGATATCCAGTGTTCCCTTTAAAGTGAATGAGGATATCCCCTTACCTTACTGCTGTAAGGCAACAGCATATAGGTCCAACCGTAACTGTATGGATGGTTATCCGAATGAACTCTAGTACACAGGAACACAGGTACCTCTTGGTAGTCGCGTCCCGGGATGGCCAATAGCACGCACCCAGAGGGATGAAACACCAATAGTGTGATATCGTTTTAAAATTTATTCAGCAGAAACAATACATAAGGGTACTCACATGGTTAAAAATAAAATCAGGCATGTAAAAAGAGGGGCAGTAGTTCGCCAACGTCACCTCCGGTACCTCTCAGTGGACTCTTACGCGTATTCGTCACTACACGTGACTTCCTCAGGAGTAGTGAGAGGTGTAATGGGGGTCCTTTATATAGGGTGACTTGATTAGTGGGCTGTCAGTAGAACAAATGGTCAATTTTCCTATACAGGAAATGGAGCTGCGGCCATTTTCCTGTAGTCTAAAGACCATAATCAGTAATTATATATTACATCCAACAGAAAAAAACAAAAAAACACAAAATCAATTTATTAAGTGGCACATGACAGATGGGTGACAGTCTAGCACCCCATCTGTCGATTAGCTCCATTTCCTGTATAGGAAAATTGACCATTTGTTCTACTGACAGCCCACTAATCAAGTCACCCTATATAAAGGACCCCCATTACACCTCTCACTACTCCTGAGGAAGTCACGTGTAGTGATGAGTCCACTGAGAGGTACCGGAGGTGACGTTGGCGAACTACTGCCCCTCTTTTTACATGCCTGATTTTATTTTTAACCATTTGAGTACCCTTATGTATTGTTTCTGCTGAATAAATTTTAAAACGATATCACACTATTGGTGTTTCATCCCTCTGGGTGCGTGCTATTGGCCATCCTGGGACGCGACTACCAAGAGGTACCTGTGTTCCTGTGTACTAGAGTTCATTCGGATAACCATCCATACAGTTACGGTTGGACCTATATGCTGTTACCTTACAGCAGTAAGGTAAGGGGACATCCTCATTCACTTTAAAGGGAACACTGGATATCCATCTTCCTTCACATTATACGTTGGGATTTACACCAGCACATTCTAATTTTGGACTTTTGATCACCCAGATTTCTGTTCTTATTATTAAGCTCTGCTTTATGGACCTTTTAGCATAGCTCATCACAATCTCACCACTGAGTTTATCACAACCACCTGGGTGTTGTGTTACACATTGTATATCTCTATTTGAACTTATTATATTGCATATTTTTTTGCTTATTTCAATTTACCAACTAGAATCCATGAAGTTATGCACTGGCATTAATGCTTAGAATTGTTTACTCCTGTCAGCCAGTTCACTGATCAATTTTTGATGCCATTTTGTTTGTATCACAGACAGACCACCCTTCACTTCCTTTCTACACCTTTCCCATCCCCCGCCTACAGCGCAGCATTATTTTCCATTTTTTGTTATTATCCTTGGTCTGATACACCTTTCAGTGCCGCAGATGTACCCCCCTCTCCCCCTTCCCCTCCCCCCCCTTTGGTAGCGCGGTAATACCCACTCCTTCACCGTTAGGGGGCAGTTTTCAGCCTTGGCTGTGCTTTTTTCAGTGGCCTTTGGCGGCCCATTCTCGGGTGGGTGCCTTTTGTGCAGGGGGTTCGTCATATACTTCCCCCTTTTGACCCACCTCTTCCCCCATGAGTTTTGACTCTGGTGCTCTAGGTTCTTTAGGAACTTTCCATTTGAAAACATCAGAGAGATTCCTCTCTTGGCACTATCTCAGTAGGTGGCCTTTATTTGGTGGCCATTACTTCTGTCAGAAGGCCTTCTGAGTTGGCGGCCTTGTCTTGCAAGTCGCCATACTGGATCCTCCATAAGGATAAGGCGGTTTTGCGCCCGCAACCTTCCTTTCTTCCGAGGGTGGTTTCGGCCTTTCACCTGGATGAGGATTTTGTTCTTCCATCCTTATGTCCTCCTAGAGAGGTTGCGCTACATACTTTGGACGTGTTACGCGCTTTGCGGTTGTACCTGTCTGCTACAGCTCCTTGTCTGGTCCACAAAAGGGCCTGGAGGTCTCATCAGCCACCATTTCTCGCCCCCTTTTCCGGTCACGACACTTTCGACCAGGGGAAAATGGTGCTTCCTGGGTTTTCCGACATCTT
The DNA here is from genome assembly GCF_905171775.1 of Rana temporaria. Lineage (NCBI taxonomy): Eukaryota > Metazoa > Chordata > Amphibia > Anura > Ranidae > Rana > Rana temporaria. The sequence goes on from NC_053493.1 coordinate 169,117,102, forward strand.
GCGTCTGTCTCACAGGTGTGCAAGGCGGCGACTTGGTCGTCCGTTCACATTTTTTCCAAGTTTTAGGATGTGAGTGCATCTTCTGATGTTTCTTTCGGCCGCAAGGTTTTGCAGGTGGCTGGTTAAAGTTGTAACTCCTCTGTTGAGGAGATTTGCTTGTTTGGAGTGAAGTTAAATTGGTTTTACTGATACTATTCCCACCCCTTGTTTTTGACACTGCTTGGGGACGTCCCACTTGTCAAGATTTAAGGAGCTGTGTCCATCCATGGACGATAAGAGAAAATAGGATTTTTTGTACTCACCGTAAAATCCTTTTCTCTGTCGTCCATGGACGGACACAGCACCCACCCCTCCTTTTTAGGTTTGTACTGCTTGTTACGAACTGAGGCTGCATACTGCAGGGAGGAGGGTTATGTCCGGAGGGACCGCCCCCTGGGCGGGGCTGTTCAACTCTGTTAAAGTAACATGTATTTAATTATCTAACATGTTTTCTGCCTAGTCCTCTCCTGTGAATGGGAACATCACCCACTTGTCAAGATTTAAGGTGCTGTGTCCGTCCATGGATGACAGAGAAAAGGATTTTATGGTGAGTACAAAAAATCCTATTTTTCTACTACTTTAAAGGGGTTGTAAAGGTTTGTTTTTTATTTTCTAAATAGGTTCCTTAAGAGCCGGTTCACACTACCATGACCTGGTGGGCGACTTGTGTCGCCCCAAGTTGCGCGACATGACAAATTACATGGAAGTGAATGAGAGTCGTCTTATTGCACACTACTGAAGCCGTTCCGACTTCAGAAAAGGTTCTTGTACTAGGTCTTCTAGGCGACTTTTACCCATTGATTTCAATGGAAGTCGCCTCCAAGTGGATCCCCTGTCTTAAAGGGGTTGTAAAGGTAAATTTTGTTTCCCCTGAAGTCTTCTGTCTAACTACACACCGTAATGCGAGGCTTTCACCCTGGTGTGGAGAAACCCTCTTGAATGGTGAGGGGCGAGCAAGAGTGTCAGGATGCCCACTAACACACAGCTCCTTTCTCTATCTGCAAAGTAGAGAGTGTCCTGACACTCTCGCCCCCTCCCCCCGTCAAGAGGCTTTCTCCACACCAGGGAGAAAGCCTTGCATTACGGTGTGTAGTTACAGACAGAAGAACAGGAAGTGAGGATTTCTCAAACGAAATAAGGACATTTAAAAGCAAAATCAAAGGATGAGGTATATGAAGGAGGACTGCACTAAGGTAAAGGAAGCTATTTAGGGAAAACTAATTCCTTTACAACCCCTTTAACTGAAGCAACTTTCCAGGAAGTGAAAATAGGATTTTATGCTCACCGTAAAATCTTTTTCTCTGAGTTTGTGGACGGACACAGCTTTAATCTTGACATAGTGGGAAATTCCTTTAGGAGTGACTAGGCAGAAAGTGTTAACAACTTCAAAGCTGAACAGCCCCGCCCAGGGGGCGGTCCTACTAGCTATATCCCCTCAGCCTGCACCAAGCAGTTCAGTTCGTAGCAAGCAGTACAAACCTAAAAAAAGAGGGGTGGGTGCTGTGTCCGTCCATGAACTCAGAGAAAAAGATTTTACGGTGAGCATAAAATCCTATTTTCTCTTTCGTTCATGGACGGACACAGCCTTAATCTTGACATAGTGGGATGTCCCAAAGCAGTGTCAAAATGAAGGGTGGGAACAGCATAAAATTAACTTCACCCCAAAACAAAACAGAGCTCCTCCACTGAGGAGTTGTAACTCTAAACAGCCGCCTGCAAAACTTTGCGGCCGAAAAAAGCATCCAAGGATGCACACACATCAACTTGTAAAGTTTAGTGAAAGTGTGACCGGGAGACCAGATCGCCGCCTTACACACCTGTGAAACAGACACTTGATGTCAGAAAACCCGAGAGGCACCATTGCCCTGGTCGAATGCATCGTGATAGGGAGGCGCCCGACCCTTTATGGCGTAAGCCTGATCAGGATCTGTCGGATCCACGTCGAAATGGTGGCTGATGAGACCGCTGGGCCCTTCTTGGGACCAGCCACCAAAACAAGCAGTGAGTCTGAACTCCGGAACGGAGCAGTAACAGACAAGTATATTCTCGGAGCTCGGACAACGTCCAAGGGATGCCACGTTGTCTCTTTAGGATTCGACGGATGAGGACACAAGTATGGCAGTACAATGTCTTCCTTGAGATGGAAGGTCGAAATGACCTTAGGAAGAAGAGAAGGCTGTGGACGCAGCACCACCTTATCCTTGTGGAAGATCAAAATAGGGAGCCTTTCATGACAAGGCTGCCAGCTCAGAACCTGTCTTAACTGACATAACAGCCACCAAAAGGACCACTTTCTGAGAAAGTGTCAACAAGGGAACTTCCCTAATGTTCTCAAAACGGTGGTTTCTGAGGCACCTAGAGGTCATGCCATTAAGGCCATTGACTGTCAAGCAGGATGACCTATGGGATCTTGCGACAGCAGGTACTCTCGTAGTGGTAGACGCCAAGGGACTTCTGCTATTCAAATCCCCACAGAGGTAGTGAAGGACGGAACGGAGGGGCCACATGCCGAACCCCCTGTACAAACATTCTCACTAGAGAGTGAGCCGCCAGGGGTTGTTGAAAAAAGACAGCCAGGGAGGATATCTGCCCCTTAATCGTGCTTAAAGCAAGCTTTTGGTCCACCCTGCGCTGTAAGAACAGCAGTACCCTGGACACTATATAAGTCCGTGGATTCCACTTAATTTCCTCACAAAGGGCTAAGTAAGCTCTCCAAGTGCGATAATAAATCCTCCTAGAGGATAACCTTCTAGCCTTTCTCATGGTAGGAATTGCAGAATCCGATAGGCCCCGGTCTCAGTGCCTGGCTTTCAATAGCCATGCCGTTAAAGCCAGCGACTGTAAAGCAGGATGCAGTATGGGACCATGTGACAGCAAATAAATTTGAACTAAAAGCCTCCAAGCCTATGGGCCCGAAGGGAGCCATGTCTTCTCCTTAACTAGGCAGAAAAAAACTGAACTGCTTGGTGCAGGCTGAGGGGATATAGCCAGTAGGACCGCCCCCTGGGCTGGGCTGTTCAGCTTTGACGTTGTTAACACTTTCTGCCTAGTCACTCCTAAAGGAAGGCTATTTCCCACTATGTCAAGATTAAGGCTGTGTCCGTCCATGTACGATAGAGAAAATAGTTTTCAAAGGCAAATCCCTCCCTCCCACAGAGCAGATTATTATGTGATTGGCCACTGGCAAAGTCGCCTGTCATGGAGGCGACTTGAAGTCGAGTTGTAAGTCGCTCCAAGTAGCGCTGAAGTTGCACTCAAGTCATCTCCACGTTGACTTGTAAAGTTGCGCTGGAAGTCATGTTCCCCAGTGTGAACCGGCTCTTAAGCTAGTGCATTGTTGGTTCACTAACCTTTTTCTTTGATTTCCCTTCTAAATGTTTTTTTTCTTTAAATTTCTCACTTCCTGTTCCTCCTCAGTAAGCTGTTCTGGCTGACTAACCCCCAGCCAGAACAGCTCGGATGATGGGGGCAAGCTTACTGAGGAGAAACAAGAAGTGAGAAATTCAGACAAGTGAAAGGCTGTATTTGTAGGAGGAGTCGGGAGGTATTTAAACCCGCCCTCCTTCCTCCTTCTGGGCGACGTTTTTCTTGTGTGCTGTCCCCGGATCGTCATTTCCGGTGCAACGCGTCTGACGTCACTTCAGGGTTTTCGTTTCTGCTAGGAGGACGTGCAGCTGCAAAGGGGGCCCCCGTGTCTACCGTTTGTCACGTACAGGATTCAGGAGTCAGGCAGGCGGCCACCCCCATCTGGTGTTTATCGATGCATCTTCTCCTCCGGCGACAGCACAATCTTTTTTGGCCCCACATATATAGGCTCAGCTAAGTATTGTTGTCATTGGCCCCAGCCCCTGTTTATTGTATTGTACTTGCTGTCTCATTCACGTATTACTATAAGCAAGCTTCATTCACAGCCTGTGAGTTGAGTCGCACTCTGATGACGTCACCCGCTCTCGGCACCCCATACTAGTTGGGAACATTTCATGGGGTGATGTTTTGTGCTCAGCCCCCCCTCCTCAGCTTCTCTTCATCACATCAGTGGGCTTCTAGGTGCAATCTCCCCCTGTTTTAGGATTTTGGTTGGAGGGTGTGTGTTCAGGTAGTGAGTTCAGTGAGTATGGGCCAGATCCACAAATATCTGCCTATCTTTAAGCAGGCGTAGCGTATCTCAGATACACTACGCCGCCGTAACTTAGAGCGTAGTTTCCGTATCCAGAAAAAAATTGCGCCGTAAGTTACGGCGGCGTAGTGTAAATGTGTCGGTGTAAGGGCGCGCAATTCAAATGACTAAGATGTGGGCGTGTTTTATGTTAATTCATCTTGACCCCACGTAAATTAAAAAAAAAATTAACGGCGCATGCGCCGTCTGTGGGGGTATCCCAGTTTTGCATGCTCGAAATCACATCGCAAATAGTCAATGCTTTCGACGTGAACGTAATTTATGCAAAGCCCTATTCGCGAACGTTTTACGCAAACGACGAAAAATTCGACGCTGTCCTGACGTCCATACTTAACATTGCGTACGCCTCCTAGACCCAGGGGTAACGTTACGCCGAAAAAAGCCTTACGTAAACAACGTAAAAAAATGCACCGGGCGGACGTACGTTTGAGGATTGGTGTATCTAGCTAATTTGCATACTCTACGCGGAAATCAACGGAAGCGCCACCTAGCGGGCAGTGTAAATATGCACCTAAGATCCGACGGCGTACTAAGACGTATGTCAGTCGGATCGAGCCCACATTCAGTCGTATCTTGTTTTGTGGATACAAAACAAAGATACGACGGGGCATCGTAGAACTTACGCGGCGTATCAATAGATACGCCGGCGTAAGTTCTTTGTGGATCTGGCCCTATGTGTTTTCAGTCAGTAACGGTATGCTATTCATTTCACATTCTCATGCTGTGATGTTTCTCATGTTTTTTTTTGTGCGTTTGTTTCTCGTGCGATTACGTTTCTCGTGCTAGGTATGTTCTCATGCGACTACGTTTTCTCATGCGATTATGTTTTTCATGCTGCTCATGTTCTCATGCGTTTTTCGTTTCTCATGCGACCACGTTTCTCATGCTAGTCATGTTCTCGTGCGATTACGTTTTCTCATGCGATTACGGTTTCTCATACTAGTCATGTGCTCGTGCGGTTACGTGTCTCATGCAGTTACATGTCTCATGCGGTTACGTGGCTCATGCGGTCACGTGTCTCATGCGGCTACGTGTCTCATGCGGTTACGTGTCTCATGCGAGTCATATTCTCAATTATGTTTCCATGTATTACGTTTTCTCATGCTAGTCATGTTCTCGTGCGGTTACATTTCTCATGCTGTTACGTTTCTCATGCTAGTTATGTCCTCAAGCGATTACCTTTCTCATGCAATTACGTTTCTCATGCTACTCATGTCCTCATGCGGTTACGTTTCTCATGCGATTACGTTTCTCATGCGAGTCATGTCCTCATGCGGTTACGTTTCTCATGAGGTTACGTTTCTCATGCGGTTACGTTTCCCACGCTAGTCATGTCCTCATGCGGTTACGTTTCTCATGCGGTTACGTTTCTCATGCGATTACGTTTCTCATGCTAGTTATGTCCTCATACGATTATGTTTCTCATGGTATTCATGTTCCCTTGCAATTTCGTTTCTCATGTGTTACATTTCTCATGCTAGTTTTGTTCCCATGCGATTACGTTCTCGTGGTATCATGTTCTCATGCGATTACGTTGTCGTGGTATCATGTTCTCATGCGATTACGTTCTTGTGGTATCAATAGGGACTGACTCCTGTCTGACCTATTTTAATCAAATTCACCCTGGCCCCCACAATCCTCATGCGGTTCGTGTCTCATGCGGTTACGTGTCTCTTGCTAGTCATATTCTCAATTATGTTTCCATGTATTAAGTTTTCTCATGCTAGTCATGTTCTCGTGCGGTTACATTTCTCTAATGCCTTTACGTTTCTCATGCTAGTTATGTCCTCATGCGATTACGTTTCTCATGCAATTACATTTCTCATGCTACTCATGTCCTCATGCGGTTACGTTTCTCATGTGATTACGTTTCTCATGCGAGTCATGTCCTCATGCGGTTACGTTTCTCATGTGGTTACGTTTCTCATGCGGTTACGTTTCCCACGCTAGTCATGTCCTCATGCGTTTACGTTTCTCATGTGATTACGTTTCTCATGCTAGTTATGTCCTCATACGATTACGTTTCTCATGGTATTCATGTTCCCATGCAATTACGTTTCTCATGTGTTACATTTCTCATGCTAGTTATGTTCCCATGCGATTAGTTTCTCGTGGTATCATGTTCTCATGCGATTACGTTGTCGTGGTATCATGTTCTCATGCGATTACGTTCTCGTGGTATCAATAGGGACTGACTCCTGTCTGACCTATTTTAATCAAATTCACCCTGGCCCCCACAATCCTCATGCAGTTCGTGTCTCATGCGGTTACGTGTCTCATGCTAGTCATATTCTCAATTATGTTTCCATGTATTACGTTTTCTCATGCTAGTCATGTTCTCGTGCGGTTACATTTCTCATGCGGTTACGTTTCTCATGCTAGTTATGTCCTCATGCGATTACGTTTCTCATGCAATTACGTTTCTCATGCTACTCATGTCCTCATGCGGTTACGTTTCTCATGCGATTACGTTTCTCTTGCGAGTCATGTCCTCATGCGGTTACGTTTCTCATGCGGTTACGTTTCCCACGCTAGTCATGTCCTCATGCGGTTACGTTTCTCATGCGATTACGTTTCTCATGCGATTATGTTTCTCATGCTAGTTATGTCCTCATACGATTACGTTTCTCATGGTATTCATGTTCCCATGCGATTACGTTTCTCATGTGTTACATTTCTCATGCTAGTTATGTTCGCTTGCGATTACGTTCTCGTGGTATCATGTTCTCATGCGATTACGTTCTCGCGGGAACCAATAGGGACTAACTCCTGTCTGACCTATTTTAATCAAATTCACCCTGGCCCCCACAATCCTAGTTTAAAAACTCTTCCAGCCTTCCCAAAAACCTCTCCCACAGCACAGTAGAGACCCCCTTCCATTTAGGTACAAACCCGCTTTAGAATATAGGTTGCACCCCAATGAAAAGTCAGCCCAGTGCTCTAAAAACCCCAATCCCTCCTCCTTACACCAGGTCTTTAGCCATGCATTCAGCTCTCTAATCACCCCCTGCCTTTCCTGTGTTGAGCATGGCACAGGCAATATTTCAGAGAGTATCACCTTGGAGGTCCTTTCCTTCAACTTGCAGCCTAGTTCTTTAAATTGGTTCTTAAGGATCCTCCACTTTCCATATATTCTGTCATTGGTTCCAACGTGGACCAAGACATCTGAGTCATGCCCAGCCCCTCCCAGTAATTTATCAACCCGGTCCACCAAATGCCGAACCCTGGCACCAGGGAGACGGCAAACCATTTGGTTTAGGCGATCCTGGCGACAAATTATTCTATCGTTCCTTCTGATTATAGAATCCCCTATTGCCATCAACTGTCTAGGCCTACCTGCACTTCCCTCACCACCCCTACTAGATGTGCTGCTCTCCTGGCTGTTAGGGGGAGCAGTGACCTCTAGTGCTGCCACCTCTGAGCTTGATGCCCTCACATCTTCACCCAACTTGGCAAATCTGTTAGGGTGCTCAAACCCAGGGCCGATCTTTCTATTCTGTGAGCCCCTACCACTCCCTCTAACTGTATTAACCCATCTTCCTTCCTGATAATCCTTACTTACCCCTCCAACCTCTCCATTTACCCCACTAGCCCCTTTCAAGGTTGTCAATTCTGCCCAGTGTTGCAATTTGCTCCTCCAGATCTCTAATGCGAGCTTCCAGAAGGGGAACCTGCTCACATCTCTCACAGCGGTATCCATCCTGGAGCTGTTGCTCCATTGTTGTATACATGTGGCACACTGTGCACTGCACAAAACCTTCAATCTTGCTAACCCCTATTTTCCTAGTTACAATAATAATATTACTAACAGGAAATTTTAGATGTTACTTACAGGTTTGATGACTCCTGTTATAATCACCTGTCTTTAACTTGGGTTTTTAAAGTGGAAGTTCACCCAAAAATAAATTTCTAATAATACCATGAGCTGACCGGTTATACTGCGAGGATGCTGGTTTTTTTTCTTCATACATACCTTGTTAGCGGTGTTTCATCCCTCGGCTTTCGGGTGCGATTCTAGCGGGGCTGGGCGTTCCTAGTTGATTGACGTTCCTCCGACCGCCGCATACTGCACGTCACGACTTTCCGAAAGAAGCCGAACGTCATTGCGCAGGCGCCGTATAGAGTCAGCTCTATACGGCGCCTGCGCAGCGACGTTCGGCTTCTTTCGGAAAGTCATGATGCGCAGTATGCGCCGGTCAGAGGAACGTCAATCAACTAGGAACGCCCAGCCCAGCTAGAATCGTACCCGGAAGCCGAGGGATGAAACACCGCTAACAAGGTATGTATGAAACAAAAAACAGCATCCTCGCAGAATAACCTGTCAGCTCAAGGTATTATTAGAAATGTATTTTTGGGTGAACTTCCACTTTAACTCATCACTAATGCTGGTCATACACTATATGAAAAATCAGCCGAAATTCGGTGATTTGGCCAGTTCGTTTGTTTTTCGGCCAGTTAATGGGCACAAAATCAAAAATCGTTGCGATTTTTTTGACCCGAAAAAACGAAGGACAAATTTGGACGTTTTCTGCTGAAGGAAAGTTAAATTGAAATGTTAATGTGTTTGGTTTTTTACATATACCTAGTGCAACAGTTCGCATAGCAAACACAAAATTGATTCATTTATCGGTCATTACATGATGGCACTCGTTTTTCAAAAATGGGTTCGGCCGATTTTTCGTATAGTGTATGGCCAGCATTAGTCCAGTTCCACTTGGTCAGAGTTCCAGCAATCAAAACAGGTGGCAAGCTCAGATATGTTCTACAGAAAATTATATAGGACCTGAGGCACCTGTGACAAATTAACCACATCCCATAATTAGTAGTCTGAAGGAAAGAAAAGTTTAACCTGTTACCGACCGGCTCACGTCTATTTACAGGGCAGAATGGCACCCCTGCGGGAAACCCATATGGGGTTTCCGTTAAGAGCCGCCAGAGAGCGCGCACCTGCTGCACGGCGGGGGGACCCGATGCGCATGGCCAGCGGTCGCAATCGCCACCAGCCATACGCGATCCCGTACACGAGTGCCAGCATGGGGATTTGTGTGTGTGTGTAAACACACAAATCCCTGTGCTAACATGTTGTTTGTTCCTAGTAAAAAGGAGCAGCGATATGTCTCCTCTCCTCATCAGTCCTATCCCCATACCGCTAGAACACACTGAGGGAACGGAACACACATTTAACCCCTTAACTGCCCCCTAGTGTTATCCCCTACCCTACCAGTGACATTTACACAGTAATCAGTGCATTTTTATAGCACTGGTTGCTGTAAAAATGTCAATGGTCCCAAAAATGTGTCAAAGGTGTCCGATCTGTCCGCCGCAATGTCGCAGATCATCGCCATTACTAGTAAAAAAAAAAAAAAAAATGCCATAAATCTATCCCATAGTTTAAAAAGAGGGACAGAGGGAAGGGGATTATTGCGGTGCCAAAACAACTCAATAAGAATTATCATTAAAATAGCAGATTTTATCCCATTATATTTAAACACGTATTACAAATATAAATTCACATAAACATTAAACACGCAAGAAAGAAGCATATAAGATATACTATTGCCTGAGAGGGGGCAAGACCAAAGTAATTATAGCTCTACAAAAAGAGAAAACAATTGAAAACATAGTATCAGATAAGTATAAATAATTAATAATATTATTTATACTTATCTGATGCCATGTTTTCTATTTTTTTCTCTTTTTGTAGAGCTATAATTAATTTGGTCACATCATATTCGCCTGAAGAAGCCAATGTCTTGGCGAAACATGTAGGGAAGACCTGACCTGCCACTATAATAGGCGGATAATGTTTATGTGAATTTTTTTTTTTTTTTTCTCACTTCAGACTCAACCTCATAGAGTGTGCGTTATATGCTCATGTTCTGCGTACCAGCCCATTGCATCTCTATATTGGTTTTGCATCATTAGTGTCGCTTCTTCTTGTGTGAATTTTTTTTTTTTAAATATATATTATAAATATTTGTTGAATATCGCTCCTCTTGCTTAAGAGGCACACAAAAAAAAAATTACAATTACATTTATCCCCCTCTTATCCTTCCCCCCTATCTCACCTTAAACAATCTCTTATATCTCTAGTTCTCTCTAGTTTTCTTCTAGTATATCTTTTAAGTATCTATCCTTAACTTTTCTGCGTAACTCCATGATTTCTTGAAAGTCCTCCAATTATCCCATTTCGTGATTTGTAAGATGTTGTTACCCTCTATACCCTCTTTTAGTTCTTCCATTTTGTAAGTTTCTTCAACCGCATCTATCCACTCCCAAATTAAGGGGCACTCCACCTCTTGCCACCTCCTTGGGATAAGTCTCTTAGCGGCATTGAGTAAATGCGGTACAAGCATTTTCCTATAGCTTTTTATGCCCTCTTCCCCCCCCCATGAAATAGGATGACCCATGGGTCCATCTTGATCTTTTTCCCTGTGATCTCTTCCACGCAGGCCAATATTTTTTCCCAATACCTCTTAACCTTGGGGCATCCCCACCAGAGGTGTGCCATATTTCCTGGTGATCCACAGCCCCTCCAGCACTCTCCTGTCTGTTCTTCTTTAAAATTTCTTAACTTATCCGGGGTCATGTACCATCCGGATATGCATTTAAAACACATCTCCGCTGTGCGGCTGTCTACCGCTGAGGAGTGTGTCAGAGCCAACATTTTATCTATTGTGACCCTATCACGCTGTGTTCCAAGTTCCCTTTCCCATTTTTTAATGAATGGAGGTGTGTTCTGCTCATCCATCTTCAGTAGAATCTTGTATAACTTTGAAGTAGTTCCTTTAGATCTTTCTGTGGAACATATTTTTTCCAGTTCTGTTAACTGGTCTCCCGCTCTCAGCGGGCCTGGGAGATCCTGGATAAAATGTTTGAGCTGCTGGTACCTCCATTCATTAATTTCCATTAAATTCTTTTTAAGTTTTAATTCCTGTAGTGTTATTATGTGGCCATCACTCGTTATGTCCCTTAATTGTGCAGTGTCCTTTTTGATCCAGTTACCCCCTACCTGTGTTTTACCTGGTGCGAAATAATCGTTATTTTTTAGTGCTATAAAAGGTGAATTATATTCCTTCTCAATTTTTTTATAAACATTGTCCCATATTTTAAGTGTGTTTTTTGTTATTTCATGTGCATTTTTATCTAGTGTCCTAAATTGAGGGGGGTTCCAAATTATCTTGTCCAACCTCACCTGTGCTAATTCATTTTCTAGACTTACCCACCTTTTTTCTTTATTAGCTCTGGCCCACTCTACCACTCTTGTCATTACCACTGCGTCATAGTATCCTTTAACATCCGGTACCGCTAATCCCCCCCTTTTTTTTGGTTGTTTTAGGGTCTGGAGTGATATCCTATGTTTCTTATTTCTCCATATAGAATTCATAATTAATTTTTTTAGTGCAGAGAATAATGTTCTTGGAAGAGCTATGGGGATCATCTGAAATTTATATAAGATTTTAGGTAAAATAACCATTTTGCAGTAATTGATTCGTCCTATCCATGATATTGCTCTATTTTCCACCCTTTTTGTTTCTATCTTAATTTCATTTAGTAAGGTAATAAAGTTTATCTCATAAATTTTTTTAATAGAATTTGCTAACAATATCCCTAGGTATTTGAGTTCTTTGACCCAGGCAAAGTGGTACTTCACTTTCAAGAATTGCTCTTCCAATTTACTTATATTTATACTCATAATCTCCGTTTTGGTAATATTTATTTTGAAATTAGAAATTTCCCCATACGCTCTGCATAAATTTAATAGGTTTGGGATTGATGTTTTGGGTTTATCCAAATAGAAGAGGACGTCGTCTGCAAAAGCAGAAAGTTTGTGTTCCTCCTCTCCTATTTTAACCCCTTTTATTTCTTGGCAGTTACGGATCCTGGCCAGTAGAGGTTCCAGTGAGAGCACAAACAGGAGTGGCGACAAAGGGCACCCCTGCCTTGTACCATTTTTCATTGAGAAAGTTTGAGATAGACTACCATTTATCTTTATTTTGGCCGTGGGAGACAAATAAAGGGCTGCAATCCAATCCATCATTCTCTGTCCAAACCCCATTGCCCTTCAGGGTGAGCAACATAAGTCCCCAGTCTACCCTGTCAAACGCTTTTTCTGCGTCGATCGACAGGAGTAGACCTGGGGACCCTGCTGCCTTCATTCTCTGGAGTAACAAGAGTGTTCTTACTCCATTGTCTCTCCCCTCTCTACCCTGAACAAAACCCGTTTGATCCGGGTGTACCAATTTTGTCATTACCTGTCTAACTCTTCCGGCCAGTACCTTTGCAAACAGTTTTATATCTGTGTTCAGCAGAGATATCGGCCGGTACCCTGAACAGCTTCCAGTGTCTTTACCTTCCTTTGGAATAACAGTGATGGTTGCCTCTGATGCTTCTTTACTTAATTTATACTCTCTTCCAAGGCCATTAAAATACTGGCATAATTTTGGGAGGAGGATCTCCTTGTATTTTTTGTAATACATCACTGTGAAGCCGCCTGGGCCCGGGCTTTTACCTGCAGCCGAACTTGTTAGTGCTAGTTTAATTTCATATTCTGTAATGGGCCTATCCATCCCTTCTGCCTCCATTTGACCAATTTTTGATATTCCTGCTTCTTTTAAAAATGTTGTGATCTTATTTTCTTTCTCCCCCTTTTGCCAGTTCTTTTGTTCTACCGAGTATAATTTTTCATAGTATAATCTGAATGTTTCTGCAATATCTTTTGTTGTATTTAAGACCTCGCCCTTTTCATTTTTAATTTTGTTTATGTAATTCCTTGATTTCTTTTTTTGTACCATCCAAGCTAGATGTTTGCTTGTTTTATTTCCCCACCTGTATCTTTCCCTTGCTATTAAATTAAATTCCCTTTTTATTTCCTGGTCTAAGAGTTCTTTAAGTTCGTTTCGCTTGTTTACTAGGTTCAGAAATAGATCTCGTTGCTTTCCCATTTTCTTGTGTTTTTGTTCAAGATTAAAAATCTCCCCTATAAGTTTTTCCCTTTTGCTACTCTCTTCTTTCTTCCTCCTTGTTCCTTCCGAGATCAGGACCCCTCTTATCACCGCCTTATGGGCGTCCCATAATGTTGCTTCCGAGATTCCATCTGTCTCATTTGTCTTAAAATACTCTTCTAATTCTTTTTTAACCCTCAAAAAACTTTTCTCTTTAATTATTAGTTCCTCATTAAGTCTCCAGTTTTGATAGGGCCTTTGATTCCCTGAGATGTTTATGGATATGCTAATGGAGGCGTGATCCGAGATCGTCATGGTCTCTATTCTTGTCTCGACCACCATTTCCAGCATTCTATGATCCACCAGAATGTGGTCAATCCGAGAATAGCTCCCGTGGACCGGGGAATAAAACGTGTAATCTCGTTGGCTTGGATTAAAGATCCTCCATGTATCCACTAATTGATTTCTATGTAAGCTTTCTTTTACCTTTCTTAATTGTATGTCTTGGGTTGCTGGTGTCTGGTGAGTCTTATCTACTTTCGGATCCATACAAAAATTTAAGTCTCCTCCCAATATTAACTTTCCCCTCCTAAAGTCTTTTAATTTCCCTAGTATTCCCAGCAGGTATTTCATCAGGGAGGTATTCGGGGCGTATATATTTACAAGGGTGTATTCCACCTCCTCCAGTTTTCCTCTTAAGAGGAATCTCCCTTCCGGGTCTGTCATTCTATCTGTTAGTACAAACCGAGTCCCCTTCGCTATTCCAATTGCTATCCCTCTGGCTCTTTTGGAAATGGTGTCGCCATAGTACCATCTGGGAAAGTCGGGGGAGTATATCTTTATGTTTGACCCCAATGTGAGATAGGTTTCTTGTAAAAAGGCAATGTCTGTCCTATACCTTTTCAGCTTCTTTAATATCTTATGTCTCTTAGTTGGGCTATTAAGGCCTTTTACGTTATAGGACAGACATTTAATCACTGGCTACGCTCTCTTCTGATTGTTTTGGTGAGATAGGGTTTCTTTCCTCCCTCCATCCCATCCCTCCCATCCCCTCCCCCTTCCCTCCCTCCCCCCACCCTATTTGGCCTATTAAAGACCTCTGAACCATCTTCCATCTCTTGGTTCAGATCTCTCTGGGCGGGGTCTGAGATTACCTCCCCCCTCCCGGTTTTCCACCCGGGAAGGGGGGGGGGGACAGGACCCAATCCTGACAAACGGAGGAGAGATCGAACAAAAAACAAAAAGAGAGAAAAAAAAGGAAAAGAAGAGGAGAGAGCAAAGGGCATCCAATGAGGCCTAGAGAAGAAAGAAGGTGCAACCAGGGAAAGCAAGGAAAAGGGGGGGATGGGGTGAACCTCCGTTCCCCCCCCACCTCCCCTCCTACCCCCAACCTGGCAGGTCAGGGACCTGAATATCCAATTTCCTACAAAATTTGTTTAAGTCCTCGGGGAACCTCAACGTCGCAGATCTCCCCTCTTTTGTTCCAATTAGGCAAGCAGGAAAACCCCAGTTATACTTAATATTCAGGTCTATCATCTGTTTTAGGAGCGGTTTTAACAGCCATCTCCTTGCCAGAGTTTCTGGGGCCACGTCGGTGAATATCTGCAGGTCCATCCCTTCAAACACTATTGGGGGTTGTCCCCTCAGCTTCTTCCAGATTGCTTCCTTATCTTCATAGAATTGGAACCTTATTATGACATCTCTTGTTCGCTCAGGGGTCGCTGTTTTCGGATTTCCTACTCGATGGACCCTTTCGATCCTAATCGGGTTATCTATTGTTCTTTCCAGTAGTGGGTTAAATATCGTCTGCGTTATTGTCCTGAGGTCCTCTTCTCTGGTATAAACCTTATCCTCAAATTTTGTCTCCGGTTTCTGTTCTCCTGGTCCTCCAATTTATAGAGAATATGCCTCTGCTGTAATTGAATCTGGTCCATCTGGGCTTTTAGTGTATTTGATTCTTGTTCTTGTTTCTCCATTTGTTCCTCTGCCGTTTCTATTCTGGAGAGCATGTGGCCAAAATCAGTCCGTAAATTCTGTATTTCACTTTTTATCACCAATCTTAGCAGCATCTCTGCCATTTCTCCCTTTGAAGGGGACTGAGTGTCTGCGCTTCGTTCTTCCATCCTGCTGCTTTCCAGGCCGCCTCCTATGAATCCTTCCTCTCTTAATTCTATAGATGTTTCTCTGGGTGCATCACTCTGGGGTTTCTTATTTTTGGTCTTTTTAACTTCATTCACTTGTTGCTTTGTTGCTCCCTGGACCCCAAGGGTACAAGGGCTTTCCCCTCTGGTCACAAATGGCCTTATTGAGCTTGTTGCTGTTATATTACTTGGGGTAGTTGGGGGTCCCCCTTTTGTTGATCTACTCGCCATTCTGCTCATATTAGTCTCTTTCCTTCTGATTCTCTTCCCCAGCTTGACCTCTTACTTTCACCAAATTTGTGCAAAACCCCAATATAAAGGGCCCTGCCCAATCAGGTTCAAATATATGATGTCTGCGTCTGCAGGGGGTATGAATAAACCGGGTTCCCCTGTCTACTATTCACTATTAGGACTTTAAGGAAAGGGGGTAAGGTGGCTTCAAGTTTCCCTCCCTTTTTCAATTTTTAACACGTCCTGTGAAGAAAGGGGGGATTTCCCCAAAAGTCGGAAAGGGAAATTCCAAACCGGGGGGCAACTAGTAGCCCCCAGGGAAGGGGAGACTATTGTTATCCTGCAGTCAGCGGTCCTAGAGTTTCAAAGAGGTGAACCCACTTTTGGAGTTATATACCACAGTGAAAGAAAAGAAACAAAACTGAAATTATACAGCCTTGCCTGATCTAATCTTTCCCCGTTAAGACATATAAAGTCCTGTTTAATCCATTAATGTGGCTTTATCCTACTTTTTTTTTTTTTTTCAGGATCATTTAGGGAGAAAAGAAATATAGGGTTTTTAAATTTGTACGGATGTGTCAGATTTTTCTATTCTAGGTCTTTCAAAAAAGATATAGGTAAGCCACCCAATCTATTAGCATAACAATGAGCTGTATCATCCAGTTACCAATATGGCAGCAATCTTCCAGATGGTTTCACACAGTCCAACTGATTGTCTTGGAGTTCTCATCCACCCTGAGCATCAATCCTCTGTTCTCATGTACTAAAATCATTCATGACGTACTATACATTGCAGACCAAAATAATTTAAATGATCTATATTAGCCTTCCTGGTACTTGATATGTAGGTGAAGCATACACTAGACATTCAGATTAAAGATCACCTCTGCCCCCTATTGGTCCTCATTAGCAGTTAGATCAATGTATAATATACCTCTAGAGCCGGGTCAGCTGGGGATGGGTGGGTGCAGATAAATTCTGTCTAGGCTCCGCGTACTCACTGTCCCAGCTTACTCCCCTCAGTGTGGGCCAGTTGTCCTCCCACAGTCTCTTCTCCTAAGTGTATGTAGCTGTATCCTCTAGAGGGGAAGACCAGGGGGATCCCAAAAGTATCAAGAATTAAAGATATTACATACGTTGAAAGTTTTTCAATCCATACTTATGCTCGGTTTTTTATCACATCTTAAAAGTAACTTGGCAAGCTTTTACTCTCCAGATAGAATAGGTAACATCTAAGTAATACCAGATCGTTCACATTATTGATGTTATTTTCAAACCCTCCTGATCTTCATCACCGGGGATTTCCCCTACCTTATCTCCATGCTTCCAAGGGAGTGTATAGACCTGAGAGCTGACCTTATCTCCTGTGATATTTGAGGTGGATGTCCATCTGAATAGACCTGGTAGTTTCAATCTTCCCCCTGCATGGTCCGCTCTCCGTTTCTATCCGTCCGTCTCAGGTCCTTACCAGCTGTGTGCCCCAGTGTGACTACACCGCACCGTGTGATGCGGGCTGCGGCGGTCCGTGTAGTACAGCATCCCGCTCCTGCCGCGCTGAGATGATGTCCGTGGCGTCCAAAGGGTCAGTCTGCTGTTATTTATTATTAGAGATGGCCTGCCGGTTCGCGAGGCGGTCGTTTTGCGACAAACTTTCGTCGTTCGTGGTCCGCCAAACCGACGGACATCTGGCGATGTTTGCGGCAGTCCACAATGTTGCATGGGTAAGAACTTTGACCTATGACACATCCATCAGGTGGTGCAGGACAGCCAATTGAGACATTTCAGCACATGGACATACCCCCTACCTTATAAATAGACCTGATCTGGCGGCCATCTTACATTCTGTTTTTTGTCAGTGTGGAGAGAGGGTGCTGTTTGGAGCAGGGACAGGCTGTATTCAATCAAATGGCTATCTAAAAGGTCCACAAAAGTCCTTTCAAGCACTGGTATAGGTGTGTTACTTGCTCTAGTATATAGGTGTCTAATACATTCATATACTTTTTGTCAGTTTAGGGAGAGGGTGCTGTTTGGAGCAGGGACAGAGTTTAGCAACACAAATCGCTACCTAACAGGTCCACAAAAGTCCTTTCAAGCACTAGTATAGGTGTGCTACTTGCTGTGCACTGTGTAATATACACTTATAATATACTTTCGAATATAGAAAGCATATTATAGTGGATTTGTATTGTGCGGCATTGTGACTGGCGGTGTATTTGGTTACTGCTGGATTTTTGCCTTTTTCGCTGCATTTCCTCTGCTACACACATAAAAAAAAAATCCTGAAAAAAAAGATTCATAACTGGTGAAATAAACCAGTGGCCCCCCAAAACGACAGATTTTGTTATATACCTTCTTCCACATATACTGCGCTTCTCTAGAGACTTTTGTCACAGGGTCATTTAAAAAATGACAGGCAGAGGAAGAAGCAGGCCCTTCCGCAGGGGTGGTAGGGGTATGGCAGGAGCACCAGGCCGGAACCGAAGTGGAAAGTGGCACAATGTTCGTTCGATTACGTCAAAGGACGCACCAGACTTGGTTGAGTGGCTTGCCACCAACACCACCACCACCATATACCCTCCGCTTGAGTCACAGGAATTATTTTCCGATCCATCAGAAGACATTTCAGATGCGCAGCCATTCTTGGCATTGAATCAGGAAGAGGCAGTAGCAACAGCCAGAACTCAGCAGTCTGACGACAGTACTCGGATCAGCCCAAGGAGGTTGGTGCCCGCTGTTGCTGCCTACTCTCTACTGTTAGTGATAGGTGACGTCGATGATGACGTGTCTACAGATGTCACGTGGGTGCCCACAAGAGAGGAAGAGGAGGGGAGTTCAGAGGGAGAGATAGACCAGCAGATAGGGAGGAGAAGCAGGCCGAACTTACATTGCACAGGAGGGACAAACCAGACTCCTAATGTATCAGAAGCGAGCCATCAAATATGTACGGTCACATCTGGTGCTCCCAGTGCTTTTTTTTAACGTGTCCACTGCAGACAATAGTGTTGCCATCTGCAGCCTTTGCAGTCAACGCATAAGTCGCGGTAAGCCCAACACTCACCTAGGGACGACCGCCTTAAGAAGGCACCTGGCCTCCCATCACCGAGCACAGTGGAAACAATGCCATCAGAACCCACAAAGCCACACTCCAGGCTCTCACCGTCCAGCCTCTTCTCCTTCTCCTTCCCCTCTATGCTCACAATTGTCCTCCACTCTACCTTCCATCATGCCTTCCTCACGTTTTTCTGCAAAAAGACAGGGCCCAAATGTTCGATCGTAAAAAAACAATGTTGCCGGATAACCCTCTTGCCCAACGGTTGACCGCTGGCTTGTCGGAACTGATAGCCCGCCAACTACTGCCATACAAACTGGTGGACTCGGAGGCCTTTCGAAAATTTGTGGCCATTGAAACACCACAATGGAAGGTCCCAG
This sequence comes from Rana temporaria, assembly GCF_905171775.1. NCBI lineage: Eukaryota > Metazoa > Chordata > Amphibia > Anura > Ranidae > Rana > Rana temporaria. The sequence goes on from NC_053493.1 coordinate 169,136,064, forward strand.
GACAGAATTTTTTTTCACAGAAGGGCATCCCAGAGCTATATGATAGCCATGTTCAGCGGCAAGTGAATGTATCTCTGGCACACAGTGTCGGTGCCAAGATACATCTGACCACAGACACGTGGTCTAGCAAACACGGGCAGGGAAGGTATATAACTTTCACTGCCCACTGGGTGAACCTTCTGACGGCCGTCAAGCATGTAACCCGTGGTACCCATGTAGATTTGGTTTTACCGCCATGGATTACATGCAGGCCTGCCTCTTCTTCCCCTCCTCCTCCTACTTCATTCTTTCTCTCCTCCTCGGCTGACTCCTCATTTTCCGATGCTACCGTCTCTTCCGCTGCGCCGCTCAAGATCCCCAGAACCTATTCGACATGCCAGGTGAGACGTTGCCATGCTGTGCTGCGTCTGTTGTGCCTGGAAGACAAGAGCCACACTGGTCCTGCACTCCTTTCAGCTTTGCGTTCACAGGCAGATCAGTGGCTACCACCGCTCAATTTGACAGTTGGTAAAGTGGTGTGCGACAACGGTTCCAATCCGCTGAGCGCGCTGAAACAGGGCAAAATTACACAAGTGCCATGCATTGCACACGTCTTGAACTTGGTCGTGCAGCGATTTGTTGCCAAATACCCTGGGCTCCAGGACTTCTTGCGGCAGGCCAGGAAAATTTCGGCCCATTTCAGAATATTTTTTGTGACTGCCCAACGCGATGGAACTCAACATTGTATATGCTTGATAGGCTGCTCCAGCAGAAACGTGCAGTTAACGACTACCTGTACGAGCTCTGCGGCAGGACAGGTTCTGGGGATTTTTTTTTTTTGCACCGGGCCAGTGGCTGCTCATGCGCGACTCATGCAGACTTCTACAGCCATTTAATGAGATCACCAAACTGGTCAGTCGCAGCCAGGGCGCCATCAGTGACATCGTACCTTATGCTTTCTTTCTGGAGCGTGCATTGCGTCGTGTCATTGATCAAACCATCGAGGAAGATGAGGAAGTCGCAATGCTGGATGAATTCCCAGGGGGGGCTACTCCACCTGAGACAAGTCAACAACGGGAGTCTGAAGAAGAGTCAGAGGAGGATGGTGCCAGGGCGGAGGAGGAGGAGCAAGAAGAGCATGCTTTAAACCTTTCTGGGATCCCTGGTGTTGTCCGTGGATGGGGGGAGGAGAACGAGGACGAAATTATCCTGGATGATGGAATAGAAATATTGCGCTTATTCTGTGGATGTCGAGCAAGCAACTAACAGTGTTATACTACACAAATACAGGAAAATGGAAAAAACAAGCTGCGCTAAAAAAAGTTAAGTGCATATATATATATATATATATATATATATATATATATATATATATATATATGACAAAATAATGTCACAATGCCAATAAGTACAAACCAAAATAGAATGTGATAACCTGTGTGTCAATGAATAGAGTGACAGGACATTTATAATGATATAGAATATAAATGAATAAGTGATACACCAAAAGTCCATGAAATTAGTGTGTCATAAATTAATAAATCAAATATAGTCCAAAAACCAATAGACTTCAATCTTCAAGTGAGGAGAATTCCAGTGAAATAGTGACTTCCAATCTCCAAGTGATGAAGAATATAATAATAGCCCAGAAAGTGATGATAGGGAAACACCTCCACCTTGGGATATGCTGCCTCTTACCAGCTGGTGTTGACCTCTTATTACAGGAGATCAAGAAAAGCGTGTAAGCTAGTACGATATCCAACACAAACGGCATCAATGGAATACAGCCTCATTCATTAGGTCAGCCCTCAAAATTTCAACTCTTTGCTTGCGAAATGCGAGTGGAATTCAGTCCAGGGCGAGTGAGGACTTGCAGGGGTGAACCAGGCTGACAGTTTCCTGGCCGAAGCGATCAGCCAGGAAACTGTCAGCCGAATGACACAGCGAGCGGCAGGGCTGGACAAATTAAATTGAGGCGTACTAAGTGGGGGGCAGGCCGCACCGGGGTGCCACACACTGGGGGCGCCCCCCCATGAATAAGTGATACACCAAAAGTCCATGAAATTAGTGTGTCATAAATTAATAAATCAAATATAGTCCAAAAACCAATAGACTTCAATCTCCAAGTGAGGAGAATTCCAGTGAAATAGTGACTTCCAATCTCCAAGTGATGAAGTAGCCCAGAAAGTAATGATAGGGAATGACCTACACCTTGGGATATGCTGCCTCTTACCAGCTGGTGTTGACCTTTTATTACAGGAGATCAAGAAAACTGACTGACTGAGTCATCGCGTAGCTGTGGTGTGGTGGTGTGAGGGGGAGCAAGACGCTTAATGGTATCACCTAATGCAGGGCTCAAAATTTCAAGTCCTGAGCCACTAGCCAGGCTTTAAGAGTTACTCGCCACCAGTTGCCCCACCCAACACCTCCCCTGCCCTACCCCTAAGTCCGCTCCTAAACACGACCTTGTAAATTATCTCATGAAATTACACTGTTAAATATTTTAAGCAGAATAACGTTCCAAAAATAAATATTAACAACTTTAACAATAGTAACATAAAGCATATCAGTACCCATCTGTGCCTCACTGTGCACATGAACGCAGCCTCACTCTCCCCATCAATGCAGCCTTACTGTGCCCCATCAATGCAGCCTTACTGTGCCCCCATCAGTGCAGCAATACTGTGCCCCATCAGTGCAGCATTACTGTGCCCCCATCAGTGCAGCATTACTGTGCCCCCATCACTTGCAGCCTTACTGTGCCCCCATCACTTGTAGCCTTACTGTGCCCCCATCACTTGCAGCCTTACTGTGCCCCCATCATCACTTCCTGGTGCCGCTTTAAAGCGGGGGTTCACCCTATCGACACGAAAAAAAAAAATTTTTTTTCTTTTACCTTTAAATCAGGCACTGTAGCGCGAGCTACAGTATGCCTGTCCCGAATTTTTTCCCCCCATACTCACCTTGTAGTCGTCCATCGAAGATACCGGGGAATGGGCGTGCCTCTGGAGACGGAGGATGATTGACGGCCGGCTCTGGCGCGTCACGCTTCTCCGGAAATAGCCGAAATAGGCTTGGTCTTCACGACGCGTGCGCATAGCCTGTGCGCACGCGCCGTGAAGAGCCGAGACCTACTCCGGCTGTCTTCGGGGAGAGTGACGTGCCAGGGCCGGCCGTCAATCATCCTCCCTCTCCATAGGCACGCCCATTCCCCGCGGGAGCCGGAATCTACGATGGACGACTACGAGGTGAGTACGGGGTTAAAAAAATCGGGACAGGCATACTGTAGCTCACGCTACAATGCCTGTCTCGATGGTAACATCATGGGATTGTGGGTGAACTACCGCTTTAAGCCAACGCTGCAGCGCTCTCCTTCTCCTCCTCTTGTATCACACACACAGCGTGCATCTTCCGCTGTGTGTCATGGAGCTGAGTCTGTGTTTGGCGGCAAATTGTGACAAGGTCCCGCCCCCCTAGACCGGTTAATGTGATAGGCAGAACACTGATTCAATCTACTATCACATTAGCCGATCTAGGGGAGCGGGACCTTGCAGCCAAACACAGACCCAGCTCCATGACACACAGCGGAAGCGCTGTGTGTGTGTGTGATACGAGAGGAGGAGAAGGAGAGAGCTGCAGCCACGGCTCAAAGCGGCGCCAGGGCAGTCCAGCCAGGGGCGTACCTAGAGCATTTGCCACTCGGGGGCGGATCCTATATCTGGCACCCCCCCACAGTAAAATGTAAAAACACCCCACTGTGCGCCCTGCATACCTTTGCATCCTTCAATATCTCTTTGTTACTACTGTGTAACCCCCTCTCCACAACTGCACCTCTGGACCCCTTTACATTACACAGCCCCCTGCACCTCTGCATCCCTTTAAATTACACAGCACCCTGCACCCCTTTACATCACACAGCCCCCTGCACCTCCATACATCACATAGCCCCCTGCACCTCTGGACCCCTTTACATTTCATAGCACCCTGCACCTCTGGACCCCTTTACATTGCACAGCCCCCTGCACCCCTTTACATTACACAGCACCCTGCACCCCTTTACATCACACAGCCCCCTGCACCTCTTTACATCACATAGCCCCCTGCACCTCTGGACCCCTTTACATTACACAGCACCCCACAGCTCTGGACCCCTTTACATTACACAGCCCCCCACAGCTCTGGACCCCCTTCAGTGCCGACCCCCCTCAGTGCAACCCCCCCAGTGCAAACTCCCCCAGTGCAGACCCCCCTCAGTGCAGACCCCCAGTGCAAACAACCCCCCCCCTAGTGCAAACACCCCTCAGTTCAGACCCCTCTCAGTGCAAACCCCCCAGTGCAGACCCTTCCCCCCTCAGTGCAAACCCTCCTTAAGTGCAAACCCCTCCACAGTGCAACACCCCCCCCCACAGTGCAAACCCTCATCAGTGCAGTCCCCCCCCCCAGTGCAAACCCTCATTTGTGCAGTCCCCCCCCCCAGTGCAAAAGGTGCAGACACTCGTCAGTGCAGTCCCCCCCTTTCAGTACCTCAGATCAGCGAGCGGGCACATGCACAGAAGGTCCCCTCCCCCTCTGTACACATAAACAGAGGGGGAGGCGGCAGCTTCACTCGGCTGTGCAGGGCTGTCAGGTGTTCTGTTAGAAGTGCCGTGTGCCGAACACCGCTAATCGGGACTGCTCAGCTGCGGCCGTGAGAGGAGGGTGGGAATGGTACAGCAGTGTCACTCCCCCCCTCCCCCTATCGCGGTATCTGCCTGCATCTCTTAGTTGCCAATGCCACTGCCTAAAGTCATGGAGCAGCAGCGGCGGCGCTTTCACTGCTTCAGTCACATGGGGGGGGCGCCCCCAGTGTGTGGCACCCCAGTGCGGCCTGCCCCCCACTTAGTACGCCTCAATTTAATTTGTCCAGCCCTGCCGCTCAGCTGTGTCATTCGGCTGACAGTTTCCTGGCTGATCGCTTCATTATTAATGTCCTGTCACTCTATTCATTGACACACAGGTTATCACATTCTATTTTGGTTTGTACTTATTGTCATTGTGACATTATTTTGTCATATATATATATATATGCACTTAACTTTTTAGCGCAGCTTGTTTTTTCCATTATCCTGGATGATAAGCAGGAGCCAGGCCGGTACAGTGCTTCCAGTTTAGTGCAAATGGGGGCCTTCATGCTCAAGTGTTTTAAGAGGGACCCCCATATAAAAAGCATAAAGGGCGAGGACCAGTACTGGGTGGCAACGTACTTGGACCCCCGGTACAAACAAAACATGGCGGAAATGTTACCTCCATCACAGAGGGCTATCAGAATGCAGCACTTCCAGGCCTTGTTTAGAGAAATGCTGCATTCTGCTTTTGCGTCCGCTGTCAGAGGAAATTCCACTCACAGAGAAACAGTTTTGGGTACCAATCCAACAGCGCCTGCAAGAAGAGGGCGGTTTGAAGATGTCTTGGTCACTAATGATATGAGATCATTCTTTCAGCCGACCCATCAACAGCTGTCCTCCGGATCCAGCATCAGGGAACGCCTAGACCGACAGGTATCCGACTACATCGGGTTAACGGCAGATGTGGACGCACTGAGAAGTCATAAAACCCCTGGACTACTGGGTGGGCAGGCTTGACCTCTGGCCAGAGCTTGCAAAATTTGCAATGGAACTGTTGGCTTGCCCCTCATCCAGTGTCCTGTCCGAAAGGACATTCAGCGCAGCAGGGGGGGTCGTGACCGATAAGCGCACTCGCCTAGCTCACAACAGTGTTGACTACCTCACATTTATAAAAATGAATCAAGCATGGATCTCGGAGGAATTCAACACATGTGACCAGTAGACCATGTTTCATTCAAATTCAGGTGAACGCCTGTGGGCTAATTTTTTGGGCCTGTACTGGCCGACACTTACTTCTGTATCCGGTGAATGGCTTAATGTACCTCCAGCCACAGAATACAAAGTTGTTTGCTGTCAGGTGAATGCCTGTCGGCTAATTTTTGGGGCTTGTAATGGCTGGCACTTACTTATGTATCCGGTTTTTCACTTAATACTTCTGGAAGGTCAGTGTCCATGTTGTGGGACTATTTGTGCACAGCTAGTAAGTATTTTGTGGCTGCAAATATGACCTTAAAGTCAATGAGGCCCGCTGCGAACTTGCGGTTCGCGGACATTTGCGATCGTTTGCGGTTAGCGTTCATGAACCGCCACGTCGGATGTTCGTCCATCACTATTTATTATAGCAAAAAGTTTAAAAAAAATATAAATTTTTTCAAAATTGTAGTATTTTTTTTTGCTTATAGCGCAAAAAATAAAAATCACAGAGGTGATCAATTAGCACCAAAATGAAGCTCCATTTTTGGGGGGAAAAAAACACATATTTTTTTGGGTACAGCATTGCATGACCGTGCAATTACCAGTTAAAGCGACGCACTGCCAATTGTAAAAAGTGCTCATGTCAGGAAGGGGGTAAAACCTTCCGGGGCTGAAGTGGTTAAAAAGTGACAGAAAATGTGTTCCAAAGCAAGGAAAGACCCCAAAAATAACCAAAAAATTTAAACATAGCAATCACCAGCAGTCAAAAGCAAAACTGTTTTTCACTCTCCACCCAAATTTCCGACTCTTCAGCTTCCAATCAGCAAATCTGGCAAATTCAGATGTGCTCTACAGAAAGTTATATAGGACCTGAAGCACCCGTGACCGATTAAATACTCCCCTTAATTAGTAGTCTGAACGAAGAAAAAAATAGGGTCCCCCCCCAATGACCAGGTCATTTTTTGCAATACGACACTTATTTAATTAACTGTATATTTAATAGTCTAATCATCCCCTGTAACCCCTTGTTAACAACCTTAGTGCTTGTGTGTACCGTGCAGTACCTACAGATATTAACCTCATGCTTGTACAAGCCAACCACACCCTTTGTTACATAACAGCTTGGGGATAGCATCAATTCAAATATGGGTGCTCTGTTACTAGAGAAATGGCACCCTTTCTTAAGAACCTCATGTAACTCTTTATCTGCAAACACAATAAGTACATTTCTCTTAATAAGTTCTAGAATCTTTTAAATTTCTACAGAGAAGGTGGTAACAAATGTTAATCCTCCATCCTCTGTCAAAGTTGCCTTCTCCTGCAACAGGTCCTTGATCTATTAAGTGCAATACTTTTTGCCCAAATGAATGGACCCCCCTAAGATGCCTCTGAATGATTTCAGACTATTTTTTTCTCTTGGTCCAAATACATTTTTCTATGGTAATTGACTTTGTAGTGTGGGAGGAGTTGATGCCTTCAAGGTAGAAATACCTAAAAATGGTTTGCAGAATGTAGATAAAGACAAAAAACGTGCAATCATTTTTTATTTATTACATGCATTTATATATTGTTGACAATTTATGCAGCACTGATATCTTCCATAAGAGTGACATCTAAAGAATCAATCATAGCTGCATTCCACTCATTATGATGAAAATAGCGTAAGAGTTCTTCAAGTATGGTGTCACGTACCTGGTGGAGATCGAGCTGTAGAGGGGGCTTCTCTTGCACCTCCTGTCCAACATCCCTGGTAGTGATGACAGGGAGTGAAGGACACAGAGTGGCACGAGGCCCGATTTAGCAGATGGCTCTGGCTGGGTCTTGGCAGGAACCAGGTGGCTGAAGAGCGATGGGCAGGTACTGAGAACCGGAGCTCCGTATCGCTGAATCAGCAGGTGGAAGCGTAGCCAGGACATGAGCCAGAGGGTCATCAACAGCCGGCCAGAGCAGTTACCGAGATGTGAGGCAGAGGCAAAGATGGGACACAGGCCAGGTTCGGTACACAGCCACCAGTACGTGTCTTTTCTTGAGCATATCTTAGAATGTCCACGCCTGCGCACCAATGCACGCAGGTTTCTCTTACATATGGCTTGCAAAACCCTCCACAGGGGCCATGACCCACAAAGACACAGGGGCCCCCGACCCACCAATTCATTCACAGATTGGCAAGAGGGGGGGGGGGGGACAAAAACATTGTGGGCAAGGAGGAATTTAACTAACATTGCAGCTCCTGAGAGAATTCACTATACCTACAAAGGTGGATTCTCAAAACTACCAATGCTACATGGTGCATAATATAAGAATGAAATGCCCAAAATGACCCAAACTGTATTTTTCAGACAAATTTTATGAATATGGGAAAATACTGCCTTTCTGGCCCTGATATAGCCTGGTAACCATAACACCATTAATTGTGAGTACATGTCCGACAGCTTTCCCATCAGCTCAAACAATGTCCCAATTCCTGTCTCAAAAGGGCACCCCCCATCCTGTGGACCTTGAGCAATTGGTGAAAAATCAGGATGATAGGTGACTGCTGCCTCAAATGTTCCTGTTTCTTGTTGAAAACTCTCGTAGCTTCCCTTGTAGAGAATAAATCAGAGGGTACGTTGAAAATCCTGGCATTGGGTCTCTCTTCAGAATACAAAAAAAAACATTATCCTCACAGTCCTGGGCTCCAAGAATTACCATGCAGCCTTCTTTATCTGCATCTGCATTCCCTGTGACCAAATTTTTGTTTTCTTTCAATGTCCGAATTGCAGCAATAAATTCTTGGACCCATAACATCCTGAAACCTCTGAGCTTGCAAGGCTGCTAGCCTGTACTGGGTGGAAATACTTTTCCTCTTTATCATCCTCAGTAGTTACGTACATATCCCCCTGCAAAATTCTTGTTTCAGCTGTTCCAAGGTAGCATGGCTCTTAACCTAGACTGGGTAAAAAAAACTTCTCCTTAGGGCGCTTTCACGCTGATGCGGTTGCACTTTTCCCACACTGCAGGTACAGCACAGTTTACCCGCGGATGCGCTTTGCCATAGACCTCTTTTGCATCCGGCATGAAAACCGCACCACACCAGTGTAAAAGTGCCCCTATGCTTACAATTGCCAACCTCAATAATCACAGATCCCCAACAAGATTCTTGTTGCAGATGTTGCAGTAAGGCTGTAATTTCCCGAATACAACCTACTGACTCCATCCACTACATCCTGTTTACATTTATTTACAGAGCCTTCTTCCTCAGCAACCTGTGAAAGATGCTTATAGAGTAATACATTGTGAACAGTGGCGGTGCGTCCATAGTGGGCGCAGGAGCACTGCCCCCTCTCTTCTGCACCCGTCACTCAACAATAGATATATTCATGCATTGCATGAATATATCTATTGTCTTCGCTGCCGCCCACTATTCAGGTGTCCAACCCCCCTGTTGAGCGCCGGCTATCTGAATTATAGCGGTGTGTTTTGGAAGTGCCTGATTAGAGCCCATAGGCTTCCTGATTAGAGCCTGTGGGCGCTAAATGGCTTCCAAATGGTTAAACAGTGGGCGCACTGTTGTGCGTTCCCTGTTTAAACCATGCTGTGTTAGGGAATCGCTCCCCTAACACTGACCCGCCTCTCAGCCAATCAGGTGCACTGGGTCTGGTTACTGGCATCATTTGATGGGAAACTGGCATCATCTGAGGAGAAACTGGCTGCATCTGGGGGGGAAACTGGCTGCATTTGGGGGGAAACTGGCTGCATTTGAGGGGAAACTGGCTGTATTTGAGGGGAAACTGGCTGTATTTGGGGGGGGGGGGAACTGGCTGTATTTGGGGGGGAAACTGGCTGTATTTGGGGGGAAACTGGCTGTATTTGAGGGGAAACTGGTTGAATTTGAGGGGAAACTGGCTGCATTTAATGAGGAAACTGGCTGCATTTGAGGGGAAACTGGCTGTATTTGCTGGGCAAACTGGGGAAAATTTTAAAGCACCAGCCACCACTGATTGTGGACCAATCTTTTAACTTTTAACTAACAGTGTCGAAAAAATAGGCAAAATGATGCGTGAGAAGGATAACCCCCTTGCAAACAAGGATAGTCTCTTTAGTACTTTCTTGCGCTGTGGATAGCACTTCATTACCGACTCTTTTCCTGATGCCACATACACACGATCATTTTTCGGCATGAAAAAAACATTGTTTTTCAAAAATGTCATTTAAAATGATCGTGTGTGCTCTTCACATCATTTTTCAGGTTCTGAAAACGACAAAAATGTTTTTTGAACATGCTGCATTTTTTAACGTCGTTGATGTTTTTCGGGTTGTAAAAAATGGTCGTGTGTGGGCTAAAACGATGTAAAAAACCTGCGCATGCTCAGAAGCAAGTTATGAGACAGGAGTGCTCGTTCTGGTAAAACTACCGTTCATAATGGAGAAAGCACATTCATCACGCTGTAACAGACAAAAAAAGGCGAATCGTCTTTTACTAACACAAAATCAGCTAAAGCAGCCCAAAGGCGAATGGAACTTTCCCTTTATAGTGCCGTCGTACGTGTTTTATGTCACCGCGATTTGCCAGATAATTTTTTAAAAACGATGGTGTGTAGGCAACATCGTTTTAATGATGAAGTTGGGAAAATGTCCTTTTTTCGACATGCTGAAAAACAATGTTTTTTTTCTTGCTGAAAAATGATCAAGTGTTCGCGGCATTACTCTCCTGAGGTGTCTATTTCCCCTTCTGTGGACTGGACCTTGTTCTGAAGTCTCATTTTTTATTTTTTTTGTAATAGCATAATAGGAATTTTTATATAGTTGCCATAAATGTATTTTGGGATTGTATATACTGCATGCTTGTATTAGCTGCCCATAGACAGCACTGACTTTGTTAATTCATTTGATTAGTTCAATGTGGAACAGTAATTAGTGATGTATTTTCTGCTATTCCCTGTGATTTGAAAAATGCTGTGGTCAGTTTAAGTTGGCCATACTCTTATCAGTTTTTTCTTTATTAGCTAGCGTGCAGATTGAAAAATTGAAGAAATCCCCACATCCACACAATTGAGTCGGATGGGGGAATCCTCCTTTCTGCGTCATTGTATTCTGACAGTGAGACGCTGCTGTCAGAATACACTGATCAGCACTACTGCCAATCGGCAGTCTGGTTGAAGCAAAATTTCAAACAGCCATAAATGGATCGAAATTTGGGCGGTCTCTGCTGGAGTGGCCAAATTTCGATCTATCTATGGCCAACTTTGGTGCAATAATTAAATCAATGTGTTGTTTCTATGTATAGTTTGTAATTATACATCTACATATAAACCTGTACAGTTAATTTACATATGTGAGCATTTTTAATTACAGTATATATGAAGCATGTGCAGTTTACCTAGTAGTGTTTTCTTAATGAGTGTGCTTTATTTTTCTTTCTTTTTGTTAGTGCAAGTTTTCTAGTCTATTCTGACTGATGGAAAAGTGAGGCAACTTCTGTTGTGCTAATGGCCTTCATATCAGTGATTGTTTTATTGTGGATAGCAGTAGTGCTACCCTGATACACAAACTAAAGGGAGAAACTACAACTAGGGAAGCAACCCATATCAACCAAGTTTATTTTTTTGCTGTGAACTGACGTCCTGTAAGAGGTTGGCTATTTTCAATGTCAAATGTCTGTGTCTCCCGTTTCTTTTGCTTCCAGCTGCTGTGGTTACGTCCCCTTTTCCTGCCACACTAATCCCCTGCAGCAACGACTATGCCCCCCAACACAGATTCCCCCTCACTGCAACATCGATCCCCTGCTGCTTCTCTGCAACTGCAGGCTTCTCCTCCTCTCCCCTTGTGTCAGCTTCAGGTACTGCAGGTGAGCCTCAGGGACTTTAAAAATATCCAAATACATCCCTCTGCCACTCCGACCCCCCTTGCCATTCTCCCAGTACCCCTCCTCACAGTACTACTGGCCTGCTTTCCCTCCTTCCCCTCTCGCCAGCTGCAGATCGAAGTCAGAATAGAGAGCAGGGGGGTGAGTTGGTAAACATGTGTTTACCAGCCCCCTCCCTTTCCTGAATGAACACAGTGAGCAGTACCAACCACTTCTGTATTTATTTACCAATTTAAATAACAAACATGTTATACTTACCTGCTCCGTGCAGTGATTTTGCACAGAGCAGCCCCGATCCTCCTCTTCTGGGGTCTCCATCCAGTGCTCCTGGTCCCTCCCTCCTACTGAGTGCCTCTAGAGTAAGCAGCTTGTGAGGGGGTGCACACAAGTATTCTCCCGCCTGAGCCGCTGCTCTGCGTGTCTATTTGCACACATACAAAGTATTTTGTTCCATTCACACACAGAGCTGTGTCTTGGCACCGCCCCTCTCTCTCCTAATTGGCTTACTAGCTGTGTGTCTCAGCCAGTGAGGAGGCAAAAGCTCTTGTGTACATTACTGGATCAAATAAGTATTAGAGGGGCTGGGGAGGCTGCAATACAGAGAAGGTTCTTTACCTTTAAGTGGTACTAAACCCACAACAGTAAAACCAGTCTGTATATGTAGTAAAGTATGCCTGTTATACTCACTGTGGAACCTAAGGGGTTAATCCTGCCCATTGTGTAAATCCTGTCTTCTCTGATCCTCCAATTTTTCCACAGTCTCCAATCCATCTCCTGATAGTACAGAGCATTGGGGGCACTTGGCACATGCTCAGTTTGGTGTGTATTGCTAGACAGGTCAGGAAGTGGGTACAACCTTCCAGAGCTGAAGTGCTTAAGGGACGATATGATCAATATGTATAAATACTTAGTTGGTCCATATAATGAGCTTGGTGTAGTTATTCACCTTGAAGTCATCACAGAGGACAAAGGGTTACTCTTTATGTCTGGAGGAAAAGAGATCTAATTTCCAAATATGGAAGGGCTTCTTCACAGTAAGAGCTGTGAAAATGTGGACTCCCCCAAGAGGTGGTTCTGTCCAGCTCAGTAGATTGTTTTAAAAAAAGGCCTGGGTTTTTTTTTTTTTTTGTAAATCTGTTTATTGAATTTTAAAACATTTAACAAAGAAAAAAAACTAAAAAAATAACATACATTGGTCATGACAAGAGTTGACTGAGGTACATACAGAAATATGACAAGAGGCAAACATTTACATGAAACACGGTGGGGAGCTCTAGTCATCGCAATGGGCTCAGCAGGCTGTCGTTCACTGGTAGAAGGACAATGCCGGGCTAAAAGAAAAAATGTGAAGCTCAGAAACACATGACATGTTTACAATTGTAGATTTCTATGCATCAGCAGGGAATTGAAAATTAGGTATGGTGTGGGTCTGTGGCTGTGGAGGGATCCGCCAGCCATTTGGACCAAACCTTGTCATATTTTTGAGGTCAACCCTTGTTAGCATAGCAATCTCTGTAAAGAGGCAGGCTGTTATTGACCAATTGTTTCTACAGGGAGATAGGAGGAGGAGTAGGCTTACGCCAGCTAAGGGCTATGGCCTTGCGGGCATAAAAGAGAAGTAACCCGCCTGGGTTATTTTTTAAACGTACATAATATAACTGGATACTAAAATTTATAGGCAGGCCAGGACTGGCCAGAGTAATAATTTATACTTTAACTGGCTCTGTGGGTAATAATTTGCTCTGTGAGTAATGATTTATAACTGGCTCTGTGGGTAATAATTTGCTCTGTGAGTAATAGTTAGCTATGCGAGTAATAATTTATAACTGGCTCTGTGAGCAATAATTTGCTCTGTGAGTAATAATTTATAACTTGCTCTGTGATTAATAATTGGCTCTGTGAGTAATAATTTATAACTGGCTCTGTAAATAATAATTTATAACTGGTTCTGTAAATAATAATTTATAACTGGTTCTGTGAGTAATAATTGGCTCTGTGAGTAATAATTTATAACTGGCGTTATGAAATACTCACCTTAGAATGGGGCCTTGGCATATGATCCCGGTCCACGCCGAGGGAGCTGACATTTTGCCCTCTGCGATTTTTCCTGGTTCGCGACTCCGGGCGCTGTTAGTGGCCAGAGCCGCGAATTTGGCACTCCCACTCGCGCGGAAGTCTTTTCCCCGGCAAGGTCTGGCAGCGTCAGCCGGGCCTTCACAGAGCATGTCACCAGCTGCATGCAAAGTGAGGAACAGGCTTACCTGTAGGTAAAAATAAAAAAAAGGGTATACAACCACTTTAAAGTAAGACAAAAAAACAGCATCATATGGCAATCTGTAACATTATTGAAAACAGGTACCTAATCTAACTAAACACATCCTGAAACCCCAAATCTCATCACCAACCAATGGGCTGCTCAGTCTAAAATGCCTGGGCCTATTTTTGGGCCCAGTCCGGGCCTGTTTATAGGAAGGATTTGTATTCTTCTGCTGGAGCAAATTGGATAATACTTTATTTAGCGGGGGCTGCCTTCCTCTGGATCAACTGTGGGTATAGGATAGTGTATATGGAGGCTTTCTATCTGTGTTTGTTTTTCTTTTTTTCTTCGTTGGTTGAACTGGATGGACTCGAGTCTTTTTTTCAAACAGATTATTTATGTAACTATGATCACCAGATAAAATTAAAGCAAAGAAATCCTAAAAAAAAAAAACAGTCATCATATCTAAAAATTGGTAAACTGCAATACAATAAGACCCCTTTCACACGTTTTAGCGTTAAAAATAGCGCTATTAAAAAGCTCATAAACTGCTCTCCATGCATCTCAATGGACCCTTTTACACTGAGTCCTGCAAGCAGCATATTTGGAGCAGCTTTTGGGTGCTGAAAAAAATGCTCCAAAAATGCCCCTCTCTATTGAAATGAATTGAAAGCGCTGTAAAAACGCCTTACCCTTTCACACTGAGGCGTTGCACTGGCAGGGCGTTGAGAAAAGTCCTGCAAGCAGCATCTTTGGAGCAGCTTTTGGGCGCTGAAAAAAACGTTCCAAAAACGCCCCTCTCCATTGAAATGAATTGAAAGCGTTGTAAAAACACCTTACCCTTTCACACTGAGGCACTGCAAAAACGCCCTAAAACTTTAGGGTCTTAGCAGTGCTTTACCAGCACATTGGGATTGCAGATGAGGCTTCGCTCGAATAACACTCGAAAAACGCTCGAATAACACTCGAAAAACGCCTTAGTGTGAAAGGGGCCTAAGAGTTTTCTTTTGGGATTAATTACATTTTTAAGGACAGTACAAGCCTAGCAACTGTATCTGTTCCCCTTGGTGAGATTTCCCACCACTTCCTGTCTTTTTGATTCCCTGACACAAAAACAGAAAGTGAGCGGAAACCCCCACAATGTGTCACAGACTGCAATAAAATCCTAAAAGTGTTATTAACGGCTTTTTTTTTTTTTTTAACCACTTCCCGCCCGGCCTATAGCAAAATGATGGCCGGGCGGTGGTTCAGTTATCCTGACTGGACGTCATAAGACGTCCAGCAGGATAACAGTCGCCACGTGCCCATGGGGGCGTGCATCGCGGCGATTTGTGGTGCGGTGTGTCAGACTGACACACCGCTACACCGATCTCGGTATAGAGCCTCTGACTGAGGCTTTTTACCACATGATCATCCGTGTCCAATCACCGCTGATCACAATGTAAACAGGAAAAGCCGCTGATCGTCTTTTCCTCACTCACGTCTGACAGACGCGAGTAGAGGAGAGCCAGTCGGCTGCTCTCCTGACGGGGGTCTGTGCTGATAGTTTGTCAATGCAGACCCCCTCGGATGCCCGCCCAGGACTACCAGTAAGTCACCCAGGACCACCAGGGATGGGCCTCCACACTGGACCACCGGGTATGCCCCCTAGACCACCAGGGAAATGCCAATCTGTGCCAAGGCAGCTGCCAACCCCGTATATTGTTTTTCTTATAGCTGCCAACCAGTGTACACCCAAAATTCCTACCAGTGCCAGTGTCACCAGGGATGCATATCAGTGCCCAGTATCAATGCCCATCAGTGCCCAGCAGTGCCGCCTATTAGTGTCCAGCATTGCCGCCTATCAGTGGCACCCATATGTACCCATCATTGCAGCCTATCAGTGCCACCCATGAATGCCCATCAGTACCGCCTATCACTGCCCATCAGTTCTGCATATCAGTGCCACCCATTATTGCTATCTACCAGTGCTGCATATCAGTGCCCATCGGTGTCAACTTATCAGTGTCTGTCAGTGCCGCATTATCAGTACACATCAGTGAAGGAGAAAACGTACTTATTTACAACATTTTATAACAGAAAAAAAGAAAAAATTTAATTTTTTTTTTAATGTTCGATCTTTTTTTATTTCTATAGCAAAAAATAAAAACTGCAGAGGTGATCAAATACCAGCAAAAGAAAGCTCTATTTGTGGGAACAACATTATCAAAATTCTGTTTGGGTACAGTGTAGCATGACGAGCAATTGTCATTTAAACAGGGACAGCACAGAAAGCTGAAAATTGGCTTGGGCAGGAAGGGGGTGTAAGTGCATAGTATTGAAGTGGTTAAATAAAAAATATTTTTTTTACTTACCTGTTTTTTGCAGTGGATTTGCACAGAGCAGCCCCGATCCTGCTCTTCTCGGGTCCCTCGTTGGCGCTCCTGGCCCCTCCTTCCGGCAGCGTGCCCCCAGCAAGCAGCAGACTTATTACCAAGCAGCAGCTCTGCCTGTCAATTCACCCACAGAGCCGCTGCTTGGCCCCACCCCCTCTCTCTCTTGCATTGGCTCACTGGCTGTCAATGACAGCAGTGGAAGCCAATGGCTCCTGATGCTGTCTCAGCCAATGAGGAGGGAGAGTCCCTAGAGAGCTGAGGCTCTCGTGCACATCGCTGGATCGAGATGGGTTTCAGGTAAGTATTAGGGGGGCTGGGGAGGCTGTTGCACGGAGGAGGTTTTTTAACTTCACGCATAAAGGGTAAAAAACCTTTAGCCTTTAGAACCACTTTAACCCTTCTATATCCTATCCAAAAAAAAATAGTTTTGGCTTGAGTTGGTGATTAATACCACTCTACAACAGATAACTCGGTATAAAAAGTGTTAAATTCTTCTTCATAATGTATAGTTTTTAATTTAGAGAAATAAAGTGAGTATTTGAAATGGTGCTTGTTATCTAAGGTTGTTTTCCATTCCTACAATTGTTTCCATATATCAGCTGTTGCACTTTGTTTGCCAGTGAGATATTTTGAGGCTGGGTATACTCTAAATATAGAATTTGCCTTTTTACTATACGCAAGTGTTTAGCAATGTGAACTTCATGATACCATTGTAAGAAAGATGCTGAGTCACCCTATCATTCATTTTTTCGCATATCTCTGCATTTAAAAATGATGCCATTGGAATTGTGCCTAATGTGTTTTTGCAATACCATTACCATACGTTTACCACATGTTTCCATTGTTCGAGAAGAGTATACCATGCACCGACTTGTGTGGGGAAATAAAAAAAGAAAGGGCTTTTAACCGATTCAGCCTGGACCATTTTGGTGGTCAATGACCAGGCCACTTTTTGCGATTCGGCACTGCGTCGCTTTAACTGACATTTGCGTGGTCGTGTGATGTGGCTCCCAAACAAAATTGACGTCCTTTTTTTTCCACAAATAGAGCTTTCTTTTGGTGGTATTTGATCACCTTTGAGATTATTTTTTTTTTGCGCTATAAACAAAAAAAGAGCGTACATTTAAAAAAAATTCAATATTTTTTACTTTTTGCTATAATGAATATCCCCAATATATATATATATTAGTGCTGTCAAGCGATTAAAATTTCTAATCGCGATTAATCGCATTAATGTCATAGTTAACTCACGATTAATCGCACGATTAAGGAGGTTCACCCTTTAAAACATTTTTTTTTTTGTTTTCTTATTTATTTATTTTTTTTTTATAATATTAAATTGTGTTTTTTTATTTTTTTACATTTTGATCACTTTTATTGCTGTCACAAGGAATGTAAACATCCCTTGTGACAGCAATAGGTGGTGACAGGTACTCTTTATGGAGGGATCGGGGTCTAAAAGACCTCCGAGCCCTCCTTTGCACTTCAAAGTATTCAGATCGCCGAAAACGGCGATTCTGAATACTGTGTACTTTTTTAAATCCGGCGCCATTGGCAGCCGAGAAACCCGGAAGTGACGCTGCTTCCGTGGTTTCAATGCGGAGACTGAATCAAAGCCGTTTACGGCTTAGTGTCAGTCTCCGCCTGAACACAGAACGCGGCGGATGGAGGATCGGGTCTCCCGGTGGGACGGGAGGCCCGGTCAGAGCGGCGAAAGGCGGCGGGAGGGGGGATGTCCCCTCCCGCTCCTCCGGCATAACAACCGAGCGGCTTTTAGCCGCCTCGGTTGTTATGTTTGGATAGCCGATCGCCCGCTCTAAACAGCGGTACCGGGATGATGCCTGCGGCTGCAGGCATCATCCCGGTATAACCCCCGAACGCCGAGGACGCATATATGCGTCCCGTCGGCGTGAAAGGGTTAAGAGGTACGTGCTGACAAAAAAAAAATGTTTTAAAGGGTGAACCTCCTTAATCACGCGATAAAAAAATTGACGGCGTTAAAATGGGTTTGTGTTAACGCCGTTAATAACGCGTTTAACTGACAGCACTAATATATATATATATAAAAATCCAAAGTTTAGGCCAATATGTATTCTTCGACATATTTTTGGTAAAAAAAAACAATCGCAATAAGCGTTTATTGATTGGTTTGGCAAAAGTTATAGCTTCTACATAATAGGGGACTGTTTTATGACATTTTTTTTTACTAGTTATGGCGGCTATTAGATCGTGCCTGCGACATTATGGCGGACACATCGGACACCTTTAACACCATTTTGGGACCATTGTAATTTTTACAGCGATCAGTGCTATAAAAATGCACTGATTACTGTAAAAATTACACTGGCAATGAAGGGGTTAACCAATAGGTGGCGCTGCAGGGGGTTAAGTGTTCCCTAGGGAGTGATTCTTACTGTTAGGGGGTGTGGCTACACTTGACACATCACTGATGACCATCCAGATCGCGGGGAATGGTCATCAGTGACAGTGTTACTAGGCAGAATAGAGTAATGCCTTGTTTACAAAGGTATTCCCCTGTTCTGCTCCTGCCGACCGCAATCGTGGGCCTCTCGGGAACATCGAGTTCCCGGGAGCCAGCGGCCGCACTCACGAGGCACGCGGCGGGCGCCCGCTGGACGGCAGATTTAAAGGGACGTACCTGTATGCCAATCTGCCTGCCTGTGCCATTCTGACGATGTAAATAGTCGTGCGGCGGTCGGCAAGTGGTTAAACTGTCCTAAAAGTCGACCTTCTGGAGAGAGATTCTGCGAATCATACAACGGCTTACAGATTTAGTTTTAAAAGAGGACCCAGCTCTGTACCTTCTTCACATAAATGACATACCAGAGAAAAGATACAAAGAATCTCTTGCCTGCTATTTATTAGACGCGGCAAAAACCTGTATACCATTAAAATGGAAAATCGACAGTAGCTCCTACAATACAAATGTGGGCCTGTAAAGTAAAGGAGATAAGCAGGTTGGAAGACTTGGTTCTTTCATCACGCCAACAACAACTAGAGAATTACTTAAAGATCTGGGCGCCCTGGAATTCCTTTCTGGCTTCAGAGGAGGGAGGATCCCTCCTCGAAGTGGTTTAACCCATAAGAGACATGAATAGGGCATAGGTATAAATCATGAATAGGGACGACATTCCGACGACGGGTCTGTTTTTTTTTTGGGGGGGGGGGGGTAAGGGGAAGTAGGGGGAATTAGGAGGGTTTAGATTAGGGTTGTCCCGATACCACATTTTTAAGACCAAGTACAAGTACCAATACTTTTTTTTAGGTACTCGCCGATACCGAATACCGATACTTTTTTTTTAATGTCATGTGACAATTTTAAAGGCATGACAGGGGGCACTGATGGATGGATGACACTGACATATGAATGGCACTGACAGGGGGCACTGACAGATGCATGGCACTGATGGATGGATGGCACTGACGGATGGATGGCATTGACAGGGGGCACTGACGGATGGATGGCACTGACGGGGCACTGATGGATGGATGGCACTGACAGGGGGCACTGACTGATGGATGGCACTGACAGGGGGCACTGACGAATGGATGGCACTGACAGGGGGCACTGACGGATGGATGACACTGACAGGGGGGCACTGGCGGATGGATGCCACTGACAGGGGGACACTGACGGATGGATGACACTGACAGGGGGGCACTGACGGATGGATGGCACTGACTGATGGAGGGCACTACTGACCACTGCTCTGTCCACTAAATACTGACTTGTCTAAACTCCTCTAACCTCTCTCTCTGGCTGACAGTCTCACCTGCAGCTTGTGTGTTCTATCAGCCTGGAGGAGGTGAAGAGAGGGTGTCCGGAGGAGAGAAGGAGCCTGGAGGAGGGGAAGACAGCATATTGTCGGAGGCTAGAAGGAGGCGGGACCAGCCCCGCCGTGATCATGGATAGGCTAGCCTCGCCCCGCCGTGATCACAGATTGGCCAGCCCCGCCGTGATCACGGATAGCCCCGCCCGCCCCAGTACATGACCATTCACAGGGACACATTAGGGGGACGGATGCGGCAGTGACACACACTGCCTGGCGTCTCCCTAAATGTATGCACCCGGCGCCGTCCACGCTACGCTACCCCACTGGCTCCGCCCCCTTTTCGCCCACTTCCGGGTATCGGATCAGGCATCGGGAGCATTTGTGCGAGTACAAGTACTCGCACAAATGCTCAGTATCGGTCCCGATACCGATACTAGTATCGGTATCGGGACAACCCTAGTTTAGATAGTCAGTAACCGATGCAGAGTGAGGGGTAGCCAAAGTCAGGAAACCCGGAGGACAATCAGAAGGGTGGAGACCCCCCGAGAGGGGTAGGCCGAATAGAGCCTATACCGTGGGGTCTCCACTTGGTTTTTCCTTTTTTTCTTTTATTCTTACTTGCTGTTAATTTAAGTTAAAGGAAAAAAATAAAAGGAAAAAAATAAAAAAATACTTGAAAGTATTTGTTTTCAATTTATACTAGGTCGTTTTGGAACCTTGTTTGACCTTAAGATTCTCAGGAATTGTATAAAGAGCCTATGTTATGTCCTACATGGTATTTCTCCTTGATCCTTAACCCTACTTGCGTTTGATCTTATGACTGGATTCAGGTTCCTATAGGGGTTTGTTTTGTTTTTATCTTTTTTTTTTATTTTTTTGCACAATGTATTGATATTGTGTGTTGAATAGAATTTCTTTTTGTTGGAAACTGTAAATGTTTGAAGATTGGCCTATGTATGCTGACTATTTTGTCCTTTCTTGGATTTCTTTTCTTTAATAAAAAATATTGAATAATTAAAAAAAATAAAAAATAAAAGTCGACCTTTCAGTAAATTTACAAGTATGTGTAAATAATTTTATGACATATAACAATATTAGCTGGGGGTAGGGGGGGCAGGAACACGTTACTGCTGTCATTGGTGGTCACATTGCTTTGTCACATGATCAGGAGCTGGTCCTGCTGACTCCAGATTGTTAGCAATGTACTTAGCTTTTTGGACACCCAGGGCTTGTCTGTATATTAGATGATGTCCAATAAAATGAAAATAACACAAATAATTAATAATGGCCGAAAAGTAAATGCAGACTGTGAAAATTGTAAGGCTCCCTCACATTGGTGGTCAGTGGAGAAGAGCCTGGTTATATTGTTGGTCAGTGGAAAATTCGCAGAAGGCAGTGTGAACTGCCTGTGGGAGAGATGCGATGTGGGAAACGGCGCTGTAATCGCGCTGGTTCTTGCATCGCACAAGTGTGAACCTAGGCTGATAGCTATCGGAAAGAATGTCCTTTACATTGGTGGTCAGCGGAAAGAATTCTCTTTACATAGTAGTAAAAAAAAAAAAAGCAGCTAAAATATAATTGGTAACTCTTACCTGTCTAAAAATCCCAAATTGCTTATTACTGAGGGGACCCCTAACATCTTATGATAGCTATGATGGTTTCAGTCTTCTGGAGGTTGGAAAAGCCATTTCCTCAGTCTCTGCCCCCAGTGACCAGACTACAACATTTAAAATGTTTGACAAGTCACAAGGTGAGAGGCTACAGGAGGGATAGATTTGTGTCAGACATATTTTTTTAAAACAGTATATGGTACAACTTATGGTTGTAGTGTTGGAGTGATGTTACATCAATATTGGCTTGTTCCAAAGTATCCAGATGATCCCTTGGTGATGGTCCCTTTAAGACTCCAGATCTCATGCTCACTTGTCATCCACTGACACTCGCCATCCAGCCGGCCACAGTGCTTGGTGGTTTTGGATGGAAGTAACTTTTGGCTCGTTTTGTTCCATGTGGTGCAGGCCTCATGACTGTAACTTTTTTTTGTCACCTGTGGGGGTGGCCATTTTGTTGGGGCATTTGTTCCAGTGGCCATCTTTGGGGGGGGGGGGGCTGCTACTTGCTAGATGGTGGCCTTTCCTGACCTAGGTTACCATCTTAGCGTGTGCTGTTTCAGACAGCCATCTTGCTGAGGTCCTCTCCCGGTGGCCATTTTGGTGGGGACTTGCGCTGGTGTACATTATCATATACCCATGTGGTGGTGGCCATCTTTCTGGTGCTCTTGATGCAGGGGAGCAATGTTATTCTAATACAAAACATGCATTTCTCCACATGTTCTTCTGTCCAGAGCAGTGGACACAGACACAGCTCTGCTCCCTTCTTGGCTTCAAGGTGCGGGTGTGGTAAGTCCTACAGGGGTTCTCCTACATGTATGAGCACCTTGTTAGTGGGTGGGCTCCTTGGTTTTGTTCATCTGCACAGCTGTATGTGCACTTATTTTCTGGCGGTGTCTCGGACCCCCCATGGAGACAGGAAGACACTCTGGCACTTCTATACCTCTGGACATGCTGTCAGCAGTCCTTTGTGTCCTGGGTGGATGTGGCGCTTGGACATATAAAACGAGTAAAATATTTATATGGACAGACAGATCCTCAGATTAAAAAAGCACCTCATCCCATTAGTAATGTGTATAGATAGAGGGGAATTGGGTACCTGAGGACCCTGGGACTATTATACGGTGCAGATAAATTGTGCGAGACACAATGGTTTTAGAAAAATAGAAACGATTTTTAATACATTTTATAGTACAGAAATATATATATAAATAATTAAAAGACCAGCTGAAGTGTATAACATAGAAACTTCAGTTCCATATAACAACTTGTTGCAGTTCTCTCAACATGTTTCGCTCGTGAGAGCTTCTTCAGGAGTAATTTTAGAACTGAACTGTAATGGATCAAAAGAAGGAATCAATATACAGCAAATGGTCACTACAAAAGCAATAATGAATACAATCATATAGATTTTATATGAATTAACAAAAATAATGTTTTGATAAGAAATTACAATGGTGATATCCAAGAAAAATATATATATATAAATAATAAAGAGGACAGTCAATATTAACAATATAACCGTTCCTGATTTTTTAAGCGGGAGTTCACCCAATTCGTTTTTTTTTTCTCTTCTCCCCTTAGATTCCTGCTCGTTTTGTCTAGGGGAATCAGCTATTTGTTTTAAAATATGATCCGTACTTACCCGTTTTCGAGATGCATCTTCTCCGTCACTTCCGGGTATGGGTCTTCGGGAGCGGGCGTTCCTTCTTGATTGACAGTCTTCCGAGAGGCTTCCGACGGTCGCATCCATCGCGTCACTCGTAGCCGAAAGAAGCCGAACGTGACGCGATGGATGCGACCGTCGGAAGCCTCTCGGAAGACTGTCAATCAAGAAGGAACGCCCAGTCCCGCAGCCCATACCCGGAAGCGACGGAGAAGATACATCTCATAAACGGTAAGTATGGCTCATATTTTAAAACATCTAGCCGATTCCCCTAGACAAAACGAGCATCCATCTAAGGGAAAAAAGTAATATATACAGGTGAACCTCCGCTTTAAGATATTTCAGCAGAGGGGGAGCGCAACACCACTTACCTCAACTTGTCAGATTAAAAGTAAAAACACATCAAATGAGTCAATCAAGTGGATAGAAATCCTTATTCGGATCATCCTAGGAAGACCATTTCATGATTGATGTAACAACCAGTCCCTAAAAAAAACATAATCGATAGAAAGCTCATGATAAAAATAACATTGTGAGGACGAACTCTCAAGAAAATTTCAAATAGAAAAATTCACAAAGATAGGTTCATCTCGATAAGGAATATCATATAATAATATTTACCTTTGAGGATTTGAAACATAAAGCTGAATCAAATAAAATGACATATGTCAATGGGCCTGAGTAGCCAAAAGCAACCACTAGAGGGCCTTTCACAACAGAGCGGGCGCCAGGGTGGCTGGATCCCCTGGTTTGTAGTGGTCCTATTTAATTACCCCCCGTTTGTTGTTTCTCTCTATGTCTCCCCTGCTCCTTTAAGTCAGCTGGTTTTGTCGTTTGTCCGCCGCATGTAGCGGTGGTGTCTCCAAATAAACCATCATAGAAGGGCAAGTTTTCCCATACTCAAAATTGCGGCACGCCTGTGTATGTCCGCCGCATTCCGCGGCGATGACACTAAACAAATAACTATCATAGAAGGGAAAGTTTCCCATATCCAAGATGGCGGCGCCTGTTTCGAAGCATGCTCGACACTTCACACGCCCACCGACAGGTCAGCTGACATTCAGCTGTGAGAAGCATCATGGGAACAATAGGGAGGTCACGTGTCCCCGCTAGAGCGGACGCTGGCGCCCGCTCTGTTGTGAAATATAAAGTGTGGCTGTGCTAGCCCCAATTGTCAGTCTGCATTTGAGCTACCAACAAGCAGCACATGTGCTGTAGGCTCTGGGAAACACGGACCATTGCAACATTAAGCGGTATGTTTCTTAATTGTCTTTACTTTGCTCTGTGGGGATTTTCAAATACCCCTGGCTTATTGAGCAAAGTTTACTATGAATAATTGAACCCTAAAAATCGGGGAGAAAGAGTGAGACATATTTTGTTTCCTTGTTTTCTTTCTTTTTAGATTGAATTTTATGCATCTCAATAGAAACTCAGGTTCTTTATATTCTGATGCCCCGTACACACCATCACTTTATGTGATGAAAAAAAACGACGTTTTTAAAAACGTCACTTTAATTGACCGTGTGTGGGGGAAAACGTTGTTTTATGTCTTGTAAAAAATTTTCTTGGATATCTCCATTGTAATTTCTTATCAAAAAATTATTTTTGTTAATTCATATAAAATCTATATGATTGTATTCATTATTGCTTTTGTAGTGACCATTTGCTGTATATTGATTCCTTCTTTTGATCCATTACAGTTCAGTTCTAAAATCACTCTTGAAGAAGCTCTCACAAGCGAAACATGTTGAGAGAACTGCAACAAGTTGTTATATGGAACTGAAGTTTCTATGTTATACACTTCAGCTGGTCTTGTAATTATTTATATATATATTTCTGTACTATAAAATGTATTAAAAATCGTTTCTATTTTTCTAAAACCATTGTGTCTCGCACAATTTATCTGCACCGTATAATAGTCCCAGGGTCCTCAGGTACCCAATTCCCCTCTATCTATACATATAAAACGAGTAAGCAACAACCCCCACCCAGTTCTTCTTTTTCAGATGATTCCAAAATTGAGTCTGTCTCTGTGGGTACCACTTTCCCTGGAGACAAAGAGGACGCAGCCCCTGAACTCTCAGATAGTGAGGATAATTCCTCTGCCACTGTGGCTATGCAAGAAAAGGCCCTGGTGGCCGCATTTATTACCTCTGTGCAGGAAACCTGAAAAATTGAGGATGCCTCCGGGGCTGCTGAAGAGGTGGCTGTCCCCTTTGGTACTCACAAGTTTTTCCTTAAACTGTCTACTTTGATGCGTTCATATATAAGAAATGTGAACACCTGAAACAGTCTTTTGTTTTGCCCTTTGAGGAGGCTCTTCTGAAGAATTGGACCTCTCCAATTTGTCATAGATGCACAAATATTTAGGTTGAATAATGCAACCATGCTTCTGGTTGAAGGTTCTTCCTTTTTTAAGGATCCTGCAGGAAGGAAGGTGGAATCGGACGCTCATTCCACAGTTCCTGGTTTGGCTGTCTGGTTCTAGCAAGGCCCATGTATCTCACACCCTCACCGAGTGGGATAAGCTGTTACGCCAGGGTCTGGGTAATGAGCAGGTCTCCTTGGTCTACTTGTAACACCGCTTTAACTTTATGAAGTTGTTCCTATAGCTCTCCAAAACCATTTAGACAAAAACATTTTTTTTTTAGAACAAATTAGAAAAGTACCGCAAATGATTCATGGTCTCCAGTGTACATTAAGATATACCTAGTACAAGGAAATCATATTTATTATGATGTCTGGAAATTACGGTATATTGACTGGAAATCATGCAAATGCCTTGCCCTGCCAAGTAGTGATATACAATGCATGCAAATAATTCATACATACTAATGAAAAATATGTATCCACGCAGAACAGAATTGCCAGACTCATGTGTTAATGCAGGATGTGAAAAACAATATTGTGGAAATAGCTACAAATACAATTCACGGACATGCAGAATGGAAACTATCCATGTATGCAGACTGCAGAAAAAAACACCCAATGAACACTAATTATTACCTATATAAAGATTTAGAATTAAAGTGACATTGTAACAAAAACTCCAAATTTTGCTTCAGGTAATTTAGTGTATATATAAAACTCATAATTGGGGATAAGCCGAACACCCCCCCCCCCAGCCCCCC
Source organism: Rana temporaria (assembly GCF_905171775.1). Taxonomy (NCBI): domain Eukaryota; kingdom Metazoa; phylum Chordata; class Amphibia; order Anura; family Ranidae; genus Rana; species Rana temporaria. The sequence goes on from NC_053493.1 coordinate 169,162,519, forward strand.
CCCCCCCCCCCCCCCGGTTTGGTTCTCAGCAGAACATTCGGACAGGCAAAAAATGTGTGCTAATTTTAAAGGCTTATATGAAAGTTATTGCCATAAAAAGTGTTTGGGGACCTGGGTCCTGCCCCAGGGGACATGTATCAATGCTAAAAAAAAAAAAGTTTTAAAAACTGATTTTTTTTCAGGAGCAGTGATTTTAATAATGCTTAAAGTGAAGCAATAAACATGAAATATTCCTTTAAATATTATGCCGGGAGGTCTCCTTATTCTGCCTGTAAAGTAGCGCATCTTTCCCACGTTTATAACAGTACCACAGCAAAATGACATTTCTAAAGGAAAATGTTTTTATTCAAAACTGCTCGTAATATCACTAAAACAGAGATCATGAGTATAAACATAAGAAAGACAGAAGAAAAACTTTTGAAAGAGAATTATCGCTTTGCTTGGGTAAGGGAACTGAAGTACCTGGGGATTCTACTAGCTAAATCAATTAAAAAAACCTATGCGATAAACTTTATCCCACTGTTAAATGAAATTAAGAAAGAAACAAAAAGGGTGGAAAACAGAGCAATATCGTGGATAGGACGAATTAATTACTGTAAAATGGTTATCATGCCCAAGATCTTATACAAATTTCAGATGATCCCTATAGCTCTACCAAGAACGCTGCTGTCAGCCCTTAATAAACTAATTATGAATTATATATGGAAAAATAGGAAACATAGGATATCACTTCAGACATTAAGACAACCAAAAAAGAAAGGAGGGCTTGCTGTTCCGGATGTTAGGAGATACCACGAGGCGGTTATGTTAACAAGAGTGGTGGAGTGGGCCAGAGTCAACACAGAAAAAAGGTGGGTAAGCTTAGAAAATGAATTAACACAGGTAAGGTTGGATAAAATTATATGGAACCCTCCCCAATTTAGGACACTAGATATTAATGCACATGAGATAACAAAAAATGCACTCAAAATATGGGATACAGTTTATAAAAAAACTGTGAAGGAATATAATTCACCCCTTTTAGCACTGAAAGATAACGATTACTTTGCACCGGGTAAGACACAAATAGGGGGGCACTGGATCAAAAAAGACACGGCACAATTAAGGGATATAATGAATGGGGATCACATTAAAACACTGCAGGAGTTAAAACTCAATAAAAATTTAATGGAAATTAATAAATGGAGGTATCAGCAGCTAAACCATTTCATTCAAGATCTCCCACATCCATTGAGATCAGAGGATCAGTTGTCGGAATTGGAAAAAATCTGTACGACAGAAAGAACTAAAGGAACCATTTCTACACTATACAAGATCCTACTGAAAATAGGAGAGCGGAGTATACCTCCTTTCATTGAAAAGTGGGAAAGGGAATTAGGCTCACAGAGAGATAAGGCTACAATAGAGAGAATGTTGACTCTGACACACTCCTCCGCGGTAGATAGCCGCACGGCTGAAATGAGCTTTAAATGTATCGCGGGGTGGTACATGACACCAGATAAATTAAAAAAATTTAATGAAGAGCAGACAGGGGAATGTTGGAGGGGCTGTGGATCACTAGGAAATATGGCTCACCTTTGGTGGGAATGCCCAAAGATAAAAAAGTACTGGGAAAACATACTGGGCTGTGTGGAAGAGATTACAATGAAAAAGATAAAGATAGACCCATGGGTAGTCCTATTCCATGGGGGAGAAGAAGGCATAAAAAGGTATAGGGAAACACTTACACCGCATCTCTTAAACGCCGCCAAGAGATTAATCCAAAGGAGATGGCAGGACACAGAGTGCCCCCAAACCTGGGAATGGATCGATGCGGTCGAAGAAACATACAAAATGGAAGAACTGAAAGAAAGCTTAGAGGGAAATAACATACTACAAAGTATAAAATGGGATAACTGGAGGACCTTTAAGAGATCATGGAGTTACGCAGAAAAGTTAAGGGAAGAATCCTAAAAGATTCTCTAGAAGAAATCAGAAAGAATTAGAGGTTTCCGAGCACGTCTAGGGTGAGACGGGGGGGAGGGGGGGGGAAGGGGGGGGGGTTGGGAGGGGAAGGGGGGGGGGGTTGGGAGGGGAAGGGGGGGTAAAAACTGGGAAGGATATACTTGTGATGTCTTCCTGATTCTGTTATGCTCTAAGCAGATAGTGGAAACATACCCGCATATATATACACTTATATATAAAAAAAAAAAAAAAAAAAAAACACATGTAGAAAAGCGACACTGATGATGCAAAAACCAAAATTAGAGATGCAATGGGCTGGCACGCAGATCATGAGCATTAAAGAAGCACTCTATGAGGTAGAGTCTGAAGTGGAAAAAAAAAAAAAAAAAAAAAAAAATGCTCGTGGCTGTATTGTCGGATCCTGGCAATATACATACAAATCATGGAAAAAAACAGTCTGGGTTCCCTCCCAGTTCATTACCAGGCCCTTTGGGTATGGTATGGACATTAAGGGGAATCCACGCCAAAATAAAAAAAAAATCCATACCCCTTATCCGAGCACGCCACCTGGCAGTGCGCAGAAAAAGGGGGAACGAGAGAGCGCCTCTCCCTGCTAAACTATACCAGGTAACATGCCCTCAACATGGGGAGGGTGCTTTGGGGTCCCCCCAAAAGACCTTGTCCCCATGTTGATGGGGACAATAGCCTCGTCCCCACAACCCTTGCCCGGTGGTTGTGGGTGTCTGTGGGCAGGGGGCTTATTGGAATCTGGAAGCCCCCAGATCCCCCTTGTGAGTGGGTATCGGCTACATTGTACCCCTACACATTCACCAAATAAAGTTAAAAAAAAAAGTAAAAATTACAGGAGACAGTTTTGGACAAATCCTTTTTTTTTTTTTAAAAAAGTGTCCCGCGATGCCCGAGGAAAAAAAAAACGGAAAAACTCTGCCTCCATTGGAGGCGTCCCGCCGACTGCAGCCTTTTTCACGATGACAGTTGTTAAAGGTGGCTTCTAGATTCCGATAAGCCCCCCGCCCGCAGACCCCCACAACAAGAGGCCCTTGTACACGGCCGCTATGTAAGCAGCCTTGCATAGTGTGGGGCGTGGACTTAGCCCCCTAAGCCATGATTGGCCAAAGGCACCCTGCCATTGACCAATCATGGCTCTCACAGCAGACCGTGCTGTGATTGGCCAAAGCATGCAGGTCAGGTGCATGCTCTGGCCAATCAGCAGCCGTCAATGCAGTAATCTTGCATTGCATTATGGGGCATTCCACAGGTGCTTGAATTTCCTGCAAATGCCCAATAATGTTCTAAATTCGGCGAACACCCGATGTTCGAAGCCAAACTTATGTTTGACTCGAACATCGGGCTCATCTCTTTTAATAATCAGGGCTGGACAAACCTGGAAAAAACGAAAAGTGTAATAATCAAAAAAAGCGACAAAGGAGGTAATGTCGTTCTTATGGATGACACCAAGTATGAAGCGGAAGCTAGACGTCTCCTTGACGACAGCAACACGTACCGAAGGATAGAAAGAAACCCCTTCCCGAGAATGGTTCAACTACTTAACAATATCCTCGATAACGCAAAAGAGGCAGGGGTCCTATCAAAACGGGAATACGATCATTTGTTGGTTAAGGAATATAATATTCCAACGTTCTATTGCATCCCAAAAATACACAAGTCCATGGAAAATCCACCGGGCAGACCTATTGTGTCTGCCATTGGTGGACCACTTGACAAAATAGGGACTTACCTCGATCTCCTACTTAAAGACATCGTGTACCAACTTAAATCCTATGTACAGGACACGAGACACGTGCTTTCCAAATTGGAATCACTTTCTGTGGAAGGAGGGGTATGGCTAATTGCCATCGATGTGGAATCCCTGTACACCTCTATACCCCATTCCTGCGGTATTAGGGCGGTCAGAACCTTCCTCGACCAACACTTCCCTCAGATGGGACATCAGAACGAACTCCTTGAGGACCTCCTCCTTTTTGCATTGGCAAATAATTTCTTCCAGTTCTCGTCACAATACTTCCAACAGGTCAAAAGAACCTCAATGGGAGCTGCATGGGCTCCGGCTTACGCCTGTCTCCACCTGGGGCTATGGGAGGAAGAAGACGTCTATACCCTACCAGAATATCAAGAACATGTACAAACATGGTTAAGGTACATAGACGATATTTTTGTCATCTGGACAGGCGACGTTGACTCCTTCCATAGCTTCATAGGGAAACTTAACATCAATGAGCGGAATATTAATCTAACCTACACACTAGATAGGGATATGATTCCCTTCCTTGACCTGAGGATTGGTCTTAGGGAGGGGAAAATCTTCACATGCACTTTCCGCAAGGAGACATCAGCCAACACTTTGTTACAGGCCAACAGCCACCATCCATTCTGGCAAAAAAATAGCATCCCCATTGGGGAATTTATTAGGATTAAGCGGAACTGCTCTGACAAACTAAGCTACGACACTGAAAGTAGGGAACTCTACAACAGGTAGAGAGCGTGGTTACTCCCACAAGCAGATTAGATTTGCCAAAAAGAAAGCAGCTGAACGTAGCAGAAGCAGTCTCCTTGGTACTAAGTTCAAAATGCCGGCACCTACCGGTGGTGACACCAACCCAGTGAGGCTCATCACTACATACGGCCCTCAATGGGAGAATTTAAGACATCTCCTGGAGAAACACTGGGGGGTCCTCACTGGCAATAAAATGCTTGCTAAAATTGTTGGCACCAGCCCACAAATGGTAGCACGAAGAACAAAAAATTTAGGGGATCTCTTAGTCCATTCTGAGTTCACTAAACAGCCGCAGACCTGCTGGCTGTCAGAATATCCCCGCAGCATGGGAATGTTCCCATGTTGCAAATGCCAAATATGCCCATTTGTCGATAGGACGGACACCTTCTGTGATGCAAAGGGTGAGAAAACCTACAAGATTAAGGGGCTCATCAATTGCACCACAGAGAGAGTTATCTATATGCTCACCTGCCCATGTCCGAAAATTTATGTGGGCAAGACCAAAAGACAACTTAGGGTGAGGATAGGTGAGCACATTAGGGACATTAAAAATGAAGAAAAAGAGGAGGAGAAATGCAGAAAAACTGGATATATGGAAAAATTCCATGACAGTCCAATAGCCAGACACTTCCTACAATGCCATGGAGGCAAACCCGATGGCCTTAGGGTTAAAGGCATATATACCCTGAGGTTATCGGCGAGAAGAGGTGATTTTGACAAGGTGTTGGTCCAAAAAGAGAAGTGGTGGATATACACTTTGAAATCTTTGGCGCCACTTGGAATCAACACTGAGCTTAGCATGCAATCCTTCCTCTAACTATTCATTCTAATTAATTATTCTGTACCATACTCACCATTCTTGTTTTTTATTATATTTTTTATTTTTTATTATTTCTGTTGGGTATGGCTATAACCATTCAGAATAGTTTTTTACCTGGCACATGGCTGAGCGATCATGTGATATTAAACCTATCTCGCTGGCCACTGTGCCTATTGCAAACAGTGGGGTTCACTGCACACCTCACGTCCCCCTTCACATTGTGATTTGCCATCAAAGCACAATCCATGCCATCATTTCATCTCCTAAGGAGAGCTGTTTGTAATCCCTTTGCTTCCTAAATATGATAGGATATTGATCATTATTATTTGTGATTTGGTTTGTTTTGCTGTCTGCTTATGTGGTTGTTTTCGTTGTTTCGTGTCAATGTCTCCCCCTTCACTAATTAAATACATATTGGGCTGCATAGTCCGGTGGCAAAAGATTCTTTCCTAGGAGCAATGATTTGTTCCTTCATTTGCATATATAATAAAGCGGAGCACACGCAACGACCACATCTATCAACATATGATATTTCAAGCAGAACAGCTTTACTGATAAAAAACTCCCTTGTTTTTGCATCCCACATTTGTATCTGTCAGTCTCCATGGACAATATATGCTGCTGTGAACATACACTCCGAGAACAATCTTAGAACTTTAAGTTCAGGAGAGTGGGCGTGCACAACAACATACATAAGAAGGAGCGATGCACTGCCCACCTCCAAGCGTCCAGACGAAGCTACGCAAGTCATCTGCGAAACGCGTTGACGTCATCACGCTCAGACGCTAGACACATCCACACACTCCCCCTTCCAGCTGGGGGCGGGTGACGGAGGAAACCTCCACGGCTGAAGGACTCTCCTCGATCTTTGCCGGCTCAGTGTGCACCAATACAGGCAATTGCCTATAATACAGCAATGCGAATTACCTGCCTCCTAATAACTACGGAGTAAGCCGCATTTCCGAGGGTTTCATCTTAAAGTGACGTGTCCCCTCATCTACTGGGAATGTCAGACGTTTGAACGCAATCCCTGCAAGTAATTGGAAGAGCATTTGTCATTATCCATATTGCAGCTTATACAGCTGGTAAGATCTTTCCAATTACAATTTCAATAGTGTTAAGTTTGACAAGCACGTATCCTTCGTCACTGAACTTTCCTCGCAGGAACTGTGTGCTATACTGGGAACTGCCTCGATCTCTTTGAGTCCACGATATAGGAGTGAGACTGTGCACACATATAACCAGTCGGGCTTAATTACCATTAGCAGAACTGCAGTCCCTCAAGTCCTTTTAAAGCCCCGAATGCCTATACTGACTGCTCTGGATATTTTTGCATGCAAGGCATATTTCGCCAGATAGTGGGCCCTACTCATGCCCCTTTGTTCCAACCAACAGCTGTCCATATAGCATTCTCATTCTAGACCCATTCAGGGCATTTTCATCACAGCCTGCTCCCCCTCCCCGCAGTGTCACCTCTGTGATTTGTTCACCAATTTATTAGGCTTATATCCACAGCATAATATTTAATTCAAAATAGGGGTTTGCCCTGGTGAACCATCACAGAAATGACACCAATGTGTCCGGACTGTCTGAGTTTTATTGTTACATGTTTGTTATATGTTTTTTGTTTGTGAGTCTGACATAACTATATTGCCTAGGCGATAGCATACTTTTTCACTCATCAGCTCTGCCACGTTTTTTACGTCACAATATATATTGACATTTTTTATCTTGTTTTGTAGTACTTTGATATTCAATAAATTATAGAGATTATTCGCACCCTTGAGTATAGACCTTGATTTACCAATAGTAGCCTTTCCCTGGGGGTGACCTTTCCTTCTAAGGGTTCCCTCCCAGGTTCTTGTATATTTGGTCAGTAGGTTTTGGTCACGGTAAACAACCCCACCATTGGGGGAGTGTCTCCTCGGTGCCGTTACTACATTACTTTATCTAGTTATCATATGGGACACATTTTGTTTTTTCTTTCTGGACAAACCTGGGGACTAGGGATGAGCCCGATGTTCGAGTCAAGTCAAAAGCTGCGTAACACCCTTTAAAAGTCTATTAGAGGAATCAAAAGTGCTAATTTTAAAAGGCTTATATGCATGGTATTGTCATAAAAAGTGTTTGGGGATATTAAAAAAAATTCAAAACTAAATGTGTGGGGGTCCCCCCCAAATTCCATACCAGGCCCTTCAGGTCTGGTATGGAAATGAAGTGGAACCCTGCGCCAAATTTAAAAAAAAAATGGCGTAGGGGTCCCCCTCAAAAATCCATACCAGACCCTTATCCGAGCATGCAACCTGGCAGGCCGCAGGAAAAGAGGGAGGGACAAGATAGTGGCCCCTCCTCCTGAACCGTACCAGGCTACATGCCCTCAACATGGGGAGGATGCTTTGGGGTCCAAAGCACCACTTCCCTATGTTGATGGGGACAGGGGCCTCATTCCCACAACCCTTGCCCGATGGTTGTGGGGGTCTGCGGGCGGGGGCCTTATCGGAATCTGGATAAGTCCCAAGCTGTCTCCTGTGTTTTTTACCATTTTTGACACATTGTTTTGTGAAATGGCAGGGGTACAATGTAAAGCCTCCTAATATACACACTTTACACAGCATCTCTAAGCTCTATAAAGCAGGGGGCAGGGATCTGAAATCATACACTGCAGAGCACATATCAGGGAGAGGACTGTAACCAACTGTAAATGACGTCACGCTCCAGCCTGCCAGTTGTAAATACTGCCATGTACGTGGCTGAAAAGCCGAGATTTTATTGCTAAAATGCCTGAAAAGCACCACAGTGTGAAAGGGGTCTAAATGAGTTGTAAAGGCAGAAGTTTTTTTATCTCAATACATTCTATGCATTAAGATAAAAGCCTTCTGTGTTTAGCAGCCTCCCCAGAACCCCCTAATACTTACCTGAGCCCCTTCTCTGTCCAGCGATGTCCATGATTCACTCTGCCATCCCAGACTCTCCCTTCTGATTTGCTGAGACTCAGCAGCGATGCCATCGGCTCCTGCTGCTGTCAATCAAGTCAGTTAGCCAATCGGGAGAGAGAGAGGGGGCAGAGCCAAATGGCAACTCCGTGTCTGAATGCACACTCGGAGCTGCAGCTCGCCTCGGGTGCCCCCATAGCAAGCTGCTTGCTGTGGGCGCACTCGACAGGAGGAATAGGCCAGGAGCACAGAAGAGGGACCCAAGAAGAGGAGGATTTGGGCTGCCCTGTGCAAATCCAATTGCACATAGGAGGGAAGTATAACATATTTATAGAGACTTTACAATCACTTTAAGCTCGCCATAGATTGATCAAAATTCAGCGGGGTCAGCAGGGACTGGATACAATTTGATCCATCTAACAAGGATTAAAAAAGTTAATTCTTGTTTTAAACCCAGCGATCAGAGAGAGAGGGCTGGGAGGGAGGAGTACTTTTATCCTGGAATTGGGCTTTAATACTTAATATGTATCATAAGCTTCCTGATATGCCTCTTCAGTAGAATAAATTCTTCCCTACAACTCTAAGAATAGCTACAGTAAATCATTTTTTTTTATAACATTAGCATGGGAACAGCTTTTCCCTGGAACATTATTTTTTAATTAAATGTCACCAAGCATGGGACAAGCAAAACCTTTTAAGCTACCCCAAAAAAGAAAAAAAAGAAGCATGGAAAAATAATATATTATAATTATATTTTTAGTGCTAAAGTGTGCGTGCAGCAAAAGTTTTTTTTTCTTAGTTTTGGATGGAATTGGGAAAGATTAGAAACCCCAATTGGTTTTTAGTGCTATCTAGGGCTTAATTAAATATATTTACCCTCACTTCCTGTCATACTGACAACATTAGACAAGAAGTGAAGGAAGCAGAATGGGGTGTTAAAGTGAACCTGTTGCTTTGCCCTGCTCAACAATTTTGCCTGTGGTTTCCCTGCAACTGATCTTTCCGCATTGTTCTTCACTGTGTCTCTGTGTGAAGGCGGGGCTTTGCTTCCTCATGTCAGAGCCTCCAGTAAGAACAGTAAGCAGCACAGTAGTGACATCAAATTTCAATCCAAATCTCCCGAGATTAGCAGCTGAAGGCACAATGCCTAGCCACTGAAAAGTTTTACCCGTTCAGTTCAGGTCCAAAGTCAAAGGAAAAAAGTGTTGCTACCAGTGGTGGTGTGTCCACCCCCTCTCTCCAGCCACCCCCTCTACAACCAATGGATAGATTAATGCATAGCATAAATCTATCCATGGCCGCCGCTGCCACCCCCTATTCAGGCGCCCAGCCCCTTTTCGGGTGCTGGGCGCCTGAAATATAGCAGGGGGGGGGGGGGGTTTGAAGCACCTGATTAGAGCCATAGGCTCTAATAGACATAAAAAAAAGGTGACCAGTCCACTCAGGTGTGTTAGAGAAGCGAATGAATATTCTCTTTCCTAACACTGAACTGCCTCTCTGCCAATCAGGTGCTCGGGTCTGTTGATTGGCTGAAACGACAGGCACTGTGATTGGACACCTATCAGGAGGAGAGGATGGGAGAAGACGCATGAAGGACACCTCTCGCCGCTGTCACCAGATGCCCCACCGAGACGGGGTAAGTGCCAGGCAGACGGCGATCGGGCGGGGGGTCATAGTGGCAACATTTCATGGCACAGTGGCGGCATTTGATGGCACAGTGGTAGCATTCATGATGGGCACAGTGGCAACATTTGATGGGCACAGTGGCAGCATTTGATGGGCACAGTGGCTGTAGGGTGACCACATTTCCAAACTACCATTCAGGGACACCCTCCCTTCCCAAAATCCGCTTGTGCTGTAACGAATCACAGCACAGTGATTGGACACAAGAGGCGGGATTTATGATTTCTCCAATCACAAGCAGGGGGTGGGATTGTGCTCCTCCAGGCATTCCCGGCCAGGACAAGTACTGTCAGTGAGTAAAGCGGTGATGTGGTGGCCCTTTTTGGGGGCATCAGATTGGCCGGGGGGGGGGGGGGGGGGCTGTGTCAGTTTCATTCCGGGACACTGTATTGTCCTGGAATGAATGTGCCCGGGACAGACCTGCAAAATGCGGGACTGTCCCGGGCAATCCAGGACACGTGGTCACCCTAAGTGGCTGCATTTGATGGCACAGTGGCAGATTTTGATGGGCACAGTGGCTGCAATTAATGGCAGAGCTTGATGGCACAGTGAATGCAATTGATGGGCACAGTGGCTGTGTTTGATGGGCTCAGTGAAGCTGCAATTTTTCAGTTTTATTGCGCCCCCCCCAAAAAATGTGGAGCACCAACCGCTACTGGTTGTTACTATACGTAGATTGCAGGGAAAGTCAGGAACATACACCACACATAGAGAGACATGTCTGAGACACAAGCTGCTCAATGCCTATTGCAAGAAAATACTTTTTTCTAAGTAGCTGAACTTCTGGATTTTCGCTTTAATGTTTGGAATATTCTTGTAAGATCACAGTATACAGCTTGATGCCAAAAAACAGGGTCCTTACTCAAACAGTGGGTACAAAAACAGTCTTACAGTCAACAACCTGCACTGCAAAACAACATTGAAGAAGTCTGTGCAGAGGTCCAAGCTGCATAATATTGTAATAATGTGTCTAATGCAATGGTTGAGATGTATAGCAGCGTGGAGAGGGCTAACGTGAAACGCTTAGATATTGCATGCGGTCCCTCGCCCTATAACTATATCCAGTAAGAAAATAATAAAGGAGTTTGCTGGTCTGTCATCCTAACATTCCTCAGATCCTAGAATTCATTCTTTCATGTGTAAGGCTGGGGGTTGGTAGCTCTCGTGGTATGCGTTTTTTCCAGTGATTCACACCAGTCAGGAACTATGTTTAAAGCGGGAGTTGACCCTAAAAAACATTAACATTTAACATTAGATTCATGCTCATTTTGTCAAGGGGAATCGGGTAGTTTTTTTTAAAACGAAGCAGTACTTACCGTTTTAGAGAGCGATCTTCTCCGCCGCTTCCGGGTATGGTCTTCGGGACTGGGCGTTCCTATTTGATTGACAGTCTTCCGACAGGCTTCCGACGGTCGCATCTATCGTGTCACGAGTAGCCGAAAGAAGCCGAACGACGCCTGCGCACCGACGTTCGGCTACTTTCGGAAAATCGTGACGCGATAAATGCGACCGTCGGAAGCCTGTCGGAAGACTGTCAATCAAATAGGAACACCCAGTCCCGCAGCCCATACCCGGAAGCGGCGGAGAAGATGTATCTCTAAAACGGTAAGTACTGCTTCGATTTAAAAAAAAACTACCCGATTCCCCTTGACAAAATGAGCATGAATCTAATGTTAAAAATTAACATTTCCGGGTGAACCTCCACTTTAAGGGCATGGTAGCCCATTTTTATTAAAAAGGCAAAAATAAAAGTCCAAACAAAATAATGACTTCAGCCTCCTGGCTCACACATGCAAAAGGAAATACCAAGCCACCTGGCTCTCTTCAGCAGTAGCACCACTGCTCAGGCTCCAGCATGAAGCCCTCCTGACGCCTGTCAGCAACCTCAGATTTAGGTCTCTGGGTTTCAAAGTGCACACCTGCACTCTCCAGCTTCTCCAGCTATTTCAGTGCACACCTGCACTCTCTGGGTTCTCGCCTTCCAAGCCTGGACTCCTCGAGAGGGTGGAGCCCAGAATGCTGGTCCTGAGTCTCCTATCAGGCCCACACACACCTGCACAATCAGTTAAAATTAGGAGAAGAGGAGCTCGGTGTCTGCGCTATAACAACGGTCACGATAAAGGTACATGAATCCCCAGGGCTCCCACGTTCATTCAAACAGAGTACTTTATTATTGACAATACTAGCAAATTTAAAAAAAAATATTATAAATACCTTTTTCTCTTTTCGTCCATGGACGGACACAGCCTCCATAAATCTTGACTTGTGGGTTATGTTCTGTCTATTAGGAGAGGACTAGGCAGACATGTTAGATATTTAAATACATATAACTTTAACAGAGTTGAACAGCCCCGCCCAGGGGCGGTCCCTCCGGTCATAACCCCTCACCCTGCAGCCAGAAGCCCAGTTTTTTTCTGCCTAGTAGAGGAGTAGGACCTGGCTCCCTTTGGGCCCAGAGTCCTGAAGAAATTTTTTGTTATTTTATTTTTGTGATTCTTCTATCAACTGCCGGCTGTGTGACAGGCTGGATATTACAGATCCTTGTAGTTCCCCCAGTCTGGCCAACGAGCGTGAGCAGACCTTAACTATGCGCTGGGCCGGCCACGATATACCCCATGGCTCCAGGGGTGGCCGGTGAGCATATGTTTCGGGGTCCACATATGACTGGGCTGCTGCTGTCTCACTCACAGTGGACCGAACCGACAGCTACTCCGTACCACTCGGTTGTAGGCCTGTCAGGGATGCGACAGCAAGTCCTCGCAAGGATGGGTAAGTACGGTTCCTCCTGCCTTAGCAGGGTGGAACAGCTGGGCATTCCCGGGATTAAGGGGTTCTCCTGTCCTCCCTTTACCTGCTCTCTGTCACCATTTCCCCTTTTGCCCTCGGGGTTCGCTGCAACCGGGGTGTACCTGTGGGGGGACTCTGGGTCCCAGTTGAGGACTGTGGGGTGTCGGGTCTGTCTCTTGGGAAGTCTCTGCCACGGCCTTCTCGTCCACATCACTATGCTCAGGCGCAATTTTTTGCAGCGTCTACGCCATTTTTATTGTGCCTACTTTTTCTATTGAATTTTCCATTGGTGGCCATTTTGTCGTAGCCGTGCTGTGACGCAGGTTGGCATTGTGGGCGGTTATTTTCTTGTTGGATCTGGCTTCCTGAACGTCGCGCAGCGCAATCACCTCACTTTTTTCCTGAAACACACGCTGTGTACAGAAGGAAGGCAGGCAGCGACGCTGAGCGGTCTCCCTCTGGGTGCTGAGTCCCCTGGTCAGTGCAGCAAGGAGAGTGGACTTATTTGAGTGTTTTCACTTAGTCGCTGAGGGCTGTCAGTGGGTGATTATGGAGTCAGTATCTGGCTTTTCTTCCCCAAACTTGCCAGAGGCGGTAACCGGTGCCCCTGCACCTGCGGTTACCATGGATACTTTGTTGGCAGTCCTGGAGTCTTTTGTTGCCAGGGTGGAGGCGGTGTGCGGGCGTAAGGGGTGCAAAAAGCGCCCCCTCCCCCCGCCATCTTCTGGGGAATACTCTGACTCAGACTCGGGCCTGACGACGGGTCAGGACCCCGGTTCTGGTATGTCAGAGGATGCGGACCAGGACCTCCTTGGTGAGGAGGACCCCTCGTCTGGGTCAGCGCAAGACAGGGCACTTGTGAGTGCACTTATTAATGCTGTGAGGTACTCTGTCAAGCTGTAAGATACAGCCGAGTCGCCCATGAAGGGGTCAGTTTCCTTTGGGTCGCACAGAACAAACCGCTCTGTTAAAGTTTTTCCTTGTGTTACTTTCTTTGATACGTTCATAGATAAGGAATGGGAGTGGCTGCAGAAATCCTTTGTGGTCTCTCAGCGCATGGCAGTCCGTTATTCTTTTGAGGAGAGCCTTTTGAAAAAATTGACCTCTCCTCCAGTCGTAGACCCCCTGGCCTCTCGGCTAAATAAAGTAACCACTCACGAATGAGGGGACCCCTGCTTTTAAGGACCCTACTGATAGGAGGTCCGAAGCGGTGAGCCGTTCCATGTTCACCATGCTGGGGTCTGCGTTGTGTCCTATCTTGGCTGCAACTTTGGTGTCTCAGACACTTACTGAATGGGCAAGGATTTTGCGCCAGACAGTGGAGGAGCATCAGCTCCCCCCTGAGTGCATTAAGCTAGCCGACCAGTTGGTACAGGGCCTTGTGTATGTCTGTGATGCCACTCTGGATGCAGCCCCCTTGATCTCCAGAGCCTCTGTATCGGCGGTGGTATTGCGCCGCCTGATTTGGCTAAAATGCTGGTCTGCTGACCAAGCTTCCAAGAAAGCTTTGGCTGATTTGCCCTTCAAATGTGGGAGGCTTTTTGGTACCTCGCTGGACGACATTATTCTGCACTCCTATTCTGCACAGAAGTGGTATTTTCGTCGGTCAGGGTCACCCGGCAGATCCTCCCAGACTGACAAAGGTCCAGCTGGGGGACAGAAGCGTCCCTGGGTGCGCAAGCCAAACAAGCCGGCTAACAAGCCTGCTACCACATGAAGTTTTGCCCCTGCCCGACTCAAGGGTGGGGGGATGGCTTTGCGGGTTTGCAGCTCGGTGGACCTCCCTGCTCTCCCACCAGTGGGTCTGCGAGGTGGTCACTCTGGGGTACAAGATCGAGTTTCTTTCTTGTCCACCAAACAGATCTTCAAATCTTCCTCTCCTTCCGACTCGTCGGTCTGCCTTAACCACTTAACGACCGCCGCATGTATATATACATCCACAGAATGGCACGTACAGGTAGATGGACGTGCCGATACGTCCCTGCCTTTCCGCGGCTCGGGGGTCTGATCAGGACCCCCCCCCCCGTTACATGCGGCGGTCGGTAAGCCTCTGGGAGCGATCCGGGATAAGGGGGAGGCTGTTGGTTTCTGGCCACCCCCTCGCGATCGCTCCCAGCCAAACTCCTTCCGCAGGAAGGACTTCCTCTGGCTGTGTAATGTAAACACAGGCAGGAGGAAGTGATGTCATCTCTCCTCTCGGCAGTATTTTCGTTCGGCGAGAGGAGAGAAGACATCAAAGTGAGTTGCACCAACAGCACACAACACACAGCACACTTAACCCCCCCAGTCACCCCCCGATCAACCCCCCCCCCCCAGCCCCATCACAGTGTCACTGTGATTGCAGTGATCATTTATTTACTGATCACTGCATTTAGTGTCAGTGTGACAGTTAAAAGTTGCAGGGCAGTTAGTCTTAGGCCCCTTTAGGTCCAGTGTAGCCCACTACCCCCCCCCCCCCCCTAATAAAGGTTTAACTTCTTGATCACCGCCCTAGTTAACCCTTTCACCCCCTATTGCCAGCGTCACTAAGCGATCGGTTTTCTGGTTGCTGTATTAGTGTCACTGGTGCCGCTACGTAGCTAGTTTTTTTTTGAGGTTCGCCTCCAGGTTTTTATAGCGTTAGGTACCCCCATACATTTTTTAAATAAAGGTTTTAACCCCTGATTGCCCCTAGAGTTAACCCTTTCACCGCCTATTGCCAGTGTCACTAAGCGATCGTTTTTCTGATCGCTGTATTAGTGTCACTGGTGCCGCCAATTAGCTAGTTTTTTTTGGAGGTTCGCCGCCAGGTTTTTATAGTGTTAGGTACCCCCATACATTTTCTAAATAAAGGTTTTAACCCCTGATTGCCCCTAGAGTTAACCCTTTCACCAGTGATCACCGTATAAGTGCTACTGGTGACGCTGGTTAGCCAGTTAGTTATTTACGTTCGCCACCAGGTTTTTATAAAGCGTCAGGTACCCCCATATATTACCTAATAAAGGTTTTAACCCCCTGATTGCCCCCTAGTTATTCTTTCACCAGTGATCACCGTATAAGTGTTACGGTTGACGCTGGTTAGTTAGTTTGCTGTTTATAGCATCAGGGCACCCACCGTATATAACCCAATAAAAGTTTAACCCCCTGATCGCCCGGCGGGTGATATCTATTAAATTTTAGCGTCAGGGTCTGCGGTGCCCTGCGTCGCCCCAGGTTAGTGCCAGTAACGCTTTCACCCACGCGCAAAGCATACACCCCCCTTAGTGGTATAGTATCTGAACGGATCGATACCTGATCTGATCAGATCTATACTAGCGTACCCAGCAGTTTAGGGTTCCCAAAAACGCATTGTTAGCGGAATCAGCCCAGATACCCGCTAGCACCTGCGTTTTGCCCCTCCGCCCAACCCAGCCCAACCCACCCAAGTGCAGTATCGATCGATCACTGTCACTTACAAAACACACATAACTGCAGCGTTCGCAGAGACAGGCCTGATCCCTGCAATCGCTAACATTTTTTTTTGGAAGTGTTTTCTAAGTAAAAAATAAAAACACAAAAATAATATTCTCTCTCTATTGTTCTGCTCTTTGTTACTGTATTCTATTCTGAAAAGTTTTATTGTTATTATGTTTTTTCATGCTTTCTTTTCAGGTATGTAATTTACTTTACTATTTTCAGGTACGCCATTCAGCTGTTGCGCGGACTTATTTATCTTGACAGCAACAGCGTTTGCTCCTATGATATATAAAGCCGTGACTCCAGTGCTGTAGGAGCATGGTGGCATTAGGGGCGGAGGAGCGATTTTGCTTCTAATGCCGCGTACATACGGTCGAAATTCCAACGGAGGCTTGCCCGTGGAAAAGACCCACCGTGTGTACGCGGCATAATTTTTTTGCGGGAGGATGCCCCCATGCTTCGGCATATATAAATGGTGCATGTATGCCCATCATTAGAAATGGGTGGATGAAGGGAGGTATTCCAATGGTGGGCATATCCGCCGATCAATCTTTTTTTCGTTCAGCCAACAGGCTGCGTGAAAAAAAAAGATTACAATACATGTCCAACAAGAACCATCAACGTACTGGTATGTTGCTGGACTTTGAATGGTTATACCAGAATGATGCCTGCGGGTTTAGGTATTATCTTGGTATCATTCTTTTCAGCCAGCGGTCGGCTTTCATGTAAAAGCAGTCCTAGCGGCTAATTAGCCTCTAGACTGCTTTTACATTCAGTGGGAGGGAATGTCCCCCCCCCCCCGAATATAAACAGCGCCATTGGGAAAGCATTTTATCACACCGATCTTGATGTGGTCAGATGCTTTGAGGGCAGAGGAAAGATCTAGGGTCTAATAGACCCCATTTTTAAAAAAAATTGTCACTAACTATTGCTATCATAAGGGATATTTACATTCCCTGAGATAACAATAAAAATGGTAAAAAATAAATAAAATGGAAGGAACAGTTTACAAATAAAATAAAAAAAGCTAAATAAAAAATAAATAAAAAAAAAGCATCCCTGTCCCCCTTCTGCTCTTGCGCAAAGGCGAACGCAAGCGTCGGTCTGGAGTCATATGTAAACAGCAATTGTACCATGCATGTGAGGTATCACCGTGAAGGGCAGATCGAGGGCAGTAATTTTAGCAGTAGACCTTCTCTGTAAATCTAATGTGGTAACCTGTAAAGGCTTTTAAAAATGTATGTAGTTTGTCGCCACTGCAAGTGTGTGCGCAATTTTAAAGTATGTCTTGTTTGGTATCCATGTACTCCGCTTAATATCATCTTTTTTATTTCATCAATAATTTGGGCAATATAGTGTGTTTTAGTGCTTTAAAATAAAAAAAGTTTATTTTTTCCCAAAAAAATGCGTTTGAAAAATCGCTGCGCAAATACTTTGTGGAAAAAAATGCAACACCCACCATTTTATTCTGTAGGGCCTTTGCTTTAAAAAAAATATATAATGTTTGGGGGTTCAACTTAACTTTCTTGCAAAAAAAATGTGTCAGAAAGGGCTTTGTCTTTAGAAGTGGTTAGAAGAGTGGGTGATGTGTGACATAAGCTTCTAAATGTTGTGCATAAAATGCCAGGACAATTTAAACCCCCCCCAAATGACCCCATTTTGGAAAGTAGACACCCCAAGCTATTTGCTGAGAGGCATGTCGACGAGTCCATGGAATATTTTATATTTTGACACAAGTTGCGGGAAAAATATATATATATTTTTTTTTTTTTGCGCAAAGTTGTCACTAAATGATATATTGCTCAAACATGCCATGGGCATATGTGGAATTACACCCCAAAATACATTCTGCTGCTTCTCCTGAGTACGGGGATACCACATGTGTGAGACTTTTTGGGAGCCTAGCCGCGTACGGGACCACAAAAACCAAGCACCGCCTTCAGGCTTTCTAAGGGTGTACATTTTTGATTTCACTCCTCTCTACCTATCACAGTTTCGGAGGCCATGGTATGCCCAGATGGCACAAACCCCCCCCAAATGACCCAATTTTGGAATGTAGACACCCCAAGCTATTTGCTGAGAGGTATGGTGAGTATTTTGCAGATCTCGCTTTTTATTTTCTTTCTTCATTTTTAAAAACAAATGAGAGCTGTAAAATACTCACTATGCCTCTCAGCAAATAGCTTGGGGTGTCTACTTTCCAAAATGGGGTCATTTGGGGGGGGGGTTTGTGCTATTTTGGCATTCTATGGCCTTCGAAACTGTGATAGGTAGTGAGTAGTTAATCAAAAATTTGCGCCCTTAGAAATGCTGAAGGCGGTGCTTGGTTTTTGGGGCCCCATACGCGGCTAGGCTCCCAAAAAGTCCCACACATGTGGTATCCCCGTACTCAGGAGAAGCAGCAGAATGTATTTTGGGGTGCAATTCCACATATAACCATGGCATTTGTGAGCAATATATCATTTAGTGACAACTTTTTGTTAATTTTTATTTATTTTTTTGTCATTATTCAATCACTTGGGACTAAAAAAAAAATTATTCAATGGACTCAACATGCCTCTCAGCAGTTTCCTTGGGGTGTCTACTTTCCAAAATGGGGTCATTTGGGGGGGGTTTGTACTGCCCTGCCATTTTAGCACCTCAAGAAATGAGATAGGCAGTCATAAATTAAAAGCTGTGTAAATTCCAGAAAATGTACCCTAGATTGTAGACGCTATAATTTTTGAGAAAACCAATAAATATATGCTTATTGCGATTTTTTTTTACTAAAGACATGTGGCTGAATACATTTTGGCCTAAATGTTTGACTAAAATTTTGTTCATTCGATTTTTCTTATAACAAAAAGTAGAAAATATAATTTTTTTCAAAAATTTCTGTCTTTTTCCGTTTATATCGCAAAAAATAAAAATCGCAGAGGCAATCAAATACCATCAAAAGAAAGCTCTATTTGTGGGAAGAAAAGGACGCAAATTTCGTTTCGGTACAACATTGCATGACCACGCAATTACCAGTTAAAACAGCGCAGTGCCAAATTGTAAAAACACCTTTGGTCCTTTGATAAAGGAAGTAACTAAGGGCTAGTTTTTGGACTTTTTAGGCACATTTTGGTTGGTCAGAATATATTCACACAAGGAGAGATTTTCTCTAAAAAGTTATTGGTTTATTTAGATATAAAATAGCATAGTGTATATAGAGCAGGGAGAAATTTATTGCCGTTTCCAGCAAAAAACTATCTGAGGCCAACTATGCAAGCCTATCCATAAATGTTGACAGGAATCATACAAAGGGTAACAATGTGTCCACAATCATAAATGTTGACAGGAATCATACAAAGGGTAACAATGTGTCCACAATAAGGTTAAACATTTCAAAAAAGAAAAAAATAGGGTATATAAACATAATTAGTGATCCTGTCAGGTTATGGAAATGCAGGCAAAAGTATGTCTGCGATGGTGTGGCTTGCTGCGTTGATAGACTCGACCGGTTTCGCGCTTTTGCAGCGCTTCCTCATGGAGTCGGCAGTGTGGTTTGGACTGTAGAACAACATTAAACAATAAGACAAAGACAGATAAAAAGGATGCATCAGTTTGGATAATGATACCGATACGAGTAAAAAATACACAACGGGCAAGCAAAAAAAAGAGAGAGAGGGGGGGAAAGGGAGGGGGGAAGGGGGAAAAAATGGGGGGGGGGGGAGAAGAAAAAAAAAAAAAAGGACCTTTGGTCCTTTAGCTGCATATTGGTCCGGGGCTTAAGTGGTTAATGGGAGCAGTACAAGACTTGATCAGGCGCTGTCATGACCCGGGTTGTATTCGAACCGGGATCTTCCTGGTCTCTTAAACCATAGCCTTACCTGTTGTGCTACAGAAGAGATCTAGACTTTGGGAATGTCCTTACTGTGTTCAACACTACATCATACTCTCTAGCTCCACCTGCTGCCAGCTGTGGACAATTCTCAATCTGGACAGCCTTTAAATAGGAAGTGAGGTCATCACTCAGTGCCCGTTTATTTGGATTTCTTCCCTGGGTGTTTTGACTTCAGTGATCTTCCTTGTATTGAACTCCTGCCTGATATCCCGACTATTCTACAGCCTGCTGATTTTGTACCTTGCCGCCAGATCGTGAATGACCTTAGCCTGCCTGACTCTTCTCCGGATTTTGATTGTGAACTATTTGCCTGACGACGCTTTGCCTGGATCTCAAGCACACTACTTCCACTTCGGACACTACCTTTTACAGGTACCTTACATAATAAACGGGCCACAATGGCAGTGGACCCTGCTGAGATTGTTAAGGCGATTACACGTCAGGGACAATTGATCGGAGCTCATGAACAGCATCTTTCTTCCCTGGACGCCAAGTTAGATGAACTTTGCACCATGCTCAAATCTTGTTTGCCTGGTTCCTCTGCAACGGTTCAGACTCCGGATCCTACTCCTGCTACGGTCCAACCCGCCTCTTCTGTACCACCAAAACTTCCCTTGCCTGACAAGTTTGGTGGTGATACTGAGGACTGCAGAGGCTTTTTAAATGTTTGCCGTTTGCATTTCCGCAACAACCCTGCGATTTTTAGCAGTTCGTCTGCCAAAGTGACTTTTGTAATTTCCTTGTTAAAGGGGAAGGCCCTGGCCTGGGTCTCTCCTTATTTGGAACGCAACTATTCTGTACTCCAAGATGCTGAAAAATTTCTGGCCTCTCTCCAGATTGTATTTGACAAGCCAGGTAGAGCTTCTGCAGCTGAGTACTCCCTCTTGGACATACAACAAGACACCAGATCTGTGGCACAGTATGCTATTGAGTTCCGTACCCTTGCTGCTGAAACTAATTGGGACTCAAGGGCATTACGTGCAGCCTTCCGAAAAGGTCTTACGGATCGCATCAAGGACGAATTAGTCTATAAGGATCTCCCAGAAGACCTTGAGAAATTCATAGAGCTGTGTGTTCGTCTGGATGTCCGGTACCATGAAAGGTGCCAAGAGAGACTTAGAACCCGCAAGTTTCCTAGGCCAGTTTACCGTTTGGCCCCTAATTTCCAAGCACCACCTCAGCCAGAACCTGAAACCTCTGTTGAACCCCAGACACCTGTGGAACCCATGGAGGTGAGCCGTCTCCACCTAACTGAGTCAGAGAAACAAAGGAGGCGTTCATTGGGCCTATGCCTGTACTGCGGACTTAAAGGACATTTAGTATCTGTCTGCCCCTCCCGTCCAGTAAAAGGCAGGGTCTAACCAGTGTTGGAGGAGCTGGCTTAGACCTTACAGGTAGATCCTCCAAGACCAAGATTACTGTTCCGGCTACTATCCATTTATCTTCTAAGCTTGTTTTCTGTGAGGCTTTTGTGGATTCCGGAGCTGCGGGTATATTCTTGGACTACACTTTTGCAAGAAAGAACAACATCCCGTTTGTTCCTAAGTCTAGACCCCTGAACATTACCACCCTGAATGGACAGCCCTTGGGAGATGGCATTGTGAAATTCGAGACTACGACAATCACCCTGCAGGTAGGCCTCCTCCACAAAGAGGAAGTTGTCTTGTCTCTTATTGATTCTCCGCTTCTGCCTATCATCCTTGGTTACCCATGGTTACAACTTCACAACCCTTCTTTTGATTGGGAAAATGGAGAACTAACCTCCTGGGGATCGTCCTGTCGCCTTCGCTGTTTGTCTCAACCCAAAAGACTTTCTGCTTGCATGTTGGCTCCTGTGACTATCCCACCTACCTTGCCTCGTGAATACCGTGACTTTGCAGACGTATTTTGCAAACAAAAGGCAGAGGTGTTACCTCCACATCGTCCTTTTGACTGTACAATTAAATTGATTCCCGGAGCACCTCTTCCCAAAGGAAAGACCTACCCCCTGTCTCTGCCCGAACAAAACTCTATGGAGGAATACGTAAGAGACAACTTGGAAAGAGGTTTCATCCGACCCTCTTCTTCTCCAGTAGGAGCAGGTTTCTTCTTCGTTGAAAAGAAAGATGGGGGCCTTCGACCATGCATAGACTATCGGGGGTTAAATCAAATCACCGTAAAGGACTCCTACCCTTTGCCACTCATTCTTGAACTATTTGATCTACTTAAGGGGGCTGTTATATTCTCCAAGCTAGACTTACGAGGGGCTTATAACCTGATTCGAATTAATGAGGGGGACGAGTGGAAGACAGCATTCAACACTCGTAATGGACACTTTGAATATTTGGTCATGCCATTTGGCTTGTGTAACGCACCTGCTGTCTTTCAACGTTTCATGAATGAAATTTTTCATGATTTCAGCAACCGTTTTGTGATCATCTACTTGGACGACATTTTAATCTTTTCCAAGACTCTTCCAGAGCACATCTCGCATGTGAAACAGGTATTACAACGGCTTAGAGAAAACCATCTTTATGCAAAAATCGAGAAATGCAGTTTCCATCAAAGCTGTATTCCTTTCCTTGGGTACATCATAAGTGCTGACGGTTTCCAAATGGACCCTCAAAAACTTTCCGCTGTCTTGCAATGGCCCCAACCGACCACTTTAAGAGGACTCCAAAGCTTTTTAGGGTTTGCAAATTACTACAGACGCTTCATTAAGAGTTTTGCCTCCATTGCGGCACCCCTTACTGCCATGACTAAGAAGGGTACAAATTGCAAGGCCTGGTCTTCAGAAGCAAAATCAGCTTTCCAGCGATTAAAGGACATGTTCAGTAAAGCTCCAATTCTTCAGCATCCAAATCCTGACCTCCAGTACATTGTTGAGGTTGATGCCTCTGAGGTTGGAGCAGGTGCCGTACTCTCCCAGAGACAGCCAAAGTCTGGTAGAATCCATCCAGTAGCTTTTTTCTCTAGAAAGTTTTCTCCGGCAGAGATGAATTATGATGTTGGAAATCGAGAACTACTGGCCATCAAATTGGCATTTTCTGAATGGCGACATCTTCTGGAAGGGGCTCCCAAACCTTTTACTATCCTCACTGACCATAAAAACCTACTGTATCTTCAGACTGCTAGACGTCTGAACTCACGTCAGGCTCGGTGGGCTCTGTTTTTCTCCCGTTTTAATTTTGTCCTTTCTTACGTTCCAGGGCATAGAAACAAAAAAGCCGATGCTCTTTCCAGACAGTTCGCTTCCTCTGAAGAAGATCAACCAGCCGAGCAGTATATAATCCCACCTCACAAAATTGTCGCACAGATCTCTACGGCCCTTTCCCAACAGCTACAAGAAACCCAGAATCGTGTTCCCCAGGGCTTGAAGATACCACCAGGTCGCCTGTACGTAGCCCCTAGTCTCAGAAAACCTATACTCCTCTGGGCACATGATGGCGTGTTATCCGGTCATCCTGGTGTCACCATCACTCTTAAGACCTTGCAGCGTCATGTCTGGTGGCCTCGTATGAAAAAGGATGTTACTGACTATGTGGCTGCCTGCCCAACTTGTGCTGCTAATAAAGTACCCCGCACATTACCTGCTGGACTGTTACATCCACTTCCGGCACCTCGCCAGCCTTGGACCCATTTGACCATGGACTTCATTGTAGACTTACCCAAGTCCGAGGGCATGACTGCTATATGGGTCACAGTGGATCGCTTTTCCAAAATGTCTCATTTTGTGCCGATTCCGGGATTACCTACAGCGAAAGCACTGTCCACTCTTTTCCTTTCCCATATTGTAAGACATCATGGCATACCTACCAATGTCATCTCAGACCGCGGATCCCAGTTCGTTTCCCGATTCTGGAGAGCGTTCTGCAAGAAACTGGGAGTAACGCTCTCACTCTCTACCTCACATCACCCTCAAACTGATGGTCAAACCGAACGCATGAACCAGACCCTAGAAACCTACCTTCGACATTATGTCAATGCCTTACACTCCAACTGGTCTGAGTATTTGCCTTTAGCTGAGTTCGCCCTAAATTCCCGTTGGCACAGTGCTCTTCATACCACACCATTCTACGCAGCCCTAGGCTATCACCCTCAGACTTTTCCCCTACTTCAGCCTTCTTCTGGTGTACCAGCAGCAGATCAGCGGGTGAAAAATATTCTACTACATTGGAAGAAGATTTGTTTATTACTACGGAAGTCAGCAGGCAAGTACAGGCTTTTTTCCAACAGACGAAGACGCCATATACCTCCATATGTGGTGGGGGACAGAGTTTGGCTATCAACCAAGTATGTGAGACTGAAACAACCTTCTACCAAATTGGGCCCTCGATTCATTGGTCCTTACAGAATCATTGCTCGAGTTGGACCAGTTTCCTATCGCATAAGATTACCTTCTTCTCTCCGGATACATCCCGTGTTCCACGTTTCACTCCTCAAAAAAGCTATTTTCAACCGCTACTCCAGATCACAACAGCTACCTCCTCCTGTTCTTGTTGATGGACAAAATGAGTTTGAAGTCTCCAAGATTCTTGATTCCAGAAGACAGGGCCGTGGCCTTCGATATCTGGTTCATTGGAAGGGGTATCCTGTCACAGACCGCTCCTGGGTTCCAGCCAAAGATCTGCATGCCCCTTCTCTTATACGAGACTTCCATACCTCGTTTCCCACTAAGCCCCGCTAGGCCCCCGGAGGGGTCCATTGGGGAGGGGGCCCTGTCATGACCCGGGTTGTATTCGAACCGGGATCTTCCTGGTCTCTTAAACCATAGCCTTACCTGTTGTGCTACAGAAGAGATCTAGACTTTGGGAATGTCCTTACTGTGTTCAACACTACATCATACTCTCTAGCTCCACCTGCTGCCAGCTGTGGACAATTCTCAATCTGGACAGCCTTTAAATAGGAAGTGAGGTCATCACTCAGTGCCCGTTTATTTGGATTTCTTCCCTGGGTGTTTTGACTTCAGTGATCTTCCTTGTATTGAACTCCTGCCTGATATCCCGACTATTCTACAGCCTGCTGATTTTGTACCTTGCCGCCAGATCGTGAATGACCTTAGCCTGCCTGACTCTTCTCCGGATTTTGATTGTGAACTATTTGCCTGACGACGCTTTGCCTGGATCTCAAGCACACTACTTCCACTTCGGACACTACCTTTTACAGGTACCTTACAGGTGCGGGGTAATTTTACCTGTGCCACTGGAGGAAAGGTTTCAGGGATTCTATTTGAATCTGTTTGTAGTCCCAAAGAAGGACAGAGTCCGTCCAATCTTGGACCTCAAGGCCCTTGTTGCCTTTGTGAGGGTTCGAAAGTTCAGAGGGACTTTCTGGCGTCCCTGGACATCAAGGACGCATACTTGCATATCCCCATCTGCGCCAGGCATCAGAGGTTTCTGCAGTTTGCGATCGGCGAAGACCACTATCAATTTGTGGCTCTTCCCTTTGGTCTAGTGTCAGCACCAAGAGTTTTCACCAAGGTGTTCGCCCCAATTCTGTCTTTGCTGAGACAGCGAGGCATTGCTGTCGTGGGCTACTTAGATGATCTCTTTCTAAAAGCTGCTTCTGGCTCAGAATTAGAGGAGGACGTGTCTATAGCCAGTCAGACCCTCTGGGAATTTGGTTGGGTGTTGAACATTCAGAAGTCAGTCCTGGAGTACCTAGGATTGATTCTGGACTCCTCAGAGCCAAGAGTCTTCCTTCCTTTGAAAAAATTGCAGACTCTTCAGACTAGGGTTGCCACCTCATCCCTTTAAAACAGAACACATATGAATTACACAGGTTCTGTGGCTGATTAAGGTGGTAATTGAACTCAAGTGGAGCCTTATCTAAATTCAATTAGCCTCAGAACCTGTGGAATTCATATGTGTTCTGTTTTAAAGGGATGAGGTGGCAACCCTACTTCAGACGGCGGTGAAATTGTTAACTTCCCGCAAATGGTCGTCTCTCCGTTTTTGCATGCGAGTCCTGGGCCTCATGGTAGCCTCCTTTGAGGCAGTACAGAAGGAGATCCTGTCCAATTGGAACAAATCTCCGCTGTCTCTGGATCGTCAGATTAAGGTAAGTCACCTGGTCAGGGCCTCTCTGAGTTGGTGGCTGAGATCCCCGACTCTTCAGTCCGGATAGTCGTTCCTCCTCTTCCATTGGACAGTGATCACGCAGGATCTGCCAGGAATTTCAGGTAATGCGGGGTGGGGGGGCTAAATTACACAGCACAAGCACTGTGCTGTATAACATGCTTTAATGGAACAGGATCCATTTATTTTTAAGGGGTAACAAACCCTTTAATGCCCTTTAATGCCAACATTTACACTGGCCAAGGCAAGTCTGATCATTGGAGGAGAGCACACTTAGTTCCCAGCATAGCTAGAGAACTGACCATGGTGTGTTATCCTGCCTCACAGACATGTAAAAACTTCAGCACAAGGTTTTAAAAATAAATGTTAAACTTCCATTATGCTGTTGTGCACACTGAAAACAGAGAGAGCAAACACTTTTTCTGACCCTATCTTAAAGTTGAAGTTAATTAACCCTTTCCCGCCGAGCGTACGCATATATGCATCCTCGGCTTTCGGGGGTTATACCGGGATGATGCCCATAGCTGCAGGCATCATCCCGGTACCATTGTTTAGAGCCGGCAATTGGCTATCCAGGCATAACAACCAATGCGGCTTAAAGCCACCGGGAAACCTGATCCGCGATCCGATGTCTCCAGTGTACCCGTCAGAGTACCTGCCATCAGTACCCGACAGAGTACCTGCCATTAGTACCTGCCATCAGTACCCATTAGAGTACCTGCCATCGGTACCCATTAGAGTACCTGCCATCGGTACCCATTAGAGTACCTGCCATCAGTACCTGCCATCAGTACCCATTAGAGTACCTGCCATCAGTACCCATTAGAGTACCTGCCATCAGTACCCATTAGAGTACCTGCCATCAGTACCCATTAGAGTACCTGCCATCAGTACCCGTCAGAGTACCTGCCATCAGTACCTGCCATTAGTACCCATTAGAGTACCTGCCATCAGTACCCGTCAGAGTACCTGCCATCAGTACCCATTAGAGTACCTGCCATCAGTACCCATTAGAGTACCTGCCATCAGTACCCATTAGAGTACCTGCCATCAGTACCTGCCATCAGTACCCATTAGAGTACCTGCCATCAGTACCCATCAGTGTACCTGCCATTAGTACCAGTACCTGCCATCAGTACTTGTCAGAGTACCTGTCATCAATACCCATCAGAGTACCTGTCATCAGTACCTGCCATCAGTACCTATCAGAGTACCTGCCATCAGTACCCATCAGAGTACCTGCCATCAGTACCCATCAGAGTACCTGCCATCAGTACCCATCAGAGTACCTGCCATCAGTACCCGTCAGAGTACCTGCCATCAGTACCCGTCAGAGTACCTGCCATCAGTACTTGTCAGAGTACCTGTCATCAGTACCAGTCAGAGTACCTGTCATCAGTACCAGTCAGAGTACCTGTCATCAGTACCAGTCAGAGTACCTGTCATCAGTACTCAGTGTTTCCATTGACCTGGTGCTCCAGGGCCTTCAAAAGTGTGATAAGTTGTCATCAAATAAAATGTGCAATTTATGCTCGTAGAATGCCTGACGGTGCTACTTGGATGTTGGGCCCCTGTATGTGGTCAGGCTGTGTAAATGTCTCACACATGTGGTATCACTATACTCAGGAGGAGTAGCAGTAGAGAAATAACTTGTTATTATGACAATTTTGTGTAAAAAAAAAAAATTTTTACAACTTCAAAAAACTCACCATGCCTCATACTAAATACCTTGGAATGTCTGCTTTCCAAAAAGGGGTAATTTGGGGGGTATTTGTACTTTCCTGGCTTGTTAGGGCTCTTTCACACTGAGCGCCCGTACAGGTCCGTCTGTCAGTTTTTTTTGCGGACCTGTACAGGCGCTCCGTGCTCCTCTATGGAGCCGCGGATGTCAGCGGTGACATGCCCGCTGACATCCGACCCGCTCTCATCCGCCAAAGTGTGACGGAGGAAAAACCTACTTTTCCTTCCGTCTGGCGGATCGGATCGGGTGAACACGGACATACGGTCCCTGTTCATCCAATCCCCCATAGGGGGGAGCGGAGAAAAGACAGCGGGGACCGCCCTGTCATCCGCCGGCTCAGCGGGGATCAACTCCGCTGAGCAAGCGGAGGTGCACGGGGCGGATCATTACTGATCCGCCCAGTGTGAAAGAGCCCTTAGGCTCCATTCACACCTAGGCGTTTTCACGCCCGAGGCCCGCCGCTATTGCAGCCTGCAATACGCTGGAGGGGTGATTTAACATTGTCGGCTATGGAGATGGTTCACATCTCCACGACCCGAAGGCCGAAACGCCTGAAGCTCAAAACAAGTCCCTGACCCTTTTTTTCAGGCGTCTTCGGCGTTCGGCCATATTACACAATGTGTAATCACCCCTCCAGCGAAAATCGTGGTAAAAAACGCTGCGTTTTGACGCGGCAAATCGCGGTAAAAACGCCGCAATTTGTCGTGGCAAATCGCGGTAAAAAACGCCGCAAATTGCCTACGCCTAGGTGTGAATGCAGCCTTAGGGTCTCAAGAAATGAGATAGGCCTTCAGTACATCAGGTGTGATAATTTTTCAATGATTTGCACCATAGTTTGTAGACTCTATAACTTTCACAGAGACTAAATAATATACACTAATATGGGTTATTTTTACTAAAGATATGTAGCAGTATACCCTTTGGCCCAAATTTATGAATAAAAATTACTTATTTGCTAAATTTTACAATAGAAACAAAAAAAAAGTTTTGTTTTTTTTCAAAAATGTCTTTCTTTTTACGCTTATATTACAAAAAATAAAAAACCCAACAGTGATTAAATACTACCAAAAGAAAGCTCTGTTTGTGAGAAAAAATTATAAAAATGTTGTTTTGGCACAGTGTAGCATGACTGAGTAATTGTCATTCAAAGTGTGAAAGCGCTGAAAGCTAAAAATTGGTCTGGGAAGGAAGGGTGTATAAAAGCTCTGTATTGAAGTGGTTAATACAATTTGACCACACTTACTGATCGCCACAGCAAACTACATGCAAAAAAGTACCCCAGGTCATTTACAACTCTAGCAACACATTTGCATTCATATACCTGACAAAAAGATCTGTTCATATTTATCATAACAATCAGAAAAACTGACTGTTCACTTGTTCACTGAACTATAAAAAATGTATGTGTCCTGCGCTTAGGATGTTTGTATGACAAAGGCTGCTGCCCCCCTATTAAATTCCCCAAAGGGGAACCTGTGACAGAAGGAACAAAATAAAAAGTAAGTGGGGGTAGTGACGCCGGGACACAATAGCTACGGGGACCTGCAAAGGGTTAACCGTGCTGTGTCCTAAACTTAATTAAGTGATAATCCCTCATCATCTGTGTGCATAGATACCGGGGACCAAATGTGCACCTGTTTAACTAAATACTGGGGTGCCTAAATGTCTATTCAGTATTATTCACAAAGAGTGAGATCTCTGGTCATACCTCCTTATGAGATTATGGTGAATAAATAGAATGAAAATAAAATAAAATAAATACGACAGCCAAAGCTGCTGACTAGTGCCTCAAGTGGTTGAAACAATATATAAGTTATGGTCATATATATGTGCACATGTATCAAGTAAGTATATAAAGCAAAGATATACCAAAAATGTCTATAAAAAGCAGGAAATGTGTGAACAAAGTAAAAAATAATAAGTGAAAGTCCAATCACAGGTGTATATAAAGTCCCATAAATGACACTTTTGGGATTCCTTTCGTCAATATCCAAAAGCCAGTGAAAAAGTCTCACAATGCAAATTAATAGTGAAACACAGCAAGTGATCTTGAGGTGAATACAAGTGCTCTTGAAGTGTTAGCGGTGCTCCTCCACATGGGTCCCCACTCACCAGATCCAATAACCCCTCCAGGGGTATATTGCGTATAGGATAAAACTCCTGGATCTCCACTTGCCAGACTGGTTGTTTGTGAAAGAGGAAGTATCAGGCTTAACAGGAAGTAGGCAGTGATGTATATCCAGTGTCCTCAGAAAAAGAAAAGTAAGGCTTCCATAGTGTGGTATGTAAAAATATATTTATTCCAAAAACACCAATAAAAGTACAGGAGAATGGTGTACTACAATATAAAAGGTTAAAAAATATATAAAGGGTTAAAAAATATATATTTTTAACCTTTTATATTGTAGTACACCATTTTCCTTTTTTTTCTGAGGACACTGGATATACATCACTGCCTACTTCCTGTTAAGCCTGATACTTCCTCTTTCACAAACAACCAGTCTGGAAAGTGGAGAAACAGAGGAGTGGCGATCCAGGAGTTTTATCCTATAGGCACCTGGAGGGGTGATTGGATTTGGTGAGTGGGGACCCATGTGGGGGAGCACCGCTAACACTTCAAGAGCACTTGTATTCACCTCAAGATCACTTGCTGTGTTTCACTATTAATTTGCATTGTGAGACTTTTTCACTGGCTTTTGGATATTGACAAAAGGAATCCCAAAAGTGTCATTTATGGAACTTTATATACACCTGTGATTGGGACTTTCACTTATTATTTTTTACTTTGTTCACACATTTCCTGCTTTTTATAGACATTTTTGGTATATCTTTGCTTTATATACTTACTTGATACATGTGCACATATATATGACCATAACTTATATATTGTTTCAACCACTTGAGGCACTAGTCAGCAGCTTTGGCTGTCGTATTTATTTTATTTTATTTTCATTCTATTTATTCACCATAATCTCATAAGGAGGTATGACCAGAGATCTCACTCTTTGTGAATAATACTGAATAGACATTTAGGCACCCCAGTATTTAGTTAAACAGGTGCACATTTGGTACCCGGTATCTATTCACACAGATGACGAGGGATTATAACTTAATTAAGTTTAGGACACAGCACGGTTAACCCTTTGCAGGTCCCCGTAGCTATTGTGTCTCTGTTAGGCAGCGCCACTACCCCCACTTACCTTTTTTTTTTTTTTCCTTGTTCACTGAACTGTTCATTACAATGGAATTCCAGCTTAACCCTAACTATTGACACTGTCCTCTCTCCCATCCCAACACCAATGCTTACTGACCTATGTAAGGAAGTTGCATATACTTACCTATTTTCAGCTCGCTCTGGTCCAGTCACGTGATCTCCCCAGTGTCTGCCAGCAATGGCTGCAAGGTAGAGGAAATAGTGCTTCTACAATTGCTAGGAAAGTCTGGAGTGGTGACGTCACTCATAGGCTTCAATGGCCCATGAATTATCGGCACTCCCTCTTCTCCCCTGAAGCCATGGTGGCTAACACAGGGGATCTGGATCACATGACTGGTGCAGCCTGAAAATAGGCAAGTATATGCTTATCTTTTTTTTTTTTAAGGTTAGTTAGCATAGGTGTGGGGAGGTTGGTAGGTCTGGGCGAGGGGTACAGTTTTAAGATTAGTTAGGGGAAAGCTGGAATTCTTCCTTAGGCCCAGTAAAATGTTTTCATACCTATGAACATATGGTGCCAGATTCACAAAGAGATACGACGGTGTATCTCCTGATACACCGTCGTATCTCTGACTTACACTGGTCGTATCTATGCGCCTGATTCATAGAATCAGTTACGCATAGATATGGGTAAGATCCGACAGGTGTAACTGTGTTACACCGTCGGATCTTATTTGTAATTTAAAAATGGCGCGGGGGGCGTTCCCGCTGATTTACGCTGAATAATATGTAAATCAGCGAGATACGCAAATTCACGAACGTACGCGGACCCAACGCAGTGTTGTTACAACGTTTCCATAGCGGCTTTCCCGGCGTATACTTACCCCTGCTTCTATGAGGCGCAGCCAATGTTAGGTATAGCCGTCGTTCCTGCGTCGATTTTGAATTTTTTTACGTTGTTTACGCAAATCGTTCTGTAATACGGATGGACGTCATTAACGTAACCGTCTAAACCACCGACGTCCTAGCGACGTCAGTGGGAGCAATGCATGCGGGAAAATTCTCATACTGCGCTGCTCATTTAAATTGGCGCGGGGACGCGCCTGATTTAAATAGTACACTCCCCCTAGCCGCGGAATTTGAATTCCGCCGGGGGATTTACGATCCGCCGCCGCAAGTTTGGAGGTAAGTGGTTTGTGAATTACCCACTTGCCTCTAAAACTTGCGGCAGCGTATCTTAAAACAGATAGATTTTGCGGATCTAAAGGTCCGCTGATCTTTCTGAATCTAGCCCTTAGTGTTTGTTACAGCTATGACTCTGCTTTATTACCTGAAAATGTCTCTACCTTTGCACTTCCTGATTTTATATATGACCTCCAAATTTACAGATGACATATTGTATACACACATTTGCTAATAAAAATACAATCTGATTGTACTGTTGGCACTTTGTGTAGTATTTAGGAAAAAAAGGTATTTCACTGGGCAGCTGTATCTGAACATTACTGCGACCATATACTGTATCCTGGGTGCCTCTGCTGTGCTATACCATAATTATGTAGACCCCTGCTGCCCATTTGCCTCACACAAGGACACTTTTATATAATATGAAACTACTCTCTAATTAAGACAACATTTCCAGACTACCTGGATTTAAATGGGGATACTTTTGAACTGTGATATGTGCCATAAAGCTACCTACAAACCCCTCCTAGCGTTTGCTGACTTAATTTCCCTAGTGGCTGAATGGTATGTAAATGCAAAAAAAAAAGGTCACTGGGGAGAATTACAAATGTAAGTGAGGAGAATATTTAATAAAAATAGAGAAGTTAAATTCCACAAATTCCAATAAGTGCTGCAGTGTTTCAGTAAGGAACATAACAGCATGGGGATGTTGTGTTAATAGCCAAGAGAAGTAGAAGTTATTACCTGCACCTCTAACCTAAATCCTAACTCCAATCCATTTCTTTAGAAATAAATCTAATTGGTCTCTTAGTTCTCCCCAGCAGATGAAGAAAAAATTGCTTGGGTTTTTTCTGGATTTAACAAAGAGTATTACTTACCCTACCCCATTGTCCCACGGTTTTCCTTCCTGCCTGTTCAAACAGCTTGTTTTTATTGTATGTATTAATGTGGTAGTACCCACCCACATTCTGGTGCTGAAGAAAACAGGACAGGACCACCAAATGCTGTGGAACCATGGAGTAAAGTATGAAGCCCTGTACACACGGGCCAGAATCTCGTCAGGAAAAAACACTTGTTTTTCCTGACGAGATTCTTGGCAAGAATGTCTTGCCGCCTGAGTGTACAGACTCTCCTTTCAAAAGAACCGCGGTTCTCTTGAAAGGTAAGAATGCAGTGACGTCATTGCGTACAACGAGCATGCGCTTGTCACATTCGATGCCGTTGCCACGGCAACTGGTAACAGGTAAGTATTCACACTCTCAGATTTTTTGGCAGGAAAACTGCAGAGAATCTCATGATGAGAAAATAGAGAACATGTTCTCTATTTTTCTCGTCTAGATTCTGGGCAGTTTTCTTGTACAGAAACCTGAAAGCCTCGTATACACGCTCGGTATACAGACCTGAAACAAGCCTGTAGCAAATATATATATATTTTAATATACCTATATTTGATATGGCTTGGTGACTCAGCAATAACAGCCTCAATAATTGTGTAGTGATAGGTGTAATTTAACCTATACATTAAGTACACATGAAAATACCTGTGTATTTTTTGGTTTTATACTTTGTAAATTGTTGCAACATTTCTGAGGTGTATAAAAAGAGAAAATCATTGGCATGCTACATACATAAACAGTCTACAACTGTCTACATTACAGTTAGCTATGGAATAAACATTCAGACACACATCGTTTTTTTTTTTTTTATACAATTCCCATGTGGCGACACATAAAATCCCCAGTTGGGTACAATGGAAATCTTAATATTTTTAACTAGCATAGCCTCATACACACGCTCGGTTTTCTCGGCAAGAACCAACAAGAAAACTGCTGGCAGAGCTTTCTTGCCAAGAAAACCGAGCGTGTGGACGAGGCTTTACTCTCTGTTAAATCATCCCCTAATGAGCAGTATATTTTTCATCAGCCTGGGGCAAATTTACAACTTACATTTTTTTTTTGGTCAGTTGGTTTTTCTAAGCCATGGCAGCAAATGAGTCAAATTTGTAAATTCTATTTTTGGTTTGCAATGCTAGTTAAAAATATTAAGGTTTCCATTGTACCCAACTGGGGATTTTATGTGTCGCCTCATGGGAATTGTATAAAAAAAAAAGCAACGATGTGTGTCTGAATGTTTATTCCATAGCTAACTGTAATGTAGACAGTTGTAGACTGTTTATGTATGTAGTATGCCAATGATTTTCCCTTTTTTACACCCTCAGAAATATTGCAACAATTTACAAAGTATAAAACCAGAAAATACACAGGTAATTTCATGTGTACTTACTGTATAGGTTAAATTACACCTATCACTGCACAATTATTGAGGCTGTTATTGCTGAGTCACCAAGCCATATCAAATATAGGTATATTAAAAAATATATATATTTGCTACAGGCTTGTTTTAGGTCTGTGACCTTAAAGTAGTGAAACCAGATAAGCAGCATTTCCTGAAAGCCAGTCCCCATAACTCTTCTATGACAACTGTACTTTAACCTCCTTCTGTCTGACCACTGTAACTATACACCTGGGCAGCAGCCTTATCAGGGTGGATGGATGTACATGTATAGTGCCTTGAAAAGGTATTCATACCCCTTGAAATTTTCCACATTTTGTCATGCTACAACCAAAAACATATATTTATTTTATTGGGATCTTATGTGATAGATCAACACAAAGTGGCAAATAATTGTTTAGTTGAAGGAAAATGATAAATGGTTTTCAACAATTTTTACAAATAAACATCTAAAAAGTGTAGCGTGCATTTGTACTCAGCCCCCCGAGTTAAAACTTTGTAGAGCCACCTTTCGCTGCAATTACAGCTGCAAGTCTTTTTGGGGTGTCTCTACCAGCGTTGAACATCTAGAGAGTGACATTTTTGCCCATTCTTCTTTGCAAGATAGCTCAAGCTCTGTCAGATTGGATAGAGAGCATCTGTGAACAGAAATTTTAAAGCCTTGCCACATATTCTCAATTTGATTTAGGTCCTGATTTTGACTGGGCCACTCTGACACATTAATATGCTTTGATCTAAACCAGTGGTTCTCAACCTTTCTAGTGCCGTGACCCCTTGATAAAATTTTCCAAGTTGTGGGGACCCCCAACTGTAGAATTTTTGTAGCGTGGGTCGTCAGCACCCAAGACAAGACAAGTAATTTGCGCCCCTAACCCACAGACATTTAGGGCTCCTTGAGTCTCTTCCACTCGTACAGTATTAAAACCCCTTATGGTACATTTTAGGATGTACTACTCTCTCTATGTTCTCCTTTCTTTCCCTTTTATCTCTCTATCTTAATGTCTTGTTTTTTTCCCCCTCATCCCTCTCTGTAGCCATCTTTCCTGTTCTTTCTCTCCCTTTTTTCTTTGTTCCTCCCCCTCTTTTCATCTCCCTTCCAGGTATTCTCTATTTTTATTCCTTCTCTATACTCCTTGAGGGGGGGGGGCGTTGGGATGAGTGGCGTGGGGGGGGGGAGTTGGGATGAGTGGCAGTGCTGGCGGGGAGTTGAGGATGAGTGGCAGTGCTGGCGGGGAGTTGGGATGAGTGCCATTGCTTGCGGGGAGTTGGGATGAGTGGCATTGCTGGCCGGGGAGTTGGGGTGAGTGGCAGTGCTGGCCAGGGAGTTGGGATGAGTGGCAGTGCTGGCCGGGGAGTTGGGATAAGTGGCAGTGCTAGCAGGGAGTTCTGATTAGCCAGCTTAGGTGCTCTTGATCAAGATCATCTGCTGATCTGAGAACTGTAGTGGGGACTTTAAATGGCAATCGCATGTAGTGTTGCTCAATGTGTCTCCAGCTCTGTGGTGTCTCGCAGCAGTGACACCTATGCCGAAATCAGGAGATAGGGTCTCCTCCAGCCCCTCCCACTTCACATTTCTCACCAGTCAGCTGACCTCTAGTCTCTGCCCCCTGCCATGTTAATTGAATGGGCGGCCGAGGGCTCCAGGAACAGCCCAGCTGGGCGGCTGCAAAAAGACTGAGTGCTGCGGGATTCAGGATTTGGCGACCCCTGGAAAATCGTCATTTGACCCCCGAGGGGGTCCCGACCCCAGGTTGAGAACCACTGATCTAAACCATTCCATTGTAGCTCTAGCTGTATGTTTAGGGTCGTTGTCCTGCTGGAACATGAACCGCCGTCTTAATGACTAGGCCATTTTTGCGATACAGCACTGCAATGCTTTAACTGACAATTGTCACATTGCGACATTGTACTCAAACATTGACATCCTTTTTTCCCCACAAATAAGAGCTTTCTTTTGGTGGTATTTGCATCTATAAAATAGAGGATAGATTTATGGCATTGTTCATTTTTTTTTTTTTTTTTACTAGTAATGGCAGCGATCTGCAATTTTAAGCTGAACTGCAACATTGCAGCAGACAGATCGGACAACTTTGACACTTTTTTGGGACCATTGACATTTATACAGTGATCAGAGCTAAAAATAGCCACTGATTACTGGATAATTGTCACTGGCAGGGAAGGGGTAAACACTAGGGGGCGATCAAGGGGTTGTAAACCCTTGCGTTTTTTCACCTATGCATTAAGGTGAAAAAACACCTTGCAGTGTCCGGCCCCCCCCCCCCGTTTTACTTACCTGAGCCCCGAATTGCCATGGGCGCGATCCCACGTCGCTCTTACCTTGGCTTCTTGGCTCTTCATTGGATAGATTGATAGTAGCAACCCTAGTAAGTATGATATGTTGTTATTTAAAAATAAAATTCTTTAGTATCACTTTAACTGTGTTCCCTAGGCGTGTTCTAACTGTAGGGGGGGTAGGCTATCAGGTACATGACAGAGATCACTGTTCCTGATCACTGTGAACAGTAGATCTCTGGCATGTCCCCTGTCAGAACAGGGAATCGCCTGGTTTACAAAGTTCCCCATTCTGCCTCTGTAATAGGCGATCGCGGGCAGCATGCAGCGGGAGTGCACTATTGCTCTTTTATTACTAATTGAAGTAACGATAGCCAGGTTAAAGGAAACCTAATATGAAACAGGGAGGTGGGCATTGCTGTTTTTTATCTGAAAATGTTAGTTGCTTGGTTTTTATGCTGACTGCATTGTTCTGATTCAGTAGAAGTATACAGATTGGGGCATGTGAATTTTGGCAGACTTTCCTGACTCAGGCCGTGTACACACGGCCGAGAAACTAGACGGGCAAAACACATTGTTTTGCTCGTCGAGTTCCTTGTTCGGCTGTCAAAAAACTTGTCGAGCCAAATGTTCCTATTGCCCAACGAGAAAATAGAGAACATGCTCTCTTTTTGGCTCGACGAGTTTCCCGACGGGTTTCTCTGCGAAAAGTGTATACACGACCGGTTTTCTCGGCAGAATACGTCTCCCATCGAGTTTCTTGCTGAATTCTGCCGAGAAAACCGGTCGTGTGTACGCGGCCATACATGCTTTAGGTCAGAATGTATTAAAGATAGTGGGTCAACATAACACCAACTGACTAGCATTCTCAGTAAGAGGTTGGCAGTAAAAGGGCTTATAGTTCACTAGTCAGACCTAGTTCCCCTTTTCCCAAACACAAATTCACAGGACTCTTCTAAGGGGTGGGGGTGCTAGAAGTAAAGTGTAATATGCCTTATTGCAGGTGCTTTATGCATTATGTCACCTCTTCTCTACCTGTTTTAGGTTGGGTTCACACTATTGTAATTATAGACATCACATGTGATTTACACCGCATTGCTGTGCAGATCACATGCAATGTCTTTGTGATGCAAATTCAGCCATAGTTTGTATACAGTTTGTATGGCTGAATTTGCATCACATTTGGACCAAAATGGTTCAGGACCCTTTTTTTGGTCCACACTGGAATCGGTTGGCATAGGTGTTCACACCCATTTCACAGTACACACTGCGATATGCAAACCAATCTGGGGGGGTCCTTAACTTCACATTGACACCCGCAGCAGTTTGCAGATGTCAGTGTGAACTGCTGGCAATTTAGGTGCAATGCAGGAACCCGCACAGGAATCGATGGGTTTCCCACATCACACCAGTTATTAGTAAGAGAGGGTTTTTCTTTGTATGTGTTAACCACTTCAGCTCCAGAGGTTTTACCCCTTTAATTATCAGGCTATTTTTTGCGATGTCGCGCTGCTTTAACTGACAATTGCGCGGTCATGTGACGCTGTGCCCAAATACAATTTATGTCTTTTTTTCCCCCCACAAATAGAGCTTTCCTTTGGTGGTATTTCATCACCTCTGTGGTTTTTATTTTTTACACTATAAACTGAATTTTTATTGTTTTAAGTATATTCTTCTTCTGCAACAACATTGATTCTTGCTTAAAAACGGAAGGCGGGGGGGGGGGGGCACAGTTTGCCATCTTTGGCCTGGGCACCAAATGGCCTTGTCCCAGCACTGAAGCCTCTTACCGCTTCTACAGTCATATAAGATGAAATATCAGTGGCGTTTCCCGTTCCATCTACGTGTTCACCATCATGGCAACAAGATGGCCATTTTTCGCACTCTGAGAGACCTACCTGCATTTCTCAGCACTTTAGAACTTCCACATGTTTCCCTGCCTGACTGCCCATTTAATCTCACTACTCCTGACCTGCCGCAGGTGGCGTTCCAGATCCTCCTCACACAAAGGACCCCAATGATTGACTTCCCTCTAGCTGGTTTGTCATTTGTCTAATTTCTCTATCACTTCCACAAAATGCGCTCCAATATTCGGCTACTTCAAGAGACGCATTTCTGCACAGGGTCTATACCAGCACTCTGTAATCACTACTATCATACGTGGTTTCACAGTTCTAACCCACAAGCTAAATCTAAAGGAGTTTCCATCGCATTCCATAAATCTTTTAATCCTGAAGTTCTCGATTCCTTCATTGATGAGTGTGGTCACTTCATATTTCTCAAATTTAAACTAAACCATCTTTTCTTCACAGTGGCCAATATCTATGTTCCTAACATGGACCAGGCTCGCTTCCTTTCCTCCACTCTCACCAGACTATATTCCTTTGCAGGGCCCTGTGTCATTGTTGATGGTGATCTTAATGTTGTTCTTTCCCCATCTGCTGACACTCCTTCTGGTAAGTCATCTATGACCACATCTTCACTTACACTCATCAGATCCCTGCTGCATTCCCATCACTTGGTAGATGTCTGGCACCTTCACCATCCCACAGAGAGAGACTACAGCTACTTCTCCACAGCCCACAACTCCTACAGCAGATTAGATTACTTCCTCATCACCCAAGCTTTGATAGATACCCCGTTACATACCTTTGTGGGTCATACTCTGTGGTCTGACCATTCCCCTGTTTACCTGTCCTTTGCCCACCCATCGCCATCCCGTAGAGGCGCATTTTGGCGACTCAATGATAATCTCCTGCGGGATTCGGTGTGTGTAGCTGAAGTCAACAAAGAAATCTGTAATTTCATATCTGACTATTCCTCTGAAACTACCACTCCCCCCGTCAAATGGGAGGCTCTAAAATGTGTAGTTAGGGGCATCCTTCTACTAAATAGATCTCGCTTGAAAAAGATCAGAACAGACCAAATCTGTCGCCTTCTGACTACCATTGCAGGCCTTGAATCCCTCCACAAACACACACTGGAACCCTCCACCCTTTTCACCTTATCTAATGCCTGCCGAGACCATCTTCAATTGTTAGACTCCCATTCCTTGACAGCCCGCGATAGGGCTCGTAATTACCATTACCCCCTGGCCAACAAGTGCTGTCAGCACGTACTATCCACCCTAGGCCCCCCGCCATTCTATTCCATTCAATACTACGCCCAACCAGGCCAAGGTCTTTAACACAAAAGGCATTTCCTTCTCTTTTCGACAATTCTATTCCCAGCTTTATAATTTACCGTCTAGTAACCCAGGCAGCCCTGAGTCCACCTCCTTGGACGATATACAGGCTTACATTGCGGAAACAGCCTTACCCGAAATTTACCTTTTAGGAGTCCTTTGATTTAGACAAGCCCTTGGCTGAGCCTGAATTTCTGGGTGCAATCTAGGGTTTGAAATTAGGCAAGTCCCGGGCCCAGAGGGGTATATGCCCCGGTTTTATAAAACTTTTTCACCCCTATTGACACCGCTCCTGATCCGGGCCTTTAATGCGATTGATGACTGCACTCTCCCCTCTAGGGGCCTCCTGGCAGCCAAAGTTTCCATAGTTACATAGCTACACAGTAGGTGAGGTTGAAAAAAGACACAAGGAGGGGGGCGTGGCTGGACGAGGATGGCGCTGGACGTTCTTTTGATGAGCTCCGTCTGACCTGATAGAATCGGCAGCCATCTAACGCCTGTTCTATCATTACAGTGCCCCAACTCCCTCATCCTGTACCCGCGACTCTCCCTGTACGGCACCGTAATCTTTTTGGGTGTCCGGGACGTCTGCGTACCTTTCGGTGAGTACCGAGGCCTACTCCCACACTGAAACTCCATCGCCATCTTGAGGCCTAGGAAGCCGCGGACGACACCGCACTCGAATAGGACGGGGTCGGCGGACGGATCGGTCACCGAATCACTCCCGCCCGTGACACACAGCTCTGTGAGGGATACCCAGAGTACACTTCTGTCCGGTGATCAGAGAGAGCCCGTTCTCATTACCGGAGGCCCTCTGACGCAGTTTACAATACAACTGCGGAGGTGACACCGCCATCTTGTGGCCTGCAAGTATAATACCTCAGGAATCATATAGTGTGGCATACACTAATCAGATTGGCTTTTTTTCCTCGTTGTATCATCATCTGGACACTGCCATTCAAGATGAGGTGTGTGGATGAATGCTAGACTGTATATTCAAAACGGCCTGACAGTATCTTAATAGGCCTTCTCCTCAGGATCCCAAACAAAGTCCTGGATTCTGCGGTTCCTATATTGCCTCAATCCTGACTATAATATAGCATAGATAATATTCACTGCCTTTCTAGTGACTTGTATACACTGTGCTGTTTCTTATCGTCCTAAATACCTGATTGCTAAAACTGACTGGCCACGGTTGTCAGGATTAAGTTACCAACGGAGACCATAGTGTTGTTTTCTGTGCACTTAATTTGCTACAAATAGCTGAAGTATTATTTTTTTAAACTTTTTATCAATTTATATATATTGCCTGGAAACAGTGCTCGGGGACCTAAAACCAACTGTGAATATATAATTGCCACATATATCTTCATACTGCAACGTCTTCCCTGCTGATCTGCTCGGGTATTATAAGATACTTATTTATTTTAAATTACACGCACCAGCAGGCCATTATAAGGCAGTTTGTATGATGGCGACTTAAAGAGGTCCTCCGAATCACCGTCTGATGGTTGTCGACAACAGCTACGGTTTGACAAATGACAAATACGCGCTGCATGATATATGTGGAATGTGGAACTGCAGCTGAACTTTTTAATTTTTTTTTTTTAACTGAGCATAGATGCTATAGCCTGGGTTTGGATTACCCATTACATTGTGACACCCTGGTTGATAGATGATATAGATGTGCTGGTGGACTGCTAATTCTACAGTATATGACAACTTGACACCTGTGGGTGTGAAAGCTTTATTGCACTTCTGAATACATGAAGGGAAAACAAGGCAAAAAAAATATTAAGAATAAGGTCACCGACAAGTCTTTTTATGGTATAGACACTCCTTCCCATGAGAATACACTGGCACTAGCTGGGGGTTCTATGTCTGGCGAACTAACCTTGTCTTATTTACCGTCCACCTCATCACCTCTTTCTTTGGACTCTGCTGCACATACTGCTTTATATTCTTCTGTAGCTAGGGAAGGAATAATACCTACAATGGCTGACCACTTGTCTCCTATTGGGACCCCCTCTCCGAATCCTGTATAAACAAGTGCTAACACTGAGCAAGCTCCTGAAGTTTCCTTCAATATTGCTGATCTGTATAACAGAATTTCTGAAATGTTGGACAGGGGTTTAACTCAAACTGCTGAGAAAATCACCAAGGACATTAAGGCTGACTTTCAATGTCTTGGCGACAGG
Source organism: Rana temporaria (assembly GCF_905171775.1). Taxonomy (NCBI): domain Eukaryota; kingdom Metazoa; phylum Chordata; class Amphibia; order Anura; family Ranidae; genus Rana; species Rana temporaria. Next base: position 169,204,624 of record NC_053493.1, read on the forward strand.
ATCGAATCTATAGAACGTAAGCTGGATATTAATGCTTCAAGAATTGAACAACATACTGACCACCTACAATTCATGCAGGAACAACTAGAGGCTGCTCAGAGTAGAATAGATGATTTGGAAAACCGTTCGAGGAGAGATAACTTCAGGGTCAGGGGTCTTCCTGAATCAGTTATGGACGTTCACTCAGCAGTACAGGACATTATAAAAATTCTAATTCCATCTATACCTACTCCCAAAATGGAACTTGACAGGGCTCATAGATCATTGGGCCCGCTGAGAAAAGATGGTTTACCCAGAGACGTGGTGGTCAAGCCTCATTATTTCTCCACTAAAGAGGATGTTATGAAAAAGTCTAGACAACAAGAGAACCTTCAATACCAGGGTGCTAAAATACAAATATTTACCGACATTTCACCTTACACCATTCAGAAGAGGAGAGCGATGAAACCATTGTTGTCAGCCCTCATAAGCAATGACATCAAATATAAATGGGCCTTTCCATTCGCCTTGAAATTCAATTATAATGGCAGACACCATGTAGTTCGTAGTTTTCATGAGGGCGAAAAACTTCTACTGGATCTGAAACTTATCTCACTCGGACCGGATATGGACACTTCTCCACCTCAACAATCCTCAGCCAAGAGGAATACTCCTACTAGCCCGACTCTGAATCCTTGGAACAAAGTCAAGTACAGAAAAGTTGGAAGTGACTCTGTCACCTGAAAATTGATTTGATTTATCCCATATGATTCCCTTCTTTTTGGTCGCTTGAAGTATTTAACTCCCTAAAAGGATGGGATTGAATATTTGATTTAATATATATAATATATATATTCTATATCCCTTTTTTTTTTTTTTTTTATGTTTCCTAAGCGTTTAATATATTTGACTTATTAATAAGATGGGATTATATATATTTAATTTGTTATATATATTATATATGTATTTTTTTCTCTTTTTTTTTTTTTTTTTGATGATTCAGGGATCTCATTTCTAACAGATTGCCATAATTTCTATATGTTATGGGTAGTTTATCTTACTATTGAAAATGTTTTATTTGCTATTTTCTATTTGTCGACAACTAACGACGGTGGGGGATTTAACCCTGTCTCACCTCTTGGAGCGACGCTTTGTCGACTCAATGGGTGGGAATATAGTCCTTTTTATGGACTATTGAAGAATTGTTTGTTTGAATGAAGAAAGAAGAATCATTCTCTTCCTTCATTCTGGGTCTTGGATTGACCTTGCACGATGTTATATTTTGTCGTGCTGTTTCTACTTTTATTTTTATTTTTTTATTTTCTCTCTCTGCTCCTTTTCTTTCCCTTACATCTTAATCTTTTCATCAGCCCGCTTGCCAACGAGAATATTTTCGGGGTCATGGATACAGTTCTCACTGAAATACCTGCTCATAGCTACTTTCAAGCATTATGGCTGGATCACTTAATGTCTCTAAACCCCTTAGTGTTGTAACTCACAACACTCAGGGGTTAAACTCTCCTGTTAAGAGACAAAAGGCTCTTCAAGTTTATAAATCTCTCCACGTGGATATAGTATTCCTTCAGGAAACCCACTTCCCTAAACGGTACAACCCCTCTTTTTTGCATGCCTACTTTCCAATATTTTATTTAGCTAAAGCAGAAAACAAGACTAAAGGTGTGGCCGTTTTGTTCTCTAAATTTTGTAATTTTAACTTGATCAAAGAATATGGAGACCCGGAAGGTAGGTTTCTCTTGATAAAGGGTACCCTTGATGAGAAACTGTATACATTTATTTCATATTATGCTCCTAATAGAGGTCAGAATAAGTTTTTTTCTCAGATGCTTGATACCCTCCGACCATTTATGGAGGGCATCATTATTATGGGAGGGGATTCTAACTTGGCATTCGACATTGGATTAGATAAATCCAAACCGTATGCTGACAAAGTCATCAGACCGACTAAAGCTAGTTTACAAGTAGCACGTATTCTACATCAATCTAGGTTAACTGACATATGGAGGGAATTAAACCCGAAAACTAAAGACTATACTCACTTTTCTAACCCTCACCGTTCTTATTCTCGTATAGACCATATATTGATTTCTAATCATCATATCCCAGATATAAGATATCAGATATAATTGATGTTTCATGGTCGGATCACTCCATGGTTCTTTTGTCTTTGAGAAAAGAGGATACATCTCCTAAAGCGTCTCACTGGACGCTTAATCGGTCGATTTTGAAAGATCCTGTACTAATGACGGAAATTGATCAATCTATACAGGAATATTTTGATCTTAATGATACGGTAGATGTATCCCCCCAAACTTTGTGGGCTGCACATAAGGTTTATATTAGGGGCAAATTAATACAAATTGTAGCCAAACTCAAAAAACAAAAGACAATGGAAATAGATAAATTGGAAAAAATATATAAATATATTTAGATTTATGTAAAAAACATAAATCGGACCCTTTTAACTTCCCTACTCATACACTTGATGCTGCTAGATCCGCTTTAAACTTAGCACTTACAGCAAAATCGGGAGAGGATATGAAATGGACGGGAGCTAAATTCTATAAATTAAGAGATAAAATAGGTCCAATGTTGGCGCATAAATTGTCACCTAGATTTAAATCAAGGACACTTCCTAAAATAAGGCTGGAAGATGGATCATTCACTCTAAATCCTAGGCGGATGATGGGGGTCTTCCATGACTTCTACTCCAAACTTTATGCTTCCAATGATAATTCTACATCGGAAAGGATAGGTGAATTTATTGATAATTTGACTCTTCCCAAATTGACAGGACTACATAAGGAGGTTATGGAGGCCCCCATATCAGCTGAGGAAGTTTTGTCAGTGATTAAAAACTTAAAATTGGATAAAGCCCCCGGTCCTGATGGATTTTCGAGTTCATATTACAAAACATATTCTAGCATTTTGACACCCTACCTGGTGAGATTTTTCAACCACATGACTGACGGTATTCCTATAGATAAACAACTCAATTTGGCTTATATATCAGTGATCCCAAAACCCAAAAAAGATCATAGTTTAGTAGAAAATTATAGACCAATATCTCTTATCAATAATGACCTTAAGATACTTACTAAGATAATGGCAAATAGAATGTCTTCTTTCGTTGATCAGTACGTTGGTGGGGATCAAGTAGGCTTTATTACTGGAAGACAAGGCCCGGATCAGATCAGGAGAGCTGTTGATCTGATTTCTATACTGAACTCAGGGTGGACTGGAGATGGTATTCAGAAAGGCATGCTTCTTTCCATAGATCTTCAGAAAGCCTTTGACTCGGTATCTTGGCCTTTTATGTTCACAGTACTGAAGCGTTGGGGATTTGGCAATACATTTATGGGTATCATATCTGCACTCTATTCTACCCCTGAGGCTAAAATACGCTTTCAGGGTATTTTCTCAGAATCTATTGAAATCCATAGGGGCACAAGACAGGGATGTCCTTTATCTCCCCTGATATTTGCGATTGTCATTGAATCCCTAGCTATAGCTATTCGTAATAACTCGAATATCAGGGGAGTTTGTTGTGCCAAAAGAGAACATAAGTGCGCCCTATTTGCTGACGACCTTTTACTTTTTATAACAGCTCCTGAAACATCTCTTCCTGAAGTATATTCTCTTCTGGACGAATTTTCTGCGGTTTCGGGTCTCGCTGTGAATATAGTCAAATCTAGGGCCCTCAATGTATCTCTTTCTGATTCCACAGTTTCTCTATTGAAAAACAAATATGGATTCAAATGGGAAACTTCTTATATCAAATATCTAGGAATTAATTTGACCCCAAATATTCAGAATTTGTATTTGGCCAATTATCCTCCTATGTATAGGAAACTTGAGAAGGATTTGAATGACTGGGGTACTCAGAATATAGGTTGGATTGGCAGGATTAACTCTGTCAAGATGACTTTACTTCCTAGGCTTCTGTATCTTTTTCGGTGATTACCTATACCGATAATAAAAGGTCACTTAAAGTCCTTTCAAGGTAATATTACCAAGCTTATTTGGAACAAAAAGGGTCCACGCCTTCCATCTCGTACTCTTTTTAATTTACCTGAACAAGGTGGTCTGGGGGTTCCAAATTTATTCTGGTACGATCAATCAGCGAGATTAGCGCAATTATCAGAAATTTATCTCAAGCATGACCGTCCAGATTGGATTGAAATTGAAGAACAGGCTTCACCAACTCTTACGATAGAGAATTTAATGTGGAGTTCTACCAAGAATAGACCTTCTATATTATCGCCGACTCTATCTCAAGCTTTAGTCTTATGGGACTCACTTAAAAACAATCCTTCTCTAATCTCTAAGGGTCGACCTTTATCGAGTATATTTCAAGACCCATCCTTTATTTCTAAAATTGATAAGGATTCCTTCAAATGGTGGCATGATAAGGGGTTGTACCGTATAGGGCGCTTCTTTTCACGTTCAGGTCCCCTTCCCGAACAACATTTTATAGATAATCTTGGTCTTCCTCTTTCAGAGAGAATAAGATTTTCTCAATTGAGTGACCACGCTCATAGTCTATGGAATAGTGATTCGATCTCTGGACTTTTGACACCTTATGAAAATAAATGTGACCGGGATTTAATCAGGAAAGGTAATATTTCAGTTATTTATAAATCGCTTGCTGTAAATGACACCAAATTACCTCATATGCTGGCTTGGGAAAGAGAACTTAATGATGAATGGGACTTAACAGACTGGTGTAAAAATTATACCAGATCTGTTAAAGGCTTTATGAATATATATCTTATAGAAGCTAATGTAAAAATTTATACTAGGTGGTATTTGGTCCCTCTTAAACTGGTCTCCATGTATCCGTCATCTTCACCATTATGTTTTAGGGATTGCCAAGGATTGGGATCTATGATACATATATGGTGGGAATGTCCTAAGATAAGGGGATACTGGAATAAGGTGTTTACTATTGTCAGACGAGTCACGGGCTGTAACTTACATCAGTCTCCTACAATTGCTTTACTTAATGGGATGTTACCTCAGATTTCCAAGGTCACCAGACAGCTCATCCTATTTATTATGACAGGTGCCAGAATCACTATAGCAGCTGCATGGAAAAAACCAACTGTTTCCATCTTATACATGAAAAGAAAAGTTACATGGATTATGGAACAAGAAAAGAGGGTATGTTCCATGTTAGATAAAAATACTAATTTCCATGACATTTGGGAACCTTGGTTGAAATACATGGGGATATCTTATACCCCATGAATATACAGATGATAATTGTGACTTCAGATTGCAGTGAACTGTTGGCGGGCGGGCTGACTATTTCTCTTTATCTTCTTGTTTCTTTCACTCCTCTTTCTTTCTTTCATTCTTCTTTCTTCTTATCTTTAATTCTTCTTTTATTTATTTTTTATTTTTTCTACGAGGATGATATCCTTAGAATAAAGCATCCTCGGTATGTTTTATTTTGAAAAGTTATGATTATATGAACATGATTGTAGAATTCCCTTTTTCCTTTTGGGAATTTCGGTTGGTTTAAGACTTTAGGAATATGTTTTTTTTTTTTTTTTTGGATGCCAGAATGTTCCAATTTTAATATTTGGAGGGAGGTGGGATTGAAAGGATTGCTATACTTCTTAGACACAGATTGATCCCATTAGGGGTGTCAGAGAGGGTGGAAATGTTCTAGAAATCTATCCTTTAAATAGATTCCAATATTTAATCTGGTATACGCATTATATCCTATAATATATTGGGTGGTATTGATGGGTATAGGGATTCCATGATATATGAAGACATTTTTATTGAATATAAATTATTATTTTAGATGACTAAAGTCTTTTTACATATTTATATTTCCATTCTCATTTTACATGATACTGAATCTATGGACTTGTTAGGTGTAGACGGCAGACAGTGAGGTAGGAATATTAGATATGAATTGTAATTTAATGATTATATTTATATATGCCATTGATATACCTTCCGATATTTTAATGTAATTGTATCTTCTACTTATATTGAAAATAAACTTAAATTTGAATGAAAAAAAAGAAAAAAGACACAAGTCCATCAAGTCCAACCTATGTGTGTGATTATATGTCAGTATTACCTTGTATATCCCTGTATCAGGGCTCAAAATTTCAAGTCCTGAGCTACTAGCCAGGCCTCAAGGGTTACTCGCCACCAGTTGCCCCACCCAGCCCGCCCCGCCCCTAATTTCGCCCCTAAACATGCCCTCATAAATTATCTCATGAAATAACACTTAGTTTTTTTTATGCAGAATTAAGTTATAAAAATAAATATTAACAACTGTATCCGTGCCTACCAATGCAGGCTACCTATGCCCACCAATGCAGCCTTGTGTCCACCAAATGCAGCCCATGTCCACCAAATGCAGCCCGTGTCCACCATGCAGCCCGTGTCCACCATGCACAGCCCGTGTCCACCAAATGCAGCCCGTGTTCACCAAATGCAGCCCGTGTTCACCAAATGCAACTCGTGTCCACCAAATGCAACTCGTGTCCACCAAATGCAGCCCGTGTCCACCAAATGCAGCCCGTGTTCACCATATGCAGCCCGTGTTCACCATATGCAGCTCGTGTCCACCACATGCAGCCCGTGTCCACCAAATGCAGCCCGTGTCCACCAAATGCAGCCCGTGTCCACCAAATGCAGCCCGTGTCCACCACATGCAGCCCGTGTCCACCACATGCAGCCCGTGTCCACCACATGCAGCCCGTGTCCACCACATGCACCCCGTGTCCACCATGCAGCCTGTGTCCACTATGCAGCCTACCTGGTTCCTGTGTGCAGGGGAGGAGAGGAACAGCAGAGCCGCCCAGGTGATCAGAGTACAGCGCAGGGAACACAGGATAACAGTTTTCATTTTACTTGCCGTGTTCCCGCCGCTGAACGTCATATTCAGCCCCGCCTCCTGGTCCCGAAACTTTGATTGACAGATCACCCGTCACCAGGATTGGATGGGTGATCTGTCTATCAAAGTTTCGGGACCAGGAGGCGGAGCTGGATCTGACAGCGAGCGTCGGGAAACACGGCAATTAAAATGAAAACTGTTATCCTGTGTTCCCCGCACTGCGCTCTAAACATCCGGGCGGCTCTCTCCCCCCTCCACGGTCACTGGGAGAAGGACTCTCATTCCACACAGGCTGCTGGCGATGCTCTCCCCCCCCCCCCCCGGCTCCCAGGCAGCCCTCAAAATCCACTCGCAAAATGCGAGCAGGCGAGTGGATTTTTTGAGGGCTGCCTGTATGTTGTGGTCCTTCAGGTGCTTATCTTTTTTTTAAATCAAAATGACGTTTATTGAGCATAGAGCAAGGGATGGTTACAGACAGTGTAATAAACGGTGCAACATGCACCACAAGCAAGGATACATGGTAATGTCAAAAGTACAGGCATAACAGACATAACAAAGACAAGATAAGTGGCATATGGCAATGCGAAAAAGGGGCTAAGAGACATGTCACGTAGGTGATGGGGGCCTTAACCCGGGGGTGTCAAGCAGGTGCCTGTGAGGGGTGTTAACCAGTAGGGGTATCACAGGAGGAGGCTTCCCCCAGCCATCTATCCCAGATCTTGTTGTATTTACCGGGGCATCCCCTATGGGTATAAAGAAGCTTCTTGAAAGGCAGGGTGTCGTTGACGGCCTTGATCCATTGTTGCAGGGTGGGAGGGGGACCCCTCAGCCAGGTTTTCGCTATCTGAAGCCTCGCGAGGAACAGAGTCTCTTGCAAAAATGTGTTGAGGTATTTCTCGGCCTCAGACAGCGAAAATATCCCGAACAGACATTGTCGGGGGCTAAGGGAGAGAGGGGAGCCCATTCGGTCGTGGAGAAACCGGACTACCTGGGTCCAGAAGCATTTCACGCAGGGGCATTCCCAGAGGAGGTGGTAGAGGGTAGCTTCAGGGGAACCACAGCCCGGGCAGTTGGGGTCACTACCCGGCCTAAACTTTGAGAGCCGGCGAGGCGTCAGATAGGACCGGTGCAGGATATATAGTTGGGTTAGACGGTCTGATATTTTAGGAGAGACTAACTTGCAGTTAGTAAGGACTTCGTCCCATTCACCCGGCGACAGCACCCCCAGATCGGGCTCCCAACGGGACTTAGCCCGCTGAAGGGTGGCGTCCGCCGAGGGAACCAGGAGGTATGAATAAAATTGGGAGATCAGTTTCTTAGGGTCCGAACCCAAAACATTATCAACGGGAAGTGGGATTTCGAGCTGTGGAATACTATTACCGAATTGTGTGGTGATTGCGTGGCGAAGTTGGAGATAACGGAAAAACGTGGTTGGCTAGGGAGTGGGCATCTTTGAGGGATTGGAAGGACCTGACCGAACCGTGCGCGACGACTTGTGTAAGGTAAATAATACCGCTCCTGATCCAAACGCCACGGTCAGGGACCGTGGCAAGCTCGGGCACGAGAGGATTATCCCAAAGGGGTGTGTGGGAATGTGGAGTGGGGGCCTTACCGACTGACATGGCGATGTGCCAGATTTTGCGGTGATGAAAGAGCAGTTGGCTCCCAGCGTCCGCCCGCCTGGAGCCACGAGGCTCGCAGAACATAACCTGGAAGGGGTGCGAGACCGGGCCCGGGGTTTTGGAACACACCATGGCCAGGTAACGTCCCCTATCGGAATGATGGATGTAATAAAAATGGGAGAGCTGGGATGCAACATAATAAAGAAAAAGGTCAGGAACCGAGGCGCCACCTTGACTGGAGGGGCACTTCAGCACCCGCCATGACAATTTATGCCGAGAGGGGCCCCAGATAAATGAGTTAAGGATGGACTCCATAGCTTTAAAAATACGAGGAGGGATGTACAACGGGGCATGCCAAAAGGCATAGAGTAGCTTCGGGAGGAGGATCATCTTAACCAGGCCTATGCGGCCCATCACCCCAAGAGGGAGTCGGGACCATGTTTGCGTTTTGGATTCTAGGATGTGGAAGAGTGGCTCGACGTTAAGACGTATATAGTCTGAGGGGGATCTGGTAACATGAACACCTAAATATTTGATAACGTCCGTGCGCACCAATGGGAGGGCCGCCTGGATCTCGGTGGGGGGGCCTAGATCTAGAGGGAGGATATGTGATTTAGCCCAGTTAATCTGTAGACCTGAAAATTCCCCGAATTGAGTTATGACTTGAAGGGCCGTCTGTAGGGAGGGGCCTGCATCCGATAGGTAAAGGAGCATGTCATCTGCATATAGGCTAAGAAGTTCAGTGACACGACCGCAGCGCAACCCGCTGATCCCAGGGTGGCTGCGTAGGGCTATACTGAGGGGTTCTACGGCGAGAGCGTACAGCATAGGCGAGACGGGGCAGCCCTGACGTGTGCCACGGGACAGGAAGAAGGGGGGGAGGTTCTACCATTAACTCTAATACGCGCCGTGGGGGCATGATATAGTAGTTGAATCCATTTTATGTAGCGGGGGCCGAATCCAAACCTACCCAGGCATTCCCACAAGTACTTCCATTCAACCGAATCGAAGGCCTTGGCCGCATCGAGGCTAACTAGTACTCTGGAGCCCACCTCCGCATGCTGGGCCTGGAGGTTCATGTACAGCCTACGGAGGTTGAAGGCCGTATTTTTGTTGGGCATGAACCCAGTCTGATCAGGGTGAATCAGGCTAGCGATAACTTTATTGAGACGCAGGGCAAGGATTTTAGCAAGGATCTTCACGTCCAGCTGAAGGAGTGAGATGGGACGGTAGGACTCAGGGAGCAGGGGGTCCTTGCCTGGCTTTGGTATGAGGACAATATGAGCTTCACTCATGGAAGGGGGAAGCGCACCCGCGTCAAAAACGTAATTATATAGCGCGCAGAGCCTGGGAACAAGGGTATCTCGAAAGGATTTATAAAAATCAAAGGGCAGCCCGTCCGAGCCCGGGGTTTTAGAGGTGGGGAGGCTGGCCAGAGCCGTCTCGATACAGACAGTGGTAATGGGAGCCTCAAGCATAGTAACTTGGTCCGAAGATAATGTAGGGAAGGTAACACCCTGCAGGAGGGCAGTAAGGTCTTCCGCGGAGTGTTGCGCCGTAGAGGTGTAGAGCTTCGAATAAAAGGCCCTAAACTCTTCCGCTACCCGATCGGGGTCCGAGAGTAGAACCCCGGACTCCGCGCGGAGGGCCACAATCACTGGGGGTTTATGATATAGGTGTGCCATATAAGCAAGGAGACGACCGGCTCGTTCTCCGTGCTCATACGTACGCTGCTTGCTGAAAAAAATACCCCGACGAGCCTTTTCAAGGTGTAATTGATCTGTCAGCCTGGTCTGTAGGCGCAGCTGGGAGGCTGTAGTGTCCGACGGGTCAGCCTGAAAGGCTCGTTCGAGGGCCCTAAGCTGTGTCTCGGCCTGTTGGATCAACAGTCTGGAAGAGGCCTTGTGCCTGTTGATACGAGAGGAGAGAAACATGCGGACGTGAAGCTTAAAGGCTTCCCACACAGGACCCGCCGAGGCAGAGCCGTCGTTCGTATTAAAGAAACGGTCCCATTCAGATCCTATGGACGCCAGGTCCGGTAAAACACTCAACCAAAATGGGTTGAGGCGCCACGTCTGGGATGTAGGGGGTGACGGAAGCCTCAGCCTGATCCAGTATGGGGAGTGATCCGAAAGCGTCCTAGTGTCAAATCCTGCCTCAAGCAGATGGGGGAGGAGGGAGGGGGTCAATAGGATAACCTTCAGGTGCTTATCTAATAGTTTCTTAAAACCATCGATGCCCCCTGCTGAGACCACCGCCTATGGAAGGGAATTCCACATCTTTGCCGCTCTTACAGTAAAGAACCCTCTACGTAGTTTAAGGGTAAACCTCTTTTCTTCTAATTTTAATGAGTGACCACGTGTCCTGTTAAACTCCCTTCCGCGAAAAAGTTTCATCCCTATTGTAGTGTCACCAGTATGGTATTTGTAAATTGAAATCATATTCCCTCTCAAGCGTCTCTTTTCCAGAGAGAATAAGTTCAGTGCTCGCAACCTTTCCTCATAACTCATATCCTCCAAACCCTTTATTAGCTTTGTTGCCCTTCTTTATATTATTTCTATTTCCAGTACATCCTTCCTGAGGACTGGTGTCCAGAACTGGACAGCATACTCTAGGTGCGGCCGGACCAGAGTCTTGTAGAACAGGAGAATTATCGTTTTATCTCTTGAGTTAATCCCCTTTTTAATGCATGGCAATGTTCTGTTTGCTTTGTTAGCAGCAGCTTGGCATTGCATTCTATTGCTGAGCCTATTATCTACTAGGACCCCCGGGTCCTTTTCCATCCTAGATTCTCCCAGAGGTTCTCTCCCAGTGTATAGATTGCATTCGTATTTTTGCCACCCAAATGCATTATTTAAAAATGTTCTACATTGAACCTCATTTGCCATGTAGTTAAAGCGGGGGTTCACCCAAAAATACATTTTTAACATTACATTCAGCCGAGTAGTCCTAATGATAATCGGCTGTTCTTTTTTTTTTTTTCGTACATACCTTATTTCACCGCCGCTTCCGGGTATGTCTTCTCCGGGACTGGGCGTTCCTATCTGATTGACAGGCTTCCGACCGTCGCATACTACGCGTCACAAGTTGCCGAAAGAAGCCGAACGTCGGTGCGGCTCTATACAGCGCCTGCGCACCGACGTTCGGCTGCTTTCGGCAACTCGTGACGCGTAGTATGCGACGGTCAGAAGCCTGTCAATCAGATAGGAACGCCCAGTCCCGCAGAAGACATACCCGGAAGCGGCCGTGAAAATAAGGTATGTACGAAAAAAACAGCCGATTGTCATTAGGACAACTCGGCTGAATGTAATGTTAAAAATTTTTTTTTTGGGTGAACCTCCACTTTAAAGCGGAGTTCCACCCACATTTTTCACTCCTCACCATGTAGCCCTAATGTGCATCCTTAAAATGAATTGGCAATTTATTTATATTTTTTCTGTTCACTTACCTGATTTAAGCCCATCTAATTTCACTTCCTCCTTTAGCGGCCACGGTTTTGCCTTTTTGGTCTTTTTGGTTTACCAAATATTATTTAAAAAGTAATTTGCTGGATTTCTATTTATAATATATTTGAAAAAAAATGATGGTTAACCACTTCAGCCCCGGAAGGATTTACCCCCTTATTGACCAAGCCATTTTTTGCGATACGGCACTGTGTTGCTTTAGCTGACAATTGTGCAGTCGTGCGATGCTGTACCCAATCAAAATTGATATCCTTTTTTCCCCCACAAATAGAGCTTTCTTTTGGTGGTATTTGATCACCTCTGCGGTTTTTATTTTTGTGTTATAAACAAAAAAATCCCACAATTTTGAAACAAAAACAATATTTTTTTCTGCTATGAAACATACCCAATAAAAAGAATTTCAAAATCAAATTTTTTAATCAATTTGAGTCAATTTGTATTCTGCTACATATTTTTGGTAAAAAATAAATAAATAAGCGTATATTGATTGGTTTGCGCAAAAGTTATAGCATCTACAAAATAGGGGATAGATTTATGGCATTTTTATTTATATTTTTTTACTAGTAATGGCGGTCATCTATGATTTTTAGCAGGACTGCAACATTGCGGCGGACAGATCAGACACCTAACTGACATTTTTGACACTTTTTTGGGGACTAGTGATATTATTACAGTGATCAGTGCTAAACATATGCACTGACATTGTACTAATGGCACTGGCAGGGAAGGGGTTAACATCAGGGGCGATCAAGGGGTTTAATGTGTTCCCTGGGTGTGTTTTTTCGAACTGTATGGGGGTTGGGCTGCCTGGGACAACACACAAATCCGTCTTCCTGCATAGCAGAAAAATAGAATCTCTTTGTCATCTCCTGACAGAAAGGAGATCTGCCTTGCTTACTTTGGCAGATCCCTGTTCTGTCTCTGTGGGAAACGATCGCGGGCGGCCGGCAGACACCGAGTCCGCTCCCCCACTGGGCAATCGGCACACGCACCCACAGAAAGACACGTACGAGCCCGACGTACACCTATGGCGATTTGCGTAGCCAAACTAATCTACCGCAGTATAAGTGGCTGGTCGGCAAGTGGTTAAAATAGATTAGTACACAGTATAACAAAATTATTTAAATTCACCAGCAAACAGAGCTGTACTGAGCTGAGTTGAATGTGTTTTATATGAAATTTCTTTAGCAGTAACCTTGTCATTTCAACACGGGCAACCATTTCCATTGATTAAACATGTTAGGAGATGCACACTTGTCCTTTAACTGCTTGCCGACCGCCGCATGAACTTATACATCGACAGAATGGCACGGACAGGCAATTGGGCGTACATGTATGTCCCTATAAATTTGCCGTCGTGTGGTCACGTGCGCCCCTGCCGCGAGCTCCGTGATCGTGCCCGCGGGACCCAAAAATTCAATGTCCGCCGGTGTCCCGCGATCGTGTCACGGAGCTGAAGAACGGGGAGATGTCAGTGTTCTTCGTAGTGACAGGTCACTGATCGTCTGCTCCCTCTCATCGGGAGCAGCGATCAGTGATGTGTCACTCGTAGCCACGTCCCCTAACAGTTAGAATCACTCCCTAGGACACACTTAACCCCTTCCAAATCAGTTTGCATATCGCAGTGCGAACTGCAAATTCGGGCACAAATTGTAGTCCACAAATTGTGAACACCCATGCGATCCAATTCTGCTGCTGACCAAAAAAGGGTCCTCTGCGACTTTGGTCAGAATGCAATGCGTATCCAGCCATACTATCTGTATAGCTGAAATCGCATCACACAGAGATCGCATTTTATATGCACTGCAGTGCAGTGCAAATCACATCCGATGTCAGACATTGCACCAGTAGGAACCAACCCAAAATGAGAACTCACGGTCCAATAATGCCAGAGTGTTTGTTTATTGTTCAATGACTGTGCCCCAAGCAAGACTCTAACAGGCCCATACAAACCTCAGCGAACCCATGTTTAAAAAATAAATCTGTTCCATTATGTAGCACGACCCCCTTGAGGACTGCTTGGATTTACCTGCTCATCTTCACCGCCATGACCTTGTGAACATTCCAACCCACCTGACACCCTGGGTTCAGACATCTTTGCACCACCTAAAGTATTAAAGGGTCACTAAAGGAATTTTTTTTTTTAGCTAAATAGCTTTCTTTACCTTACTGCAGTACTGGTTTCATGTCCTCATTGTTCGTTTTTGCTTTGAAGTAGCTGTAATTCTGCTGTGATCTCCACACTTCCTGGTTGCCTGTTTCCTTATAACCATGGTACTGGGAGATTTTCACGGTGGTCTAAGCTGTCATTAAAGCGGTGGTTCACCCTTAGAGGGCATTTTTTAGCCTTAGATTCCTGCTTGTTTTTACTAGGGGAATTGGCTATTTGTTTTAAAATATGAGCATTACTTACCTGTTTACGAGATGCATCCTCTCCGTCGCTTCCGGGTATGGGCTGCGGGAATGGGCGTTCCTTCTTGATTGACAGTCTTCCGAGAGGCTTCCGACGGTCGCGTCACGATTTTCCGAAAGAAGCCGAACGTCGGTGCGCAGGCGCAGTATAGAGCCGCACCGACGTTCGGCTTCTTTCGGCTACGAGTGACGCGATGGATGCGACCGTCGGAAGCCTCTCGGAAGACTGTCAATCAAGAAGGAACGCCCGCTCCCGAAGACCCATACCCGGAAGCGACGGAAGAAGATGCAGCTCGAAAACGGGTAAGTACGGATCATATTTTAATACAAATAGCCGATTCCCCTAGACCGAACGAGCAGGAAGCTAAGGAAAAAAAAAAAAAGAAATAGTTGAACTCCCGCTTTAATGTGTGTCTAAAACTCCTCAGAACCAATCAGATTCATTTTAAAAACAAAACACTGCCCTGGATTTGTTTGTTTTTGTTCTGTGAGTCTTCCCGACTCACCTCTCACCCGGAACTTCATGTATGTACCTTTAAAACCGAAAGTGAAACTAGAGGCACATTATATGATAGATTAAATTACATTTTTAATCATTTTTAAAAGGAATCAGTTAATTTTTATGTCTATACCCAATAAACTGTCATTTCAGCAAAAAAAAAAAATGTCCTTTAGTGACCCTTTAAGTCAAACAACTCAGTATGTTTCTATTCTATTAACGTTTACTGAAATAATATTGTTACACAGAGGAGGTAATAGATCCACTGAGCTTTGGGTAACAGTCCTATCTCAGCGGAGGAATTCCTCTACAGTAACAAAGGTTAAAGTGGAGTTCCACCCATAAATATAACATTACATCAGTAGTTTTAAAAAAATGTCATTTTTTTTTTTTTTTAGATGCCTTCAAAGTGTTGTTGCTAGGCAGAATAATTAATTTTCCCACTTCCTGCACCTAGGTGCTTAATGCTTCCTAACTTACACCGCACAGACTCCTGGGAATGTAGTGGGTGTAACTTTCCAGGAGTCTGTGCACTCCCCAGTCTCGAAGAATCATGTGACTTAGGTTTCAGATCAGGTTTCAGCGCCTGTACTGTCCATTACACTGCCTGTGCAGCACTGAGCATGTGCGAGATCTGCAAGGCTGAAATCCAGGAAGTCATACAGTCTGGCTTCATGATGCCCACACTTAAGATGGCCCCAGTCAATTTCTATTTTATAAAGTGTCTAAATGCTGTAACAACCTAACAAAACGGACCTTAGTTTACAGACTAACTTTACTAGAATACATTAAGCTTGTGTATTACAGGGGTATTTATATTTAAAAAGTGAAATTGTGTCCGGAACTCCGCTTTAAGATCATTTGGGTTGTAATGGTATATTATATACACATATGTACAAAGGAATACCATTGGAACATGACCTGAAAGGATAAGCAAGAGTTAAGCATTAATTCTCTCAAAACCTCTAAAGGGGGAACCCAGACTGGCCTATTTAACCTTTAATCCTAATGAGAGATCAAGTTTAATAAGAGCGATATGAGGGCCCTTTAAAGTGGAAGTAAACCCTCCTATTGTTTTCAGCCAAGGAAGCGGCCATCTTGGCCTCTGTTTAAACTGCAACTGCCACGATGCTGCACATGTGATCAGTTATGAAACCAGCCATTGGATGGTTTGACAGTTTGGTTGAGAGCACAAGCAAATGTGACATCTAGCATTTCCGGCATGCCGGGAATGTTAACTGTTTTTTTAAACTATCAAATAGATGGGTTTACTTCCGCTTTAAGTAGTAATGACAGCAATGTCCATGTTGCAGGCCTGATGGTCTTCACTGGCAGTCAGAGCTTATTAACTATATCTAATAAGGTGCAGTAACAAGCCAATAGTATTCCTTGAAATGGATGCAACTAAACATGCCTATGTACAGTGTTCAAAGATAGGTGCAGCAAAGTATTCCCAAGGTAAAGCAGAGAAAAGAAAAGATTTGCAAAGGTAGGCAATTGCCCACTCACCAATGACCACAATGATTCAATGCCTTCTGGACAGCAGTTTCCGGAGCAATGTCCATGCAACGGGTCCGCTGTGATGATCTCCCGATGCAAAGCTCGAAACATGGGTGTCGGATGACCGAGATGCTGCTGGATGAATGTCTGACGAACAGCAAGCAGTGTTAGGCCCTTCTCATACAGGTTGAAGTGTTGTACCCCACGTGGTAGGCCACAACCTCACCCTCCCTGCACAGAGAGGTCTGTCACACACAAGCCCCAGGAGGAAGAGAGCGTGAGGCGGGTCTCTGGCTTCTTTTATAGCTCCTCCCAGCAATCTCTCTGATGGTAGAAAAGATCCCTGGGATATGTAGACCAGGTGTATAGTAATGCGGAGCAATTGTCATCCTGAGGAACTACCGTGTTTCCCCGAAAATAAGCCTGGGTCTTATATTAATTATGCCAACAAAAGACACAGTAGGGCTTATTTTCGGGGTAGGTCTTACTATGTAATTTGATGTCTTATCTCCCCCTCTCCCTCCCTGCCTGTCAGGAATCCCCAGTGTGAACTGAGTTTAAATGCTTGTAAAATCCTATAATCCACTTTATTACAGTAGTAAATAATGTACAATGTGTGTGTTTCTGTAATATAATTGTGCCAAATACCTTTGTTATAGAGCCGCTCTGTGCTTGTTACCTGCCGGAGCTCTCTTCCCCCGCAATTATATTACAGAACCACACACATTGTACATTATATACTACTGTAATAGAGTCGATTATAGGATTTTACAAGCATTTTTAACTAGGGCTTATTTTCAGGGTAGGGCTTATATTGCAGCCCCCCTGGAAAATAACGCTAGGTCTTATTTTCAGGGTAGGTCTTATTTTTGGGGAAACAGGGTACTAATCCCTTATGTTTGGCTCACAAATATGATGTCAGTTAGTGATACTGGGCACTAGCGGGACAACACGATATACAGAAACAACGGAGGTTCACCGCACATTGCAATTGTAGTCCATATTGCTACAATTATATATGCTTTTCTGTACACAGCCTACCTTACAAAAAGAACTTCAAGGACATAGGGTGCAGTGGTCAGGAGTAGTTTTTATAAAGCCCAGCTTACAGAATTCAGTGCTCAAGAATATGAAATATACAACACAGTGTCTAACGTGCAGAGTTCAGGAGTGCGTCACACATGAAATGTAGGGGAGAGGAGTACAAGGGTCTGGAGTGCAGAGCTCAGGAGGCAATGCCTTACAGAGTGAAAGGGCTCAGGAGTGTTTAATACAGAGTGCAGGGGTCAGGAGTGATTGACACACAGAGGCAGCTGTCAGGAAGAGTTATTGCACAATGCACAGGGCTCGGTAGTGCATAATGTATGGTGTCCAGAGTCAGGAGTGCGTAATATAGAGTGCAGGACTCAGGAGTGCTGCTTAACATACAATGAAGGGGTCAGAACTGTGTGACACAGTGAATGCAGGGGCCAGGAGTAGGTAATGTAGATAGTGCAAAAAGTACATAACGCACAGACCAGTTTAGAAAATAAAACCAAAAATTATCCTCTCCTCCCAGTCAGGGGCAGATCCATAGTCTAATCTCGGGAGGGGCACTGCCCAGGTGAAGGGGAGGACAGGGGGTTGCAGCCAGGTGGAGGGGAGGAAAGGGTGGTTGCAGCCAGATGGAGGGGAGGAAAGGGGGGTTGCAGCCAGGTGGAGGGGAGGACAGGGGGGTCGCAGCCAGGTGGAGGGGAGGAAAGGGTGGTTGCAGCCAGGTGGAGGGGGAAAAGGGTAGTTGCAGCCAGGTGGAGGGGAGGAAAGGGTGGTTGCAGCCAGATGGAGGGGAGGAAAGGGGGGTTGCAGCCAGGTGGAGGGGAGGACAGAGGGGTTGCAGCCAGGTGGAGGGGAGGAAAGGGGGGTTGCATCCAGGTGGAAGGGAGGACAAGGGGGTTGCAGCCAGGTGGAGGGGAGGACAGGGTGGTTGCAGCCAGGTGAAGAGGAGGACAAGGGGGTTGCAGCCAGGTGGAGGGGAGGACAGGGGGGTTGCAGCCGGGTGGAGGGGAGGACAGGGTGGTTGCAGCCAGGTGGGGGGGAGGACAGGGGGGTTGTAGCCAGGTGGAGGGGAGAAAAGGGTGGTTGCAGCCAGGTGGAGGGGAGGACAGGGGGTGGCAGCCAGGTGGAGGGGAGGAAAGGGTAGATGCAGCTGGGTGGAGGGGATGAAAGGGTGTTTGCAGCCAGGTGGAGGGGAGGACAGGGGGGTTGCAGCCAGGTGGAGGGGAGGACAGGGGGGCTGCAGCCAGGTGCAGGGGAGGAAAGGGTGGTTGCAGCCAGGTGGAGGGGAAGACAGGGGGTGGCAGCCAGGTGGAGTGGAGGAAAGGGTGAATGCAGCCAGGTGGAGGGGAGGACAGGGGGTTGCAGTCAGGTGGAGGGGAGGAAAGGGTGGTTGCAGCCAGGTGGAGGGGAGGACAGGGGGGTTGCAGCCAGGTGGAGGAAAGGGTGGATGCAGCCAGGTGGAGAGGAGGTAAGTTCTTACCTTGGACGATAATAATATAATCACTGGCTCCCTCCACCCTACAGCCTGATGGTCCCCCTTCTTCTCTCTTCCCCCTCCTGCTCGGCATGTTAGGGGCTGCAGTCCTCTAAGGGAATCATCCTGGGGCCTGCTGGTACTATATATCCCATAATCCTCTTGGTTCTAGTTTACCAGCCATTGGCTCTGAATGTAGCTAATAGCAGCAGGCATTGCTGGGTGAATGAGAGCTACTCGGCTCAAGGAGGAGAGGGAGGGGGTGGAAATCCCCCACAGCTGCAGCTCTGCCTGTGTCCCTTCACAGAGAGCCTGTCGGCAACGGCTGATGGGTCGGCATCAGCATAGCCTGCAGTGCTCATCAAGCTGGGCAGCGGACAGGAACACACCAGGCTGGGCAGGAGACAGGAACACACCAGGCTGGGCAGCAGACAGGAACACACCAGGCTGGGCAGGAGACAGGAACACACCAGGCTGGGCAGCAATCAGGAAAAATACAAAAAAATTACCGCACTGCCATGCAGCGTCCCAAAATTCAGCCCTAGGGGAGTCACAGAGGAGCTCCTCTGTGACTCCCCTAGGGCTGAATTTTGGGACGCTGCATGGCAGTGCAGTAATTTTTGCTGGCTCCCTCAAACTCTCACTGTTTTTCAGTGTTGGGGGTCTCCGTGTCTCGGTCCTCAAGCTGATTACCTTCAGCTGCTTGCCACCCCAATATCAATTACCTGCCTTGATGCCTGCTCCCTAGCTGCCCTTAATCGAATGCTTTTACCATCATAGAGTTTTACCTACTTTTGTTCCCCCTTGTTCGCTACGGTCCTTGACTCCTGACTATACCTCCTGAAGAAGCGGTCACCCGCGAGACTGGTAGAGGTTCCTCTAGGACTCCTCCTCACAACCTCAGATACCCTACGGTTCTTTCCGTCTGTAATAACATTTCTGTATCTTTAAGTGAGGTCGCTAGTCCTAGCCTTGTTTTATATATAGAAAACTGTATGTTTTTATGTATAATAAATGAATTTTTACTATATCGACTCATGTTATCAGTACCGAGAAAGTCCATTGATACACATTTTTACTGGGTAATAGTTTGCGTGAGTCTGCGGTACTAGCAGCCGCTACCCCTCTATTCCTGGTCCCCCTCTTTTTCCTAACTAATTTCGGATGATGGTACATTTTATTTTTTCTAATTAAATCAATCTGAGGCTATACTCAAACTCTTTGCACTTCTGGTCAGGGATGGCCCTGGTATTCTGTCACGTATCAGATAAGACCAGAACTGTGTGGATAGCAACAGGGGAAACCCAAACATAAATAGGTGAAACTAAATACATTTATTAAGGTAAATGCATATAAATGTGAATACACCACTAATACAAACAGAGTGAACAAACCAAACAACTAAAACAGTGATAGTAAACCAACCAGCATATATAGCAAAGGGAATACCAGAATCGTAGTCAAGCCAGGCCAGGATCATAAACAGGAGATCAGCAGATGGGGGGGGCAGGAGTAAACAGGCAGGGACAAGATGGAAGGTATCAGGCTGCAGGGCAAGGATCCAGGGATACAAGGCTGCAGGGCAAGGATACAGGAACAGATACAAACAGGTTCAGGATACAGGGATCAGGATAACAGGCTGCAGGTCAGGGCACAAGGACAATACCAGGGCAAAGTGTGTGTGCACTTGCCGGGTATTTATACTATTACCTGCTAACAAGCTCAGGTAAAGCCTGACTGCAGAAGGTAAAATCTGCTCCATACTGCCAGGATCCATCCCCTGGTGGATGCCAGCACTGTGGCCCAAAGATGACACAACACCAGCAGGGAGAACTTCCCCTGACAGTTCCAAACTGCCAGGAGACACCTGCTGGTGGACCTCAGTACTGCACGCCAAATGATAGATATTACCAGCTGATGGAACCTTGACACACCAGTTGCAGGATCTGATATGCAGTGGCAGAGGGAAGACTTCCCCTCAGCTGTGGATGTGAACAAATCCAAGAAGTAGCCCTCCCTCGGCTTAACATACAAATGAGCTGAAGGCAAGATCTGCATATGAAAGAGCCACTATAGCTCATTAATACCGTGTTTCCCAGAAAATAAGCCCGGGTCTTATATTAATTTTGGCCACCAAAAACACAGTAGGGCTTATTTTCGGGGTAGGGCTTGCCATGCAATGTGCCAAGTGTTAATAATATCAAAAGTGCTTGTAAACTGCCAGAATCCTCATCACTACAGCAACATACAATCCAAAAGGTGTATGTCTCACCTTCCTATAGCTTCCATGACTTGCCTGAGCTGTCTTCCTTGCACAGAGCACTGCAGAAGGGGGGCCAATATTCCCCGCTGATAGGAGGTAAAGAGAAGGGGAGAGCAGTATAGATGAACGGCACTTTCCATGACCTGCTCCGAGCAATGCAGAGGGAGGAGGGTGGAGATCCCCCACTAACAGTCAGGAGAAGGTGAAAGCAGCAATGATCACATGAACGGCACTTTCATTGCCCGCACCGAGCAATGCAGAGGGAGGGGGGTCAAGATCCCCCACTGACAGTCAGGAGAAGGTGAGAGCAGCAGAGATCACATGAACGGCACTTTCATTGCCCACACCGAGCAATGCAGAGGAAGGGGGGTTGAGATCCCTTGCTAGCAGCCAGAAGAGGATAAGGGGAGAGCAGTGAAGATTAGCTGAGCAGCGCTTCCGTGGCCCGCTCTGAGCAATGCACATGGAGGAGGGGTCGAGATCCCCCACTGACAGCCAGAAGAATTGAAGGGGAGAGCATCTGGAGATTATATAGCGGAACTAAAAGAAGGTACCCGATTAAAGCAGACCACAGCAAACACACACCCTTCACACTATACAACACCGCATTAGTGAGGATTCTAGCAGTGTACAACCACTTTAAACTAGGTCTTATTTTCGGGGTAGGGCTTATATTGCAGCCCTCCCTGAAAATCCTGCTAGGTCTTATTATCAGGGTAGGTCTTATTTTCGGGGAAACACGGTACACAAATTCCACCATTATATCATTTATATTCAAATCAATGCATATAACTATACTGTATGCAATTGTATTCATATGCAAACCACTGTGAACAAAATGTACAGGGGCAGCGCCCTTGCTGGATAAAGCCGCTGTGGTCTAAGCTGAAAAGGCAGGACAGTCCCATACAATCTGGAACTCCTGAAAGTTATGGTACAGCCAAAACCTATTGTGTGGATTTCTCCTCAACCTTTAGGATAACTGTAATTGATAGAATTAACCGCTTCCCGACCACCGCATGTAGATATACGTCGGCAGAATGGCACGTACAGGCACATTGGCGTACCTGTACGTCCCTGCCTTTCCGCGGGTCGCGGGTCCGATCGGGACCCCCCGCGCTACATGCGGCGGGCGGATTCCCTCGGGGAGCTATCCGGGACCACGTTCGCTCCCTGGAGCTGAAGAATGGGGAGAGCCGTATGTAAACACGGCTTCCCCGTGCTTCACTATGGCGCTGCATCGATCGAGTCATCCTTTTATAGGAAGACTAGATCGATGACGTCAGTCCTACAGCCACACCCCCCTACAGTTGTAAACACACACTAGGTGAACACTAAATCCTACAGCGCCCCCTGTGTTTAACTCCCAAACTGCAACTGTCATTTTCACAATAAACAATGCAATTTAAATGCAATTTTTGCTGTGAAAATGACAATGGTCCCAAAAATGTGTCAAAATTGTCCAAAGTGTCCGCCATAATGTCGCAGTCACGAAAAAAATCGCTGATGGCCGCCATTAGTAGTAAAAAAAAAAAAAAATTATAAAAATGCAATAAAACTATCCCCTATTTTGTAAACGCTATAAATTTTGCGCAAACCGATCGATAAACGCTCATTGCGATTTTTTTATTTTACCAAAAATAGGTAAAAGAATACGTATCGGCATAAACTGAGGAATTTTTTTTTTTTTTATATATGTTTTTGGGGGATATTTATTATAGCAAAAAGTAAAAAATATTGCATTTTTTTCAAAATTGTCGCTCTATTTTTGTTTATAGCGCAAAAAATAAAAACCACAGAGGTGATCAAATACCACCAAAAGAAAGCTCTATTTGTGGGGGGAAAAAGGACGCCAATTTTGTTTGGGAGCCACGTCGCTCGACCGTGCAATTGTCTGTTAAAGCGACGCAGTGCCGAATTGTAAAAACCCCTTGGGTCATGTAGCAGCATATTGGTCCGGTCCTTAAGTGGTTAAGCTTTGTTGTATTTTATCTCTGTATTTAGCCATTTGCCAAGAGTTCAGCTTTAATTGGCACAGTCAACACATTGTCACATCTGCCTATTTATTATAGACAATAATACATCCTGAGTCTGAGATTATTTTAATTTAAATAATGCTTACTTAAACAATATTTATTTGAATAATAACGTGTCTTCATACCAGCACAACTGTTTCTGTAGTCTGCTTATGAAACGCATATGGTGTTTTTTTTTTAACCCCAAATATATATTTGCTTTAGCCGGCCCTTCATTCCTTTCCCTCTCTCCTTTTTATTGTCTGTGAGATCAGTTAAACATAATTTTGTTAACAAAATATTACCTAAAAAAAATAGAGTCCAACTGAACTTTGAGTTGTATTCAGCTGAATACATTTCAGATTCATCAATACAACATTTTCACAGTTTGTTTCATTGTTTCATTTAGAAAGCAGACACAGCCAGAGCAGAAAAGTCTGTCCCCTGCCAGTATGCTGCCAGGAAAAACCATTGCTATCTGTGTGCAGTGGTATCACTGCAGAGATCTGACTCACCACTTGTGGTAAAGCTAAAGCTCTTCGATCAGCAGGTAGCAATCAGCAGGGAGCTTTGCAGATTGTGAAAATACAGGTCTGACTTAGCAGTGAGCATGCCAAACCCATGCAGAGAGACCGCCACTTCCATCCAGACAAGAGTTCTTTTTACTTAGGCTGTGGCTGCATTTGTTGTGATGCACCTGGAATGTTTTTAGCAGATTTAACCTCTTCCCACCCAAGGTACGTCATACGTCCTGTACTTTGAGTGGGGATATCTTAATGATGCCTGCAGCTGCAGGCATCATTCAGATAACATATTTTTCATCCGGTGATTCCCTGCACTGTAAGAACAATCATAGTGGCAGTTCAGCTGCTTGAACGTTCTTATAGGCTGCGGGATGGGACGTCCCCCCCTCTCGCCGCCCTCCGGTGCTTCTACCGGCCCGCCTGTGCGATCGGCGAGCTGGAGAAGGAATCCAGGGGCGCCGGAAGTTAACCGTAGAGATTTCCGGTGACCAGATGGTCCCTGACCATCTCAATGAACTTCGGAGGCCTGGGGACGTGACGCTATGATGTCATATCCGGGCCAGCGGAAGTAAACTGGGAACTTGACTGGAAAGCCTGAGATCGTTTATTTTTATATTTATTTTTTATCTTAGGCTTTCCAGCCTGGAAGAGAGTTGTGGGGTCTTATAGACCCCACATCTCTCCATAAAGAGGACCTGTCATGCACTATTCCTATTACAAGGGATGTTTACATTCTTTGTAATAGGAATAAAAGTGATAAAACATTTTTTAAAAGGGAAAGTGTAAAAATAAAAAAATTCAAATAAAATAAACAATACATTTTGTTTACATTTTTAAAGCGCTTTTGTCAACCTGCGTGCTCGCACACAGAAGCAAATGCATACTTACGTCACGCCCACATATGTAAACAGCGTTTAAACCACACGCAAGGTGGTTTTAAGTTCCAATGTTTGGCGCCATTCCAAGAGTGTGGCAATTTTAAAGTGTGACATGTTAGGTATCTCAGCGTAACATCTTTCAGATTATACAATAAAATTGGGCTAACTTTACTGTTTTGTTTTTTTTAATTCATGAAACAGTTTTTTTTCCCCGAAAAATCGCTGCACAAACACTGTCTGACATAAAATGTTGCAACGACCGCCATTTTATTCTCTAGGGTCTCTGCTAAAAAAACATATATAATGTTTGGGGGTTCTGAGTATTTTTCTAGAAAAAAAAGTATGATTTTTAAATGTAGGAGCAAAGTGACAGAATTGGCCCGGATGGGAAGTGGTTAAACTGAATGTTTATTTGGGCTTTACCATTATGTGTATATTTTACTATAACAATAAAATATTGTTTAAAGAAATGCAGTCATCTAAGTCATTATTGCAGAACGGTAAATCTGCAAGCAGTTTGTGAATGTTTCTTGATTGGTACACTGATGCCAACTGGATGTGGCTTTCCCCCATCCAATTCACATGACAGGACACTGACCGTATCTCAATGGGGCTGGTCCACACATCTTAGGGGTGGCCGCTGAGCACATTGCAAAAGGGTCCTGTGCATCTTTGGCTCCATTTCAGGTTCAAATTTAGGCAAGAATTCGGGCCTGATTTGTCCCTGAGACAGAGAAAAGGGAAGCACCGGACCCCTACTGTGAGCCATGTCCGCACACAGTGTGAACCCAGCCTCGTTGTGCCATGCCCTCAAAATAATCAGTCCTCTTTATTAGAGCTGCACAATTAATCATTTAAAAATCGTGATCGATTTAACCCCCCTGACGATCTCCAATGCAGAGTTTGCCGATTCTTTCATATAACAAGTGAAGAGACTTATCAGCTGTCAAAAGAAAATATCTGGGCAGTCTGCCAAGTTCTTAACAGGAACATTTTTAACTAGTGCTTCCTTCTTGGATCAAAGGGATAAACTTCTTTGTGTAAAGAAAAAATCTGGGCAGGCTGCCAAGTTTGTAACAACAAAACCTGTGTGTAAATGCACAAAGTTTAACCACTTAAAATCTAAGGGCCAGATTCACATAGGTTAGCGGATCTTTAGATCCGCGTAACCTATCTGATTTAAGATCCGCCGCCGCAAGTTTTTGAGGCAAGTGGTTAATTCACAAAGCACTTACCTCAAAACTTGCAGCGGCGTATCGTAAATCCCCCGGCGGAATTCAAATTCTGCGGCTAGGGGGCGTGTAGTATTTAAATCAGGTGCGTTCCCGCGCCGATCGAACAGCGCATGCGCCGTCCGGAAATTTTCCCAGCGTGCATTGCTCCAATTGACGTCGCAAGGACGTCCTTGCTTTTGACGTTTACGTAAATTACGTCCATCCGTATTGCGAACGACTTACGAACTTACAAACTACGTAAAAAATTTAAATTTCGACGCGGCAACGCGGCCATACTTAACATTGGCTGCGCCTCATAGACCCAGGGTTAACTATACGCCAAAAAAGCCGAACGCAAACGACGTAAAAAAAAACGCCGGTCGTTCGTTTCTGAATCGGCGTAACTCCTCATTTGCATATTCGTCGCGTAAAAAAAACGAAACGCCACCTAGCGGCCGGCCTGGAATTGCAGCCTAAGATCCGATGGTGTAACACAGTTACACCTGTCGGATCTTAGGAATATCTATGCGTAACTGATTGTCTGAATCAGTCGCATAGATACGACCGGCAGAACTCAGATATACGACGGCGTATCAGGAGATACACCGTTGTAT
Organism: Rana temporaria; assembly: GCF_905171775.1. Taxonomy (NCBI): domain Eukaryota; kingdom Metazoa; phylum Chordata; class Amphibia; order Anura; family Ranidae; genus Rana; species Rana temporaria. The sequence continues at coordinate 169,231,000 of NC_053493.1, forward strand.
CTCTTTGAGAATCTGGCCCTAAATCTTTTTCTGACACTTGGGCCCAGATTCACAAAGCACTTACGCCGACGTATCTAGAGATGCGCGGCGTAATTCAAAAAAGCGCCGCGCTTATTTATGCGCCATATCCTCAAAACGAGATACGCCTGAAAATCTGTTTTTTCCGTCCGACGTAAAACAATTACACCGCGCATCTTGGAGTGCAAAATACGCTAGACACACCACTGATTTGCTAGTTAAATATGCAAATGAGGGAGATACGGCGATCCACAAAAGTACGCTTGTGTGGCGTAGGCTACGCCCTGTGCGCATCTGCTAGTTTCACGGTGTAAAGTTACACCTTATAAAAGGTGCCTTAACTTTGCACCAGCCGTGTAAAGGTCAGCTAAAGCAACACCATTAGGGAAGAGCTGAGCACACATACTTGCAGGACAACAATCTGTCTGCCAACATGCCAGGGGCATCCATGCTCATAGCTATAATAGTGACTTTAGAGGCACGCAGAAGGCATCTTTGCACAGTAAACACAGTAAACACACACATTAAACATGGCACAATGAGAATGCATGCATGCACACCACTGTGGTCCCTAGCACACACACCCCACATCGAATTGGATTAGACCCAAGTACCCCACACGGTACTAGGGAGCAGCAACGCCACGCCAAGGCTCCAATTATGTCACTGTGCATTCATACACCATTCACATGGACCTGGGATCACTTCTCCCTGGTCCTGGGGATCCCTACTCCACCAAAAATGAGGGTGACACCCTTTTTTTCATCAGGAATGTCACCCCCACATTCATACATCATTCACACACATAAAACAAATCATAATCACAGTAGAAATAAAAAAAAAAAAAAGAACATCCCAAATTTTCAACGGCGGCGTGAGCTACGCCTGGGCCGGCCATGGGCCCTCAGGGGAGACTCATGGGGGGGGAGCAGGGGAAGGAGGAGCCTCCCCTGGGCTCTGCACACCTGCTGGCCTGCCCTCCAAGGCCACGGCTATCCTGTTCAGGCCCACAGTGAGGGCTGCCGTATTGGCCTGGACAGCCTGGGTATTTGCGTTGACAGCCTGGGTCAGGGCACTCACCTCCAGGGCCACGCCTGCTGTGGCGGTCTGCAGGTCACAAAAGCATGTTATGACCGCCAACGAGTTTGTGCCCACATCATTGACCGACTCCTTAATGGCGGCCAGGCTGTCCTCCATCTGGGCCAAAGTCCGGGTGACCTGACCCAGATGTTGGGTCTGACGGGCCTGGTCCCTCCGCAGATTTGCTGGCAGAAACTCGGCCACCCCCCTGGTCTTCTGGGTGGCCTTTCTGCCTGAAGATGAGGCTTGTGGCCTGGGATGAGGGGAGCCCCCTGGGGGGGAGCCCTGTTGGGGGAGGAGTGGGAGGGGCTACGCCTGATGGAGGCCTGACTGCTGCCAGCCACAGGGGCAGCCACAGGGGGAGCATCATCCAAAGATAAAAGGATTTCCCTGGCAAGGTCCATCCGATCATCCACAACCTCCCCCCCCCTCATCCTCCTCCCCCTCAACCTCCTCATGAGGTGAGTTGTGTCCACTCCCCTGCCCTGAGGACTCCTACCTTTCTTGGGGCTCTTCAACAGCCTGAAGTCCGGGGGATGGTGCAGACTGGCCTGATGGCCCAGCAACCTCCTGGCCATCTGTGGATGACACAAAATATACACAGGTTGGAGGATCCACACACTTGGCACATATTCCCTTCCCCCCCCCCCACACATGCTACTTGCCAGGTAGAAAAAAAAAACTTACCTGTCCTCACGCCCTCCTCGGAGTCAAAGCCAGGCAGGCCCACCACTTGCTGGCTGTGGAAGCACTGGGCCACCACACGCTCCTCCTCTGTCCACCTGACGGGGCAAAGTGGGCCCCCGCCAGTGTCCCTGGCATGGGCATTTACCTGGGCCAGCTTGTCACCGACCAGGCTCCTCAGATCATTGATCTTCTTTGCAATGCCACTGGTGGTCCTCCTCTCCCCCTCATTGATCTGATCCGTAATGTCCTGGATGATCGCCCTCTTCCTGGCCGGGGTGATTTCCCGGCTCTCAGGGCCATGCAAATATCGCCCAAATCGGGTGATGGCCCTAGCAAGGATTTGCTTCTCATGCACCAAGAAGTTCAGCTTTCTCCTCTTGGGTGCCATCTCACCACACAGCACTCAGCACCAAACAGACACAAAAATCAAACAGAACAAACAAACACAAAAACACACAGAACAAACAGAGACAAAAAGACACAGAACAAACAAACACAAAAATCAGACAGCAAAAAACAGACACCAAAATCAAACAACACAAGCACACAGCTAATACAAATTCAAAAAAACAAACACAAAAAACAGACACAAAAAACACTCAGAAAAAAAACACAGCTACTACAATCTCCTACTTCAATAAATCTTTACTCTAACAATACTACACTAACCAACAAACACCAACAGACAACAGAACAAAAGCACCTTGCTTTAGGAAGGGGAACACAGGGATGTACTTTTGCAATGGAAGGGCGTTTGTGTGGGGCTATTTTTACACAGGGCGTATCTCACTAAGTATGCTTGGCCTATTTCCTATCTCACTGATTGCGTCGGGTCGAGTTCTGAGCATGCCCAGTGAGGTGCAGATTCGTGCGCGAATGCGCAGTACGGCCGGCCCTTCATTTGCATGGGGTCACGGCTCATTTCAATGGAGCACGCCCACTTCCTTCCCACTTTCAATTACCCCGCCTTACGCCTCGGAATTTACGTTACGCTGGCGCAAATTTGGGCGCAAATACTCTGTGGATACGGCACTTACGTCACAAAATTCAGCCGCCGTAACGTAAATGACATGCGTTACGACAAACTAAATATGCGCCGCTCTACGTGAATCTGGGCCATGTTTCTTAAGTTAAAATCAATATTTTTCGCTAGAAAATTACTTGGAACCCCCAAACATATATATTTTAGCAGAGGCCCTAGGGAATAAAATGGCAATTGCTGCAATATTTTAAGTCACACTGTATTTGCCCAGCGTTTTTTTAAGTGCAATTTTTTGGGAAAAAATACACTTCAACTAATAAAAAAAAAACAGTAAAGTTAGCCCAATTTTTTTTTGTTTTAATGTGAAAGATGATGTTACGCCGCGAGAATCGTGAGAAAATCGTGATCTATCTTCTAAGCAAAAAAAATTGTGATTCTCATTTTAGCCAGAATAATGCAGCTCTACTCTCCTATGATAATTTTAGGATTTTGGCAACCCTCATTGCAGAATTTTACCTGAAGCTCTATTGTTTTACTGATGCATGAATTCCAGCCACCTGCTTGTTGTAGTAAGAGAAAGTCTAGAAAAGCAGCAAGCCAATTTCTGGTGGTTGTCTCTACAATGTCACAGTGCTGCCTGTACAGAATGCCTGGTAAGATCTGTGCACAACAGCCAAGCAGGAATCAGATCAGAGGCGAATCAGTTTGCATGTGTTGCGCTTTACAAGTTTCTCACTCACTCACTCACTCACTCAAGTAAGATAGCCCAGCAGCGGATTTAAAATCAAAAAAATAAATACAAATATGATCATACGGCTAACAAATGCCCTTCCTAGGTCCCCAGTAGGGATGAGAACACCCCCCCGGTTCGGTTTGCAGCAGAACATGCGAACGGACCGAAAGTTTGCGCAAACTTTCGAACACTGTTAAAGTCTATGGGACTCGAACGTCAAAAATCCAAAGTGCGAATTTTAGAGGCTAATATGCAATATGCAAGTTATTATCACGATTCGTTTGCTTAAACTAAAGATCACGATTCTCAAAAACTGAATGCCAGAACCCCCCCCCAAATAAATAAATAAACCTGTGATTTATCTGAATTTTTATCTTATTTTTCGAATATTCAAATTTCAAATTTTTTATTTTTCGAATTTTTTAATTTTCAAATTTTTCATTTTCGAATTTTCAAATTTCGAATATTCGAATTTGCAATTTATTTTTTTTCGAATTTTTCATTTTTGATTTTCAAAATTTCGAATTTTCGAATTTTTCATTTTCGAATTTTCAAATTTCGAATTCTTCAATTTTCGAAAATTCGAATTTTCAGTTTTTTTATTTTTCGAATTTTTCTTTTTTCGAATTTTCAAATTTCGAATATTCAAATTTTTTATTTTTCGAATTTTCGAAATTTTTCATTTTCGAATTTTTCATTTTCAAATTTAGAATTTTCGAATTTTTAACCTTTTGAATTTCGAAATGTTCAATTTTTGAATTTTCTAATTTTTCATTTTCCATTTTTCGAAATTTAGAATATTCAAATTTTCAAATTTTTTATTTTTGAATTTACAAAATTTTTTACTTTCAAATTTTGAATTTTGAATTTTCGAAATTTCGAAAGTGTGTGTTCAAAGACACTTTCAGGCAGGCAGGCAGGTGATTCAGTGGTCTGCAGTGCATAAAATATACAGTATATACTAGGGTGACCACATGTCCCGGATTGCCTGGGACAGTCCCGCATTTTGCAGGTCTGTCCCGGGCACATTCATTCCAGGACAATACAGTGTTCCAAAATGAAAAACTGACAAAGCCACCGCCCCCCCCCCCCCAGGCCAATCTGATGCCCCCAAAAGGACAAGAAACTGGCAGTCATGTTCCCCCAGCTGCAGCATACTGCCAGGTTTGCTCCAGTGGCGAGGGGGGAGGGGATGATGAGGTGACTGACTCTACGTGGGTGCCTGATAGAAGAGAGGAGGAGTAGGCACAGCTCCAACGAGGCAGGATGCCCTCCAGGGGCCAGCTTAAGGGCAGCCAACCGACTGCATCACACCGCAGTTATGCATTTGCAGGGCCTTTGGCGTGGGCCTTTTTTGAGACGTGTGCAGCAGATCACACCGTTGCTGTTTGCAACATATGTCTGAAGTGTTTCAAGCATGGCCAAACTACCAGCCGTTTGGGCACCGCATGCTTGACCAAACATATGTCGACCTGCCATGCAGTTCGTTGGCAACAGTACTTAAAAGACCCACACTAAAGAACATCAGCTCCTCATCAGCTGGGATCTCAAACCCCACTATACCTTCAGTCCTCTCAGAGACCTGCACTGAGGAATCAAGGTGTAGAATTAGGTGTCCCAAGCACTGGGCAATCTGCTAGCAGTACACCAACATCCGATTGTAGCAGGCAAATTTCCCTACCCCTAAATTTCCCTAAAAAAACGAAAATAACATAAACAGAAAAAACTAATTTTTTGGCAGTGCACATGTCTATTCCTGTGTGAGCGGCAGGCCTGCAGGATTACTGTCTGGATAAAAGGGGTCTTGAGAGGTAAGGAAGTCCTCCTCTTCCTCCCTCTGTTCTGTCTCAAGTGCCCTGTCCATTATTCCATGCAGCGTGTGCTCCAACAGGAAGACAAGAGGTACAGTATCACTGATGCATGCACTGTCACTGCTCACCATATTTGTGGCCTCCTCAAATGGTGACAGGACAGTGCATGCATCCTTGATCAGTAGCCACTGGCGTGGCAAAATAAAGCCAAGCTCTCCTGACCCTGTCCTGGTGCCATACTCACACAGATACTCATTGATGGCCCTCTGCTGTGTGTACAGCCGCTGCAGCATTGACAACGTTGAGTTCCACTTGGTGGGCATGTCACAGATGAGGCGGTTCTTGGGCAGGTTGCATTCCTTTTGAAGGTCAGCCAGCCGATCACTTGCATTAAATGACCGGTGGAAATGCCCACAGACTTTCCTGGCCTGCCTCAGGAGATCCTGTAAGCCCGGTTACCTGCACAAGAACCGCCAAACCACCAAATTAAGGACGTGTGCCAAACAGGGAACATGGGTCAACTGGCCCTGTCGGACTGCGGAAAGGAGGTTGGTGCTATTGTCGCAAACCACCATTCCTGGCTGAGGCTGGCATGGCATCAACCACCTCTGAGCCTGCCCCTGCAGAGATGACAGAATATCTGCCCCTGTGTGGCTCCTGTCCCCTAAGCAGACCAACTCAAGCACCGTATGGCATCTTTTTGCCTGAGTGCTTGAGTAGCCCCTAGAACGCCTACAGAGCACCGCTGGTTCCGAGGACAAATCTGCACTGGAAGAGGCCATAGACGAAGAAGAGGGGGGGTGGAGGAGAGAGGTGTGGCAGAATCACCACTACCAGCATTTTGGAGGTGTGGTGGCAGAACAAGCTCCAACAATACTGCACCCTGTCCGCATCCTTCCCAGCTGCCAGCAGGGTTACAGAGTGCGCCGTGAAAGAAAGGTAACGTCCCTGTCCATGCCTTCTGGACCATGAGTCAGCGGTACCGCACATTCCACAAATTCTCGAAAGGGGAAAGAGTCTACCAGCTGAAAATGTAGCAGTTGGAGTGCTAGCAATTTAGCCAAACTAGCATTCAGCCGCTGAGCATGTGGATGGCTGGGACTGAATTTAGCAACTGGGGTAGGGAAATTTGCCTGCTACAATCGAATGTTGGTGTACCGCTAGCAGATTGCCCAGTGCTTGGGACACCAAATTCTACACCTTGATTCCTCAGTGCAGGTCTCTGAGAGGACTGAAGGTATAGTGGGGTTTGAGATCCCAGCTGATGAGGAGCAAGAAGAGGTCAACCTTTGGTGTGGGTCTTTTAAGTACTGTTACCAACGAACTGCATGGCAGGTCGACATATGTTTGGTCAAGCATGTGGTGCCCAAACGGCTGGTATTTTGGCCATGCTTGAAACACTTTAGACATATGTTGCAAACAGCAACGGTGCGATCTGCTGCACACGTCTCAAAAAAGACCCACGCCAAAGGCCCTGCAAATGCATAACTGCGGTGTGATGCAGTCGGTTGGCTGCCCTTAAGCTGGCCCCTGGAGGGCATCCTGCCTCGTTGGAGCTATGCCTCCTCCTCCCCTCTTCTATCAGGCACCCACGTAGAGTCAGTGACCTCATCATCCCCTCCCCCCTCGCCACTGGAGCAAACCTGGCAGTAAGCTGCAGCTAGGGCAGTGTTTCTCAATTCCAGTCCTCAGGCCCCCCCAACAGGTCAGGTTTTCAGGATTTCCCTCAGATGAAAAGGCTGTGGTGATTACTAAGGCAGTGAAACTGATCAAATCACCTGTGCAAAATAATGGAAATCCTGAAAACCTGACCTGTTGGGGGGGCCTGAGGACTGGAATTGAGAAACACTGAGCTAGGGGAACATGACTGCCAGTTTCTTGTCCTTATTGGGCACCCCCTCTCTCTGGGCTCACGTTACTGCCTTCATCCTCAACCTGGGTACCATCATCGGAGTCTTCAAAACGCTGCGCATTCCTCCTGCAGCATGTACCCTACACTGTGGAGAACAGTTAGGGGGGCTCCTGAGGGCATGGTGGGGCTAGGGAAGAAGTGACTGATGACATTGAGCCAATGGAAGAGGCTGCTTTGGCAGCTGCATTGGCAGACAAAGTACTCTGAGCTTGGGTGACAGAGGATGAGGGCAGCTTGGTCATCTACTCTACCAACTCTTCTGCATGTTGTGGCTCAACACGGCCAGCTGCCGAAAAAAATTCCAAGCGTGCCGAGGATGCACTGTGTCCACGACCAGCACTCTTGGCTGTAGACACAGAGCCTGCTTGCCCTCTTTTAGTGGGCTGTGAGTGTCTGCCTCTCCTTGGTGGCCTTCCAGACATACTGTACAATTAGCAAAACAACACCTGAAGTTTACTAAAAACAGTACACCAGGAATGGTCTGCAGTCAGTTATAGGCTTGGCTGGACTAGAATGCTGTGGATATAGGAGACTGTATATACTAGGGTGACCACATTTCCAAACTACCATTCAGGGACACCCTCCCTTCCCAAAAATGTAGCTTGTGCTGTAACGAATCACAGCACAGTGATTGGACACAAGGGGCGGGATTTATGATTTCTCCAATCACAAGCAGGGGGCGGGATTGTGCTCCTCCAGGCATTCCCGGCCAGGACAAGTACTGTCAGTGAGTAAAGCGGTGATGTGGCCACCTTTTTTGGGGGCATCAGCTTGGCCTACAGTCAAGTATAGGCTTGGCTGGACTAGAATGCAGTGGATATATATGTAGGAGACTGTATATATATTTATGCACTGCAGCTCACTGAGTCACCTACCTGCCTGAATGCCTGGAAGTGTCTTTGAACACACACTCCAGGAATGGCCTACAGCCAGGTATAGGCTTGGCTGGACCAGAATGCAGTGGAAAGAAATTTTATGCACTGCAGCTCACTGAGTCGCCTGCCTGCCTGAAAGTGTCTTTGAACACGTACTCCAGGAATGGCCTACAGTGAAGTATAGGCTTGGTTGGACTAGAATGCAGTGGATATATATGTAGGAGACTGTATATATATTGTATGCACTGCAGCTCACTGAGTTAGCTACCTGCCTGAATGCCTGAAAGTGTCTTTGAACACACACTGCAGGAATGGCCTACAGTCAGGTATAGGCTTGGCTAGACTGTGTGTATATATATATATATATATATATATATATATATATATATATATATATACAAGCCTGTAGTCCTTCTTTATGCTCCTTGGTTGCAGGTAAAGGTGTACACATGTATAGTAATAAATGGCAAAAGAAAGGGAAATATAGCATAATTCCGTTTATTAAAATATAAAAACAAGGTATTCTACTCACATGGTATAAAAATGTATTTTCTAAATAACTTCCTTTTAAGCTAGTGCATTGTTAGTTCACTTACCTGTTCCTTCGATTTTCCTTCTAAATGTTATTTTTCTTTGTCTGAATAACTCACTTCCTGTTCCTCCTCATGAAGCTTGCCCCCCTCATCCGAGCCGATCTGGCTGGGGGTTAGTCAGCGTGCATGCCCCCTCCCTTGGGACTGCATCCCTGTGGGGAGACGCTCTGTTAGTTCACAGGCACGAAGACAGGGGATACATGGGCGTGTCTAAGACGCTGTAGCTCCGCCTCCTGTTACTACTATTTGTTTATTTTTTGTTATGGGCGTGCTGGGGAGGCATGAATGGGCGTGTTAACTAGTTGCCGACCAGCCGCCGTTGTTTTACGGCGGCAGGTCGGGCGAGATCCCCGCTGGGCACACGCGATCGCTCGTTACAGAGCGAGGACCGAGAACTGTGTGTGTAAACACACAGCTCCCGGTCCAGTCAGGGAGAGAAATACTGTGTTCATACAGTGTATGAACAAAAGATCAGTAATTTCCCCATGTCAGTCCACCCCCCCTACAGTTAGAACACACCCAGCGAACATACTTAACCCCTTCCCTGCCCCCTAGTGTTAACCCCTTCACTGCCAGTGGCATTTATATAGTAATCCAATGCATTTTTATAGCACTGATCGCTATAAAAATGCCAATGGTCCCAAAAATGAGTCAAAAGTGTCCGAAGTGTCCGCCATAATGTCGCAGTACCAGATCGCTTGTCTGCAAGTCGTTCAGAACACGGCCGCCAGACTTGTGACTGGAAAAAAAACATGGGAATCAATCTCACCTTCGTTGAGAACCCTTCACTGGCTGCCAGTAAAGGACAGAATTGCTTTTAAAGCACTCTGTCTGACGCATAAGTACATCCATGGGAAGGCTCCGCAATATCTATGCGAAAAGATAAAAGCCCACAATTCCAATCGAGTTTTGCGATCCACTGACCAAAATCTGCTCCAGATACCCAAAGCCAGATACAAGTCCAAGGGAGAAAGAAGGTTTGCGGTACAAGGTCCTAGACTATGGAACGCTTTACCAACCAGCATTCGATTGGAGGAAAACCACCTAACCTTCAGATCAAAACTCTGCTCTTTTGATGTCTAGAGACATCAAGAAAGATAGGAACAACTAGCGCCCAGAGGCGAATCAGTTTGCATGCGCCGCACTATATACGTTTTTCATTCATTCATTCATTCAGTGGCCTTAGAGATTTTAGGAAGTTTTTTGGCCTAGATAAAGCATAAGATCCTGCTCTGGAGCAGGCGGAAGAAAGTAAGGTACGGAAATAGTATAAGAGCTTAGGTAAGACTGTCGTCTATGGAGATTTTTAAGTACTGTAGTTTGTCACCATTTATGGGTGTATGAAATTTGAAGGCATGACATATTTTACCAAACAATTGTATTTGAAAAACAAAATGTGTTTGAAAAACCGCTGCACAAATACCGTTTGCAGCACCCACCGTTTTATTCTCTAAGGCCTCTACTTAAAAAATATATAATAATGTTTGGAAGTTCTAAGTAATTTTCTAGCAAAAAAATGCTGATTTTTACATGTATGATATAAATGTCAGAATTGACCTGGGGGTTAAGTAGTTAATGTATTTGCCCCATTGGGCTACATACACACTGGGGCAGTGGGGGGGAGTCGGCGGTAAAGCGGTTCGACGGCGCTGCCCATTGATTTCAATTTGATGCCCTTGTCAAAATACAATGACACAGCGGGAAGGATTCTCCCAGCCACCTTGAATGTGTGGATGGAGGCAACAGATTAGTATTTTTCCTTTAGCCTGCTGGCTGGATGAAAAAACCTGAGCCATGTATGGCCAGCATAAGAAGGATGAACTGAGTGTTCCCTCATTCACATACAATTCAGAGGCCCAGTTTCTAGATCTTTAAACCTTTGTTGGACAGACAATACTCAAATTAATTTACAACTTATAATGAGATCTGCCAGCACAGTACAGCCAGTGTTAACTATAGTAAAACATTATAGCACGGTTCACACTGGTGCGACAAGCGCTTTGACTTTAAGAGCACAAGTCGCATGACGTGTAAAATAAATGTTTCCCTATGAGAGCCGTCTTGACTGGTCCGACATGTGTCAGTCTGACTTTTAAAAAAGTTCCTGTACTACTTTGGTCCGACTTGGGTTTGATTTCAGCCCATTGAACTTAATTGAAGTCACATAGAAGTCGGATCAGTATCTTAACTGATTCAACTTGTGAAATGCGACTTGTACTCAGAGGCAATGTTAGAAATGCAAACTGTATATAAAAAAGAAAAAAAATGGCGTGGTGGTCCCACCCAATCTATACCAGGCCCTTTGGGTCTATTATGGATTTTGAAGGGAAACCCACTCCAAAATATAAATATAAACGGCTTGGGATCCCCCCCAAAATCCATCTTATAAAGCATGCAGCCTGGCAGGCCAGGAAAGGGGGGGGGGCACATGCCCTCAACATGGGTGGAGGCAGATCCCGCCCCCCAATGTGAATGAGTCCATTCACCCAGGGGGGGGCAGAGCCCACCCCCTGCTTCAAAGCACTTCCTCATGTTGAGAGTATGTGGCCTGGTATGGTTCAGGAGGGAGGCGCTCGCTCATCTCCCCCCTCCCCCTTTTTTCCCTGGCCTTTTTAAAACATTTTCTCAAAGTTGGATGAAAATCGTATTCCGTTCATTAATGCCACATTGAAGTTGGATCGATGTTGGACTGTAGTTGCAGGGCAAAGCCAAAGGCAATGTCTCAGTTCACATTACTTCTTTAGCATTTGTAGTCTACACTAATTTATTTTACAACCTTCCAAAAAGTATGGAATCACCACTCTTGGAAAATGTTTATTCAATTGTGTAGAAAAAATAATAATAATTTAACAAACTTTCTGACTTTAACACTAATGCCGCGTACACACGACCGTTTTTCGGGTTCTAAAAAATTACGTTTTTAAGGGTCTAGGAAAAACAACGTTTTTTTCAACCCGATCATTAAAACAGCCTTGCCTACACACGATCGTTAAAAAAAAATGCTCTAGCAAAGCTCGGTGACGTACAACACGTACGACGGCACTATAAAGGGGAAGTTCCATTCGGATGGCGGCACCCTTGGGGCTGCTTTTGCTGATTTTGTGTTAGTAAAAGACGATTCGCTCTTTTCAGTCTGTTACTGCGTGATGAATGTGCTTACTCTATTACAAACGCTAGTTTTACCAGAACTTGCTTCTGAGCATGCACGTTTTTTTCACATCGTTAAAGCCCACACACGACCATTTTTTACAACCTTAAAAACGACAATGTTAGAAACGTTGTGAAAAAATAGAGCATGTTCGAAATTTTTAATGACCATTTTTTTAGATCGTGAAAAATGCTCTGGAGCCTACACACAATCGTTTTTAACCACTTCCATACCGGGCACTTACGCACCTTCCTGCCCAAGCCAATTTTCAGCTTTCAGCACTGTCGCACTTTGAATGACAATTGCGCGGTCGTGCTACACTGTACCCAATTTTTTTATCATTTTGTTCCCACAAATAGTGCTTTCTTTTGGTGGTATTTGATCATCTCTGCGGTTTTTATTTTTTGCGCTATAAACAAAAGAAGAGCGACAATTTAAAAAAAAAACACTATTTTTTACTTTTTTATTTAATAAATATCACATTTTTTTTTTAAAAAAAAAACTTTTTTTTCCTCACTTTAGGCCGATACGTATTCTTCTACATATTTTTGGTAAAAAAAAAATCGCAATAATCATATATTGATTGGTTTGCGCAAAAGTTATAGCGTCTACAAAATAGGTAATAGATTTATGGCATTTTTATTTTATTATTTTTTTTACTAGTATTGGCAGGAAATTTGCGATTTTTTACTGTCACCGTGACATTGCGGCGAACACATCGGACACTTTTGACACATTTATACAGCGATTAATGCTATAAATATGCATTGATTACTGTGTAAATGTGACTGGCAGGGAAGGGGTTAACCACTAGGGGGCGTTGAAGGGGTTAATATGTTCCCTAAGATGTGTTATAACTGTAGGGGGGAGGGGACTGTCAAGGGGAGGAGACCGATGTGTGTTCCTCTGTACTGGGAACACACATTGGTCTCCTCACCGCTGACAGGAGGTGGATCAGTGTGGTTACACACACAGATCCACACTCCTGCCGTGATTACCGACAATCGCGGGCACCCGGCGGCAATCGCGGCCACCGGGCACCCGCGCGGGGTCACGAGCGTCGCCGCGTGCGCGCCCTAGATCGCCGGGGACACAGGACGTCATATGATGTCCACCCGGATCGAGGAGGGGTTCCTGCCGCCGTCATTTTACAATGACGCGGTAAGGATGTGGTTAATGACATTAAAAAAAATTGAAATTTTTTAGAACCCGAAAAACGGTCGTGTGTACGTGGCATAAGACCCCTTTCACACTGGGGCGCTTTTCAGGCATTTGAGCACTACAAATAGCGTCTGTAAAGTGCAGACGGGTGCTTTCACACAGGGGCAGTGAGCTTGCAGGATGGGAAAAAAGTCCTGCAAGCAGCACCTTTGGGGCAGTGAATACACCGTTCCCAAAACGCCCTGCCCATTGAAATAAATGGGCAGCACTGCCTGAAGCTACTGCAAAGCGCTTTTGCAGCAGCAGGCGCTTTTAACCCTTTCTTCAGCCGCAGTTAAAAGCGCCTCGCTAGTGGCCTAAAAGCACCTCGAAAACTAGCGCTTTACCGCTAATGCTGGCACCGCCCCAGTGGGAAAGTACCCTTAAAGTGGATGTAAACCGATTCATGAAATTTGAGCTGGGCACACACAGTTAGGTCCATATATATTTGGACACAGGCACAATTTTCATACTTTTGGGTCTGTATGCCACCAGAATAAAATTAAAATGAAACAATCCAAATGAATTTGAAGTGCAGACTTTCAGCTTTAATTCAAGGGATTGAACATAAATATCAAGTACAAATTGTAGGAACTGCAACCATTTTTATACACAGTCCCCCAATTTTCAGGGGCTCAAATGCAATTGGACAAATTAATAAAATGTATAAATAAAATGTTCATTTTTAATATTTTGTTGAGAATCCTTTGCTGGCAATGACTCATCAAAAAACACCAATGACCCAGTGCCACTGGAAGCCATGTATGCCCATGCCATCACATTGCCTCCACCATGTTTTACAGATGACGTTGTGTGCTTTGGATAATGAGCTATTCCAAGCCTTCTCCACACTTTTTTCTTCCCGTCATTCTGGTACAGATTAAGGATGCTTATTATGAAAAAAAATGTTTCCTATACAACCCCTTTAATTTTGAAGCCTAAAGCCTCGTACGCACAATTGGACTTCCAGCGGACTTTTGCGTGGATTTTGGTCCAAAGGGCATTGGCCGTGAACTTCTTCTGCATACACACGGCGCAACATTTTCAGCCAACATTCACCAAATCACATGTTTTTTCAGTTCTTTAACGCCACCCTTTGGGCAACTTCTGCTATTGTTGTCTGATGTTTAACATTGGTTCTGAGCAGGCGTGTTTGTACTTTGGATTTTAGTTGTACACACAATCGGATGTGTTTTTGCTGTTTCACTTCTCTGTTATCAGCATGATAACTTCTGACCAGTTCTCCAAGATGGCAGATAAAAGCAACCTGAAGTCTGTGTTATGAAAGGTTGCTATAAATAGATTAGCAGAGAGCTTGTCTTGTCACAGCACAGCTCTGAAAGTATCTTCGTTCTTCTACCTTTGTAGAGTGGGGGTGTGTGCCTTTCCCCCAATCAGCTGTCTCCCAATGCTGAATGAGGAAGTGAAGATTCTAACATGATGTAAGAATTCTAAAGAATATAGACAGCACACACATATGGAAGACTGACTTCTGAGAGTCTGCATATGTGCGTATGGTTGGCGGAAAGGGATTAACAGACCAAGCAAAAGTGGCAGTTACAAGGATGAGACAAACCATTTGCCATTGATGGGGTTGCTTACAATGATCAGCTTTTATTTATTTGTGTAAAATCTTTATCCCAAAAGGAACAAAAAGTGTTTGCTATAACTGCTTAAAAAGTGTTGGGAGTTCAACTTTAATTTGTTCACAAGGTGAAAATAAAGAGAACAAAGCCACAAAATAAGGTGAATGCAGCCACCACATGTATGCAAAGTCCACGTTTTTAAAGCTAGAATAAAAAATGCACAAATATTTGCAGGTAAAAAATGTGTGTTTGTGGATTGAGAGCGCTATGCCAGGCTCCAGCAGACTTCCAACTCTACAGAGGGGGGACTTCCATTTGGAAAGCTGAAGGATGGACCAGGAGTGTTCCACGGAGGACTACAAGGCCGACTGCTATGGCTAAAAGGTGTCCCTGGTTCTCAGCACAGAGCTCTGACAGGAATGCTATCAGTAAACCTCTGTCCTGACTTCCCTCGGATAATTTCGGTTAGGTAATTATTAGTGTGAATAGAGACGTCGCTGACACTGAGGATAAAGGGGATGATCATGTTTAAACCGTTTTGGCGGCAGCAGCAGCCCAGCGCCTGTCTCTGGCAGTCAGATGATTGTCCATCGATGGCTGTCACGTGCCAGCGCGATGTCTGACTTGCCGCCCCGCCCACCCGACTTAACCCCTGAGCTCCCAGGCACTGACAATATTAGCCGGGAGCTAAGTGGTTAAAGGAGCGGGCGGAGAGCGGACCGGGGCGGGGAAGAGAACAGCCTCTATCAATCTGACCCGTCTCTTCCTAGTGCCGTTGTGACAGCGAGGCTCCGGTGTAGTCCAGGTATCGGCGCTCGCTGCCTGACCACCCTCAGGATGCCCACTAACTTCACTGTGGTTCCTGTGGAGCAGCAGGACGGTGTCGCGGAGACTGAGCTCGGGGCAGCGGGACAGGAGGAGGGCGGCAGACAGAGGAGTCATAGTGAGGAGTCTTTGTTGGGTAAGTTATCTGTGAACTTCCTCATGTGTTATGTGTGTGTGTGATAGGAGAGGACAGGACGGGGCCCCTAGGGAAGGTCTGCTGTGTTCACCTGAGGTATCGTGACGTCACCGAGACACCCAGCCCCGCCCCTGGAGCCCTTCTGTTGTCAGCGGCGATAATTACTTGTTACCGACCGAGCTTCTAGGAGGTGACACTGCTCCGGTGTGTGTGCGCGCGGTCCTCTCTGGGCTTTGTAGGATCATTGGCAAAGTAAAACAGTACATTTGGTCTGCCTGAAGTTTGTTCTAAACGTCCTCTGTTTTACTTGGTGTATTTGTCTCTGCCTGGGCATGTTTGTTTCCGTTTGAGATATATAAAAAAAAAATTCTTCTGAGGCAAGTTATATATAGATCATTATACACCTTTTTAACGGCTGTTCTTCAATGAAGAATCCAGTGGCACTGATTGAATACATCTTGCTTCATGTACACAGGGACTATATTAAAACCTCTCCTGAACTTGATAGCTAGTAACAGACAGTTAAAAAAGTAAAAACTTTAAAGGGGTTGTAAAGCTTGGTGTTTCTTCACCTCAAAGTGGAGGTTCACCCGGAAATGTTCATTTTTAACATTAGATTCATGCTAATTTTGTCTAGGGGAAGCGGGTAGTTTTGTTAAAAACAAAGCAGTACTTACCGTTTTAGAGAGCGATCTTCTCCGCCGCTTCCGGGTATGGTCTGCGGCACTGGGCGTTCCTATTTGATTGACAGTCTTCTGACGGTTGCATCTATCGCGTCACGATTTTCCGAAAGTAGCCTAACGTCGGTGCGCAGGCGCCGTATAGAGCCGTACCGACTTTCGGCTACTCGTGACGCGATGTATGCGACCGTCGGAAGCCTGTCGGAATACTGTCAATCAAATAGGAACGCCCAGTCCCGAAGACCATACCCGGAATCGGCGGAGAAGATCGCTCTCTAAAACGGTAAGTACTGCTTCGTTTTTAAAAAAACTACCCGATTCCCCTTGACAAAATGAGCATGAATCTAATGTTAATTTTTTTTTTTCGGGTGAACTCCCGCTTTAATGCATCCTATGCATTAAGGTGAAAAAACACAGATGCTTACAGCCCCCCCCCCCCCCTTTTACTTGAGCCCTCGAAAGTCCCACGTCGTGAACGCGCTGGCTTCTCGGCTCTTCATTGGATGATTGATAGCTGCTGTCAATCAAATGATGCGGGGGGCCGAGTGATACAGTCTCCCAAGGTAACCCCCTTGGGAGAGCGCTTCCCAGAGGGGGGTTAGCTCTTGTGGGAAGAGCCGCCGAGGGACCCCAGAAGACGAGGATCGGGTCCACTCTGCAAAACGAGCTGCACAGTGGAGGTAAGTATTACGTGTTTTTTTTTTTTTTTTTTTTTTTATTATTTTAACCACTTAAGGATATGTATATGTACGTCCTCTTTTTAAACATGGATATCTCAGTAACGGCAGCAGCTGCTGCCACAACTGAGATATCCATGTTTTCAGCTGGCGGCCGTGTAAACGATAACGGCGGTCTCCGCGGCGGATTCGCCGCGAGATCGCCGTTATCGGTGGCGGGAGAGGGGCCCCTCCCGCCGCTTTTCCGCGCCCTCCGCCGCTTACCGGAGCCGTCGGTAGCGGCGGAGGAGATCCGATGCTGCCGCCAGGAGAGTGAGGACTTGAGTGAGGGCAAGATGGCCCCCACCCGTCCTCATAGCTCTGCTGGGCGGAAGTGACGTCAAAACGTCAGTCCCGCCCAGCCTCTTAAAGAGACAATTTTTTTTCTGTCATTTTTTTAAATGAAAAATTTTCTTTTTTTTTTTTTTTTTTTTTTTTTTTTTTTGCATTTAAGCCTAAATATGAGATCTGAGGTCTTTTTGACCCCAGATCTCATATTTAAGAGGACCTGTCATGCTTTTTTCTATTACAAGGGATGTTTACATTCCTTGTAATAGGAATAAAAGTGATAATTTTTTTTTTTTTTATATTTTAGTGTAAAAAATAATAAAATCAATAAAATTAAATAAGAAAACAAAAACAAATTTTTTTTAAAGCGCCCCGTCCTGACGAGCTCGCGCGCAGAAGCGAACGCATACGTGAGTAGCGCCCGCATATGAAAACGGTGTTCAAATCACACAAGTGAGGTATCGCCGCGATCGTTAGAGCGAGAGCAATAATTATAGCCCTAGAGCTACTCTGTAGCTCAAAAAATGCAACTTATAGAATTTTTTATGTGAAAAATAACTACAGCGCTAAATTAAATACTCAAAAATTATAGCATTAATAAATCACCAAATAATAAAAAGCTGCAAAAATATTTGGTAGTGGGTCAAACAAAGTAAAAAATGTGTATAATAAAAATATTGCGCTAATTATTAACTTAATTATGCCAACCGTGCTGAAACAGTGATTCAAAAAACAATATAGAAACAAATCCACAAATTGTGTCCAATTGTATATAGACTGTGCACCAGTGTTTCAACGAAAACAACAACACCCAGTTCAGTGCAGTGATAGGATTAATCGATGTGATCACAGACACACTCTCCTGCTTCACAGATGGGGGGGGATCTCCTCCACACAGACACCGCTCATGAAAAAAGGGGAAAGGAGACAGCTCATTGCACAGATGGTATGGCACCAAAAAAACAACAGATATTCCTCTAGAATGGCACACTCACGCTACCGCCGTTAAAACAAAGCATAGATCTCCAATGCACCAATCCTCCATAGGGCCGCTCAGCTGATGTTGCATCTACTCATTCAGATCCACTGTCCGTCCCGCTCGTAGCTCCTCCCCCACGCGTTACGTCAATGGTCACTTGACTTACTCATGGGTCACTCCCCATCAGCCCTCAGCTGTTGATATTTATAGTCAGTGAGGCTGACAGGTAAAAACGGGAGCGAAGGAGTGATTGCACATCGTCATCGTCACTAAACATTTGATCCAGATTTTGGATACTGTAAAGGTTGAAACATCGGAGAACTACCTACTAGCAACAGCTGATGTGTCCTCGCTCTACACTATTATAAATCATTTAGAAGCAATCCAGGCATCGAAATGGGCTTTAAATAAATTTGGGTCACTTGTGTCTAGACAGAATAGATTTGTGTTGAGATGTTTGGCATTCGGCCTACAACATAACTATTTTTGGTATAGACAAAAGTATTACCGGCAATTAAATGGCATTGGCATGGGAGCCAAATATGCACCTAGTGTTGCCAATGTCTTTATGGCCGAGTGGGAGGAAGTTGCAATTTATCAGAACTTGCCAGATCAATTGGTTTTATATAAAAGATTCATCGATGATTGTATCCTCATATGGAAGGGAGATGCGGAATCATTGGTTCAATTCTTTGAGAAATTGAATCTTAACCAGAAAAACATTGTACTTACCTATACCATCAATGATAAAAAGATACAATTTCTGGATTTAGAAATTTCACTTGAAGCTCAAAAGATCATTACGAAAACCTTTTTCAAACCGGTAGAACGGAACAGCTATATCCCGGTAGATAGCTGCCATCATGATCCATGGCTCATTAACATACCGAAAGGTCAATTAGTAAGAATCCGCAGGAATTGTACCGATCCTCAGACCTATTTGGAACAAGCCAACTGGATTGGTGAGAGATTCACCAAAAAAGGGTATGACAGTAGTTTCATCCAGACGCAAATAAAAAACGTGTTAGATATACCGAGAGAGACACTAATTGAAGATAAAATCACAAACAAAATCATGGATGACAATATACCAATAATTTTGGACTACAATGTCCAACACAGACAACTGGAATTGATCTTCAAACGGCATTGGTCTATATTGCAAGCTGATCAACAGCTGCAATGCATACTTCCAAGTATGCCAAGGGTAATATACAGACGTGCTCCCTCTTTGAGGGATTTGGTGGCTAAAAATGTACCCGATCCCCCCACCAAATCAAATACTCTTACCTTTTTTCAGGGAAAAGGTTTCTTTCCTTGTAAAAGGTGTTTTGCCTGCAAAAAGACCAACTTTAATGGTCAAAAATGTTCCAGCTTCACGTCCAATGTTACACAAAAGGAATATCAAATAAAAGACTTAATAACATGCAGAACAGAGGGTGTTGTTTATGCTCTACAATGTTCGTGCTCTCTGCAGTACATTGGTCGCACAAAAAGACCTCTATGGAAAAGGCTCAGGGAACATGTTCAAAATATTGAAAAGGGCTTTCCGAATCATAATGTGTCGCGCCATTTTGCTTCTTGCCACAATATGAATCCTAAAGATCTTAAATTTTGGGCAATTGCTAAATATAACCCCCATTGGAGAGGTAGCCATATGGTACGGACTTTAAGCCAAACAGAATCAAGATGGATACACGAAATGAGGTCTTTATCGCCCAATGGGTTAAATATAGAATTCGACCTCAATTGTTTCATCTCTGATAACTAATTAAGTATTTGTGATATTGTATATACTGAATTCCTCTCTGTATTTTTATATTTTTATATTTTAAATTTTAAATTTTAAAATATTTTTAAAATAATTTTAACTTTTAAATCATATCTGTAATTTATTCATAGAGCATCTATGGGTCTTAAAACCGCAATATATTTGGGATTTTTATTTTATTGTATATTTGTAAGTGTATGCTAATAATGCGATTATATTTGTGTCTAATTGATTGCTTGATAAGGTTTTTTGTAATACAAGCTGCAATATTGTGTTTAGACACTAGAGGCTGCTATGCCTTTGATGCATATCCTCAGTGTCTATTAATGCCATAATCGGTAAAGTTTTTAGATAAAGTTTTTAAACATTTAAGTTCTTATTAAAATTGCTAACATGCATTAGATATTGTGTACAATGCATGTTTAATCCTTTGAATGCCAGCAATGATGACGATGTGCAATCACTCCTTCGCTCCCGTTTTTACCTGTCAGCCTCACTGACTATAAATATCAACAGCTGAGGGCTGATGGGGAGTGACCCATGAGTAAGTCAAGTGACCATTGACGTAACGCGTGGGGGAGGAGCTACGAGCGGGACGGACAGTGGATCTGAATGAGTAGATGCAACATCAGCTGAGCGGCCCTATGGAGGATTGGTGCATTGGAGATCTATGCTTTGTTTTAACGGCGGTAGCGTGAGTGTGCCATTCTAGAGGAATATCTGTTGTTTTTTTGGTGCCATACCATCTGTGCAATGAGCTGTCTCCTTTCCCCCTTTTTTCATGAGCGGTGTCTGTGTGGAGGAGATCCCCCCCCATCTGTGAAGCAGGAGAGTGTGTCTGTGATCACATCGATTAATCCTATCACTGCACTGAACTGGGTGTTGTTGTTTTCGTTGAAACACTGGTGCACAGTCTATATACAATTGGACACAATTTGTGGATTTGTTTCTATATTGTTTTTTGAATCACTGTTTCAGCACGGTTGGCATAATTAAGTTAATAATTAGCGCAATATTTTTATTATACACATTTTTTATTATACATATAGAATTTTTTAAACGTCGCCTATCTAGATTTTTAAGGGTAAAAGTTTGACGCCATGCCACGAGCGGGCGCAATTTTAAAGCGTGACATGTTGGGTATCATTTTACTCGGCGTAACATTATCTTTCACAATATATAAAAAAATTGGGCCAAATTTATTGTTGTCTTATTTTTTAATTCAAAAAAGTGAATTTTTTCCAAAAAAAGTGCGCTTGTAAGACTGCTGCGCAAATACGGTGTGACAAAAAGTATTGCAATGACCGCCATTTTATTCTCTAGGGTGTTAGAAAAAAAAAATATATAATGTTTGGGGGTTTTAAGTAATTTTCTAGCAGGAAAAAAATGTTTTAGTCTTGCAAACACCAAATCTGAAAAACACCTGAGGTCTTTAAGTGGTTAAAATAACAAACATGTTATGCTTGCCTCCACTGTGCAGTTTGTTTTGCCCAGAGTGGCCCCGATCCTGCTGTTCTCGCGGCACCTCCCTGCAATAGGGGGGTTGGCTTGCGGACGCGCTCACAGTCTGTCGTGTATGACAGGGTTTATATACGCAGCGTCCATAGATCAAGTGCATGACTCGGTCCCGCCCCTCGGCGGCCGTGTCATTTGATGCGATTGACAGCAGCACAAGCCAATGGCTGTGCTGCTATCAATCTAGCCAATCAACGGCCAGACTCCGTGGAGAAGGGGACACGCACAACAGGGGGGCCGTCATTGTCAGGTGTTTTTTCACCTTAATGCATTAAGGTGAAAAAACATGAACCTTTACAACCCCTTTAAAGCGGAGGTTCACCCTAAAACTATTATATACCATCCCATCCAGCATACTTGCGTCAGCTACAGTATGCTGTATTTTTTTTTTCTCGCTGTACTTGCCGTTTAATCGTTCATTTTCTTTTCATCCTCCTGCGGGGAATAGGCGTTCCTATGAAGAGGCGTAGATGATTGACGTGTGGCTAAGGCACGTCACACGTTCCGAAAATAGCCGAAATAGGACTCGGCTATATACGGCGCCTGCGCAGTCAGCTCCTAGTCTGTGTGCAGGCGCTGTATAGCGACGTGAAGAGCCGAGTCCTAGTCCGGCTATTTCTTTATCGTACATCACGGGACACAGAGCGGCATTCATTACTATATGGGTTATATGGAGTACCTTCAGGTGTAGACACTGGCAATCTCAAACAGGAAATGCCCCTCCCTATATAACCCCCTCCCATAGGAGGAGTACCTCAGTTTTTCCGCCAGTGTCTTAGGTGTTAGTCATGGTTTAGCTTGCCTCCACATCCTTGGGATTAGGTGAGCTAACCGGTTCTGTCCAAAAAAGCCTCAGCGCTAAAGTGGTCAGTAACCGGACCCCAAACCCTTGGGGTATAGCCCATAATGCTTTTCTTTTTAGAGAGCTGGACCCTGGGCCCAGAACTTAGAAACCTTTGGGTGCCTAATGTTTCTGTTGCCAGAGTGCTATATGGGCCCAGGACAGTGGATCCTTCATAGGAACCCAGGGCCTGAAGGTCTAGACATCCCCACCGAGATGGGGGAAGATTGGGCCTCTTGCTTGGCAAAGTCCTGCGGCATGGAGCAGGTAAGTGAGGGGAAAAACTTGCAGAACTTGGTTCTTAGCAGGTTTTTTCTGGGGGGTCACAGGGGACATGCCTAAAGTTATGCACTGCATCTGGCAAACTAGTCACATATCATAAAGATAGGATGGCTCTATATGTATTATTCCCCATAAGATGTGACCTCCCTTGTAGTGTTGGAAAAGCATTGAGTGGGGCCTGTGATATAAAAGTATATGTGTGTGTCAGAGAGCTGTGCTTACCTGCAAGCCTCCAGGCGATGCTCCATTCAGTCTTCCTCCTCACGGCCTGCAAAGCAGGCAAAACGCCGACCTCCTCATGGTTGCAGGCTGCAGTTTGCTGGAGCAGAGAGGTCCCTTCCTCCCAACCCCACCCCCCCCCTGTCGGGAGGGGCATTTCCTGTTTGAGATTGCTGGGGGGGAAGGGCGGGTCAGTGGCTTAAGGAAGGGGCGGCCCTTCCTTGTTTGTTCCATATAGCTCATTCAATACTTTGGAACTGAGGAGGAAAGACCAGAACGGCAAGCACGGGGCGCCGAGGACACACAGTGGCCAGAAAGAATATTGCAGTCTTCAGAAAGACTGTTTTCAAGCCTAGGAATAGGCTGTTTCTTTTCCATCTCATAGTTTTTCTTGCAATACTACTCAGGGGGACAGAATGTTTTTTCTTTCCTAGATTTGAAAAAAAAAAAAAAAAAAAAAAAAAAAATGTCATCCTAGGGGAGAGGAAGCATTTTTTATCCCCCAAACAGGTGTTTGGGCATTTAACTATTTATAAGTCCCAGGTACCAATAAGTAGCAGGTGTACCTCGGTATTGTACCATGGCATCAAAAAACAAGGGTACAAGAGGTGGGGATTCCCCCAGAGAGTCTGAGGTCTCGGACAATGCTATGCCGCTGCTTTCCCCACAGGGAGCCTTGGGGCCATCGGGATCTGGGGCTGGAGCTGACGCGGGTCAGTCCAACCCTAAGATGGTCACGGAGGAGGTATTACTCACCTCTTTAAAAGAGATGCAGAAAAGCATGGGTAAAATGATAGCCGCAGCTATGCGGGGCAGTAAGCGGAATAGATCTCCGTCGCCCGAGCGCGGACCCTCAGAAGAGGAGGTCCTTTCCTCAGGGGAATTGGACGACCTCTTGGACAAGGACCAAGTAGGTTCAGGGATCGAAGATCCGGATACAGAGGAGTCTGGGGCAGTCTCCCTGAGGGAGAGCTGGTGGATTCAAGGATTGTCGGACTTGGTCCATAGGGCATTCAACTTGCCAGTACCAGATCTCCAGGTATCGACGGTTTCAGCTTTGGGCTCACTGAGGGCGCCTCAAAGCAATGCTGTGTTTCCGATCCATCCTCTATTAGAGGGAGTTTTGTTCCAAGATTGGAACAAGCCAGATAAGATCTTCTTACCACCTAAGAAGTTCTCTGTCCTATATCCTATGGAAGAAAAATTTTCCAAAAGATGGGCTACTCCTGCAGTGGACGCAGCCATCTCATGTGTTAACAAATCGTTAACATGCCCTGTAGAAAACATACAGGTGTTCAAGGATCCAGTTGATAAGCGCTTGGAAGCACTACTTAAGAACTCCTTCACTACTGCAGGGGCAGTAGTACAGCCAGCTGTGGCTGCGATTGGGGTCGCTCAAGCATTATCGGATCAATTTAAGCAGATGCTTAAACTTATTCCTGCCCAGCAGGCAGAAGAATTTTCGGATGTCCCTAAGGCCATATGTTTTACGGTAGACGCAATCAAGGATTCTATCCAGCAAGCGTCACGTTTATCGTTATCCCTTATCCATATGAGAAGACTCTTATGGTTAAAAAGCTGGGAGGCTGAGCCCCCATGCAAGAAGCTCCTGGTAGGGTTCCCCTTCCATGGAGGACGACTCTTCGGAGAAGACCTAGATAAATACATTCAGACCATTTCAAACGGCAAGAGTACTCTCTTGCCAACTAAGAAGAAGGTTCAGGGGCCTGCGTTTAAACGACAGTATTCCCCTGGGCAGGGGCCCTCTAATGCCAAGCAGTATCGACGGCCTCCTGCAAAAGCAAACTTCGGCTTCAACAGCAAATCACAAGGACAGGCTGTTAGAGGCAAAAGGCAGTGGTTTCGCAAACCAGCAAAACCAGCCCCCAAGCCAACCTTATGAAGGGGCGCCCCCACCCACGAAGGTGGGGGGAAGGCTGCGACTCTTTTCAGAGATTTGGGAAGCCAGCATTCCCGACGAGTGGGTACGGTCTTCCGTGGCCACAGGCTACAAATTAGATTTCCTAAGGTTTCCTCCTCCTCATTTCCAGGAGTCGAGGATTCCAAACGATCCGCCTCGGATTCCGGCCAGTCCTGGAACAGGGGCTGGGTTTCTACTCCAACCTATTCATCATCCCCAATGGAGATGTCAGGCCAATTTTGGACCTAAAGATGGTAAATGCATATCTAAAGATCCGCTCATTTCGGATGGAATCCGTGCGGTCAGCAGCTGCCACACTCCAGAAGGACGACTTCATGGCGTCCATAGACATAAAGGATGCCTACCTTCATGTTCCAATTTATCAGCCACATCAAAGATATCTACGCTTCATGGTGGCTTCGCGTCACTTCCAATTCGTGGCGCTTCCCTTCGGGTTGGCTACGGCCCCCCGGGTGTTCACGAAGGTCCTAGCTCCGATCCTAGCCAAGCTAAGGATCCAAGGGGTCACGATCCTAGCATACCTGGACGACCTCCTAGTCATAGACCACTCGTCTCCCGGCTTGGAGCGAGCAGTGGCCCTCACGGTCCAATACCTCGAGAGGTTCGGCTGGGTCCTAAATCGAGAAAAGTCAGCTTTCCAGCCCACAAGGCAGTTGGAATATCTCGGCATGAGATTAGACACAGAACAACAAGGAGTGTTCCTACCTCTGAGGAAGGTAAAAGCCATCAAGGAATTAATCCTACTGGTTCTAAGCAAGAAAGAACCGACTATTCGCCTATGTATGAGGTTACTAGGCAAGATGGTGGCCACGTTCGAGGCGGTACCATACGCCCAGAGCCACACTCGCATCCTACAGGCAGCCATCCTGTCAGCATGGAGCAGAAGGCCACAGGCCTTGGATATCCCGTTGCCGCTCTTATCAAGAGTCCGACAAAGTCTGTGTTGGTGGTTAGACCCTCAGAATCTACTGAAGGGGAAGTCTTTCAGCCCAGTGGCTTGGAAGATAGTGACCACAGACGCCAGCCTGACGGGCTGGGGAGCAATTTTGGATGGTTGCACTCGCCAAGGTACTTGGGCAAAGCCAGAGAAGCAGTTGCCCATCAACATCTTGGAGCTCAGAGCTGCTCGACTAGCCCTCAGGGCTTGGACGTCAAAATTGCAGGGGTTCCCGGTGAGAATTCAATCAGACAATGCCACGGCCGTGGCATACATAAATCACCAAGGGGGAACCAGGAGTCAAGCCGCTCAGAGAGAGGTGAGCTTGATTCTCCTATGGGCAGAGGCGCATGTGCCCTGCATATCGGCAATATTCATTCCAGGAGTGGACAACTTTCAGGCGGACTTCTTAAGCCGCCAGACTCTATGGCCGGGGGAATGGTCTCTGCATCCACAAGTCTTTCAAGCACTCTGCCAAAGATGGGGAGTGCCGGACGTGGATATCATGGCATCGAGACTCAACAAGAAACTAGACAGGTTCATATCCCGCTCAAGGGATCCGATGGCCTGCGGAACCGATGCGTTGGTTTGCCCTTGGCATCAGTTCAAACTTCTTTATGCGTTTCCCCCGCTCCAGTTACTACCCCGCCTGCTGCGCAGGATCCCGGTGGAACACATACCAGTCATCCTGGTAGCTCCAGCATGGCCCAGAAGGGCATGGTACTCACTCATCCTAAAGATGGTAGTGGGAGACCCTTGGACTCTTCCTCTACGGCCAGACCTGCTATCGCAAGGTCCGATCCTCCACCCTGCCTTACGGCATCTAAATTTGACGGCCTGGAAGCTGAATCCCTGATTCTCAGGGGTAGAGGTCTGTCTCAGAAAGTAGTCTCTACCCTAATCAGAGCCAGGAAACCGGTCTCTAGGGTGATTTATTACAGGGTCTGGAAGGCCTATGTAGGCTGGTGTGAGTCCAAGCGATGGCTTTTCTCGCAAATTTACCATCGATAGAGTATTAAGTTTTCTCCAGCTAGGAGTGGATAAAGGATTGGCATTAAGCACAATCAAAGGACAGATTTCTGCTCTGTCAGTGTGGTTTCAGCGGCCGCTGGCCACCCACTCGCTGGTTAAGACCTTCCTTCAAGGGGTCTTACGTATTAGACCTCCAGTTAAATCCCCGCTTTGTCCGTGGGATTTAAATCTTGTTCTGTCAAGTTTACAGAAACAACCGTTTGAGCCGTTGGCTGAAATTCCTTTGGTTCTACTGACAAGGAAGTTAGTATTTTTGGTTGCCATAGTTTCCGCAAGAAGAGTTTCGGAGCTAGCGGCCTTATCCTGTAAGGAACCATATCTTGTTTTTCATAAGGACAGGGTCGTTCTCCGCCCTCATCCTTCCTTCCTACCGAAGGTCATATCCAGTTTTCATTTGAACCAGGATTTGGTATTACCATCCTTCTTCCCTAAACCTACTTCCAGAAAGGAAGGGTTGCTGCATACCTTGGATATTGTCAGGGCCATGAAGGCCTATCTTAAAGCTACAAAGAAGATCCGGAAAACAGATGTGCTGTTCATTCTACCGGAGGGGCCCAAGAAGGGGCAGGCAGCTGCAAAGTCCACCATTTCTAGGTGGATTAAGCAATTAATCACTCAGGCCTACGGCTTGAAAGGGTTGCCTCCTCCAGTATCATTAAAGGCTCATTCTACTAGAGCCATGGGCGCCTCCTGGGCAGCACACCACCAGATCTCTATGGCTCAAGTTTGCAAGGCGGCAACCCGGTCTTCTGTCCACACGTTTACAAAATTCTACAAGTTGGACGTAAGAAGGAATACTGATACTGCCTTCGGGCAGGCAGTGCTGCAGGCTGCAGTTTGAGACCCTCGGATTCCGGGGGCTCCTCTTTTTTGAGTTAAATTTAAAATTATTTTTCTCAACTAAGTTGGATTTATTATGATTTGAGTATATCTCTAAATTAAATCATTTTGTCTTGGAGATGTTCTCCCTCCCCTCATTGTAAGCATTGCTTTGGGACATCCCATATAGTAATGAATGCCGCTCTGTGTCCCGTGATGTACGATAAAGAAAAAGAGATTTTTAATACAGCTTACCTGTAAAATCTTTTTCTTGGAGTACATCACGGGACACAGAGCTCCCACCCCTCTTTTTTGAGGACCATTTTGGGAGGCATACTGCTTGCTACAAAACTGAGGTACTCCTCCTATGGGAGGGGGTTATATAGGGAGGGGCATTTCCTGTTTGAGATTGCCAGTGTCTACACCTGAAGGTACTCCATATAACCCATATAGTAATGAATGCCGCTCTGTGTCCCGTGATGTACTCCAAGAAAAAGATTTTACAGGTAAGCTGTATTAAAAATCTCTTTTTTCGGAACGCGTGACGTGCCTTAGCCGCACGTCAATCATCTACGCCTCTTAATAGGAACGCCTACTCCCCGTGGGAGGATGAAAAGAAAATGAACGATTAAACGGTAAGTACAGCTCATTATGTCTTTGCCGTGCAGGGGTGTTTTTTTTTTCCTTCACTTTTTCTATTTTCTGTGCATGTATACAACTGCTTTTAATGCCGCGTACATACCATCATTTTTCGGGTTGTAAAAAACAAAGTTTTTTTTAAAAATGTAATTTACAACGATCGTGTGTGTATGTGGGCTTCAGAGCATTTTTCGGGTTCTGAAAAATGGCCAATTTTATTTTCGAACATGCTCTATTTTTTCACGACGTTTTAAATGTCGTTTTTCGGGATGTAAAAAATGATCGTGTGTTGGCTTTAACGACGTGAAAAACCCACGCATGCTCAGAAGCAAGTTATGAGACGGGAACGCTCGTTCTGGTAAAACTACCGTTCGTAATGGAGTAAGCACATTCATCACGCAGTAACAGACAAAAAAGCGCGAATCGTCTTTTACTAACACAAAATCGGCTAATGGAAAAGAGTACCGCTCCAAGCCCTGCGACCTATGCTGTGCTCCCGCCCTGTAGTACTGACAGGTGCAGACTCTGCGCTGATCCATGGAAAAAACGAATGCTCCTGGACTGCCGCACTCTGATAGGCGAAAGCAGCCCAAAGGGTGGCGTCATCCGAATGGAACTTCCCCTTTTATAGTGCTGTTGTACGTCACTGCGCTTTGCTAGAGCATTTTTTTTTAACGATCGTGTGTGGGCAAGTTGAAAAAAACTATGTTTTTTCTAGAGCCTGAAAAACGTAATTTTTTACAACACGAAAAATGATCGTGTGTACGCGGCATAAGAGTTTCAATTCACTGGGGGAGGGGGAATCTTTCAGACTTTGTAAAGGGTATGATGTGGAGGGGGTACTCTGGTGACCCCCCCCCCCCCCATAGACTCTGTGTGTGACCTGGCTTGAGCTGTCAAACTGACCTTACCTCCTCCATTGCTCAGGTGCAGGCTCAGGCAGACCTTGGCTTTGATCCTCTTCTCTTCCCGGCTCCCCCTCTTCATATGACCTGCCCGTTCAGTGTAGTTTATAGAGGTCAACCGATATGGGGTTTTCTCTGACTGATGCCGATATTTAGAAATCGGGGTGCCCGATGGCCGATATATGATGCCATTTTTTTTTTTAAACTCACCTTGATGTCCTCAGTAGATATCTCTATCTATCTCTCCCCCCCCCCCCATAGTTGTTGTTTTGGACACCGTCAACCTCTAGTGTGTATGTTGTCTTAGGCTCCTTCTACAAACCGTCCAATCAATCTGCTTGTCCTCCTTCTTTTTTTTTTTTTTTTTCCTTTATGAAATGGCGGGTGTAAACAGACTTGTGTCCATTTACACTCGCCTACTTCTAATCTGATCCATTAAAAACAATCAGAAGGAGATCCGTTGCCCTCTGATCTGATCGGAAGGTAGTTGGGTGTAAACAAACAGCCTGTTCGTTTACATCCAACTGCCCAGAGAGCAGAGTGTATCCGTTCTGCATCAGTGGAGTGGACACAAATCTATCATCCACCCGCTCAGCTCATCTTGGGGATCAACTTACCTGCTGAGAAAACCGCATTTGGCCCATATGAAAGGGGCCCTAAAGTCTAAAGCTGGGTTCACACTGCCGCTCGCAGTAGGGGTCCGGTGCGTCCCTGTTCTGTTTTGGGGACAAATCGGGCCCAAATTTTTGCCTGAATTTGGACCTGGAGCCAAAGACGCACAGGACCCTTGTGCAATGCACCCCCCTGAGATGTGTGAACCGGCTTCATTGAGGGCTGGTGAGTCTCCTGTCATGAAAATTGGATGCATGTAAATTCACATCAGTGAGAACCCAGCCTGAAGTGTGATATGTTTTCATTCTACTCCTGCAAAATGCTCCCCCTGCATGTATAGATCACAAAACCTCTATGCCCAGTGCAGTTTCTCTTTTTAAGGTGGCAGTATTACTGAAATCCTTTTATTTCATGTTTGGCCCAAAAATTATTTGACACCAGTAATTAGCAATACCATGACATAATGATTAAGCACCGCGCATTGAAAATTATATGAAAAAAAAAACAAAAAAAAAACTGCTTAGAATTGTATCTACTTCGCTGCATAAACTGTTTTAAAGTGATTGTAAATGGGGGAGAGAGGAGAGGGGAATGACATGCCTACCTGATCTGTGCAATGGTTTTGCACAGCAAAGCCCTGATCTTCCTTTTCTCTTGTCCACCACTGGCACTCCCTTCTTCCTCCTGCAGGATGGCCTCATAGTAAGCAGCTTACTCTCACAGGTTGTGATTGACAGCAGCAGCCTCCTGCTGCTCCCTCAATGTCTGGTGAAGAGAGAGGGAGCTGCTGCTCTCAAGCACAGCGCTGGATTGAGATTGTGCTCAAGTAAGTATTTAGGGGGCTGAAGGGGATCCTGATCAGAGAAGTTCTTTTAACCTTCGCGCAGAGAATCCATTAGGGTATACAACTACTGTACAGAAGTATCCAATTTTTGCTTTTGGTGTGCAGATACAATTATATTTTTAAAGGGGGTTGTTCAGTTTCTCAAAGTATCTTCATTAAAAATGTGTGTGTATATGTATATATGTATATATGTATATGTATGTATATATGTATATGTATGTATATATATATATATATATATGTATATGTATATATATATATATATATATATATATATATATATATATATATATATATATATATATATATATATATATATATATATATATATATATATAAAAAATATTTTATAACCCAAGAGGAACAGATTGGTATATGCTTTTATAAATACATGCAGACAAAAGTGCAGTGTTGTGCAACAGTTTATTGCTAAGCTATGCGTGTTATGGCTGACTAGAATATGTGTTTTAGTTCAGTTGTGACTCGCTTCTTTAATCTGTAGTTAACAATTGTCCAGTAAAAATGAATTGTTTAACAACAAACAGCAGTTAAGTACATACATGGATCCAAATTTAGTCTGTTCAGCAAGGATCAGCTGAATTTTGCTCCATGTATGAGCAGGCTGGTTTACATAAGTTGATCTATTGATCGACTTGCATACAACCAGCCTGTCAGGTTTTTCCTGAATGATCAGTTATGGCGGCAACAATGATCATTGATTATACAATGCCACAGCAGAAAGGATTCATCCACATTAAATCTGTGGATGTGGTAATCAGACCAATATGGTCGGCCTTAGTGTTCTGCTTAACCACTTCCGGACCGGCTCACGGCGCTATACATCATACATAGTTACCGAGGGTGAAAAAAAGTCCAGGTCCAACCTATGTGTGTGATTTATATGTCAGTATTGACTTGTATATCCCTGTATGTTGTGGTTGTTCAGGTGCTTATCTAATAGTTTATTGAAACCATCGATGCTCCCCGCTGAGACCACAGCCTGTGGAAGAGAATTCCACATCCTTGCCGCTCTTACAGTAAAGAACTCTCTATGTAGTTTAAGATTAAGCCTCTTTTCTTCTAATTTTAACGAGTGGCCACGTGTCTTGTTAAACTCCCTTCCGCGAAAAAGTTTTATCCCTGAGAATAAGTTCAGTGATCGCAACCTTTCCTCATAACTAATATCCTCCAGACCCTTTATTAGCTTTGCCCTTCTTTATAATCGCTCCATTTCCAGTACATCCTTCCTGAGGACTGCTGCCCAGAACTGAACAGCATACTCCAGGTGCGGCCGGACCAGAGTCTTGTAGAGCGTGAGAATTAACATTTTTTTTATCTCTGGAGTTAATCCCCTTTTTAATGCATGCCAGTATTCTGTTTGCTTTGTTAGCAGCAGCTTGGCATTGCATGCCGTTGCTGAGCATATCGTCTACTAGGACCCCCAGGTCCTTTTCCATCCATCACCACCCTCTGAACTCACCCCTGTAGCCAATTTTTAATCCATGTACTCACCCTATGGTCCACGCCAATGGACCTTATTTTGTACAGTAAACGTTTATAGGGAACTGTGTCAAATGCTTTTGCAAAACCCAGATACACCACTTCTACGGGCCTTACTTTATCTAGATGGAAGCTCACCTCCTCATAGAAAGTTAATAGATTGGTTTGGTAAGAATGATTTTTCATAAATTCATGCTGATTACTGCTAATGATATTGTTTTCATTACTAAAATATTGTATATAGTAGAGGTTGACCGATATGGGTTTTTGTTGTGGGGGGTGAATGGATGGTGCTGGGCGTGGGTGGGGGTATAGATAGATAGATGGATGGTGCTGGGCGTGGGTGAGGGGATAGATGGATGGTGCTGGGCGTGGGTGGGGGGATAGATGGATGGTGCTGGGCGTGGGTGGGGGGGTGGATTTATGGTGCTGGGTGGGGGGATGGATGAAGCTGGCCGTGGGTGGGGGGGGGGATGCGTTGTGGAGGGGGATGGATGAAGCTGGGCGGGGGATGCATTGTGGAGGGGGATGAAGATGATTGAGTTGCATTGTGAAAAAGGATGAGGATGAGAGTTGCATTGTGAAGAGGCTTATATCCACCCAGAGTCATCCTCATCCATTTTTCACAATGCAACTCAATGCCAGCTTGTCAGGCTTAGCCAGGTGTCCCATCAAAGGAGAGTAAATAAAGTCTGTAGGGGACACGGCAGCACACATTACATTTTTTACTTACCCTCCATCCATGCAGGGAAGGAAGAGGAGGTACCCGGTACTGGCCACGATCACCTGCTGGGAGGGGGGGGGGGGTTACTAGTCAGGCAGGCGGCAGTGGCTTGGGCTTGTGACATGATGTTTGATGATTTCTTCCTCTGCTACAGCTTGCTGAGGTAGGGGGCGGGGCTGGGCGGTGCTAGTAATACTTTTTTCTCTTCTCTATAGGGGCCGGCGAGCAGGCTATCGGCAGAGTCGGTGAATGATTCATTTCACGTGCGGCTGTAGGTGGAGTGGGGCACTGGTCAGCAGGGTTTAGTGTGGCAGCCAAAAATCGGCCTAATTTTCACAATAATCGGCCGATGACGATTTCTTAAAAATGTTTTTTTTTTTTTTTTTATTTCCTTGCTGTACATACCGTTTTTATATTTTATTTATATATATATATATATATATATATATATATATATATATATATATATATATATATATATATATATATATATATATATATATATATATATATATATATATATATATATATACACATACACACGCTTCCGGGTATGGAATCTGCAGGACTGGGCGTTCCTAATTGATTGACATGCTTCCGACCGGCGCATACATGTCATTCTAATAACTCGACTGAATGTAATGTTAACATTTTTTTTTTTTTGGGTGAACCCCTGCTTTAAGGCTCTGTGTCCCGTGATGTATGAGCAAGAAAATACTTTACGGGACACAGAGCTCCCACCCCTGTTCGAAGTTAAAGTGGTTGTAAACCCACTTTTGCAAGTTACACCTACAGGTAAGCCTAGATTAAGGCTTACCTGTAGGTGTTCGCAATGCATTAGCGTGCATGTTCCGTGCATTAGCGTGGGAGCCGTCCAGCACGGCTGTTGTCAGTGCGCCGTTGTCTATGGCGCATGAGCCGTAGACAGCGGTCCTGTCATTCAGCGAATATCTCCTAAGCCATGCAGGTTTAGGAGATATTGCCAACACCTACAGGTAAGCCTTAATCTAGGCTTACCTGTAGGTGTTCGCAATATCTCCTAAACCTGCATGGCTTAGGAGATATTCGCTGAATGACAGGACCGCTGTCTACGGCTCATGCGCCATAGACAACGGCGCACTGACAACAGCCGTGCTGGACTCAGCAATGCCGCGTTGGACGGCTCCCACGCTAATGCACGGAGTGACATCATCGCCGGAGCGGCGATACCCGGAAGTAACCTCCGTGAGCGATGGATGAGGACAGATTTGTGGGCTTTGATCTAAGGTAAGTAATGCACAATGAGCTAGTATGCTAGTCATACTAGCTCATTATAGCTTTGTCTTGCAGGTTTTTTTTTTTCCAGGGTTTACTTTCTCTTTAAACATGGGACGCTTATTACTTTGCAAAAAACGGAGGTACTCTCCATTTGGGAGGGGTTATATAGGGAAGGAACTCAATTCTAATTGGGTTTGCCAGTGTCCAGTCACCTGTGGTGACTACATAACCCATTTAATTAAGGCTCTGTGTCCCGTGATGTATTCCCAAGAAAAGGATTTTGCAGGTAAGCTATATTTAAAAATTCTATTTTTATGCCGCGTACACACGGCTGGACTTTCCCAGAAAAAAAAAAAAAAAAAGAAAGTCCAGCCGTGTGTAGCCTCCATCAGACTTTTTTTGGCAGAAGTCCAACGGACCTTAGAGAACCTTGGAGCACCCCAAAAGCTTGTCCTGCACTATTGTATGTCCGTGCAAATAAAAAAATATCATGGCCAGTACTTGATTGTTTCTGATCTGCAAACAAATTAAAGCATTCTGTATGCAGGCCAACTAATCGATTATGAAAATGGTTGACAACTATTTTCATAATCAATTATTATGTTGATTAGTTTTTTCAGCCCAAGCGTAGAGAGAATGCTATGGCAGCTTACACAATAAATGCTCTAAATGGGGGGGGGGGGGGGAGTGAAAAGTATGGGAGGACAAAATAGGATAGGATGCATGCTATTACTTGAAGACTTTTTTTCTCTTTAGTGACTTTTTATGGAGATTATTTGTTATAACTCTGAAGCCCCTTTTGTGTCCATAGACACAGATTGGGAACAAAGAAACCCTGATCTGCATTTGAGCTGACTCAGAGCAGCCGCATGCTGACGGTGAAAACCCAAAAGCACTCTCTGTTGGAAGTTTTGTGACTCGGTCTCTTCTGACTGCATGCTGTGACTGAGTGTGTGGTCTGCTGGGAATGAGTCTGTGTTCTGTGACAGCAGCGAGTGCAGCAGGTCTGTGTGAATTCACCTTGCCGTCTATCAGTGATGATGGCCCAAAACAATTCCTGGGAGTGCAGTCACTACCTATTCTGTGTACTACAGTGAGTGCAAAGAATGACCACAAAGGAGAAAAAAGCATACATATGAGAGGAGGATGTAACAATTGTTAAGAAGATTGTGTCTGGGAGTGCAACACTGAAGAGAGAAGACAGAGGTGATGTGCAAGTCATGTAAAGTTGATATTGTGCAAGAAGCTTCCAGAACTGTTGTCTAAGGAGAGCCGAGAGGGAAATTAAACGATGCTCAACTGAAAAAAAAGTGTGTGTATAATATATTATATACACACATTTTTTTTTCTTTTATATATAATATAACAATTATAGAAACGGGATTGCTGTGCAAAAATACTTTAATGGAAAAGTTTAAAGACATCAAAGTTTCTTGGTAACTATTTCAGGCAAATATTTGGCCTTTGAAGAAGGTCATTATCTGCTTAAGCGCGAAACTGTTACCATGAATACCATGGAACTTTTTCATTAAAGTGGAGTTCCGGCCACAATTTCACTTTTTAAATATAAATACCCCTGTAATACACAAGCTTAATGTATTCTAGTAAAGTAAGGGCTCTTTCACACGTCCGTTCAGTTTTTCAGATCAGTTTTTTTTTCATCAGTTGATCCGTTTTTGCATCAGTTTTTGCATCAGTTTTTAGATCAGTTTTTCCATCCGTTTATTTTTTTTTTTTTGGGGCTTTTTACATAGAAAACGGATGTTAGCGGAACGGATGATAAACGGATCATCCGTTAACGTCCGTTCCGTTTTTTAGACGGAAGAAAAATAGGGTTTTCTTCCTATAAAAAAAACGGAACTGAACGCAGACGGATGCTAACGGACGTTAGCGGATGCTCATCCGCTAACGGACGCTAGCCCATAGGGAAGCATTGCGGTCCGTTAACGGACGTCCAAAAAACGGACGGACGTGTGAAAGAGCCCTTAGTCTGTAAACTAAGGTCCGTTTTGTTAGGTTGTTACAGCATTTAGACACTTTATAAAATAGAAATTGACTGGGGCCATCTTAAGTGGGGGCATCATGAAGCCAGACTGTATGACTTCCTGGATTTCAGCCTTGCAAATCTCGCACATGCTCAGTGCTGCACAAGCAGTGTCAGATCAGGTTTCAGCACCTGTGCTGTCCAAATCACATGATTCTTTGAGACTGGGGAGTGCACAGACTCCTGGAAAGTTACACCCACTACATTCCCAGGAGTCTGTGCGGTGTAGGTTAGGAAGCATTAAGCACCTAGGTGCAGGAAGTGGGAAGATTAACTATTCTGCCTAGCAACAACACTTTGAAGGCATCTAAAAAAAAAAAAAAAATTCGTAAAGGACTAATGACATTTTTTTAAAACTACTGATGTAATGTTATATTTATGGGTGGAACTCCACTTTAAAGTATCTTTGTGCAGCAAGGCCTGATTGCATTACACATATTCCTGTGACCGATGTGCACCTCACCCCCTGAACCCTGAAACTATATATTTCACAAGAGTGAGTACACCCCTCACATTTTTGAAAATAGGTGTACAGCTTGTATAACAGTGTAAATTTTCTGTCCCTTCAAAATAACTAATGTCTAAACCGATGGCGTAAAAAATATCCAAATTAGCCATTTCCCTCCCCATGTTATGTGACTCGTTGGTGTACAAGATCTCTGGTGTGTTAAATTTGGTGTTCTCGCTCTCTCATACTGGTCACTGGAAGTTCAACATTGCACCTCATGGCAAAGAACTGAAAAAAAGTATTGTTGCTCTACATATAGCCTATGCCATCTTTAAGAAGATTGCCAAGACATTTAAACTGAGCTGCAGCACCAGGGTGGATTTGATTTAAATCAAGTCACTTTAAATCACCATTTTTAAAGAGCAACTGTTATCTTTGTCCCGCAGCGGCTCCTCCTCTGACCTGCTGTTGACTCACCGACCGTCCCATTCACTTTAATGGGACAGCTGGTGATGCAGCAGTGACGCAACAAGGTGAGGGAGGTGGCGGCAGCAGGTGCGTGGATGCCAGCTAACAGACGCTGCCATGATGGATCTGAAATGACAGGTGCTCTTTAAATGTAAGGACTTGCTGCTAGTTGGATGCTTTAATATTTGCAAACAAAATGATGGTTTCCTATTTAGAATAATAAGCTGTCAGGTTAGTAAATATTCCCAAACTGGGTCTCATTTACGGCCTGCTGCCACTTTGCAAGGAGTAAAGCACTTCAAGCTATGTGCAGAAAGATCACAAGGTTTATAAGCTGCTTAGGTTTACTTTCATTTTTACTGCTTGCCCTTCCTCCTCACACTTGGAGCCAGGTTCAGATGTATCACTCTTTAAACAATCATACCGTTTGTAGTGTACATATATTTGCAAAACAATGGGATAAGGAATATTGTTGAACTTTGTTTCATCTCATGGTTACTGTGAAAGTGTGTGAATGCATCAATGCAGTGCATGTTATCTCCGCTTGCAGAGCTTGGATTAATTGAATGAGTTTACCAGAAATGTAAATATTGCAGAATTCACAGCCTTGTGCTATATATCTAAGTTCCATTTAATGCTGAATAAACTACATTATTAATGTATCTTAAATAGAAAACATCTTTAGATAGATTTTTACTTCAAAAGCATTTTATTTAAAAAAATTGATACAAATCTGATTTAAATAAAAAAAAAATGATTGTATAATTTTTTTCTACCTGTGCAGCATGATGACTAAGACCATACAGTGGTTTAACAGGACAGGTTCCACTCAGAACGGGCCTTGCCATGATCGGCCAAAGAAGTTGAGTGCACATGCCCAGCGTTGTATCCAGAGGTTGTCTTTGGGAAACAGACTTATGAGTGCTGCCAGTATTGCTGCAGAGGTTGAAGGGGTGGAGGTGGGGTGTCAGCCTGTCAGTGCTCAGACTATGCACCACACACTGCATCAAATTGGTCTGCATGGCTCTTGTCCCAGAAGGAAGTCTCTTCTAAAGATAATGCATAAGAAAGCCCGCAAACAGTTTTTTTTTTTTTGTTTTTTTTTTTTTTTCCTTCAAATTTGTTTATTGGGTTTTAAGTTAAATAAGTACAATCAGAGTATCAATATTAAAATGCACATGCGAAGTTGGATAAGAAATAGTACATTTAAGAGAAATAAAAACATACAACAATGATCACGTCAGAAAATCAGTAATCCATAAATATATCATAAGGACATATAATGCAGAATAAATCATCCAAGGGGGAAAGGAAAGAACAAGGAAAGGTATAGGTAATGGGAAAGATTGAGAGTTCCAATTACTTAAAATCACTGGCAATATAACGATATATAATCAATAAGAAGAGTGACAGAAGCATGATATCAAATTCAGGATCTCCTTAAGAATGTAACAACGTTTTGGTATTCTGCAGATTTTGTGAAATGAGACCAACATGTCCATTTATCTTGGAAGTACCTAGAAGAGTCTTTAGATTGATATATCAGGTCTTCCATATATGCGATATGGTCAACTTTGCGTATCCATTCAGATTTTACGGGGGAAAGTGTGTGACCATTTGATGGGGATACATAATTTGGCCGCATTGATAAGATGTATGATAATAGAGTTTTTATATATCGAATTGGGTAGCGAAGAAAGATGTAGTAGGTATTGTTCAGCTGTAAAGTCCGGGGTGTAAGTGGTGATAGATACTATAAGATCATGGACGTTTTTCCAGAAGGGTGCAATAATTGGGCATTCCCACCACATATGGAGTAGTGTACCAGTTTCAATCTTGCAGCGCCAACACAAAGGGGAGATGTTCGGACTGTATTTATTAATAACATAAGGGGTTCTATACGATCTTGAATATATCTTGTAACTATTTTCCTGAATCAGGATGTTTAATGAACCTTTATGTAGGCGATGAAAGACCGAATTCCATTGGTCGTTAGAAATCGAAATTTTCAGATCCCTTTCCCATTTTTTTATTCGTATCGTCCAATTGTGGGTGTACTGTTGAATTTAAAATATTATATATGAGGGATATCAAATGGCCCTGGGGAGCATCTTTCACACAAATTGATTCAAAAGTGGTTTTAGGTCTGTGCCAGATATTAGTGAAACCAAATTTGTTCAAAAAATGAGTGATCAATTCAAAGTCATGTGGGGAAATGATAAGGTTCGGGAATTTAGTGGAAAAACATTCAAAAGATATAAGAGTACTTCGTTCAAAAAAAAGTTCAGCTCAGCAAGTTACTTCGGAATTTGAATCAGAGGAAGTGATAATATAAGGTCTCCGAGACACTTCGGGATTAAAAGTAATTGGGGTAATAGGACCATATATGGTAGAAATTTTTACATAGGGATCTAAAGATCTTGAGGGAGGTCCCTGTAATGGGATGAGCGTTGGCAGATTGCGGAATTTTTCTAGGGTCCATGGAAGATGTTTTAAAGGGATTGGTGTAGAAAATAAAGATTCTTCCAAACATATCCAATCTTTAGAGTATCTGTGGAGGTGCCAATTAATAATTCTAGACATATGACAGGCCCAATAATAATTCTTAATATCCGGCAGCCCAATTCCACCTAAGAGTTTTGGGATTGTAAGTTTGTCCCATTTGATTCAGGGTTGTCTAGTATTCCATAGAAATTTCAAGCAAATTTGTTTAAAAGTTTTGAAAAATGTGTTAGGGATTTTAATAGGAATAGTTTGGAATAGGTATAGAATTATACAGGGCTGTGGAGTCGGTAGATAAATGTTCCGACTCCGACTCCTCAGTTTTATGTACTTCCGACTCCGACTCCTCCTGTATTAATATGCGAATGTATTTTATACATTCCTTGAGGGAAAGAAACGCAACCTACCACAGGACTACTGGCTGGGAAGCCAACAGTCTACTGTATTGCACAGTTTAAGCAAAAGACAAACGCAATGAAAACAACGTTTTTTATTCTAAAACATGATTTTCCTAGGAGAATCCCATAGTCATGTTTAAAGTTTAAGCCAACAATCAGAGTTTACAAGTTTTTATAGCCTTAGCTAAATGACAGCAGTTTTTCCAATGGTTTACAGCAGGGCTCAAAATTTCAAGTCCTGAGCTACTAGCCAGGCCTCAAGAGTTACTCGCCACCAGTTGCCCCACCTAATTCATACACTGCCCTGCGCCTAATTGCACCTGTAAACACGCCCTCATAGATTATCTCATGGAATGACAATGTTTTATGCAGAATCAAGTTACAAAATTAAATATTACCAACAACAACTTTAACAAAATGGGACAGGGCACTGGGGGCAGACCAGAGGGACAGGGCACTGGGGGCAGACCAGAGGGACAGGGCACTGGGGGCAGACCAGAGGGACAGGGCATTAGAACTGGGTCTCTTCCCCATTCTCATCCTGTCTCCTCTGCAACTCCCATCCATCCTCTCTCGCTCTCCCATTCATCTCATCATCAGGAGCCTGTGTGGGCGGCTCCACGCTTGCATGTCCCCACTTCCCCCCATTTATTCAGGCTGGCAGAGAGGAGAGGAGCTGCAGCACAGTGGGAGGGAGTACAATCCAGCGCTGAGATCCACACAACTGCACAGCCATTGACACCATAGCACAGCGCACAGCACACATTGAGACCAGTCTGCTCACAGTGCTCAGGCTAAACTGTTGGACACTTACATAGAGCACAAGGAGAAGAAAACTGCACAAACTGGAAGGCTGCCGCTCTCATGTCAGGGCAATTAACTCTCAGTGAGCGCTGCACCGGAGTGGTAATTTTGGCAATCCTCCACCTCACTCATTACTTTCTGCTCTCCAGCTACATTGGTCGGGGCCCGGGGGAGGGGGGCAGGCTCAGAGAGGTCATACTGTTAGGTCCCATGGCTTAATGAGAATTGTAAGGAGAGCACCTGTGTACTGCTCTGCCTGGCTCACCAGACTACTTTTCCCGAGCATGCACCTTTCCTCTTCGGCCACCAATCTCATCGGGACTCTAAGTGTAGGCACAGATTGGAGGAAGATTGGTCATGCAGCCCAATCATCACTCGCCCCCAGCTTAAATCCACTCGCCAAATGCTAGTAGGCGAGTGGAAATTTTGAGGGCTGGTTTACAGCTTCAGTCTTGAACTATTGGCCCTCCATTCCCTTCACTTATACAAGTGTCTCACTCTCTAGTCCTGCAAAAAACATATTTATTTAATCCCTTATCAGTGAGAGGCTAGGTTACACATGGACGCTGCGTTCCCTGTAAAAGCAGAACACAACACTATGGAAAGTATAAGTATTGCAGCTCCTAATTGTGCGTTGCGTGCCATATAGTGAAGCACATGAAAAGCATGCTTCTTCACGGTCACTTAACGTGTTCGTTTTGCGGTTACGTGAGGCACTGCATGCATTGGTCTTTATTCTTACAGTAGAGAAGTCATTAATTATAACTTTTTGTGAATTGGGACATTTAAACTTGCTTTTTTTTTTTTTTTTTTTTTTTTCCAATCTAAATTTAGTAGGAGTCGGAGTCGGTGCATTGTTTGCCGACTCCGACTCCAGGTACCCAAAATTTCCCCCGACTCCGACTCCGACTCCACAGCCCTGGAATTATAGGTAGGATACTCATCTTGATTATGTTGGCTCTCCCAAACCACTAGAAGAAACCTTTGTTCCATTCAAGTAAATCCTTCTTGATCGCATTTAACAAAGGAATGAAGTTATTAGTGTATAGATCATCCATGTTTGATGACAAATTAATTCCTAAATATGGTATAGATTCATTTTCCCATGTAAATGGGAAATTAAGTTTGCATTGGTCTACTATATCAGTGGGTAAGGAAATGTTTAGAGCCTTGGATTTAGAGAAGTTCATTTTAAAATTTGAATTGGTCTTAAATAGGGAAAAATCCTTTAGTAGATTGGGAATTGTAATTATTGGGTTGGTAAGGAATAATAGGATGTCATCCGCAAAGGCTGCCAATTTATATGTTTTATTGTTGATAACAATACCTTTAATGTCCATGTGCAAACAGTTTTCTGAAGACAATCGGACTAAGGACATGAATTACTGGAACCATGTCCTGTGGTCTGGTGATTTTTTTTTATTTTTTTTTTGGTTCAGATGGTGTCAAGCGTGTGTGGCGGCAACCAGGTGAGAAGTAAAAAGACAACTGTGTCTTGCCTACAGTCAAGCATGGTGGTGGGAGTGTCATGGTCTGGGGCTGCATGAGTGCTGCCGGCACTGGGGAGCTACAGTTCATTAAGGGGACCATGAATGCCAACATGTACTGTGACATACTGAAGCAGAACATGATTCCCTCCCTTCAGAGACTGGGCCGCAGTGCAGAATTCCAACATGTTAATGACCCCAAACACGCCTCTAGGACGACCACTGCCTTGCTAAAGAAAGAAGCTGAGGGTAAAGGTGATGGACTGGCCAAGCATGTCTCCAGACCTAAACCCTATTGAACATCTGTGGGTCATCCTCAAACAGAAGGCGGAGTGCAAGGTCTCCAACATCCACCAGCTCCGTGATGTCATGGAGGATTGGAAGAGCACTCCAGTGGCAACCTGTGAACTCCATGCCCAAGAGGGTTAAGGCAGTGCTGGAAAATAATGGTGGTCACACAAAGATTGAGACTTTGGGCCCAATTTGGAAATTTTCACAAAAACACTGGAACAAGAACTAGAAATTATAAGAACTTTGCAATACTAGGCTGTAGTGGTATCAGCAAATCGTCCTAAAGACAAAGGACATGAGAGTCTCAAAAGTGCTTTAATAGTTTTTGGCTACCCAGACAGGACCTTCATTAGATCCAGTAGGTCAAGCAAAAATCTTGAACTATCAAAGGAGAAGCAAAACGCACAGAGTAATATGGTCATTCTGTATGTCACTGGAGTGTAAGAAAAATATTACCCTGTTTTTTTTTTTTTTTTTCAAGCCCTGCCGGCTGTAGCATTCTGTGTTGCTGTTTACTGTGTCTCATTACGACACCTTCCTTTTTTTTTATTTTTTTGCACATCACTGTATCTT
The DNA here is from genome assembly GCF_905171775.1 of Rana temporaria. Taxonomy (NCBI): domain Eukaryota; kingdom Metazoa; phylum Chordata; class Amphibia; order Anura; family Ranidae; genus Rana; species Rana temporaria. The sequence continues at coordinate 169,274,103 of NC_053493.1, forward strand.
GACCCTTTTATTTGAATATTGGTACCCCATTTGGCGAAAAACAATCAGCCCAGTTGGTAAGCTATCATTAAAGTGGTTGTAAACCCTTTACAATCACTTTTTGCTACGTGTAAGCCTGTAATGAGGCTTACCCATAGCTACTTGGATATCGCCTAAACCTGCTAGGTTTAGGAGATATCCGCTGTATCTGCATGTGCCGACGTCAGAGGCACATGCGCACTGAAGCAACGGCTCGTACGTGCCGTCTCTTCAGTGAGTGTACCGTTAGGAAGTCACGTCATCGTGGCTCCTGCCAATCGCAGCGACTGAGCCCGCGATACCCAGAAGTAACTACGGGAGCGATGTCGCCGGACCAGTGTACGAGGGCCGGTGCGGGGGCTTCGCTCTAAGGTAGGTAATTCATAATGAGCTAGTATGCTATGCATACTAGCTCATTATGGCTTTGTCTTGCAGGTGTGTGTTTTTTTTTTTTTTTCCCAGGGTGCCAGTGGCGGACCTGCCAATTCTGGTGTTCAATCGCAAATGCCAAGAGAGCTCTGCGGTGCCAGACAGTGAGCACAGGGCCCACTAGAGGATGTTGAGCCACCCTCCTGAAGTCTGTTTCTGATTGGTGGAGAAATTTACACCAGTGGCCTGCTGGAAGTAATTTTGTGGGGCTCTGGCAGTGCTCATCCTGTTCCTCCTTGCACAAAGGAGCAGATACCGGTCCTGCTAATGGGTTAAGGACCCTGTTCAGCTCTCCTAGAATAACTGCCTGTCTCCTGAAATCTCCTCCATGCTCTTGAGACTGCTGGGAGACACAGTAAACCTTCTGGCAATGGCACGTATTGATGTGGCATCCTTGAGGAGTTGGACTGCCTATGCAACCCCCTATAGGGTCCAGGTAACGCCTCTTACTACCAGTAGTGACACTGACTCTAGCCAAATGCAAAACTAGTGAAAAACAGTCAGAAAAGATGAGTAAAAAAATGTTGGTGGCCTCCACCTGTAAAACAATTCCTGTTTTGGAGGTTGTCTCATTTTTGCACATCTAGTGCACTTGTTAGTTTCATTAACACCAAAGCAGCTGAAACTCGTTCACGGCTTGCCGACCAGCGCACGACGATATAAGTTGACACCATGGCACGGGCAGGCAAAGGGGCGTACCTGTACGTCCCTTTAAATTTGCCGCTCTGCGGGCGGCAAAGGCAGAATAGGGGGATGCCTTTGTAAATAAGGCATTCCCCTGTTCTGCCTAGTGACACGTCGGTGATCTACTGTTCCCTGTGATCATGAACAGTGGTGTGTTACTGGTAGCTCCTCCCCCTAACAGTTAGAATCACTCCCTAGGACACACTTAACCCCTTCACTGTCAGTGTCATTTTCACAGTAATCAGTGCATTATTAAATGTGTCAAAAGTTCCGATGCGTCCACCATAAAGTCTCAGTCACGATAAAAATTGCAGATTGCTGCCATTACTAGTAAAAAAAATAATAATTGAAATGCTATAAAACTATCCCCTATTTTGTAGACGCTATAACTTTTGCACAAACCAATCAATATACGCTTATTGCGATTTATTTATTAATTTATTTATTTTTTGTCCCAAAAATATGTAGAAGAAAGAAGAAAAAAGCTAAAAAATAAAATAAAATAAAAAGAAATCTCAGTTTAGGCCAATATGTATTGGCCTAAACTGAGATTTTTTTTTTAGCTTTTTTCTTCTTCTCTTCCCGAGCAGTATTTTCTTGACGACAAAGCAGGACAGTCTTGCTCTAGTGAAAATTTCCAATCGGACCAGTTTTTTTCCTTCCTCCAGCAATGAATAAAAAAACTAATTTATGACTCTGAAGCATGCAGCTAAAATAATACATGTGCTTTTGTAAGCCTCTTATTTAGCATGAATGCACTTCATATTAAAGTCATTTCAATTTACACTGCTAGAAAGCCTGAAAGAAATTCGCATGGCAGCAAATTTAAACTGCAAATGGATGCTATGAGGTGTAAAATACTTAATAAAAGGGGTAATCATTTTTAATTAAATAAAATGACATTGCATTAATTTATGTGGTGTAAACTGTTTGTTTGAGCACCCACAAAGCTGGTGACTAGTAAAAGTAGGTTCGAGTACAGTTTTCAGGGCTGGCATCCACGTTGAACAATTATTTTTCAGCATGTACTCTGCACATTGATGTAGGAGTATTCCAGAATGGAAAATTCTCAATGAGTTAATGCCATTTGTCCACATTTTGTTTAATACTACCATATCATAAAATACTAATATTTGCCATGTATTTCTGTGCAGCTGAAAGTGTACTCTATCACTTCCACAAATTCTAAATGTGATATTATATTATTATTATTATTTTTTTTTTTTTAACCACTTCCCGACCGCCGCATGTATATGTACGTCCACAGAATGGCACGTACAGGCAAATGGGCGTACATGTACGTCCTTGCCTTCTAGCGGGTGGGGGGTCCAATCGGCTCCACGGGGAGCGATCCGGGACGACGGCGCGGCTATTCGTTTATAGCCGCTCCGTCGCGATCGCCCCCCCGGAGCTGAAGAACGGGGAGAGCCGTATGTAAACACGGCTTCCCCGTGCTTCACTATGGCGCTGCATAGATCGAGTGATCCCTTTATATAGAGAGACTCGATCAATGACGTCAGTCCTACAGCCACACCCCCCTACAGTTGTAAACACACACTAAGTGAACACTAACTCCTACAGCGCCCCCTGTGGTTAACTCCCAAAATGCAACTGTCATTTTCACAATAAACAATGCAATTTAAATGCATTTTTTGCTGTGAAAATGACAATGGTCCCAAAAATGTGTCAAAATTGTCTAAAGTGTCCGCCATAATGTCACAGTCACGAAAAAAATCGCTGATCGCTGCCATTAGTAGTAAAAAAAAAAAAATTAATAAAAATGCAATAAAACTATTCCCTATTTTGTAAACGCTATAAATTTTGCGCAAACCAATCGATAAACGCCTATTGTGATTTTTTTCTTGCTGAGGCGGCCATTTTCTTGTAGTCTCAGCTTGTTTTTGCCTCTAGCACTGACTATCCCTCTGGAACAGTGCAAATTACACAGAACACCTTGTGAGGAATAGCAGACGGTAGTACAGCGCAATACCTGAGTTAGGGCGGTGAGTCCTGTGGGGGGCTCCCTCAGTCTGTGGCAGCTAGGAGAGTGTAGGTGTGTGAATCTGCGCTAAGGATTTTAAATACTGGCAAAGGTTGTAAAAAATAAAATAAAAATGTGAAATACATTTTATAGAACTGCAGCCTCTACTTGTTACTATAACCATAGGTGAAGTAAAATGAATGGAGAAGAAGAGATGGTAGGTATGGCGCTGTTCTATGTGATGTCATAAATAATTAAAAATATGAAAAAACATCATGAGATATTATATATATAAAAAAAATATCCAGAATATAAATAGTCCAAAAGTGCTTGGTGCAACTGATGCAAGTGTGCAATATAAAAAGGTGTGCAATGAATATAAAATTTGTGTACCTGTGCTGAGGGAGGGTGGACTTTGGTGTAATTGGCCTGCGGTCCCTAATGGGTGTCAGACGAGGTGTGTCAGCATGGCATCGGAAGGCCGCTTCTTCCCCAGACATCCCTGTGGTGGCAAAGAGAAAGGAGCCGCTCAGGTGATTGCTTCTCCCAGAACCACGGGTGCAGGCAATGAATATGAAATTGCAAAACAAAAGAAATTCTTCTGGACATCCGCACTGCGAATAAAAATGTGCCTTTTATTGTGAAAATTCAAAAATAGAAAAACTGTTGACGCGTTTCACACTGTGTTATTGAAAAAGGAAGAGGTACTCACTGGTTCATGTATAACATTTGTATTGGCCACATCCCTCAGTATTAGAACAAAAAGAGAGTATCTCCCCCTAGGTGGGATTTTAACGGCCAAACAAAATGTCAAGGTAAAAATCAGGTCTTTTAATAGAAATTAGTACATATACTGGAACTTGGTAGTAATGCACGTAGCAAGCACCCACGGTGCATGTAAAAACAGATGTACAGGTACAAAACAATAACACTAAAACAATACATGTGCCATAAACAAATGGCAAATAGACGAAAAAACACTCTCCTAGTTGATGGTGTGTGTATGCCCAACGCTTTTCTGGTTGTCGACCGCCATCAGGGGCCACGGAGGAAGAGCAATACAAATCATAGTTCAGTTTACACAAACCAAGTGGTTATCTGGATGTGGACCCCCTTTGGTTATAGGGTTATGTGGGGATAGGGTTGCGTCTGAGCGTTCCTCAAGCCTAGAGGGGTGGAAAGTAGAGGGGCCCAGGACCTTTTGGTATGTGAATAACCAGGTCACGTTCTGCCCGGTACCGGTACCGCAGAAGGATTCTACTCCAATCTGTTTTGTAGTTCCAAAGAAGGAGGGGGTTCGTCCGATCCTGAACCTCAAGGCCCTCAACACCTTTTGTGAAGGTAAAAAGGTTCAGGATGGAATCGGTTCGCTCTGTGGTCGCTGCACCCCATCCGAGGGATTTTTTTGGCATCCCTGGACATCAAAAAATGCGTACTTGCATGTCCCCATATGCGTCGGGCATCAGAGGTGTTTGCGGTTGGGGACGAGCACTACCAGCTTGTAGCTTTCCCCTTTGGCCTGGCGTCGGCACCAAGGGTTTTACCAAGGTGCTCTCCCCGATTCTGGCTTTGCTGCAACAGCGAGGAATCGCAATCGTGGGCTACCTGGATGACCACCTTCTGAGAGCTTGGAAAACCTGGCAGGAAGACTATCCAAGTCATCAGATGCTGGATCCCTGTGCGGACACGGCAGACGCGTTGGTAGCTCCATGGGGGCATTATCGGCTGATTTATGCCCCCCCACCCATAAAACTTCTACAGCGTCTGCTTCGCAGAGTGGAGACCGAGGGAATTCCGATGATTCTAAATGCCCCAGATTGGCCATGGTGTCCCTGGCACGCCGACTTAGTGCGAATGGTGGTGGATGTTCCTTGGCGACTACCCATGCGGGAGGACCTTCTGTCGCAGGGCCCTATACTTCATCCTGCTTTACAGTTGCTGGCTTTAACAGCGTGGCTGTTGAAAGTCAGGCGCTAAGGGACCGAGGTCTGTCGAACTCGGTAATCTCCACTATGATAAGGGCATGGAAGTCATCTTCTCTGAAGATTTATCATCGCACATGGAAGGCCTACATCTCTATGTGTGAGGAGATGGGGCGACATCCGCGTACGTATTCAGTTTCCAGGATTTTGCTATTTTTGCAGCAGGGAGTGGATCAGAAACTTGCCTTAAGCACCATTAAGGGGCAGATATCTACCTTGGCTGTCTTTTTTTTTTTTTTCAGTATCCCTTGGCAACTCATTCATTGGCGAGTACGTTTTGTGCAGGGGGTTCGACGTGTCCCCTCCGGTTCGGCCACCACTGTCTCCGTGGGATTTGAATCTGGTGCTCTCGGTACTTCAGAAACCGCCGTTTGAAAACATTAGGGAGATCCCCTTGACGCTCTCTCAGAAGGAAGCCTTTCTGGTGGCTATTACATCTGCCAGGAGAGTTTCTGAGTTGGCGGCCTTGTCTTGTAAGTCTCCCTACCTGATCCTACACAGGGATAAGGCGGTGCTACGCCCGCAGCCTTCATTTCTTCCTAAGGTTGTTTAAGGTTGTTTTGGCGTTTTATCTGAATGAAGACATTATGCTTCCATCCTTGTGTCCGCAGCTGTCGCATTCCAAAGAGGTTGCTTGCATTCCTTGGACCTGGTTCGGGCTCTACGGGTGTATCTGTCTGCTACGGCTTTATTTCAGAGGTCAGACTCACTGTTTGTCGGTAACTGGTCCGAAGAAGGGCCTGGCGGTATCGTCGGCCACCATTTCTCGGTGGATTAGACAGATCGTGATCCAGGCTTATGCCTTAAAAGGGCAGGCACCTCCCTTTCCTGTCATGGCACATTCGACCAGGGCAATTGATGCTCCTTGGGCTTTCTGACATCAAGTGTCTGTTTCTCCGGTGTGTAAGGCGGCGACCTTGTCATCCGTTCACAAAATTTTACAAGGTTTATGTGAGTGCATCTGCGGATGCTTCCTTCGGACTCAAGGTTTTGCAGGCGGCTGTTTAAGGTTGCAACTACTCCGTTGAGGAGCTCTGGTTGTTATGGGTGGAGTTTTTAGCTTGGGGACATCCCTAAGGCCAAGATTTAAGTGCTGTCCATCAATGAATGAAAGAGAAAATGGGATTTTTGTACTCACCGTAAAGTCCTTTTCTCTGAAGTTCATTGACGGACACAGCACCCACCCCTCCTTTTTGACAAACTGAGATACTGGATGCAGTGTGACTGCCCCCTGGGTGGTACTGTGCAGTTTTTGCGGTTTTTAACATGTTCTGCCTAGTACTCCCCTGAAGGTGGCGATTTAACCCTAAGGTCAAGATTTAAGTGCTGTGTTCATCAATAAACTTCAGAGAAAGGGATTTTACGGTGAGTACAAAAATCCCATTATTCTTAACTCAAAAATGTACATTCTATTGCTATTGGCTTTTCCCCCCCCAAAAAATATTTTTACTTGAATTTTTATTTTTTGCTGTGGTGATCTAAATTCATTTTAAGAGTGACTGACTACTTTTGTTCTTCAGGGTCCCACTGTTTTTGAAAATGTAGCCATCCTCTTGTGCTTGCTCCCAATATGGACTAATGACCATGTGATGTCTAGTGTGCATAGAGCAGTACACTTGACTACAACTAATGTACACTCTTTGTTCCAAACAAACAGAAGTGGGGGGGAAGTAGAGGTCTGGGAGCTCATGGCGAACATTACAAGGAGGCAGAAAAATACAGTAGGGCTATGGTTTCACTTGCTGTATGGGGAAGGAGTAAAAAGGTGTGGTTGAGACGCATTTATACCCCCCCCTCTTAAATTGGTTGAAAACCCTTAGTGAAAAAAATATATAAATAAAACCCTGCAAGACAAAGGCGTAATGAGTTAGTATGCATAGCATACTAGCTCATTATCAATTTCTTAACTGAGATCGAAGCCCCTGTAGCCATCCTCGTACATAGCTTCGGGGGGGGGGTTACATCCGGGTATTGGGACATCGACAGAGCTGCCACACCGTCGCAATAGCGGTCCTGAGCTTCCTAATAGGTGCTGAAAGAGGAGTCCAAACGGCTAAGACTTTTCATCAACGGGTCCACAGCTTTCAACAAATCCTTCCCTTATCAGCAGGTGCTCCCCTGAACATGATAACCGTAGGCAGCGTTTTTCTTCACCAAATCGTAGTCGGCAGGATTTGAACCTGCGCGGGGAGACCCCAATGGATTTCAAGTCCATCGCCTTAACCACTCGGCCACGACTACCTGATGGCTGACTTGATTGGAGGCGGTGCCAACAGGGCAACAAATGACAGAACGAAACCAAGACGATCAATGCAAACCTTATGCCGGTGAAAAACACAAGTTGCAGCGAGGAATGTTGAGTTGACCCTGCCTTTGAAAAGAGCGTAGTCGGCAGGATTTGAACCTGCGCGGGGAGACCCCAATGGATTTCTAGTCCATCGCCTTAACCACTTGGCCACGACTACCTAACGCTCTCACCCTTTCTATGGCGTCACCAGAGTAGTTACGGCATCAAAATACTTTCCATGCCATAATCCTTTCTGGCTGCATTACGACAATGACGTCATACTATAAACTGTCATATCGCAGTGGCTATGCTCTGTTTCTGGAGGAGCGGCGCTAAACCTGGCTATTTAACCACTTTATTCTTGCTCACTCGTCTGCTGTGTGGCTGCCGTGTTGGAGCGAACGGTGGTGGGGGCTTCCCTCCTCGCCTTGTTTTGGATGCCTGCCAGATGCTCGCCAGTCTTCCGGAGCTTCGTGGGGATCAGCAGCAGTAGGCTTGTTTCTCCTGGCGCTTGGGTTGGTCACGTGTCCCCTTCAACAGACCACGATCCTCCAAACACAACAAATACCAGCGCGGCTAAGCCTGTGGCTGGGGGTGCTGGCTTCAGAGGTTCTCTGGAGGCCCCTCCCCCCTTCCCATGAGAGAAGCAAGGAGGGCAGTGAACGGTGAATTGAGACACTCAGGTTAAAGTAACAACGCTGAATGCTGAACCGAAAAGACAGAGTGAGTAACGTTCAGTGCATTGTGCATGGTACATTGCTGGACATAAATGATTGAGAAAAAGTATCAAGCCAAAGCTGGAGGTTGGAAAAACTGCCGCGTTTAGCGTTTTCTCTTTTTTTTTTTTTTTTTTCTCTTTCCCATTATTGACGCATACACTTTTTTTGCTGCATAAACCTCAGGTTTTCTAAATATTTTTTTTTTTCTCCTCTCCCTCCCCTCCCTTTTTTTTATTTTTTTTATTTTTTTTTTTTAAACTGGCCGGTGGGTCCAAGTCTTTTTTTTTTTCCCCATGACTAAGAAATTAAGCTTTTGTTTAAGGAGAATTGAGAAGTCCTAAGCAATCATATTGGGGCCGCAATCACCAAGGTCAGCAAAGGAAAAGGGGGGGGGGGGCAGCAATCGCAGCAGCAGACAAATTAGAAAAATATGCCCATACATCAGACCAAACCACGATTAAAGGAGGATCGTCAGCTCAGGCCCTGGCCAAAATAACATCATATAGGAAGAGTCAAGGACAAGTGGCTGCAGCAGTAACTAAAAATGTCATCAATAAAAATATAGCTGCAGCGGATAGAAGGGCTGAGATAGATCCAGTATTGGCTCCCCCTATAGAAGACACCACTACAATAAAGGATGTATTCTCGGTGGTTAATGAATGCAAACAGACACTGGGAGAACTGTGCGATCAAATTAAGGGCATTAAAGAGGAGCTGGTCTCGGTGCGACAGGAGCTCCAGAAAACAAATGAAAGGATATCAGAGGTGGAGTGGAAGATATCCCAAATAGAGGATGAGCTGCACCCAGTAAAACAAGAGGTTAAGAGAATGAAGGATCAAGTGTGCAAGTTCGATGAAAAGATGGATGAAATAGAAAACAGTCTTCGGAGGGACAATGTGAGATTGGTGGGACTCCCGGAAAAGTGTGAAGGGACTAATCCCATAGAGTTTTTGGAAACTTGATTTATAAAGTTATTTGGAAGAGTTTTTCACAGCTGTTTTTGATAGACAGAGCACATAGAGTTCCTTTTAAGCCGCCTCCCCCTGGAGGACACCCACGATCAATGTTAATGACATTTTTAAATTTACAGGGATAAAGAGACATTATTGAGAAGGGGTAGAGAGATGGGGAACATTTTGGGGGAGGGGAAAATGGGAGTGAATGGAGGAATGGGGATGGACCGATCACAAAACAAGCCCTTAGGGACTACCTAGAAAGGTGCAGGGAGGGGGTGGGAGGAGGGAGAGTAGAAAGGGAGGTGGGAGGGTGAATCACCAAAGGGTGGTATTTCAGGGGAAACAGAAGGGTTTGATTTCATGGAGGGGAAAATATGTACACAAATATATACACACACGCAAATAGTACAAACCTTGGTAAAATGTAAATTAGCACAGATAATATATTTAAAAACAACAAGCACAGTTGTCACAGAATGCAATGATAAAACACATAAGTACACTAAATAGCAAGTGGGGAAAGTTATAGTTTTGCTCCATATAGTGCTCCTGAAGGGGGAGGGGAGGAGGGAAGAAAGAAAGGGGGGATTGGGAGTATGGGTGCAATAGGAGGTGTAAAAACAGAATTGCCCCCTTTCTCTTTTTTTTTTTTTTCCCTTCTCCATGTTTCTTGCCCATGTTATTGGGTGGTATATGAATATCCTGGCTTGTAGAATGTATAAGGATGTGACTTAATGCAGGATAGAATATTGAAAATAGAATCTTGGAATGTCCGCGGGATGGGTACTCCAGCCAAAAGAGCAGTAGTATATGACATGCTGGAAGCGCACAAGGTGGGACTGATCTGCTTGCAGGAGACACACTACACCAAGGACATTAAGAAACAAGTTCAGAACAGGAAATATCAATATCACTCGGTCCACACCTCTTATTCAAGGGGTGTGGCGGTCTTGGTAAAAAGGGGAGTGGCGTTCACCTGTAAGCAGGTCAGTATTGATGAAGAGGGGCAATATGTTTTTTCTTTACTGTCTAATTGAGAATAGGGAATATGTTCTAGCAAATATATATTCTGAGATTGGGGTTATTAGACTCCAGCGATAGATGCGTTTTCCAGTGAGTACGCCAATCCAGAACTGAGTTTTTAAGGGCCTAGTAACCCACTTTTATTTAAAAACACAGAAGTTCACAAATACAACAGTAGCCCTCGCAGGGGGTTCCACCATTCCTGTATCTTGCAAAACTCAACAGTTTAGCCTCCTTGCCATCCAGCTGTTTCAGGCCTAAGTTCTGCTCCTCAGAACTACCCGTTTCCCAACGGTAAGCACACACCTAGCTTCTTCTGTCAGCGTCTTGCTGCGCAATTTCTGTCCCTCAGAACAGTTTCCTGGAGTCAAGCTCAAACCTCGCTTTCTCCAGTCCTTTATGACATCTGCCTCCTGCAAAGATGCATCCACTCTATGACTTCTCTGAGAGATTTGGGAGTCACCTGACTCCCAGCACAGATTCAACAAACAATAGTCACTGCCCCTACCTATGAATGGTATAATAAGGAGCGCTGGAATGGGCGTATAAACATACAAAAACATAGAATATCCAGGCTCAAACTTACCGACCAATCAGCAACCAACCAAATTCCCCTGTCTAACTGGTACGTTAAAAACAGAGGCTTAGTTGCACACATCTGCAAATGCATGTGTAAGCTGCAGGCCCCGTCAAGGCGCTCTGTGTAAACTGCAGTCCTAACTGCAACATTGCATTTTATGTCTCCTCAGTGGGAGCACATGACTGCTGATGGATAGATAAGGGGCAGGTGACTGGAGGAGCCCAGCCCTCAATAAAGGGGCAGGAACACACTGCACACTAAGCACATGGAAGCAAAGGTGCTAGTGCGTTGCCTGACCACAATGACAAAAATTCAACAAACAATAGTCACTGCCCCTACCTATGAATGGTATAATAAGGAGCGCTGGAATGGGCGTATAAACATACAAAAACATAGAATATCCAGGCTCAAACTTACCGACCAATCAGCAACCAACCAAATTCCCCTGTCTAACTGGTACGTTAAAAACAGAGGCTTAGTTGCACACATCTGCAAATGCATGTGTAAGCTGCAGGCCCCGTCAAGGCGCTCTGTGTAAACTGCAGTCCTAACTGCAACATTGCATTTTATGTCTCCTCAGTGGGAGCACATGACTGCTGATGGATAGATAAGGGGCAGGTGACTGGAGGAGCCCAGCCCTCAATAAAGGGGCAGGAACACACTGCACACTAAGCACATGGAAGCAAAGGTGCTAGTGCGTTGCCTGACCACAATGACAAAAATTCAACAAACAATAGTCACTGCCCCTACCTATGAATGGTATAATAAGGAGCGCTGGAATGGGCGTATAAACATACAAAAACATAGAATATCCAGGCTCAAACTTACCGACCAATCAGCAACCAACCAAATTCCCCTGTCTAACTGGTACGTTAAAAACAGAGGCTTAGTTGCACACATCTGCAAATGCATGTGTAAGCTGCAGGCCCCGTCAAGGCGCTCTGTGTAAACTGCAGTCCTAACTGCAACATTGCATTTTATGTCTCCTCAGTGGGAGCACATGACTGCTGATGGATAGATAAGGGGCAGGTGACTGGAGGAGCCCAGCCCTCAATAAAGGGGCAGGAACACACTGCACACTAAGCACATGGAAGCAAAGGTGCTAGTGCGTTGCCTGACCACAATGACAAAAATTCAACAAACAATAGTCACTGCCCCTACCTATGAATGGTATAATAAGGAGCGCTGGAATGGGCGTATAAACATACAAAAACATAGAATATCCAGGCTCAAACTTACCGACCAATCAGCAACCAACCAAATTCCCCTGTCTAACTGGTACGTTAAAAACAGAGGCTTAGTTGCACACATCTGCAAATGCATGTGTAAGCTGCAGGCCCCGTCAAGGCGCTCTGTGTAAACTGCAGTCCTAACTGCAACATTGCATTTTATGTCTCCTCAGTGGGAGCACATGACTGCTGATGGATAGATAAGGGGCAGGGACTCCCAGCACAGACCTCCTGTCTGTGGGGTGGGGCCCTGAGCCATGTCAGATCAGAACTATATAGCTGGACACACAGCTGTCCAATTGGTGTGTCTTTTTTTTCTCCAGAATTTGGCGTAAACCAGCAATTTCTCATACAGCACAGGGTCCTACCCTCACAATATATCTATCCCCCCGCCATTTAAATTGAAAGTTATGTATAAACTAATGGATTTCATGATGGATAAAACTGGAATTCCCGTTATAGCAATGGGGGATTTTAACGAGGTAATAAATAAGAAATGGGATAGATTTCCACGGGAAAGTGTACAGAATGCCGCAGAGAGCCAGCTGCATCAGCTCTTGCAGGAAGTGGGGCTATTTGATATATGGAGAGTGAGAAATCCAGAGGAGTTGCAATATTCTTGCTGCTCCAGCTCTTATTCCACATTGTCCAGGATAGACTTGGTCCTGGGCAATGTGGAAGCTTCTCAAATAATCAGGGAAATAGTATATCAGCCCAGAGGGGTATCGGATCATTCATTGGTGACTAAGGCCCCATGCACACGAGACGCTGCTAAACTCGAGTTCAGAGGCATTTGGGCATTTTTTTCAACTGCCCCTGAACACATTTAATGTTATCCTATGTGTCCATGCACACAATCACGTTTTTTGGCGTTTCAAAGCAGTTGGGTTTAGGGCCGTTTTTCCAAACCCAAAATTTTGGGTTCAGAAGCATTCAGCTTTTGCGTTTTAGACGCAAAACGCGGTACCGGCGTTTTGCCGCGATTTCGTCTATAGGCGTTTTTAAAGGTGACCTATTTTTTTATATTGGAAATCTCAAAAATGATGGCAAATGATGAAAAACCATAAAAAAAAACATAAAAAATGTAATTGCTTGTACTGCATTGTGGACAATCCACAACTTGTGGCAGGTGACGTGGCCAGTGGACAATCCACAACTTGTGGCAGGTGGGGTGACGTGGCCAGGTGACGTGGCAGGTGACATAGCCAAGTGACATGGCAAGTGGACAATCCACAACTTGTGGCAGGTAACGTGGCCAGGTGACATGGCAGGTGACGTGGCTTGGTGACGTGGCCAGTGGACAATCCACAACTTGTGACAGGTGACGTGGCCAGTTGACGTGGCAGGTGACGTGGCCAGTGGACAATCCACAACTTGTGGCAGGTGGGGTGGCCAGGTGACATGGCAGATGACGTGGCAAGTGGACAATACACAACTTGAGGCAGGTGACGTGGCAAGTGGACAATCCACAACTTGTTGTAGGTGACGTGGCCAGGTGATGTGGCAGGTGACGTGGCCAGTGGAAAATCCACAACTTGTGGCAGGTGACGTGGCCAGTTGACGTGGCAGGTGGCGTGGCCAGTGGACAATCCACAACTTGTGGCAGGTGATGTGGCCAGGTGACGTGGCAGGTGACATGGCAAGTGGACAATCCACAACTTGTGGCCAGGTGACGTGGCTAGGTGACGTGGCCAGTGGACAATCCACAACTTGTGGCAGGTGATGTGGCCAGGTGATTTGGCAAGTGCATAATCCACTTGTGGCAGGTGACGTGGCAAGTGGACAATCCACAACTTGTGGCAGGTGTCGTGGTCAGGTGATGTGGCAAGTGGACAATCCACAACTTGTGGCAGGTGACGTGGCCAGTTGATGTGGCAGGTGACGTGGCCAGTGGACAATCCACAACTTGTGGCAGGTGACGTGGCCAGGTGACGTGGCAGATGACGTGGCAAATTGACAATTCACAACTTGGCAGGTGACGTGGCCAGTTGATGTGGCAGGTGATGTGGCCAGTGGACAATCCACAACTTGTGGCAGGTGACGTGGCCAGGTGACGTGGCAGATGACATGGCAAGTGGACAATCCACAACTTGTGGCAGGTGACGTGGCCAGGTGACATGGCAGGTGACGTGGCCAGGTGACGTGGCCAGTGGACAATCCACAACTTGTGGCAGGTGACGTGGCCAGTTGACGTGGCAGGTGACGTGGCCAGTGGACAATCCACAACTTGTGGCAGGTGACGTGGCCAGGTGATGTGGCAGGTGACATGGCAAGTGGACAATCCACAACTTGCGGCAGGTGACGTGGCCAGGTGACGTGGCCAGTGGACAATCCACAACTTGTGGCAGGTGACATGGCCAGGTGATGTGGCAGGTGACATGGCAAGTGGACAATCCACAACTTGCGGCAGGTGACGTGGCCAGGTGATGTGGCCAGTGGACAATCCACAACTTGTGGCAGGTGGGGTGGCCAGGTGACATGGCAGATGACGTGGCAAGTGGACAATACACAACTTGAGGCAGGTGACGTGGCCAGGTGATGTGGCAGGTGACGTGGCCAGGTGACGTGGCCAGTGGACATTCCACAACTTGTGGCAGGTGACGTGGCCAGTTGACGTGGCAGGTGGCGTGGCCAGTGGACAATCCACAACTTGTGGCAGGTGACGTGGCCAGGTGACATAGCCAGGTGACGTGGCCAGTGGACAATCCACAGCTTGTGGCAGGTGGTGTGGCCAGGTGACGTGGCAAGTGGACAATTCACAACTTGGCAGGTGACGTGGCCAGTTGATGTGGCAGGTGACGTGGCCAGTGGACAATCCACAACTTGTGGCAGGTGACGTGGCCAGGTGACGTGGCAGGTGATGTGGCCAGGTGACGTGGCCATGTGACATGGCAAGTGGACAATCCACAACTTGTGGCAGGTGACGTGGCCAGGTGACATGGCAGGTGACGTGGCAGGTGGCGTGGCCAGTGGACAATCCACAACTTGTGGCCAAGTGACGTGGCAGGTGACGTGGCCAGTGGACAATCCACAACTTGTGGCAGGCGGCGTGGCCAGGTGACGTGGCAAGTGGACAATTCACAACTTGGCAGGTGACGTGGCCAGTTGATGTGGCAGGTGACGTGGCCAGTGGACAATCCACAACTTGTGGCAGGTGACGTGGCCAGTTGACGTGGCAGGTGACGTGGCCATGTGACATGGCAAGTGGACAATCCACAACTTGTGGCAGGTGACGTGGCCAGGTGACATGGCAGGTGGCGTGGCCAGTGGACAATCCACCACTTGTGGCAGGTGACGTGGCCAGGTGACATGGCCAGGTGACGTGGCAGGTGACATAGCCAGGTGACGTGGCCAGTGGACAATCCACAACTTGTGGCAGGTGGCGTGGCCAGGTGATGTGGCAAGTGGACAATTCACAACTTGGCAGGTGACGTGGCCAGTTGATGTGGCAGGTGACGTGGCCAGTGGACAATCCACAACTTGTGGCAGGTGACGTGGCCAGGTGACGTGGCAGGTGATGTGGCCAGGTGACGTGGCCAGGTGACGTGGCAAGTGACACGCTAAATACACGTACACTGCTGCTCTCTCAGCTGCTCTGGTCTCACAAAATAGCTGAAATGGTTAAATAATATTGTTTTTTGAGCTTAGGGAGGGTCTTATGATGTTTCTTAACCAAATGCTTATAAACGCAAACGCCGCGAAATTCGCGGCAAAAACGGGCGTTTTAAACACCGGTTTTTGCGTTTGAAAACTTGTGTTTAGATGAGTTTGCATTTGCTTCTCGTGTGCATGGGGCCTTATAACCGTAAACCTAGAAGGGAGTAGGCCTGTTAGGGTATGGAAAATAAGCCTGCTGTGGTTTGAATTAATGGGGGAACCAGAGGAGATACTGTCAAAAATAACAGAGTTTAATGAAGGAACCGTGACAAGGGGAGTGATGTGGGACGCATTGAAAGCATTCCTTAGGGGTTTATGTATTCAACAAGTGGCGAAAATCAAAAAGGTATCAAGGAAATGGGAAAATAGGATTAGGAAGGAACTAGGGAATACAGAAAAGGAATACATTGAAAACCCAACACTGGAGAAACAAAGAACATGGCTGAATAAGCAACAGGAATATAAAATTGAAATTACAAGAAAATCAGAAAATAAGAGAATGTTTCAAAAGAAAGTGGCATTTGGGGAGGGGGAAAGTGTTGGGAGAATGTTGGCCCACTAGGGAAGAACTAATTCCACTCCTTCCGCTGTACCCACGATTAAAACAAGCTACGGAGATATATCCACACAGGTGTCGGTGATTACAGACACATTTAGAGAATATTATGATAAACTGTATAGGTCACAAGGCGTAGCGGGAGCGGAGGAATTGGAATGTTTTTTTGAGAACTTAGAATTGCCAACGCTCACGGGGGTAGAGAAAGAGCAAATGGAGGCCCTTATGACCCTCGAAGAGGTACAGCTAGCAGTCACTGAGATGGCCAACCAGAAGTCCCTGGACCGGACGGGCTTCCGGTAGAGACTTATAAGTATTATGGGAAAGTGCTACTCCCAGAACTTATCAAAGTATTGAACTGGGCGATGGAAGAGGGGAAGTTGCCCATCTCAATGACTGAAGCCACAATAATGGTATTGGACAAGGAGGGGAAGAACCCACTAGAGACTACATCATATAGACATATTTCCCTTCTCTGTGCAGAAGCTAAAATAATGGCTGGCAGGTTAAATAAAATAGTTGCGAGACTTGTACACCAGGATCAAACTGGATTCATTCCAGGTAGATCAACAAGCATGAACATTAGGAGGGTATTTCTTAACTTGCAAATACCAATAGAGAATGGTGGAACAAGAGCAGTAATGTCCTTGGATGTGGTTAAAGCTTTCAATAGCTTGGAATGGGGGTATATCTGGCATGTTTTGGAAGCTTTTGGGTTTGGACCAAAATTTATTAGGTGAATTAAAATATTTTATAATGGCCCGAGTGCAAAAATTAGTCAATGACTATTCAGCAAGAGTACAGTTAGAGAGGGGCACGAGGCAGTGGTGTCCATTGTCACCCCTGCTCTTTGCCCTTGCAATGGAACCATTAGCCACCACAATAATAACGGATAAGAGAATAAAGGGGTTCATGAGACCGACTGGGGAGGAGAGATTCGCTCTCTACTCGGATGATGTTCTCCTCTTCCTCAGTGACACGGATCACTCCCTTAAGCAGGCAATGACCATCTTTAGAGAATTTG
This sequence comes from Rana temporaria, assembly GCF_905171775.1. Classification (NCBI taxonomy): domain Eukaryota; kingdom Metazoa; phylum Chordata; class Amphibia; order Anura; family Ranidae; genus Rana; species Rana temporaria. The sequence goes on from NC_053493.1 coordinate 169,291,229, forward strand.
GAAGAATCTCAGGATTGGTTATAAATTGGGAGAAATCAGCATTAATGCCGGTGGACCCAATGAGGAGCCAGATCTTGGCAGAGATTCCACAGTTGGAGATAGTGGGGACAATGAAATACCTAGGAATAGACATTACAAGTTACCTCAAATATATAGGGAATAATATAGTTCCCCCTTCTGACTAAATTTAAAAACAAAATTCAAATCTTGCGGCACCTCCCGTTGTCCGTTGCAGGGAGATGCAATTTGATTAAAATGCTGTGGATGCAACAATTATTATATGTATTGCACAATGCGCCAATATGGATACATAAGAAATGGTTTTGGAAAATAGATACCCTGTTTAGAGAACTAATATGGAAAGGAGGACAAGCCCGAATTAGGTTGCAAACCCTGCAGCTGGGGAGGGGGGAATGGCAGTACCACATCCATGTTGAATAATGTGACAGAAATAATTGGACAACATTTGGCTGCTTGGGGCCAATGTGTGTCAATATTTAGGTCGAGGGGAGGGGGGGAGGGATTTTGGAAGGGACTTTTCACGGCACTGATAAAGACAATCTGATAAAAAAATATCAAAATTTATTCAACAAAAAAGAAAATAAGTATAGTACAAAGACAATTTAAGAACAAACCCCACATTTCACAACAGAAAGCAAAAAACAGACTGTGTCTTAATGTAAGGAATTGATGACCTCGACCGGTTTCGCGGTGATTTACCGCTTCTTCAGGAGGAAATTCTTTTCTTTTCTAAAAAGTATGCATAGACATATAAATAGACAAGCAGAATATACAATATGAGTATACATTGTGTACAATTCAATACAATGCGTTATATAATGGAGCCGAGCACTCACCCAGGTTGGTCATATGATCAGACGTGGAGCCTGGTATAAGCCTTCCGTGGCGCGTGGAGGGGGATATTTTATTTAGACGGGCTCTATTGAGGTGAGGAGTAGAATAAATCATATATACAAGGAATGGTCAATTAATTATTGGGGTATGGGTCACCAGTGAGTGAGAGGAAATGTGTGTGGGTGATGGGAAAAAAGGGGGGAAAAATTGGGGAGGGGAAAAGGAAAGGGAGGGAAGGGGGGTGAGAAGATAGGGGAAGGAGAGAAAGGGGAGGGAAAAAAGTGAGGAAGGGAAAGGTTGTTTGGAAGGGAAGAGGAAGAAGGGCGGGGGGGGGGGAAAGGAATAGGGAAGAAAGGGGGGAAAAGTAGAAAGGGGAAGGGGGAAAGGAGGAAGGATCAGCAGGGACTAGTGAAGTGGTGCAAAAAGTGTCTGGACAAGGGGTAAAGATGGGGGGGGAAAAAAAAAAAAAAGGAGGGGGTGTGTAGGGACAAGGGGGGGGGGGGGGTGTGGAAGACGGGTATGTGTGGACTGTGTGGGGTGGGGGAGGGACAGGGGAGGGAAAGGGAAGGGAGGAGAAAAATGGGGGAACAGGGAAGTGGGGGTTTGTTTAAATGGGGAAAAGAAGGGGGGGGGAAGGAAAAAGTGTTGGATAAAATAGATGGAAGAGGGAAAGGGGGGGGGGAAACGGGGAAAGGAGGGGGGGGGAAGAGGGGGGGACGTGAGAGGGCTAGTAAGGATCGTAAAATGGTGACCTTAATAGGAAAACATCCGCATATACAGGAAATGCATTGTTATATGCAGGGATACATGGAAATGGGGAGGTGGTGAACAGGGAGAGCCCATCAACAGATACGTCAGTGAGTTTAGAAGAATCCATCACCAAAGTGACCAACCAACAATACACACTCCCCAAGGGGTCCTTACCAGGACTGCAGCAAAGGTACGCAGATTACTGGGGCACAGAGAACCGGACAATAATAGCCTTGTATGTACTATCGCAAATTGCCAGGGTACAGGCAAGCATTAGGCACTTGATCCAACTGAGAAGTCCAAAGGAAGGAGTTTTTAGCCATAAAAAAGAGATTGAAGGGTCAGTAGGAAAGGAGCCTTTGTAGTTAGGCATAATTCTTACTCACCTAGGCTCAAGAGTGTCCACGTGTGTCCCCAGGGAGAGCATCCGTGCTAACTCACAAAAGCGGCTGTATCAGCCGCTTTTGTAAGCATCCCTGGACGGCGCGTGACGTCATCGAATTGCGACGCCACCGCCGTCCAACGTCCCACCAATCCCAGCACATGAGTGCATGGGTGTGCAGCTGCTGACCCAATGGCATGACGCCAGGTCATAGGCTGCAAGCAGAGAGCTCCAATTGGTGCTCTCTGCCGGGGACGACACTCCACGCGCCAATCAAGGGGAGGAACCAGGTCCGGGGCCCGATCAATCAACCAGGCTGTCAGAGCTCCAGAAAACGCACCATATTGTAACCAAAAAATGCATAGACAGCAATAAACAAAATCAGTATTGAATACATATAAATGGTGGGGGATTAGTCCACCACAATGCTTGGCTATTGGTTCAGAGTTAAAGGTTTAATTATTGCCAAGACGGGGTGCTGGAGTAACATCAGACATTTACCCTTTAGTGTCCATATATGTATATATATTGAGGCAGAGTAAAGCCGCACAAATTGATGCCACAACCTATTTAAAGATGGATGGCAATTAGGACATCAACAAGGGAAGGCAAGGGAAAGTGGGGGGAAAGGGGAAAGGGGAAAGGGGGGGCGGACAAGAGGGGGGGTAAGGGGAAGGGTGATGAGGGATCAGGAAAAGGGGAGGGGAAAAAAAGGGGGGGGGGTTTTCGGAGGCTGGGAGAGGATCCATTATTGGATTATTGATGTTAACGTAAAAAGGATTTGTAGGAATTCATTTAATTTAATCCTGGGAATGTCGTGGCATCGAGATGCTCGATCCACAGACATTCTTTTTGTAAAATGGTCCTATTCCAGTCTCCCCCCCGTGGATGTTGTGGGATTATTTCCAAAATGAAAAACCTTACAACAGAGAGATCATATCTGTGGTATAGTCCAATGTGACACCCTACTGTTGTTAATTTCCCCACATTTGAATCGTAAAGGTGATCACCCATACGTTGCCGAAATTCTCTAAAGGTCTTGCCTATATAAAAGGCTCCACAGATACAAATCATAAGATAGACAATACCCTTTGTGCCACAGTTGGCCAGAAAGGGGGGGTAAAAATCTTCACCATTAGGTAATAAAAAATGTTCACCTTCCATTACCCACGGGCATCTTGGGCAGTTGCCACATTTATAGGTGCCCCTGGGTGATGTATGTGTTGTATGTTCTGTGGTATAGTGACTCTTGGTCAGTCGGTCGCGCAGTGAGTGGGCCCGGCGGAACACCATTTCAGGTTGTTGTTTGACATATTTTTTCAGGATATTGTTTTCAGCGAGGATGTGCCAATTAGCTTGCAATATATTGCGCAATTCATTATGGTGTGCAGAGTACGTTGTAATGAATCGTACTGACTCATGTGTGCGTTTTTTTATATTTTTTGAGGGATTATACAGCAGGGAGTGTCTAGGTCGAAGGCACGCCCTGTTGTAGGCCTTTTTTAAATTGGTGTGAGTATAGCCACGGGCAAGGAGGCGGTCTCGTAGTTCGTCCGCCTGTCTTTTAAAGTCTGTTGATATCGTACAGTTTCTCCGCAACCGTAAGTATTGGGCGAATGGAATACTTCGAATAAGAGGTTTAGGGTGGGCGCTGGAGGCATATAAAAGGGTATTACCCGCTGTTGGTTTTCTATAGAGATCGGTATATAATGTGCCGTCGGCCTGTTTGATGACGGTCAGGTCCAAGAAGGGGACCTGGCTTTCATCAAACACCACCGTGAACTTTAAATTAAACTCGTTGATGTTGAGTGTCTGTACGAACTCAAGTAGAGATTCACTTGAACCTGTCCAAATAATGAACAGGTCGTCTATGAATCGATACCACACCAGTATCTTGTCCATAAATCTACTGTATAGTTCACTTGCATTCAAAAAACGTTCCCACGCACCTAGATATAGGTTTGCGTAGGCTGGGGCACAGGAGGTGCCCATAGCCATGCCCTGGATTTGTAAAAACAGTTCGTCATTAAAAATAAAGTGATTTTTAGTCCAAAATAAACCATAACAACTGTAAAACAAAGTTCACTAAAGGCCAGGAAGTGTTCTCCTGTTCGTAGAGGAAAGAGCCAGCCATCCTGACGCCCTGCTCGTGGGGGATGCTCGAGTACAAGGCCTCTACATCCAAGGCCACGAGCAGGGCGCCAGGAGGGACTTGGATTCCCTCAATGTGTCTTAACAAATCCGAAGTGTCTCTAATAAAGGACGGAAGACTGGTCACATGTGGCATAAGGAAGGCATCGACAAACCTACTAGCACGGTCCGTAAGCGAGTCGATGCCTGAGACAATTGGTCGTCCAGGAGGCTTGTGTAAACTTTTGTGGGTTTTTGGGAGGGCATAAAAAGTAGGAAGGCGAGGAAATTTAGGGACAAGATACTCAAAGGTGTCCTTCTCTATTAGGCCTTGATGGTAGGCCTCAAAACAAATTGTCTTGAGTTCAATGGAGAAGGAGTCAATAAGGGTAGGGGAAATACGACAATACCAATGGTGGTTATTTAATATGGATAGGCACATCTCCTGATAGAATGAATGTGTCATCAAAACAATGTTGCCCCCCTTGTCTGATTGTTTAATCACGATTTTGGGGTTCTTTTGTAAGGTTTTCAGGGCTTTAGTTTGATTCTCAGTTAAGTTTGGAGTGGCCTTCTGCCATTCCTGACGTTTAAGGTCACGTATTGTGGCCTGTACGAAGGACCAGATTGAGGGACAGGTCATTAGATCCGGAAACTTCCTAGACGGGAGGCGGAACGACTTGGGGGAGGAAAGAGGGGGGGGGCATAAGGATGAAGGCTGAAATCTGGAGCAGGAGAAGGCTCCATTTCTTCTGGGTTACTCTCATCGTAAAGGAGCATGAGATCGCGGAGCGCACGGAACTCAGCCACTGTGAATTGCTTGGTGCGCTCCGCGAGCTCATGCTCCAACCTCACACGAGTTCGGTCATTATCAAAAATGAATTTATATGTCAAATTACGAGCAAAGAGGTACACGTCTTTAATTGTGTGTGTTACTTTAAGGGGGTCGAGTGGGCAAAAGCCCAACCCCAGTTGTAAGACTGAAGACTGATCCTCAGATAGTGCATAGGGGGTGAGATTAATGATATTCAATTGATTATTTTGAGGGGAGTGGGTTGTAGTGGAGTTGGCAAGGTTTGATTGGGTTTTAGGACGAAAGTATCCAGGTTTCCTTGTTGTTTTTTTATGTCTAAAAAAATAGTCTCGTCACTGATTTTTGTATATCTGTTGGTCATTAGGGCAGTATTCAATACCTTGGGGATGGCACCATGTAATGACGTGGATATTGCTAGATTTTCTGTAGGTAGATTAGTATCGACTAGGTCACCAGCTGTGGGTACACGCTTTTGAGTACTTTTCAGGGCTTTTTTATCTTTTTTAGTTAGGGGTGGCTGGGGAGGTGTGGCTCCACCATATCTCAACCTCTTACGGGTAGAAATAGTCCCTGGAGTACTCGGAAATCGTGTACCACTAGTCTGGGAGGCCATTGAAGAAATTGATGAGTCAGACTCAACTTCAGTATTAGGATTGCCAGGGTGTCTATTACGGTTAGGGTTTCTCCTACCGGTTGGGCCAGAGGCCCACTTATAGGCGTATCCCTCAGTATAGGCGGTCTTGTCCTTGTTGAACTTGGTCTGTTTTTGGCAGATAATGTCTTTGTTTAGGGTTTCCAAACGCAGTTTTAATTCTTTCCACTTATCGGCAAAAACTTGATTGCCGTTTAGGTGTGAAGATTGTATGTTCATGCCTTCAATTTCTTTATCCAAGGTTATCATATCTTGGGTGTATTGTGTCACTAAAGTTTTTATAAGTTCAGTGCTACAGTTCAAAAGGGTCTTTTCCCAATTCTTTTTAAATTCAGGTGTAGGATCTTTTATGGTGGGGAAGATTTGTACCCGTAGCCCAATGGGGCAAAGATTTTCCAACAGATATCGCCTAAAAAATTCTATATGCCAATATAAGTGTGACTTTCGTTTAAGAAGAGCATACATTTTCAAAAAGTACGTTTTTAAATCATTTTCAAGTCTATGCGTATTAAGGCAAGATGTTTAAATAGTTGACATGAAACCAGTCCAATCAGTGCCGAGAACCTCCATCATAGGATTAGGAGAGGGGGGGGGGGGGGGGGGATCCAGTCTGGGCAAAAGGCCAGAAAACTCAATAGTATAGCCAAGCGATCACTTTACAGAGTGATGGGGTATAGTAATTAGAATTTAGAGGCACTCAAAGGGTAAGCAGAGACCTGCTCCAGGGTAAGGGGACAGGAATTAGGGGAAGGGAAAGGGAAAGGAAGAGGAGCCCTGCTTATGAGAAACGGGTGTGTTTATCCACCCAATTAATAATTGAGGAAAAAGGAGAGAGTGTCGCCTCTTTTAGAATAAAAATGCAAAAAGTACCAAGGTGCCTACATCCCATTTGATATGAAGAATAATGTGACAGAAATAATTGGACAACATTTGGCTGCTTGGGGCCAATGTGTGTCAATATTTAGGTCGAGGGGAGGGGGGGAGGGATTTTGGAAGGGACTTTTCACGGCACTGATAAAGACAATCTGATAAAAAATATCAAAATTTATTCAACAAAAAAAGAAAATAAGTATAGTACAAAGACAATTTAAGAACAAACCCCACATTTCACAACAGAAAGCAAAAAACAGACTGTGTCTTAATGTAAGGAATTGATGACCTCGACCGGTTTCGCGGTGATTTAAACGAAAGTTTAAACGAAAGTCACACTTATATTGGCATATAGAATTTTTTTAGGCGATATCTGTTGGAAAATATTTGCCCCATTGGGCTACGGGTACAAATCTTCCCCACCATAAAAGATCCTACACCTGAATTTAAAAAGAATTGGGAAAAGACCCTTTTGAACTGTAGCACTGAACTTATAAAAACTTTAGTGACACAATACACCCAAGATATGATAACCTTGGATAAAGAAATTGAAGGCATGAACATACAATCTTCACACCTAAACGGCAATCAAGTTTTTGCCGATAAGTGGAAAGAATTAAAACTGCGTTTGGAAACCCTAAACAAAGACATTATCTGCCAAAAACAGACCAAGTTCAACAAGGACAAGACCGCCTATACTGAGGGATACGCCTATAAGTGGGCCTCTGGCCCAACCGGTAGGAGAAACCCTAACCGTAATAGACACCCTGGCAATCCTAATACTGAAGTTGAGTCTGACTCATCAATTTCTTCAATGGCCTCCCAGACTAGTGGTACACGATTTCCGAGTACTCCAGGGACTATTTCTACCCGTAAGAGGTTGAGATATGGTGGAGCCACACCTCCCCAGCCACCCCTAACTAAAAAAGATAAAAAAGCCCTGAAAAGTACTCAAAAGCGTGTACCCACAGCTGGTGACCTAGTCGATACTAATCTACCTACAGAAAATCTAGCAATATCCACGTCATTACATGGTGCCATCCCCAAGGTATTGAATACTGCCCTAATGACCAACAGATATACAAAAATCAGTGACGAGACTATTTTTTTAGACATAAAAAAACAACAAGGAAACCTGGATACTTTCGTCCTAAAACCCAATCAAACCTTGCCAACTCCACTACAACCCACTCCCCTCAAAATAATCAATTGAATATCATTAATCTCACCCCCTATGCACTATCTGAGGATCAGTCTTCAGTCTTACAACTGGGGTTGGGCTTTTGCCCACTCGACCCCCTTAAAGTAACACACACAATTAAAGACGTGTACCTCTTTGCTCGTAATTTGACATATAAATTCATTTTTGATAATGACCGAACTCGTGTGAGGTTGGAGCATGAGCTCGCGGAGCGCACCAAGCAATTCACAGTGGCTGAGTTCCGTGCGCTCCGCGATCTCATGCTCCTTTACGATGAGAGTAACCCAGAAGAAATGGAGCCTTCTCCTGCTCCAGATTTCAGCCCATCCCAGGTGCCTTCATCCTTATGTCCCCCCCCTCTTTCCTCCCCCAAGTCGTTCCGCCTCCCGTCTAGGAAGTTTCCGGATCTAATGACCTGTCCCTCAATCTGGTCCTTCGTACAGGCCACAATACGTGACCTTAAACGTCAGGAATGGCAGAAGGCCACTCCAAACTTAACTGAGAATCAAACTAAAGCCCTGAAAACCTTACAAAAGAACCCCAAAATCGTGATTAAACAATCAGACAAGGGGGGCAACATTGTTTTGATGACACATTCATTCTATCAGGAGATGTGCCTATCCATATTAAATAACCACCATTGGTATTGTCGTATTTCCCCTACCCTTATTGACTCCTTCTCCATTGAACTCAAGACAATTTGTTTTGAGGCCTACCATCAAGGCCTAATAGAGAAGGACACCTTTGAGTATCTTGTCCCTAAATTTCCTCGCCTTCCTACTTTTTATGCCCTCCCAAAAACCCACAAAAGTTTACACAAGCCTCCTGGACGACCAATTGTCTCAGGCATCGACTCGCTTACAGACCGTGCTAGTAGGTTTGTCGATGCCTTCCTTATGCCACATGTGACCAGTCTTCCGTCCTTTATTAGAGACACTTCGGATTTGTTAAGACACATTGAGGGAATCCAAGTCCCTCCTGGCGCCCTGCTCGTGGCCTTGGATGTAGAGGCCTTGTACTCAAGCATCCCCCACGAGCAGGGCGTCAGGATGGCTGGCTCTTTCCTCTACGAACAGGAGAACACTTCCTGGCCTTTAGTGAACTTTGTTTTACAGTTGTTATGGTTTATTTTGACTAAAAATCACTTTATTTTTAATGACGAACTGTTTTTACAAATCCAGGGCATGGCTATGGGCACCTCCTGTGCCCCAGCCTACGCAAACCTATATCTAGGTGCGTGGGAACGTTTTTTGAATGCAAGTGAACTATACAGTAGATTTATGGACAAGATACTGGTGTGGTATCGATTCATAGACGACCTGTTCATTATTTGGACAGGTTCAAGTGAATCTCTACTTGAGTTCGTACAGACACTCAACATCAACGAGTTTAATTTAAAGTTCACGGTGGTGTTTGATGAAAGCCAGGTCCCCTTCTTGGACCTGACCGTCATCAAACAGGCTGACGGCACATTATATACCGATCTCTATAGAAAACCAACAGCGGGTAATACCCTTCTATATGCCTCCAGCGCCCACCCTAAACCTCTTATTCGAAGTATTCCATTCGCCCAATACTTACGGTTGCGGAGAAACTGTACGATATCAACAGACTTTAAAAGACAGGCGGACGAACTACGAGACCGCCTCCTTGCCCGTGGCTATACTCACACCAATTTAAAAAAGGCCTACAACAGGGCGTGCCTTCGACCTAGACACTCCCTGCTGTATAATCCCTCAAAAAATATAAAAAAACGCACACATGAGTCAGTACGATTCATTACAACGTACTCTGCACACCATAATGAATTGCGCAATATATTGCAAGCTAATTGGCACATCCTCGCTGAAAACAATATCCTGAAAAAATATGTCAAACAACAACCTGAAATGGTGTTCCGCCGGGCCCACTCACTGCGCGACCGACTGACCAAGAGTCACTATACCACAGAACATACAACACATACATCACCCAGGGGCACCTATAAATGTGGCAACTGCCCAAGATGCCCGTGGGTAATGGAAGGTGAACATTTTTTATTACCTAATGGTGACGATTTTTACCCCCCCTTTCTGGCCAACTGTGGCACAAAGGGTATTGTCTATCTTATGATTTGTATCTGTGGAGCCTTTTATATAGGCAAGACCTTTAGAGAATTTCGGCAACGTATGGGTGATCACCTTTACGATTCAAATGTGGGGAAATTAACAACAGTAGGGCGTCACATTGGACTATACCACAGATATGATCTCTCTGTTGTAAGGTTTTTCATTTTGGAAATAATCCCACAACATCCACGGGGGGGAGACTGGAATAGGACCATTTTACAAAAAGAATGTCTGTGGATCGAGCATCTCGATGCCACGACATTCCCAGGATTAAATGAAATGAATTCCTACAAATCCTTTTTACGTTAACGTCAATAATCCAATAATGGATCCTCTCCCAGCCTCCGAAAACCCCCCCCCCCTTTTTCCCCCCCCCCTTTTTTTTAACTCTGAACCAATAGCCAAGCATTGTGGTGGACTAATCCCCCACCATTTATATGTATTCAATACTGATTTTGTTTATTGCTGTCTATGCGATGTAAATGTCTATGTATTTTTTGGTTACAATATGGTGTGTTTTCTGGAGCTCTGACAGCCTGGTTGATTGATCGGGCCCCGGACCTGGTTCCTCCCCTTGATTGGCGCGTGGAGTGTCGTCCCCGGCAGAGAGCACCAATTGGAGCTCTCTGCTTGCAGCCTATGACCTGGCGTCATGCCATTGGGTCAGCAGCTGCACACCCATGCACTCATGTGCTGGGATTGGTGGGACGTTGGACGGCGGTGGCGTCGCAATTCGATGACGTCACGCGCCGTCCAGGGATGCTTACAAAAGCGGCTGATACAGCCGCTTTTGTGAGTTAGCACGGATGCTCTCCCTGGGGACACACGTGGACACTCTTGAGCCTAGGTGAGTAAGAATTATGCCTAACTACAAAGGCTCCTTTCCTACTGACCCTTCAATCTCTTTTTTATGGCTAAAAACTCCTTCCTTTGGACTTCTCAGTTGGATCGAGTGCCTAATGCTTGCCTGTACCCTGGCAATTTGCGATAGTACATACAAGGCTATTATTGTCCGGTTCTCTGTGCCCCAGTAATCTGCGTACCTTTGCTGCAGTCCTGGAAAGGACCCCTTGGGGAGTGTGTATTGTTGGTTGGTCACTTTGGTGATGGATTCTTCTAAACTCACTGACGTATCTGTTGATGGGCTCTCCCTGTTCACCACCTCCCGCGGACGTGTGTTGCAGCAGCTCCTGTCAGCTGTCCCAGAGCGGTCTCAGAGCCGAATCCCAGTGCTCCCCTCTCCCCGCTTCGGCACCCCGTTACTCACCTCCCCAGCTGCTCCATCCAGCACCCCGGGATCCAGCCCCCCCCGGGACCACCTGGCCCGCCGACCAGCTCCCCCCAGCTGAGTCCGGCGTTTTTTCACCCCCCCCCGGACCACCGAGGCGACATTCGCCGCACACAGTCCGCGGGACCCCGCCAGACCCCCCCCCCGCTCCACTCACCAGTTCATCCGCCGCCGCAGCCGCCGCCTGCCGCCTGTGGTCTCCCAGGTGTCCTCGGGCACTTCCCCTAAGCGGGCTGAGCAGCAGGAAAGAGCGCGGCTGCGGCCCAGCCCCAGTCATCGGCTTTGCTTCCCCTGTTTCCTCCTCCCCTGCATCGCCTCTAGCCAGACAGGCCCACGAAGTGCATCTCGGCCAGGAGAACCAGGACAGACCGTGGCTCGGGCCTAGCTGTGGTTCCGGCGGCCATCTTGGTACACCCAGCTGAGGCAAAAGGACTCCTCACCACCCACCCTAAGCCGACCGGCCTGGGAACGCTCAGGCCACACAGATCAACACCCAGGGGACCACAGACAAGAGACATCTGGACAGTAGCATAATCACAACCCGGTAAGTAAGGGCCATCTCGGCCCCCCCTCCTTTTCTCCCACCCCATTCTGCACGTTCTTTTCCTAGCTCACCCTACACCTCCCAGGTAAGTCTAACCGGGGTCCACACTAGCAGCTTGATCCAGGGTTTCCGATCGCCACTGGGGTCAGGAAGGAATTTTTTCCCTTGCTGCAGCAATTGGCCGCTAGGCTAGGGTTTTTCGCCTTCCTCTGGATCAACTGAGGGGGGCGGTTAGGCCGGGTCACCATCTCTTTTTTTGCAGCATTTTTACCGATCCTCATCACTGTCACTGAGCGAATACCAACTGAACCTTCCGGGAACAGCACCGCCCCCCCCCCCCCCCCGAGGACCATCCCCATCATCATTGGATCAACAGGATTACAGTACCAGCATTTCGTCATCAATTTATCTCCCACCATGATCATCATCAAGTACGCAGCGGACACCCTCCGCAACTTAAGGAAGTTGGCCGCTACGCTTCCAGCCACCACTGAAAAAACACTACAGAAAGAACGACTACTAAGAATCTACCGTCAACCAAACCCAAAAAAAGAGAAGCCACTGCAGCGACTGCAACACTTAGAATGCGCCCTGATCAACACAAGATCTGCAGTCAAACACAGAAAGGAAATCCACGACTTCATCGTCCAACACAATACAGACTGCCTCTTTATCACAGAAAGTTGGCTAACACCCGACTGTAACCCCATCTTAGCAGAATTGGTGCCCGAAAATTATCGCATCCTAACCGAGCATAGAACAGGACAAAGAGGAGGAGGCCTTGCAGTGATCTACCAATCCCACCTCGCTCTCACCAAACCTACTCTACAGAACTCTCTGCCCTTTATGGAAACTCTCACCCTGCAACTTCAAACTACACCAGAAGAAACCGTCCATATACTACTATGCTACAGACCACCTGGACCAAAAACGCATCTCCTCACACCCTTCTCCGAATTCCTCTCGACGCACACTCTGAAAACCAAAAACCTGTTGCTACTTGGGGATTTCAACCTCTGGGCTAACTCAACTCAGGATCCCATTGCCACCGCCTGCATCGACCAACTGGAAGAACGGGGTCTGCAGCAACTGATAAAGACTTCAACACATACATCAGGTCACACTTTGGATCTCATCTTCATACAAAACGTGAATGTCAACACCATGGACAATAGACCTTTACCATGGACGGACCACCACGCCATCAAATTCATATTAACCACCGATACCGTCCTTCAAAAACCCAAACTCCCAACAACTATACACTGGGCAAGATCACAGAAGAAATTACACTCTGAGCTCTTCAAAATCACACTAGCAACTAAAATAGACGTACCAATCTGAACCACTCAACGGAGCAAACTCTCAACGCTTTAAACAAAGCACTACTACAAACAGCAGATACAGTCGCTCCAAAACGCAGAGCTCTCAACCGAAAAAATAACTCAGGCTGGTTTAATGACTTTCTCACTCTACTGAAACAGGAACGCAGAAGAGCTGAAGGAGCCTGGAGGAGGAACCCATCAAAAGAAAACCTCACAAAGTACAAAACCCTCACCAATAATTACCACAAAGCGATCTTTAAAGCCAAAAAAGACCATTTCGCAAACACCATCTCCAAAGCCATAAACCATCCACGGGAACTTTTTAAACTAGTCTCTAAGGCTATGAACCCCTCCTGTTTGGAGCCCCCTGCAAGTGAGACACAAGAATTCTGCAACGAACTATCAGACTTTTTTATCGACAAAATTGAAAAGATTCGGGCAACAGTTCAACAGAAAAAAAACATAAACCCCACTCAGATACAGCAAGAAGAAGAAATCAACAAAACTTCGATGAATTTCAAGCTGATCCCAATTACCATCGACACCACAAAAAACATCATCAGAAGCCTCCGAGACAACACATCCCCAAACGACATCATCCCGACAAAACTCTTGAAAGAATGCACGGACATCTTGGCACCCACCATAACGCACATCATAAACCAATCATTCAGGGAAGGGATGGTTCCGGACAACCTCAAACAAGGCATAATAAAACCTCTCTTAAAGAAGCCCAACCTCGATCCGAAAGACCCTAACCAGCGCAGACCGGTAACAAGCCTGAACACGATCTCCAAGATCATGGAGAAAGCAGTAGTGCAACAACTCCAGCCCCACCTGGACGACCACAAACTCCTAGATCCTCTACAATCAGGTTTTCGCCCAGGCCACGGCACAGAAACGGCTCTTCTCAAGATATGGGATGACGCCCTTGAAGCAGCAGATGACGGAGAATCCTGTCTCCTAGTGCTGCTGGACCTCAGTGCAGCCTTCGACACAGTAGATCACAACATATTGCTCACGCGACTCAAAGAAGTAGCAGGAGTCTCTGACGCAGCCCTACCGTGGTTCGCATCTTTCCTGGAAAATCGCACTCAGACCGTGAAACTTGGAGATTTCACATCAGAAACACGGACCATCACATGCGGAGTCCCGCAAGGATCACCCCTCTCGCCTCTACTCTTCAACATCTACATCCGCCCGCTCCTCAAAATCATCAGCAAACAGGACCTGCGTTACCACTCCTATGCGGACGACACGCAGCTTTACCTTCGAATCACCAACAAAAAAGACCAATTTCTTGAACTTGGAAAGTGCCTCACACTGATCGACAATTGGATGACCGAAAGCTCCCTCAAACTTAACGGATCGAAAACGGAACTACTCATCCTTCACGCAAATAAGAAATCCATTGCTAGGACCACATGGACACCACCCACCATCCTCGGACAAACCATCGCACCAAGCAAAAAAAATCAAAAGTCTCGGAGTCATCTTCGACTCAGACATGACGATGGATGCACAAATAGGATCAGTCATCAGCAGCTCTCATCATCTGCTCCGCATGCTACGTAGACTCATACCCTTTATCCCGAAAGAAGACACGGCAGTAGTTGTCGGAACAATCATCAACTCACGACTCGACTACGCAAACTCCCTCTACTTGGGACTACCAAAATACCAGATGGCGCGTCTACAAGTTGTCCAGAACACGGCAGCCAGACTGGTAACAGGTAAAAAGCCGTTGGGAATCAGTCTCCCCAGTCTTGAGGTCCCTCCACTGGCTGTCCGTACAGGACCGGGTGACATTCAAGACGCTCTGCCTCACCCACAAATGTACACAGGGAAAAGCTCCTCAATACTTATGCGAGAAAATAAAACCGTACGTCACCAAGCGCATGCTCCGGTCTACCAACCAAAACCTTCTCCAAATTCCTAAATCCCGCTACAAATCGAAAGGAGAACGAAGATTCTCGGTCCAAGGACCACGGCTCTGGAATGCTCTACCCACGACCATCCGCTTGGAAGAAAACCATCGGGCATTCAGGAAAAAGCTAAAGACCCACCTCTTCTGAAAAATCTGTACTACTCTGGATGTCAAGCGCCTTGAGGCGATTAAGTTCGCATTTGCTGCGCTATACAAGTTACTCACTCACTCACTCACTCACTCACTCACTCACTCCCCATTTCCATGTATCCCTGCATATAACAATGCATTTCCTGTATATGCGGATGTTTTCCTATTAAGGTCACCATTTTACGATCCTTACTAGCCCTCTCACGTCCCCCCCTCTTCCCCCCCCCCCCTCCTTTCCCTTTCCCCGTTTCCCCCCCCCCCTTTCCCTCTTCCATCTATTTTATCCAACACTTTTTCCTTCCCCCCCCCCTTCTTTTCCCCATTTAAACAAACCCCCACTTCCCTGTTCCCCCTTTTTTCTCCTCCCTTCCCTTCCCCCTCTCCTTCCCTTTCCCTCCCCCACCCCACACACTCCACACATACCCGTCTTCCACACCACCCCCCCCCCCTTGTCCCTACACACCCCCTCCTTTCCCCCCCCCCCCCCATCTTTACCCCTTGTCCAGACACTTTTTGCACCACTTCACTAGTCCCTGCTGATCCTTCCTCCTTTCCCCCTTCCCCTTTCTACTTTTCCCCCCTTTCTTCCTCCCCCTATTCTTCCCTATTCCTTTCCCCCCCCCCCCCCGCCCTTCTTCCTCTTCCCTTCCAAACAACCTTTCCCTTCCTCACTTTTTTCCCTCCCCTTTCTCTCCTTCCCCTATCTTCTCACCCCCCTTCCCTCCCTTTCCTCTTTCCTTTTCCCCTCCCCAATTTTTCCCCCCTTTTTTCCGTCACCCACACACATTTCCTCTCACTCACTGGTGACCCATACCCCAATAATTAATTGACCATTCCTTGTATATATGATTTATTCTACTCCTCACCTCAATAGAGCCCGTCTAAATAAAATATCCCCCTCCACGCGCCACGGAAGGCTTATACCAGGCTCCACGTCTGATCATATGACCAACCTGGGTGAGTGCTCGGCTCCATTATATAACGCATTGTATTGAATTGTACACAATGTATACTCATATTGTATATTCTGCTTGTCTATTTATATGTCTATGCATACTTTTTAGAAAAGAAAAGAATTTCCTCCTGAAGAAGCGGTAAATCACCGCGAAACCGGTCGAGGTCATCAATTCCTTACATTAAGACACAGTCTGTTTTTTGCTTTCTGTTGTGAAATGTGGGGTTTGTTCTTAAATTGTCTTTGTACTATACTTATTTTCTTTTTTGTTGAATAAATTTTGATATTTTTTTATCAGATTGTCTTTATCAGTGCCGTGAAAAGTCCCTTCCAAAATCCCTCCCCCCCTCCCCTCGACCTAAATATTGACACACATTGGCCCCAAGCAGCCAAATGTTGTCCAATTATTTCTGTCACATTATTCTTCATATCAAATGGGATGTAGGCACCTTGGTACTTTTTGCATTTTTATTCTAAAAGAGGCGACACTCTCCTTTTTCCACCACATCCATGTTATTTCCTGGCAGCACAATTGCAGCATATAGGAGTAAGAACAGAGCCAGGAGGAGATGTAAATGGAGGCTTAATGATTCTAGGTGCACCCCATAAAACAGTTGTAGAGGTGTTGGAGGCCAATTCATTTATCAATAAAACCCCCACGGTTAAGATGGCTATCAAGGTAGGGAAAGCAGTAAGGTCACTCGTAGGACAGGCAGGCGTGACAGAATATGCACCCCTGTGGAATAACCGGAATTTCCAGGAACTGGAGACAGTTGGGGAAATCAAAGAATGGGCAGTAAAAGGGATGGTTCGATTTTCTCAGTTATACGAGGGAAGGACCTTAAAAACGTTCGCTGCTCTAAGAGAGGAATACGAAGTACCCAATTATACGTTCTATAGATATCTTTAAATTAGACATGCGTTAAATGCCAAGTTTGACAGAGCGGGACCAGTGTGGGTTAGGACCCCAGTCTCTCAAAAATTGGGTGAGGAGAGAGAGAGATGAAGGGGTTTATCTCTGAAATTTATCCACACATGTGAGGGGAGTATTGGGGGGCCAGAACAACTGAAAAGTAGAGAGAATTGGGAGGAAGATCTGGGAACCATAACTGATGGACAATGGAGGAAGATATTGGAGAGGGGACATATGGCCACAGTTTCGACCGCACAGAAGGTTTCATTTTTGAAGATGATGCATAGGACGTATTACACACCAAAAAGATTATTTAACTTTGGGTGGAGAGCAGATGCGAGATGTCCAAGGTGCCAGGATACGGGGGACTTGATACACATGCTATGGAGGTGCCTGAAACTGTTTAGGTATTGGTATGGACCCCAGAACATGTATAGTGGGCCTATGGGAACAAGTGGAGCAGCCAGTACAATAAAAGCAGTGTTAACCACTTGCCCACTGGAGGACGTCATATGACGTCCTTCACTTTGTGCGGTGATATCTGAATGATGCCTGCAGCTACAGGCATCATTCAGATATCACCGTCTTCAGCCGGCGATCCTGTGCACAATAAGAACCGCCGCTTGATTGTTCTTATAGGCGTCCCCCCCCTCCTGCCGCCATACGGTGCTTCTCCGGGCTCTCCCGTGCCATCGGGGGCCCGGAGAGCGAATCGGCCGGCGCTTGCTGCAGAACCATAGAGATGACCAGACGGTCACAGTCATCTCTATGACCGTCGGAGGCCCGAGCGCGACGTTCTGACGTCACGCCCGGTACCCGGAAGTAAACAAAGCCGCAATTGCGGCTGTTGGTGTGAGATCGGTGAATCTTTTTTCACCGATTTCATGCTTGTAAGCCTGGAGGAGAGATGTGGGGTCTTATTGACCCCACATCTCTCCATAAAGAGGACCTGTCACACTGTTTCCTATTACAAGGGATGTTTACAAGGTATGTCTTCCATTTTCTAATTATTGCTCCCACAGTTTATTTCTTCACACCAAGCTGCTTGCCTATTGCAGATTCAGTCTTCCTAGCCTGGTGCAGGTCTACAATTTTGTTTCTGGTGTCCTTCGACCATAATGGAGTTTGGAGTGTCACTGAGGTTATGGACAGGTGTCTTTTATACTGATAACAAATTCAAACAGGTGCCATTAATACAGGTAATGAGTGGAGGACAGAGGAGCTTCTTAAAGAAGAAGATACAGGTCTGTGAGAGCCAGAAATCTTGCTGGTTTGTATGTGACCAAATACTTATTTTCCACCATAATTTGCAAATAAATTATTTCCAAATCGGACAATGTGATTTGTCTGGATTTGTTTCCACATTTTGTCTCTCATAGTTGAGGGTATACCTATGATAATTACAATGATAATTATATATATTCTCTTTACAACCCCTTTTTAAAGGGGAGGTCCGGCTTAAAAAAAAATAATTAAAAGTCAGCAGCTACAAACACTGCCATCCTCGGTGAGGGAATCAGGAAGTAAAGTGTTGCGGCAACGGAAAAAGCTCATCTGTATGCAATTCCGACGCGCAAAAAAAAACATGCATGCTCAGAATCCAGTAGAAGAGCCAAACTGCCTATTGAACTTTATTGATCTCGGCTTGTACGTCACCGCGTTCTTGACGGTCGGAATTTCAGACAATATTTGTGTGACTGTGTGTATGCAACACAAGTTTGAGCCAACATTCATTCAGAAAAAAAATCATGGTTTTCTTGTCTGAATTTCCGATCGTGTGTACGGGGCATTACATTTATGCCCTTTCTTCTTTACAAAGTAGCTCAAGCTCTGTCAGATTGGATAGAGTGTCTTGCCACAGATTCTCAATTGGACTTGGGTCTGGAATTTGACTGGGCCATTCTAACACATGATTATACTTTTTGATCTAAACAATTCTATTGCAGCTCTGGCTGTATGTTTAGGGTTGATGTCCTGCTGGAAAGTGAACCTCTGCCTCAACCTTAAAGGAGTTGTAAAGGTAAAAAAAAAAAATCCCCTAATTGGCTTCCTTTACCTTAGTGCAGTCCTTCTTCACTTACCTCATCCTTTGATTTTGCTTTTAAATGTCCTTATTTGTTCTGAGAAATACTCACTTCCTGTCCTTGTGTCTGTAACTACACACAGTAATGCAAGGCTTTCTCCCTGGTGTGGAGAAAGCCTCTTGAGGGGGGAGGGGGCGAGCAGGAGTGTCAGGATGCCCACTAACACACAGCTCCTTTCTCTATCTGAAAAGTAGAGGGCGTCCTGACCCTCCTGCTCGCCCCCTCCCCCCTCAAGAGGCTTTCTCCACAGGAAGAAATATATGGAAAAAGACAGACATTTTTGAAAAAAATATTTATTAACATTTTTGCTAGAATATCCTGTTTTTTTTTTTTTTTAAACAAAACAAAAAATATTTCTTCATCAGTTTTTAGGCCAATATGTATTCTTCTACATATTTTTGATAAAACATACCATATAACCATATATCGATTTGGTTTTCGCAAAAGTTATAGCGTCTACAAAATAGGGAATATATTTATGGCATTTTTATTATTCATTTTTTTGTTACCATGTTTCCCTGAAAATAAGCCTGGGTCTTATATTAAGTTTGGCAAGAAAAGACACAGTAGGGCTTATTTTCAGGGTAGTTTGGTAATGGCGGTGATCAGAGTGTGCGTGTTTTTTTTTTGCGGGTCTGCGACATTGCGGCGGACAGATCGGACACTTCTGTCACTTTTTTAGCGATTGGTGCTAAAAATAGCCACTGATTTACTGTATATATGAAACTGGCGGGGAAGGGGTTAACACTAGGGGTGATCAAGGGATTAAGTGTTCCCTAGGGAGGTGCTTTCTAACTGGGGGGGAGTGGACTGAGTGGAAGTAGAGAGAGATCGCTGTTCCTGATCCCTAGAGACAGACTATCTCTCTCTACTCTCCCTGTCAGAACGGGGATCTGTTTGTTTACATTGACATATCCCCATCCTGTCACTCTGTGGAACGATCGTGGGTTGCTGGCGGAAATGAAGACTCTGTCATAGTGTAATATGCCTAACCCTTTAAAAGTTTATTTTCCTCTCACAAGGAGAGTGCACTCATAAGCTAGTGCACTAAATAAAAGTGCCTGTTTAAAATCCAATATAATGGCCTCCTCAAGCATGGACATCCTTGGGTCAAATATGTTAAGATGGCTGCTCACCAACTGCTGTGCGTGATGACGTTGCAACTCCCGATGCGTTTCATCACATGGTACAGTGACCTCCTCATTGCAAAACCAAACAGATGTCTGACGGCTCTTTTATACCCACTCTATGTATAATAATTACCTAGCAACCGTGGCCATATTCTTGTAACATCTGCAACAGCCACTAGAAAACCAGGAACTCTAACACCTCACGGCCATAATACCATAGTCTCCCTTACTAAACACAGGGGGAACGGGAACCAGGAACCAAAAAATAATAATTATCTCGAGGCTATATGCACCAAGTGTATTAGATGGACTTATTTTTTTTAAATGTATTAAATAAATAATTGCTCTTACAATAATAATAGTCCTTTATCACGCTCGATACCCCCAGTGAAAAGAAAACACAAAATTGCAAAAACATATTCTGCTCATACCTAATTACAATAAATATGCAACGCCCTCAAAAAAAAATTATATTATACATGTGCATTAAGCACAATGGAACATTAAAGGGGTTGTAAAGGTACATGTTTTTTCACCTTAATGCATCCTATGCATTAAGGTGAAAAAACATCCGATGGTAAAGCCCCCCCCCCCCCGAACCCCCGTTTTACTTACCTGACCCCTCGAAAGTCCCGCGCACAACCTTGTGATCCTCTTCAGTTCCCAGCCTGGCCGTTGATTGGCTAGGCTGGACGGATTTATAGCAGCCATTGGCTGGCGCTACTGTCAATCACAGCGGATGACGCGGCACACCAGGGGGCGGGGCCGAGTGATACAGTCGGCGGCTATGCACGCCGCTGTATTACGGGAGCGCGCTCGCAAAAGCTTCCCACCATGCAAGCTCGCTCGCATGAAGGTGGAAAGCTTTTGCGAGGAGGAGCCGAGCCAGCCGCTGAGGGACCCCAGAAGACAGGGTTAGGGGACACTGTGCAAAACAAGCTGCACAGTGGAGGCAAGTATAACATGTTTGTTATTTAAAAAAGTTTGCCTTTAGTGTTCCTTTAACAATACTGTGGACAAATGCCATCTAGTGGACACAATTGGAACAACCTATTTATAAATATTGTGCAATATCCCCTCTAAAAATAGATAGATATAATAAATATATACACACACACACACACACACACACAGTGGGGCGAACAAGTATTTGATACACTGACGATTTTGCAGGTTTTCCTACTTGCAAAGCATGTAGAGGTCTTTTTATCATAGGTACTTTTCAACTGCGAGAGAAGGAATCTAAAACAAAGATCCAGAAAATCGCATTGTATGATTTTTAAGTAATTAATTTGCATGTCATAAGTATTTGATACATCAGAAAAGCAGAACTTAATATTTGGCACAGAAACCTTTTGTTTGCAATTACAGACATCATACGTTTCCTGTAGTTCTTGACCAGGTTTGCACACCCTGCAGCAGGGATTTTGTTCCACTCCTCCATATAGAGCTTCTCCCAGATCCTTCAGGTTTCGGGGCTGTCGCTGGGCAATACGAACTTTCAGCTCCCTCCAAAGATTTTCTATTGGTCTGGAGACTGGCTAGGCCACTCCAGGACCTTGAGATGCTTCTTACGAAGCCACTCCTTGGTTGCCCTGACTGTGTTTGGGGTCATACTGGAAGACCCAGCCATGACCCATCTTCAATGCTCTTACTGAGGGAAGGAGGTTGCTGCCCAAGATCTCTTGATACATGGCCTCATCCATCCTTTCCTTAATACGGTGCAGTCCTGTCCCCTTTGTAGAAAAGCATCCCCAAAGAATGAGGTTTCCACCTCCATCCTTCACGGTTTGGATGGTGTTCTTGGGGTTGTACTCGTACTCCTTCCTCCAAACATGGCGAGTGGAGTTTGTAGTCTTTTTGCAGGATTTTATTAAATGATGGCGTAGTGTGTTACTAATGGTTTTCTTTGAGACTGTGGTCCCAGCTCTCTTCAGGTCATTGACCAGGTCTTGCCATGTAGTTCTGGGCTGATCCATTACCTTCCTCATGATCATTGATCCCCCACGAGGTGAGATCTTGCATGGAGCACCAGACCGAGGTAGACTGACCATCATCTTGAACTTCTTCCATTTTCTAAACCACTTGCCTATTGTCCTGTAGCCCATCCCAGCCTTGTGCAGGTCTACAATTTTAGCCCTGATGTCCATGCGCAGCTCTCTGGTCTTGGCCATGTTGAGAGGTTGGTGTCTGAGTGTGTGGACAGGTATACAGGTAACAAGTTCAAAAAGGTGCAGTTAATACAGGTAATAAGTGGAGAACAGGAGGGCTTCCTAATAAAATTAATAAAAAATAACAGGTCTGTGAGAGCCGGCATTCTTATGGTTGGTAGGTGATCAAATACTTATGTCATGTAATAAAATGCAAATTAATTATTTAAAAAATCACACAATGTTTTTTTTCTGGATTTTTGTATTTGATTCCGTCTCGCAGTTGAAGAGTACCTATGATAAATGCTTTGGGCCAGATTCACAAAAGGGATACGACGGCGTATCTCCTGATACGCCGTCGTATCTCTGTTTCTATCTATGCGACTGATTCATAGAAGTAGTTACGCATAGATATCCATAAGATCCGACAGGTGTAATTGTTTTACACTGTCGGATCTTAGGATGCAGTACTGCGGCCGCCGCTGGGGGGAGTTCACGTCGTAAACCAGCGTCGGGTATGCAAATTAGGAGTTACGGCGATCCACAACGGATTTTCGCGTTCGCTACGTCGCCGCTAGTCTAGTTTCCCGTCGCAAAGTTAGTCGTCGTTTTGGGTGCCCTAACTTTAGTCAGCAAACTTATTGCTGTCTAAAGTATGGCCGTCGTTCCCGCGTCGAAATTTAAAAATGAACGTCGTTTGCGTAAGCCGTCCGGGAATACGGAATTACGCTACGCGCGTCGCCAGTCGAAAAAATGACGTCACGGCGCGCAAAGCACGACGGGAATTGCGAAACTGAGCCTGCGCAGTAGGTCTGGTGCGGGAGTGCGCCTAATTTATATGGCACACGCCCATTTGAATTGGCCCGCCATGCGCCGGCGTAGTTTTCATCGCAAGTGCTTGGTGAATCAGGCACTTGCGATGAAAACTTGTAGATGCGCTACACCGCCGCGATACGTTACGCCGCCGCTCACCTATGTGAATCTGGCCCATAGTAAGTAGGAAAACCTGCTAAATCGGCAGTGTATCAAATACTTGTTCTCCCCACTGTGTGTGCGCGCATTTTTTTTTTTTTTTTCTTCTAAAAGTCCTTAATAAAACAATTTAAAATCGAAATCTAAAGGGGGCCAATGTTTTTAGAATATAAATACATTTGGCTTCTTTCTGATTTTTTTTTTTTAGAGCCCCTCCAGTGACTTTTAGATCTCTCAATGCCCCAGAATTGTAATCCGGTCAGATCACAATGATGTATTTTGTTTTACAATGTCTCGACAAAAAAAATCTTTTATATATTCCATAGAGATATTATAAAGGTGCTCTTGTATTCTTTTTGAAAATTCTCTTTAGTATGACCGATTTTATATTATACCACAGGGTACCTTAAACAATAAAATTACTCCTTCGGTGTCGCAAAAATCGTAAAAGATCATCTGCGGCTGATTCACATGGGTTATTGCCATGTCAATCTTTGCTTTAATTTGAATAAAATCTTGTCATTGTTTGTTTTTACTTAAAAAAAAGTTAACCTTATTTAATTTTTTTTGTCAAATAACATTTTATTGTTTAAATGCAGAGAAAAGTAGGTATCATACAGTATACAAGAGCATACGTCACAGCATACCGGTAAACAATAGTATAAGGCACATAACTGCCTGCGTGGTACGTCTTTATGAGATACCTGACTAACCTTATTATTTTTTAATGGATCTTTAACCATTGAAAGAAGAAGTTTTATGAAAATCCTCTAAGAAACTTTATGCTAGCAGTTTGATGCCCCCCCTTGAGATTGTGCACGGTTTATCACTGGTAATGACGATCCCAGAGCTTAAGTCTGTCAGAGTGTATTGCTGTTGCTGTGCAGCCCAGCTTTGTGTCCTAGGTGCAGTTTAAATCCCGGGAAGGCTGATGAGTTGCCTTATGTAGTTTTGTTGCTAGCGAGCAACAAGAAATCAACTGGTTCATTTAGAGAATTTTAGGTTGCTTTTCTTGGATTTCATTTTTACTTTTATCTGGATTTCTATTTTTAACCCCTCAATGAGTATATTGGATTATTCAGAAGGAGGTCCAAGTGCCGGTAGGTTTACATACAATTTATATGTGTTGCCTTGTTTTTCCTGACAGTGCAAAGCACAGTGTCTGTTCACTTCCATGAAAATCTTAAGGATTCCTTGGGAAACACCCTGGCTATTGTGATACAGTTGTATTGTATTATTTACCTTGGTTTAATTTCTGTGACTTGACTAGATGGCTGAATGCGGTGCTAGTATTCTCTCTTACGTAAAGGGATTAGACATATGGTTTAGCTCTCCCTACCTGGGTTTTAACTGCACAGAGAGCGTATGTTTGAAACACACTACATCTCTGATATATTATAAATGTTTTTTTATTTTTCTGCCCTGTTTTTTAAATGAACACGCAGTCTCTGTTTAACAAATTTTCAACTACTGTAACTTTTTTTTCCATGTTGTGAAATAATCACTTTTTTTAATACGTCAAAATGTACAAACATTGTGGAAAGGATTTACACTGAAGTGTGTGTGTGTGTGTGTGTGTTATATATGTATATATGTATATAATATATATATATATATATATATATATATATGTATATATATATATATGTATATGTATATGTGTATATATATATATATATATATATATAGCAAACCCTCTGTTGTAAATTAGAATAGCAATGTTACCTTGGGAGTTTGGCTTTCTGAAATTTATATACCAAACCACAAGGAGTATGTAGTATGATTGCTTTTGACTAATTGCTCTGGACTAATAGATGACCATGAAATGTGCCTAATGCCTACATTATACAATTTTCTTGTAGGTGTACCGAAACCATATAATATATGGAGGTCAAACTAAAACACTTTCCATTTGTATGCAATCAGGCAGGTCCTTGTACTACATTATTAAAGGTAACTCTAAGACCCTTTCATACTGAAGCGTTTTTACAGCGTTTTAGCGTTAAAAATATCGCTATAAAAACGCTCTCCATGCATCTCAATGGACCCTTTCACACTGAGTCTTGCAAGCAGCATCTTTGGAGCAGCTTTTGGGCGCTGAAAAAAAGCTCCAAAAACGCCCCTCTCCATTGAAATGAATTGAAAGCGCTGTAAAAACGCCTTGCCCTTTCACACTGAGGCACTGCAAAAACGCCCTAAAACGTTAGGGTCTTAGCAGTGCTTTACCAGCACATTGGGATTGCAGGTGAGGCTTCGTTCGAAAAACACCCCAGTGTGAAAGGAGCCTAAAGTAAATTGAACAAGAACATTATGTAATGTATGACCAGCATAACCTATAATGATAGATATTTGTACCTGGGAGAATTCTTTCTAAAATGAGGCCCTGTTGGTGATCTGAAATGGTCTTACCCACCTTTTAAAGCATTGCTTACTTTTAGTAAAATAACCATAAAGTAGGTGGGATTTTGATGGGAATAGGCTGGGCTTGATACAATGGTGGCAAAGCAGTGGGTGGGGACTAGTTTGACAGCTATCAAATCTTGTATTAAAACCCATTCTGACATTTAAACATTATGCTTTTGCAAAATTTATAACACATATTTGGGAAACCCAAAAATACCTATAGTGCTAAACTAGTAAAGTCTTTAAAATGTACAGCTGTGACTAAAATGGAAATTTTTGGATGTACTGTTAACAGTATAAAATGCGTTTTCAAGTATAAATTCTATATATTACTGTGTGACTAGTTCACACATGTGTTGCTGTTTCCCGTGCTTTAAAAAAAAAAAGACATGTATAGTTTTTTTGTTTTTTATGGCAGTTGATTAGGCCTTTAGAAAAGAATGTTCAAAAATGCATGTATAGTGCATTTTCAGTCAATCTGCACCATGGAAAACCATAAAGAGAAACTGGCACTTAAATTGTGTACTACAATGTCATGCATTGGTGTGATCAGGTTCCTTGTAAAGCAGTGATTTGTTTATTCTTATTATCCATGCATATTGCCTGCATTGGAAAGTGTAGCAAAGTGCATAACCATAATTCCAGCATGATGTACCCTTAACATTTAGGCCATCTTCACACTACAGTGCAGTTGTATTCTTCTAGTGTATCGGGGTGGCACTCAAAATGAATGGCGCCACAGCATACCAATGAATGCAGCTTGCATTACCACAGTGTAGAAGTGTGAACTGGCCCTTAGACTGTGGGCATGCTGTACTTGCCTCACAGTAACAATGGTAAAGCTGGACTCAAAACGACATCGGTGCTCATTCCTCATTGTAAAGGTCCGACGATTTTTTTTATGTTAAAGTGGAGTGAAGTGGAACTTCCGCTTATTTGTCTTCTCTCCCCCTCTGGTGCCACAATTCGCACCTTTCAGGGGGGGGGGGGGGAAGATACATGTCTTTAACAAGTAGCCTGTTCCCACTTCCGGGAGTCCGCGCTGCGGCCCATGGCATCACCGCGGGGCTCCCTCCTCCCCCCCCCCTGTCGCCTGGCCAGTAGGAGAGAGAAGCAGTGCCTTACGCATGCTCAGTATGGTTCCCGGCATGAAGCCGTAAGGCAATGGCGGCAGCACCCGACGGAAGCATCAGCTGCGGTGCAGTCATCGCTGGACGACAGGTAAGTGTCCTAATAAAAGCCAGCAATCGCAGGCAGTGAGGGGTAGGAGCCAGGAGCACTGGCCAGGGACCCGAGAACAGGAAGATCTAGGCAAAACCATGCACAGAGCAAGTAAGTGTAACATGTTCGCAGATGGGCTCTTGACATCCTTACTTGCAATGCAGGACAGTTTCCCTAAACGTCTTTCAGGACAGCACCTGAGAGTGGCTCCTCCCACTTCACCACAGGAAATGCCAACTTCCACCAAACTTAAAATGAGGCTTCTCCCCACAGTTAGTCAGTTTGTGTTTTTCCTCTGGCAGGGGAACACCTGGTGGGGAGTCGAGAGCTCTTGGGTGCTGTCCTGAGAGACCTTGCTTCCTGCTTCACCATTACCTTTTTTGGAATTTGGGGGGACCCCCACGCATTTATTTATTTATTTTTGGGTTCGGGGTTTCCCTTAATATTCATACCAGACCTAAAGGGCCTGGTAAAGGACTGGTGGGAACCGGTGTCGTTTTCTTTTCCAATGACTTTTATCTGTATTGCCGGGACCCGACAATTCATTATAGCCACGGGTAGTTTGAAATTTTTTTCCTTTCGAAATGTCATTTTGTGCAGGGACTTTCTAAGTACGGGAAACATGCGCTACTTTACAGGCATACTATAGACACCACCAGGTAAGAAATTTAAAGGAATATTTCACGTTTTATTGTTTTCACTTTAAGCATTATTATAATCACAGCTCCCGGAAAAACTGAAGTTTTTAAAACTTTTTTTTGCATTGATACATGTCCCCTGGGGCAGGACCTGGGTCCCTAAAAAATTATTTTAGGACAATAACTTGCATATTAACCTTTTTAAAATGAGCACTTCTGATTTTTCATGTTCGTGTCCCATAGAATTTAATGGTGTTCGCATGTTCTGCTGCGAACCGAACCGGGCGGTGTTTGGCTCATCCTCGTATGTAGGATTCTGCAAACATAATGGAGAACACTGCTCTGACAGGAGGACACATTTTCCTTGCTGTTCAGCTTTTAAGCATTTGCTTCCAATACAGGTGGTGTTCACAGCAATGTGTGCAGGATATGCCTTTTTATATCTGTAGGGTGGAAGTCGAGGTCCATGCTTTTAATTTATATGGCATAATACACAGTATAATTTTATATAAAAACTGCTTAAAGGTAAACTTGCACTAGACCCCCCCCCCCCCCCCCCCACCTCAAAATACATTTGTCTTTTCGTCCATGGACCGACACAGCTCCTTAAATCTTGACAAGTGGGTTATGTTCCTGTTCATAGGAGAGGACTAGGCAGAGCATGTTAGTTATCTTAAAACATGTAACTTTAACAGAGTTGAACAGCCCCGCCCAGGGGGCGGTCCCTCTGGTCATACCCCCTCACCATGCAGCTCAATTCGTCAAAAAGCAGTACAAACTTAAAAAGGAGGGGTGGGTGCTGTGTCCGTCCATGGACGACAGAGAAAAGGATTTTACGGTGAGTACAAAAAATCCTATTTTCACTTTTCGTCCACGGAGGGATGGGAACAGCAATCAAAAACCAACTTCACCCCAAACGAGCAGAGCTCCTCAACGGAGGAGTTGCAAACTCAAACAGCCGCCTGCAAAACCTTGTGACCGAAGGAAGCATTTGAAGATACACTCACATCAACCTTGTAAAATTTGGAAATAGTGTGAACCGACGACCAAGTCACCGCTTTACACACCTGTGAAACAGACGCTTGATGTCGAAAAAGCTCAGGACGCACCAATTGCCCTGGTTAAATATGTTGTGACAGGAAAAGGAGGCGCCCGCCCCTTAAGGGTGTAGGTCTGGATGACGGTCTGCCTGATCCGAGAAATGGTGGCCGGTGAGACCGCCAGGCCCTTCTGCGGACCAGATACCGCCACAAACAGTGAGTCCGACCTCCGGAACTGAGCCGTAGCAGACAGGTACACCCGCAGAGCACGTACCACATCCAAGGTATGTAGCTCAGCCTCTTTGGGATGCGATGGTTGAGGACAAACAGATTATTTCCCTCAAACCTTCCTCTCCTTGCGGCTCTTCAGTCTGCTTTGATGGGAGCAGTACAATACTTGCTCAGGTGCGGAGTAATTTTACCTGTGCCCCTAGAGGAAAGGTTTTTTAGGGATTCTATTCAAATCTGTTTGTAGTCCCAAATAAGGACGGTGTCTGTCCAATCTTGGACCTCAAGGCCCTTAATGCCTTTGTGAGGGTGCGAAAGTTGAGGATGGAATCCATTCTGTAATTGCTGCACTCCATCCGGGAAATTTTCTGGCATTCCTGGACACATACTTTTTCATGTCCCCATCTGCACCAGCCATCAAAGGTTTCTGCGCTTTGCAATCGGCAAAGACCACTATCAATTTGTGGCTCTTCCCTTTGGCCTAGCGTCAGCACCGAGAGTGTTCACCAAGGTGCTCGCCCCGATTCTGGCTTTGCTGAGACAGCGAGGCATTGCTATCGTGGGCTACCTAGACGATCTTCTTCTAAAAGCTGCTTCTGGCTCAGAATTAGAGGAGGACGTGTCTATAGCCAGTCAGACCCCCTGGAAATTTGGTTGGGTGCTGAACATTCAGAAGTCGGTCTTGGCATCTGGAGTACCTAGGATTAATTCTAGACTCCTCGGAGGTGAAAGTCTTCCTTCCTTTGGAGAAGTTGCAGACACTCCAGTCGGCGGTAAAATTGTTAGCATCCCGCAAATGGTCGTCTCTCCATTTTTTTGCATGCAAGTTTTGGGCCTTATGGTGACGACCTTCGAGGCAGTACCGTATTCCCAATTCCACACTTGAGTCTTGCAGAAGGAGATCCTGTCCAAATGGAACAGATCTACGTTGTCTCTGGATCGTCGGATTCAAGCAAGTCACCTGGTCAGGTCTTCCCCGAGTTGATGGCTAAGATCCACGGCTCTTCTGTCCAGGAGGTAGTTTCTTCCTTTCAAATGGACTGTGATCACGACAGGCGCCAGCCTCACAGGTTGGGGGGTCCAGGTGGCCCAGGGTCTTTGGACTCCAGATGAATCACGCCTGCCAATCAATGTACTAGAACTTCGAGCGATCAGGCTATGCCTCTCCTCGTGGTCGTAGAGCCTTCAAAGACGTCCAATCAGGATCCAGTCGGACAATGCCACGGCAGTGGCTTATGTCAACCATCAGGGGGGTATAAAGAGCTCAGCTGCGGCATCGGATGTCGCTCACCTCCTGCGGTGGGTGTAATGGAGCGTGCCGGCTCTGTCAGTTTACATTCCAGGCGCAGAAAAATGGCAGGCGGACTACCTAAGTCGCAAGATGCTGGTTAAGGGGTAATGGTCGTTACATCCGGAGGTGTTTCAACTCCGTTGCCGGAGCACACTGGACGTAGATCTCTTGGCTTCTCACCTCTATCGCAAGGTGTCGAGGTTCGTGGCCAGGTCCAGAGATCCCTGGGCAGACGCGTTGGTGGCCCCGTGGGGTCAGTATCGGCTAATTTATGCCTTTGCCAAACTGAAGTTGCTTCCTCGTCTGCTCCACAGAGTAGAGGCCAAGGGGATCCCAGTATTTCTAATCGCCCTTGATTGGCCCCGGCGTCCCTGGTATGCCAACCTTGTGCGCCTGGTAGCGTATGCACCCTGGCGGCTGCCAATGAGGGAAGACCTTCTGTCTCAAGGTCCTATACCTTATCCTGCTTTACAGTCGCTGGCTTTAACGGCATGGCTATTGAAAGCCAGGTACTAAGGGACCGAGGTCTGTCAGATTCGGTCATTTCAACCATGCTGAGGGCACGGAAGTCTTCTTCGCAGAAGATCTACCATCGCACTTTGAAGGCCATGTGCGAGGAGATGGAGTGGCGTCCATGGACGTATTTGGTTTCCAGGGTACCATTTAAGGAACAGCTTTCAGCCTTGGCTGTTTTCTTTCATTGACCCTTGGCGACCCACTCACTGGTGGGTACTTTTTGTGCAGGGGTTTTAACATGTGCTTCCCCCAATTTATACCACTGCTTCCTTTGTGGGATTTGAATCTGGTGCTCTCGGCTCTTCAGGAGCCTCCTTTTAAGAAAATCTGAGAAATTCCTCTCGACGCTATATCAGAAGGTAGCTTTTCTAGTAGCCATTACATCTGTCAGACGTGTTTCTGAGTTGGTGGCCTTATCTTGCAAGTCGCCATACTGGGTCCTCCACAAGGATAAGGCAGTGCTACGCCCACAGCCTTCTTTTCTTCCGAAGGTAGTTTCAGCTTTTTACCTGAATGAGAACATTGTACTTCCATCCCTGTGTCCTCGACCTTCGCATGCGCTGCGCTACATACCTTTGACGTGGTACGTGCTCTGCGGGTGTACCTCTCTGCTACGGCTCCGTTCCGGAGGTCGGACTCACTATTTGTGGCGGTATCTGGTCTGCAGAAGGGCCTGGTGGTCTCACCGGCCACCATTTCTCGGTGGATCAGGCAGACCGTCATCCAGGCCTATGGCCTTAAGGGGCGGGCGCCTCCTTTTCCTGTCACGGCACATTTGACCAGGGCAATTGGTGCTTCCTGGGCTTTTTCGACATTGAGCGTCTGTTTCACAGGTGTGTAAAGCGGTGACTTGGTCGTCGGTTCACACTTTTTCCAAATTTTACAAGGTTGATGTGAGTGCATCTTCAGATGCTTCCTTCGGTCGCAAGCTCTGCTCGTTTGGGGTGAAGTTGGTTTTTGATTGCTGTTCCCATCCCTCCGTGGACGAAAAGTGAAAATAGGATTCTTTGTACTCACCGTAAAATCCTTTTCTCTGTCATCCATGGACGGACACAGCACCCACCCCTAATTTTTAAGTTTGTACTGCTTTTTGACGAACTGAGCTGCATGCTGCAGGGTGAGGGGCTATGGCCGGAGGGACCGTCCCCTGGGCGGGGCTGTTCAACTCTGTTAAAGTTACATATTTTAAGATAACTAACATCTTCTGCTTTAGTCCTCTTCTATGAACAGGAACATAAACCACTTGTCAAGATTTAAGGAGCTGTGTGTCCGTCCATGGACGATGGAGAAAAGGATTGTACGGTGAGTACAAAAAATCCAATTTTTTTTTCTTCATAAATTTGGGCCAAAGTGTATACTGCTACATATCTTTGGTAAAAATAACCCACACTAGTGGATATTTAGTCTGTGTGAAAGTTGGTCTACAAGCTATGGTGCCAATCACTGAATATTGATCAATCTGATCACACCTGATGTACTGACAACCTCATCTCATTTCTTGAGACCCTAACAAGCCAGAAAAGTACAAATACCCCCTAATGACCCCTTTTTTGGAAAGTAGACATTCCAAGGTAGTTTGTTAAGAGGCATGGTTTTTTGACGTTTAAATTTTTTCCCACAATTCTTTGAAAAATTATTTTTAATTTAATACATTTTTTTTTTCACACCAAATTGTCATAACAGGTTATTTCTTTCACATGGCATGTACATTCCACAAATGACACCCCAAAATATATTGCTACTCCTCCTGAGTATGGCGATACCACGTGTGTGACTTTTATACAGCCTGGCCACATACAGAGGCCCAACATCCAAGGAGCACCATCAGGTGTTCTAGGGACATAAATTGTGCTTCCAATCACATTTTTGAAGGCCCTTCATATGTCTAACACATGGCATGTACATACCAAGAATTATACCCTAAAATACATTCTGCTGAGCAAAGGGTAAACAAAAGATTACCTGTGGTTTTAGATGCAGTTGTCCACAGGAGGAGATCCCTGATCCAGGCTGCAGGCATGGACATGGTCAGTGACCGTGAATGGAATTGTCCAGGCAGCAGGCAGGAATATTGTCCATAGTCAGTACAGGCAGGGATACTGTCCATATACAGTCAAGGGCCAGTGCAAGTAGAGACATTGCCAGCAGTGCCAAAATATTGGTCCTGGTAGTAAGCAGGAACATGGGGACAGGGGTAGAGGCTTCACCCACCCAAATCTCTTTGAAGCCTTCGAGTTTCCAGACCCTTATTTGGAAATAAGAAAACTAAAAAATTTGTTTTCTTCATCCAGATAAAAAATTCTGGAGCCCCTCACATATGTGAGACCCCTGTGTTCCCACTAGCATAGCAGGGTAAAAGATCAGTCCAAGAGGCAGGCAAAAAACATGGTCAAACAGTCCAGGGTCAGTTCCAGAGCAGGCAGAGGTAGGTACAGTTTAGCGTTAGGCAGAAGCTTGGTCGTATAACAGGCCAGGGTCAATTCCCAGAGAAGGCAGGGGTATGTTTAGCATTAGGCAGAAGCTTGGTCATAAAACAGGCCAGGTTCAGTGCAGTGGCATAAGGGGTGTGGAGGAAAATGACAGGAAATGAGAATTAAGTTTACCATAGTTCTCAACATTATTAGGGAAGTATGGTAAAGACGGAAACCGTGACCTATAGAGAGACCTGGTTGGGAAGGACAATCGGCACAATACTACCTAGTGTCTCTTCTAATTCCTCCTCCTGGAGCACACCCAGCATTTCTTCTGATGTCTGTGGCCTGTTTCACAGGGGAATTTTCTCAGGAAAGTGGAGTCTGCTCATGGAATCAGAGAATATATTGTGGTGGGCTTTCAGGGTACAAAAGGGCGGAGATAACGGGTTCTTGGTAGTGCAGATAGGATACAGGGTTCTCTGTAGATTTTTGGTAAATAACAAGTGTTATACTTGGCCAAACTGAAAAAATAAATGGACACCTTTTTATACCAGTGGTGGGATTTTCTTGTGGGAAGGTAGAGTTCAATCATCTGATCATTGAAGTCCACTCCCCCCATGAACAAATTATAGTCATAGACACAAGCTGGTTTCTGGATTGGGCCGTTTCTTCTGGGGACTTCCACGTAGGTGTCGTTTATGGATCGTTGTCCGCATGTGATTGTTTCGTCTGTCCCTCCACTTGACAGCAAATGGCTCCTGGTTCCACAAAGATGACGTCTCCTCTCGTAGCCTTTCATCGACAAGTTTTTGGGAAGCTCTTTCTATTGGCTCTTGCTGTACCACATTCTGGGGTGTCCCTCCAGTGAAAATTGTGGAGGAGGGGAAACCTTGTATAAAAATTGTCCACATAAAGATGGTATCCCTTTACAAGGAGTGTATCTACAAACTCCCAGACAACTCTTCCGCTGGCTCCAATATACTCTGGGCATTCAGGGGGATGCAGTTGGGAGTCCTTCCTTTCGAACACCAGGAAGGTACAGATGTACCCCGTTGCTTGGTCACAAAGTTTGTACATTTTAACCCCATATCGGGCCCTTTTGCTGGGGATCAACTGTTTGATAGTAAGGGACAAGGGACTCATCCACGGAGATGGATTGTTCCGGGGTATATAACTAAGAGAAATTTTCAGAGAATTAATTTAGGAGTGGTCAAATTTTAAATGGTTTGTCAAAAGCTGGGTCATTTCGGGCAGGGCTCTAGGTGTTGTCATAGTGGAGGAACCACATAATTATAAGGTATCTTGATCTTGGCATAAGGGATGAGAAGAGTAGATGGGTTTGGTAGACCAATGGTACAATTTTTTTCTTTTTTTGTGAGTCCCATATTAAGAGTTAGGATTAAGAAAATTTAGAATTCCTCTATGGTTAGTTCTCTCAAAGGGACGGGTGTAACTAGAACCAGGGCTGCTTACTATGTACTGCTGTGCGTAGAGGTTGCACAATGGACAATAGTAAGTCTTCGGTGAAAATCAAATGGGGGGGGGGGGGGGAAATCAAGCATGGCAAAATCATCGGTGTTCAACTGGACGCCTGGCTGGGTGGTGAAAGGGGGTTTTGAAGGGCCAAGGGAAGGCGCGCATGGCCCCTATCCCTTTGGGGCTGAAATGACACCCTGCTGGTGCTTGGTCTTTGTTGCAGTGGCACTGTGCTCGAGGTGGACGGCCCTGTGCTGCTGGTAGTAGGCTGCTGCTCCACGCCAGAATGCCTTATTTTCACAGGCACACGTTCCTCTTCCTATTCTGTATCGCACACATTGCTTGTCACAGGTTCATAGGCTGAATCGGACTGAGACTCGGAGAGTTCCCCATTGCTCTCATTGCTCATGCTTGGGCCTCTTCGCTGGTAAAAAAATGTTTTGCCATACTGGTGGCTGGTGAGGCTGCACTATGCCATATAACCCATTATACATGCGTTTGATGCAGAAAAAAAAAATGCCCTGGACTGCATGTGATGTGAACTGGCCCTAATAGAAGGGAAATTTTCAAATGGGACTTTTTCCAGTGACCTCTGAGGCTGGCTTCACCGGTTTCAGGTCCAATTTTTCAGTCAGAATTTTGGGCTGAATTCAGATTTGAAATAGACCAAAAGACGTAGAGGACTCCTGTGCAATTTGCACTGGAGCCACTGTGGCGATGTGTAAACTGGCTCCTTAGAGAGCTGGTCACAATCTCCTGATATGCGAATTGAATGCGGAGGAAAACCCGCATTCAATTTGCAATAGTGTGAACCCAGCCTAAATCAGCAATTTTCTGACTTTGTATAAATTTACTCTAATCTTCTTGTCCCCGAGATAGGCAGTGAAGGTAAATATTCCTAACGGAACACAAACGGCATACATGTAATAGTGTTTTAAACCTTCCCTACTCCATCCAAAACTCCCCAAAAAGTGTTGGCATTGCATAAGTGGAAGAACCTGAACCACCACCCCAAACACAAATGGCTTTCTTTTCTTTTTTTGCAGGAGATGGAAATCCCAGAGAAAGTAGCCCCTTTATTCATAATGAAGCTGAAAATGACAACTTCTATGATGGAAAAAACATGGCTCTTTTTGAGGTATGTGTGTGGGAAAAAAAAATACATATCTTTTAAAGTGTAACACAAAGGTTCCCCCCCCCCCCCATTTCAGTTGGGGAGGGTTAAAACTGCTGCATGTGTTTTTTTTTTTGTTTGTTTTTTTCCCCTGTGCCCTTACAGAGATTTCCCTTCAATTTCTGTCCAGTGGAGGGATTGGCAGAAAGGAGTGGCAGACACTGAGACCTGCAGAGAGTAGGGAATATTATGAGGTTGGTTTTAGAAAGTTTTAGTTTTGAAATGGTATGACATCCATGCTAATATGTGAGATAAGATTGTGCTACAAGAGGAGATTGAAGGAATGAGTTGAGGTGTAAAAAATATACATTTAAGTGTTATCAGCATAGAGATTGGGACCCATGGGAGGTTCTTAAGTGACCAAAAGAGGAGGTGTAGATGGAAAAGAGAATGGATCCAATGGGAGGAGCTTTGGGGACCCCTACAGAAAGAGTAAGTGAAGAGAAATACAGTCATGGGTCACACTGAAGAAATGCTGTGATGGATAGGAGAAAGAAAAAAAAAAACAGTGTCTTGGAGGCCAAGATAGTGGAGTTAGGGGGAGTGGGCGAACCATATCAGAGTCTGCAAAAAGGTCTAGTAGTAAGTGGTAGTAGTAAATCCTTTGTGCGTTTTTTAGTAGGGCAGTTTCTGTGGAGTGCTATGAGCAAAAGCCAACCTGTAAGGGGTTTTCAGTGAGGTAGGACTGTTGTAGACTAAGCATTCTAAAGGTTTTTAGAGGTAAATAGGAGCAAGG
Organism: Rana temporaria; assembly: GCF_905171775.1. NCBI lineage: Eukaryota > Metazoa > Chordata > Amphibia > Anura > Ranidae > Rana > Rana temporaria. Next base: position 169,327,566 of record NC_053493.1, read on the forward strand.
AGATGACTCTTAAGTTCAGGCTGGTGGGGTCCAGTGAGGGCTTTTTAAGTATGGGAAAGATCTGTGCATGCTTAAGAGGGGAGGAAAAGATTCCAGTAGAGGGGCAAAGATCGATTGAAGATGTGAATGAGCAAACCGAGGAGGAGGGTGACTGTAGTAGTTCTGAGGAAACGGGATCCAGGAGACAGGGGCATAAGTGGGGGTCTGAAAACAGTTTGACCTCTTCTTCTGTAGTAGCCAGGAAAAAATAAAATAAAAAATTAAATGTGCTTGTTAGGGTGAAGATGATATCCTCGCAAATTGAATCAATCTTGTTTTCAAAGTGATTGGCAATCTCTTGGGTAGTGAGTGAGTAAGTGGGTGGAGGTAGCGGTGGACAAAGTAGATGGTAAAAGATAGTTGATGAGTAGGGATGAGTCGAACTTGAGTTTGACTCGAACATCGGCTGTTCGAGGATCGATTATTATGGGAGGAGGAGGCGGCACATCTCCAACAAGGCAGGACGCCCTCCAGGGGCCAGCTTGAGGGCAGCCAACTGACTGCATCACACCACAGAGCTCCAAGTTCTTTGGTGGGGGCCTTTTGAGAGACGTGTACAGCAGATCACACTGTTCCTGTTTGCAACATATGTCTGAAGCGTATCAAGTGTGGCCAAAACACAAGCCACTTGGGCACCACATGCTTGACCAGACATATGTCGACCTCCCATGCAGTCCATTGGCAACAGTTCTTAAAAGACCCACACCAAAGAACAAGGCAGACCTCTCCCTGCTCCTCATCAGCTGGGATCTCTAACCCCACTATACCTTCAGTCCTCTCAGAGACCTGCACTGAGAGAAATCAAGGTGTAGAATTAGGTGTCCCAAGCACTTCTGGGTAATCTGCTAGCGTCACACCAACATCCAATTGTAGCAGGCAAATTTTCCTACCCCAGTTGCTAAACCGGAAACCGAAAATAAATTTGGTCCCAGCCATCCACATGCTCAGCGGCTGAATGCTAGTTTGGCTAAATTGCTAGCACGCCAACTGCTGCCTCTTCAGCTGGTAGATTCTGCCCCCTTTCGAGAATTTGTGGAATGTGCGGTACTTGTGGCAGGTTCCCAAACACCATTTTTTTTTTTTCTCAGGCCATTCTGGCTCTCTACCAACATGTGGAAGGCGATGTCTTGGCCTCGTTTGACAGGGCGGTCAGGTGCATATTACCGCTGACTCGTGGTCCAGCAGGCATGGACAGAGACGTTGCCTTTCTTTCATGGCACACTGGGTAACCCTGCTGGCAGCTGGGAAGGATGCAGGACAGGGTGCAGTATTGTTGGAGCTTGTTCCGCCACCACACCTCCAAAATGCTGGTAGTGGTGATTATGCAAAGAAAAAGAAAGGAGGGCGCACCGACCTTGTGCATTACCACTTAAAATGTAATAATAAAACAGAATAAAAGCAATGGTCCTACTCACATACGTAAGTAAGCGCTTTTCAGACAGCTGGACTGGACATCACGGCGCCTGCCAGTAAAACCTAAGACATCTAAACGGCTGACACGTTTCTGGGGCGTACCCCCTTCTTCAAAGCCTGGATGGTCCGTGGTACGTGGTATCACGGACCATCCAGGCTTTGAAGAAGGGGGTACGCCCCAGAAACGCGTCAGCCGTTTAGATGTCTGAGGTTTTACTGGCAGGCGCCGTGAGGTCCAGTCCAGCTGTCTGAAAAGCGCTTACTTACGTTTGTTTGTAAGTAGGACCATTGCTTTTATTCTGTTAAATTTTAAGTGGTAATGCACAAGGTCGGTGCGCCCTCCTTTTTCTTTTTCTTTTCATTCTAGCCATTTGAACACCCTTTGTTCTTTGGAGGGCTGCAAGACTTCTGACTTTGCCGGTAGACTTTACTGCTGTACCCAGTTTGGCGAAACACCAGAGCGCAGGAGGTTTTGTGTTTTTTAGTGGTGATTATGCCACACCTCTCCTCCACCCCTCATCCTCTATGGCCTCTTCCTGTGCAGGCAGATTTGTCCTTGGAACCATAGGCGTTCTTGGGGCTGCGCAAGCACTCAGGCAAAAAGATGCAATGCTTGAGTTGGTCTGCTTAGTGGACAGGAGCCACACAGGGGCAGAGATTCTGTCTGCTCTGCAGAGGCAGGCTCAGAGGTGGTTGACGCCATGCCAGCTTCCGCCAGGAATGGTGGTTTGCGACAATGGCACCAACCTCCTCTCTGCTCTCTGACAGGGACAATTGACCCATGTTCCCCGTTTGGCTCGTGTCCTTAATTTGGTGGTGCAGCGGTTCTTGTGTAGGTACCCGGGCTTACAGGATCTCCTGAGGCAGGCCAGGGAAGTCTGTGGGCATTTCCGCCGGTCATTTAATGCCAGTGCTCGGCTGACTGACCTCCAAAAGGAATGCAACCTGCCCAAGAACCGCCTCATCTGTGACATGCCCATTAGGTGGAACTCAACGTTGGCAATGCTGCAGCGGCTGTACACGCAGCAGAGGGCCATCAATGAGTACCTGTGTGAGTATGGCACTAGGACAGGGTCAGGGGAGCTTGGCTTTTTTTCGCCACGTCGGTGGCTTCTGATCAAGGATGCATGCACTGTCCTGTCACCATTTGAGTAGGCCACAAGGATGGTGACAGTGCATGCATCAGTGACACTGTCCCTCTTGTCTTCCTGTTGGAGCACACGCTGCATGGAATAATGGACGGGGCACTTTAGGCAGAACAGAGGGAGGAAGAGGAGGACTTCCTTGCCTCTCAAGGTGTCAGGGTACTAGTCCCGTCTCTGACAGATTCCCGCACATGCGCGGTGGAATGGGGCCTCGGCGCGTACCTGTGTGCAATTTGCGGTACAGCGGCACGTCGTGTGCGTGGACACGCGCACGGGGCAGCCCTGGGGCCAATCAGAGGACTGACACTCCTATTTAAACCAGCAACATTCCCTGAACAGGTTGCTGGTTTGTCATCAGCTTTAGTGAGTTTACCTGTTGCCATATCTTCCTGTTTTGACCCGGACTTCCTGACCACTCTCCTCTCACCCGGAACCTCTGAACTTTTGGCTAACGTATCTTGGATTGCTACTGTCTCCTGCCCTTTGACCTTGGCTTGTACCTACGGACTTTCTCTGCCTTCTCCAGCCCTTGACCCACGGCCTGTGACCCGGACTTGTCTTTGTCTCCTGCTTGGATCTTCTGGACCTCCTGCCAGTACCTGTCTGATCTCCATTTGTTTCCAGTTGTCCACGCCTGCTCAGCTACCGTCAGACGCACCAAGTCTACCAACCTGCTTCCGGCACCGGTGCCTCCTTGTGCATTCCCTCCTCTGTCTCAACTCCAGAGAGTGGACTGCGCAGGGTCGCAAAGGTGAGCCGTCCTCAGCATCTCGGCCTCGGTGAGTACAGGTTCCTGATACAAGGCCCCCTTTGTCCAGCAGCAGGCCCACAGGAAGAGGAGGATTGTGTTAGCATGGAGGTGGAGCCTAGCACTCAGCATCAGCAGCAGTCTTCAAGGGATTGTTTACAGTCCCCAGAAACCCATGGACTTGTACGTAGCTGGGAGGAGGTGGCTGCGGATCATGTCACCCTTCATGACTCAGAGGACTCCGGATCGAATGCCTCAGCAAACCTACGCTGCATGGCCTCCCCTATCTGCAAAGCCTGCGAAAGAACCCTTGGATTTGTGTGATCAAGGAAATGGATCACTACTGGCTGGCAACCCTTCTTGATCCACGTTACAAGGGTAAGTTTGCGGAACTTATCCAACCTTCACAGAGGGAGCAGAGGATTGAACATCTTCAGGAGGCCTTGCAGAAAGTTTTGTGCAATGCGTTTCCAGAGCCTGGGAGGTTATAATTTCCTGGTCCTCCTGGACAACGTGTTGCTGAGGCTTTGGTTAGTCAAAGAAGGAGCGGTGGAGAAGGTGGCCATCTGACTGATGCATTCAGACAATTTTTTTAGTCCGCAGCCCCAAGGTCTGATCAGTTCCAGCAATCATCACCAACGTCTGATTTAGGGGCAAGATACCTAGACTTGGAGACCTTTCCAACCAAAAATTCACTGGGTCACTGGGTCTTGAGGATGGATCACTGGCCAGAGCTTGCACAGTATGCAATTGAGCTACTGGTCTGTCCTGAATCCAGCATTCTTTCGGAATGCACATTCAATGCTGCTGGAGGCTTTGTAACCGATCAGAGTGCGCCTGTCCACAGACTCGTTTGATCGGCTCACCTTCATAAAAATGAATGAGTCTTGGATCACCAGCTACCCAAGCAACCTGATGCTGATGTAACCGATTCATTTTTTTATGAATGAGATCCCTTGACTGCCAATGCTGCTGCTGAGTGACTATCTTGTTATGCTGAGTGACTATCCTATTCCTCCTCAATGTTCATGTTGATGGCTTCTGAAAACATTTTTGGGTCTGGGCACCACCACCAGTGGCTAAGGCCCAATTTTTCTGCCCCTGTTTAACAGGGGCGTGTAATTACAATTTTTGCTGTAATATTTTGCAGCAGGGCTTGTTCCTGCGCTCAACTACAGTATATGTGAGGGGTTGCAGTGTTGTGGCACCACTGCCTAAGGCCCAATTTTTTTGCCCTCGTTTATCAGGGGCATGCATCTACAATTTTTGCTGTAATATCTCACAGCAGGGCACGTTCCTGCGCACAACAAGAGTATCTGTGAGGCTTTACAGTGTTATCACTGCCACCTAAGGCCCAATTTTTCTGCCCCTGTTTAACAGGGGGAGCGTAATTACAGTTTTTGTTATAGTATTTCACAGCAAGGCTCGTCCCTGTGCTCAACAACAGAATCTGTGAGGGGTTTGTGTCGTGGCACCACCACTGCCTAAGACCACATTTTTCTGCCCCTGTTCAATAGGGGCATGTAATTACAATTCTTGATATAATTCACAGCAGGGCCTGTTCCAGCGCCCACCAAGAGTAACTGAGGGCTTACAGTATTCTGGTACCACTTTCTTTTTTGGAAGCAGGGGGAAAGAAATTTAAACTGAGTGGATTGTGGCTGTTGACCGGGGAGGAAGGGTACGGGACGTGGGGCTTGCAGTTCGATAATGAAGGGCCAGCATTAGGGGAAATGTCCCCAGAGGCTTAGAGAAGGAAGCTGAGGAAATTAAAATGATTCTAGTGTTTAGGTCAGCATGTGTGTTCAGGATTCAAGAGGCATAGAGGTGGACGGGGTGATTTTAATCGAGGGGGTAGAGGTCGTGTTAATGTTCCCTCTCAGCCTTCCCTTCATGACTATCATTCTGGTAATTTGAGTAGTGAACAGGGAAGACCTCACCCTTCCAGGGGTAAAGCCCCAAATAATGTCTATGTAATGTATGGGGGTATGATCTGATGATAAAATCGGGTCAATTGAAGTGGAGCGTACTCTGGATGGTTCTTTATGAGGGATAAAAAAAGTAGTTCATGTGAGAGTAAGCCCTATGGACGAGAAAAAAGGTGGTGTAGTTCCTTTCATTAGGATTGTTAAAGCACACTATATATCTACTAATTGTAAAAAGGTGAATCTCAGCTGTGAGGAGTCTCGGGTAGAAATAAGAGTGGTTAAATGTCCCATTGGAAATGACCATCAGGGGATCATAAGCAAAATTGAAGTCTTCCCTCTAAAATCAGAACTCAATCACTGTTTTCTAACACAAGTGGGGTGAGTTTTTTTAATTGATCGGAATTTGGAAGATAACTATTATTCAAGTCACCTTGATCCCTTGACTATCCGGTATGTATTATCATCTATCTGAGCACCTGACTGCCGAGGCACTGAGTTGCAATAAGTATATGGACTCCTTTTGTTGTAGCTATGAAAGGAGGAGCGTGGTTAGCCACTGGATATTTTCGGCTTGACCGTTTAGGGATCTATTTGCAAGGAAACAACCTGACTGCGCATATCAGGCAGGTCATGAAGCAACCATGATTCTTCAAAACTTTCACATTGTACAAGGTGAATTTTAGAGGGCACCTGGTCGGGTGGCTAGGTGTAAACCTGGGTCCCATCTCTTGTAGCAGAGGATAGGGTGGGGCAGAGATGGACACAAAGGAGGAAGGTAGAGAAAAGTAACTGGATCAAACAAAAGGAAGGGGATTCACTGACAGAAGTACTCAAAAGACCAATCAGTTGGATCCTATCAGAAACCAAGAACTACGTGTTCTCCCCATCTAACCATTTGAGGTTGGGAAAACCCTATGTTAGGGTGAGATGAGGTTTTCTTTAGCAGAGATGCACCTCTACAGGTAGAATGACAACCTACAGAAATAATACGTTGCTAACCTAGAACATGCATGTCAAAACAAGGTATTAACTGTTGTCTTGGACTAATCAAGGTCATGGTGAGGCGAGAAACTAGAACAACTTGAGTGGTTGCCCTATGTACCGCAGCCCTCCCTACTCTGACAAAGATACCAAGTATGATTTCAGAATCTCATGTACAATAACATGGACCATGTCATTCTGCATTAGAGAAAAAGTGTGATTAAGTGAAAATAATGAGCAACCTAAAAAAAGAAAAAAAAAAAAAAAAAAAAGCATAAACAAGCGACTATAAGTGTATGTATATAAACTTAAGAGAATTAATGTGAATATAAACACAATGCTGCTCATACACAAGTGATGAAAGCAAGCAGCAATAGAAGTGAATGAAAACTGCCGCACACTTTCAGCAATAATCCTGAGTGATTACTTAAAGTCCAACAGAAAAGCAATAAAAAGCAACTTTGAAGTCCAAAAAAGAAGCAAATAAACTGCAAGGATTCAATCAAACACAGGAGCAGGGATACAAATCTTCAGTTTTATGCTTCCATCAGGTAAAGGTAGATAAATTGGCCGCTTACCGACTCAGATGGATGTCTATTATGGAGATCAAAAGGGCTCAGCACACCGGGTTTGGTTCACCAGGCTCCGGACATGGAAGTAGATCCACAGCAGAAAATCCTCTTAGCGAACTTTTTCCCCCTCTCCATGGAATACCAAGCAACCCTTTGTATCAGCTGGATCTTTTATCCCAGGACACAAACACTATCTCCTCCCGGGATAGTGATAGGTAAGGGCTGTGCGTTTCTTCGTACAAGGCGTCCACTGGGAAAGGAGGCTGCCTCCGTATGGAGAAACGCAGCGTCGGGTGGAGCTAAGGACTCTGACGTCATCACACTCCAGTTGGTTTGGCGTGAGCCGCCGCTGGTAGTCTGTTTTTTATTCGTTTCATTTGGATGTCAGTAACCCGTTTATTTTAATAAATGGTACCATTTTGATATACTGCACCATGAAGTTTTCCTCTTCATTTATAATATGCCCAAACCTGCTCATTGAATGCCTTTACCTATCACATTCCCGGGAGGAGATAGTGTATGTGTCCTGGGATAAAGATCCAGCTGATACAACGGGTTGCTTGGTATCCCATGGAGAGGTGAAAAAGTTCGCTAAGAGACTGATTTTCTGCTGTGGATCTACTTCCATGTCTGGAGCCTGGTGAACCAACCCCGGTGTGCTGAGCCTTTTTGATCTCCGTAATAGAGATCCATCTGAGTCGGTAAGCGGCCAATTTATCTACCTTTACCTGATGGAAGCATAAAACTGAAGATTTGTATCCCTGCTCCTGTGTTTGATTGAATCCTTGCAGTTTATTTGCTTCTTTTTTGGACTTCTAAGTTGCTTTTTATTGCTTTTCTGTTGGACTTTAAGTGATCACTCAGGATTATTGCTGAAAGGTGTGTGGCAGTTTTCATTCACTTATATTGCTGCTTGCTTTTTATCACTTGTGTATGAGCGGCATTGTGTTTATATTCACATTAATTCTCTTACGTTTATATACATATTACACTTTTACAGTCGCTTGTTTATGCAATTTTTTTAGGTTGCGCATGATTTTCACTTTATCACATTTACTTCCAGTTTACTATTCAAACTATTTTTATAATTGCAGCACCTTTTCTTTGTCATATATTTTTGTGATATTTGGAATTTTGTCCCAGTGGGGACAAGAATTATCCACATATATTATTTTTTTTTCACATGGTAGCATTGTTTTGCACTTTGTTGCATTATTACACACCCCGTTTCCTTGGGTATAGCGCAGATTAACCCTACTACACATTAGAGAAAAGTAACATATTGAGCAAACTCGAGTATTCATGAACGTTCCCGATTGTCTCCAGCATGGACTTGCCAGCCTTTTCCACTTTAGTGGTAAGGGATGAGACCTCCTGCTGGACATCTGCTTCTGTAATGCACAGTGTTGTAAGTAACGGAGTTACAATAAACGCAGTTACCTAACGCAGCCCCTTTTGAGGGTAACGAGTAATCTACCCGATTACTCTTCCCCTCATGGTAACGCAGTTACCATTACTTGGGCGGCGTTACTGCAATTACATCTACCGCCACTAGATGGCGGCAGAGCAATTGCTTCTGCCGGCGCTGTGAATATGAATATGGGTGGAACTCCGCTTTAGAATCATGTGACCGCTGTGATGGCCTGTCACAGCGGTCTGAAAACTCCCAATCGCAAGGAGCCCTGGATACAATGAGCCCCATCCGCCTCACACTGACCTATCACCGGGGAACAACTCACATCGATCACACACACTGTGTGCGCAACCTGATCAATGATCCGGGGAACACATGGCGGGAACAAAATGTTCCACAGAACAAACGTTCCCTATACAACACAGTGTACACAGCGACATCTAGTGGTCAACATGGTAAGTGCAGGACACCTATACAGACCAATGATCAGCAGGTTATTTTTGGTCAGTGATTTCATCTCTTCATCAGACAACAAAGAAAAATCTGACATCCCCATTCCAGATCCCAAGCATCTAATAAAGCTTATATAAGATATTTAAAATAATAAACAATAAACTATAGAACATTCTTATAAAGCCTAATATAAGATTTTAAATTACAGACTCTGTAAACGTCAAGGGAATGTATATTATAAACATACATTTTAATCCAGCTTATAATTTGGATGTAATATATAGCAGATGGATAAGGGTTCTATTAGCTGCACATACATGGTGGGACGGATGCACCTAGGCTGGGATATACACGAGATCACCATTTGTTTCCGGTTTTCTTCTCTCAAGGATCTGGCATTCTTTTGTCTTGGAGTATTAACTCACTGCTCCCTGGCAAGCGCCCGTCATCTGCTTCTCAACAAAGCATTGTAGAATATTAAAAAAAAAAATTCAGTTACTTTGCTGAGTAACTAATTACTTTTTCAATGTAGTAATTGAGTTCACTAACGCAATTACTTTTTCGGAGAAGTAATTTGTAACTGTAACTAATTACTTTTTTAAAGTAAGATGAGCAACACTGGTAATGCACCTTTAATCCTCCATGTCACAGCTTCCAGGTCAGGCCTAGTTGGGAGGGCATCTAAGTCCTGTCTGGTTGATAGAGCATGTAGGATGGACCTAGTGTAAAGCTGGGTGCCATCTTGGCCAAGCTGCATGTGAGCAGGATGCATCGTGGTGTGTCGGCAAATGGGGATCACACAGAGGCCAACGTAGAAAACTGTATATTTACAGAAAGTTGCAACAAGTTATAACCAGGCCCGGTGGGTAACATTCAGAATCTGCAACCAATAGTTTTCTCTTCGGAGGATGGTGACCGCTTCTGCAACAAGGTGCAGGAATGCAGCCTGGCCGGTCCACGCCCCAACTGGGAGGTTTCACCAAGCAGAGGATAATCGTAGTACCTACTCTTCTGGAACCTTGGCTCTAAACTTTCCCTAACAGACACGGAACCTGTTCCTACACTCAACATTCGTAAACTGTCTGCCAAGCTTGGGAGCCATTGTCTTAAATGGACACTGCCCTGACCCTAGATGCCGGCAGGATCAGCCAGGGCACCAGCATCCAATGGGATGATTTGATTTCTTGTTAAAAATAGAATTTTTATAACAGCTTACCTGTAAAATCCTTTTCTTGGAGTATACCACGAGACACAGAGCCTTAAATCATTACATAATGGGTTGTATGGTCACCAATCAAAGACAGTTCCCCTTCATATAACCCCTCTGTGACGGATCTCGGATACCCCAGGTGGGCACATCCGCCAGACCTGTGTCTCCTGTCCTCCAAACGCACCCACAGCCTGCAGATTCGCCATCACCAGCCCTTAACCCCTCAATCACTAGACAATCCACACAGGTGTTGAGGGTTAAACATGCAGAGCCTAAACTGTTTATTAAATCCAAAGCATACAGTTTTACACAGTTAGGGACACTCCCCTTAGCCTTGTCTAAGAGGGGAGGGGGGCAAGGAACAACCAATGGGAACTGAACATTTGTACATTGAAACAGGCTACAGATAAACCTAATGAGATTATGGTAAGCAGGCAGTCTCTCAATACACACCCCCTGCGGAGAGAAGTCTCCAGTCCAGTCTCCATTGTCTATGTGACATGAATCGACACAATAAGGCACAGCAACAAGGGGGGGGTTGGGGGAGAAAGGCTGTAGAATTACATTACACTATCTCAATGCCAGCTTGTCCCGGGTCTCCAGTATCTTTTCTGGCCCATAGTCTGTCGGTAGGAGGCCAGCCCCCAGTCCCTTCCAAAACGCACAGTGACAGTGGGTTCTGTCACACCCTCCCATCAGGGAAGTACCTTAGTTTTGTAGCAAGAAATAAAGGTTCCCATAAGAAGGGGGGGGGACCTCTTGTGTCCCGTCGTGTGCTCCAAGAAAAGGATTTTACAAGTAAGCTGTTATAAAAAAATCCTATTTTCTTTATCGTACACCACAGGACACAGAGCCTTAAATCATTACATAATGGGAAGTCCCAGAGCAATGCGCAAATATGAAGGGGGACCCAGCTGTAAAACAGACAAGAAGCCCTAGACTGCTGCCTGCAGTACACTGCGCCCAAAGGCGGAATCCTCATGTCCTCTTACATCTATTTGATAGAATTTGCTGAATGTATGGACTGAAGACCAAGTTGCAGCTTTGCAGATCTGAGCCATCGAAGCCTGGTGATGCACTGCCCATGAAGCACTCATAGCTCTGGTCGAGTGCGCCTTAACAGAATGAGGAATCTTGTTCCTTAAACCATAAGCTTGAATAATTGCTTGTCGAATCCACTGCGCAATGGTGGATTTTGATGCCACTTGTCCCTTCTTGGGACCATCTGGCAAAATAAACAAAACATCAGTTTTACATATCTGAGCGGTTGCCTGCAGATGCGCCTTTATTGCTCTCACTACATCCAGAGAGTGCAATAATTTTTCCTCCGCTGTCTGCAGGTTCAGAAAAAAGGAAGGTAAAATAATATCTTGGTTCAAATGAAATGTCAACACCACCTTTGGTAAAAAGGTTGGATGGGGTCCTAGAACAATCTTGTCCTTGTGACAAATTAAATAAGACTTTTTACAAGAAAACGCTGCTAATTCAGATGCTCTTTTTTTTTTTTTTTGCCGATTTCCTGCTTAAAAGAATCAGCGATATTTGACCCTTAATGGTACTAAGGGCTAATTTCATATCCACTCCTAGCTGGCAAAAGACAAGAATCTTTGGGGATTCCATTTGTTAGATTCACACCATGACACATATGCTTTTCTGACTCTATAGTAAATAAGCCTGGAAGCTGGCTTTCTGGCATTAATAAGTGTAGAAAGCACTGGACCAGAGATCCCTCGTTTCTTTAGAATGTGGGTCTCGGCAGCCAAGCTGTCAAATTTTAGCTCTTTTAAGGAAGGATGGAACACTGGACTTTGCGACAGCAGGTTGTGACGAAGCGGAAGCTTCCAATGTTTTCCTACCACCATCTTTATGATTTTGGTGTACCAGGATCTTCCGGGCCAATTTGGGGCCACTAAGATTACAGGAATTCTTTCCTTCTTGATCCTGCAAAGTAACCTTTGTAAGAGGGCGATCGGCGGAAACGCATAGATCAGTGAAAACTGATTCCACAGAATTATTAGAGCATCCGATACGTAGGCCAGAGGATCTCTCATCCTGGACACAAAGTTGTCCAACTTCTTGTTGAACCTGGAAGCTAGCAGGTCTACATCCGGGTCCTCCATCTCTGGCATATGGCCTGAAATATATCGGGGTGGAGAGACCACTCTCCTGGTAGTAGTTGCTGGCGACTCAGTCCGCTTGCCAGTTTTCTACCCCTGGAATGAAGATTGCAGAGAGACAAGGAACATGTTCTTCTGCCCATGCCAAAATCCGATTCACCTCTTTCTGGGCGCCCTGACTGCGGGTGCCTCCCTGGTGATTGGTGTAAGCTACTGCAGTAGCATTGTCGGATTAAATCCGCACCGGGTGGCCCTGTAACCTGTGTCCAGGTTCTGAGGGCTAAGTATACTGACCGCATCTCCAGTATATTGATGGGCAGGTTCCTTTCGGTCTTGGCCCAGGTTCCCTGGGCTGAAGCCTCTACTAACACTGCTCCCCAGCCCCTTAGGCTGGCATCCGTAGACACCATCTTCCAGGTGACTGGGAGAAAGGATCTTCCTTCCTGCAAGTTCTTGGTTTTTAACCACCAACTGAAGCTTTGACGCACTTGTGGCGACAGGCGCATGGGTAGATCCACAGCTTGGATCTTCCTGTTCCAGGCGGCTAAGATACTGCCTTGAAGTAGTCTCGAATGAAACTGGGCGTAAGGCACAGCCTCGAAGGAGGCTACTAGCTTCCCTAGTAGACTCATGCAAAGGCGATTAGACAGCTTTTTCTTTGCCTTGACCTTGTGGATCAGGTCCTTTAGCGACTTGATCTTTGGTTCTGGCAGAAATATCCTGCCTTGGGCTGTGTCTATAATCATGCCCAAATATTCTGCCCTTCTTTGGGCTTGTAGAGAGGATTTTTGTAGGTTTACAATCCATCCTAACTGTTCCAGGTATTTTATTGTGGTGAGCACAGCGTGATCTAATCCTGCCACTGACTGATCTATCACAAGTAGATTGTCTAGATAGGCCATTACTGCTATGCCCTGTACCCTCAGATTTGCCAACAGAGGGGCTAGTACCTTTGTAAATACACGGGGGGCGGTAGCCACCCCAAATGGCAGAGCCACAAACTGGAAGTGGCGATGTTCTACCCCGAACCTTAATCTTTGGTGCATGGGATGGATAGGCAGATGGAAATATGCGTCCTTGATGTCTATCGACGCCATGAATTCTCTGCCTTGTAGGGAGGCGTCCATTGATCGAATAGTTTCCATTTCGGAAATGGCTAATGTTCAGAAACTGATTTAGAGATCTTAGATCCAGGATGGGTCTGACATCTCCATTTGGTTTTGGAATCAGAGGTTTGAATAAAAACCTGAACATTGCTCCTTTAGGGGTACTTCTGTGATCACCCCTTGGGACAGCAAGTGATCCAATCCTTTAAAGAAGAACACTCTTTTTAGTGGATGTTCGGAGAGCCTTGAGCTTCGGAATTGAGAAGCTGGGATTTCTCGAAATTCCAGTTTGTATTCTAGGGATACTGTGGATACTACCCACTTGTCCTGGATTTCTGTCTGCCACGCCGCTGAAAAATGCTGAAGTTGTCCCCCCCCCCCACTCGGCCGAGGTTTTGAAATGGTTTTGGGGTTTTGCTTGCTAGCCTTTGAACCCCACTGCTTCTTGTTTTTCTGGGCTTGGTCTTCCTTGGCTTTTGTGGCTGGCTGAATATGTCGTCGCCACTGACTGGTGCTAGATCTACCAGGAGTCGGGGAGAGAGAATGCTTAAAACAAGGACGCTTTTTTTTTTCTTTTTCTCTGGTAAAAGGGTAGTTTTACCGCTCGATATCTATCTTTTGGAAATATTTCTCCAAATCTTTCCCAAAGAGGTGTTCGCCATGGAAGGGGAAGCTGGCCAAAAGCTTTTTGCATGGGGCTTCTGCTGACCAATGCTTTAGCCAAAGAATTCTGCGCATAAGCACCAGCTGCAGCGTGAGGCGGGATGCCTGTTGGATAGAATCTCTGATGGCATCCACTGTAAAAACATAAGGCCCTAGGCATATTATCCCAAAATTTGACCTGTTCAGCAGTCAGATCTTTCATCCCCCATCTCAGCGGGGTCTGCGTTCCAACCTTCAGGGGTACGGGTTCCAACTCTTCCCTGGGCCTTGTAAAAGACTCTTACCAGGACTTTTAGCATATAGAGCGAAAGTGCTGGACTCCCGAGCCCAGTCCTCCAGAGAGAGACATTACAGGAGACCCCTCGTCCATGAGGTCCGGATACTATCCAGTTTTGGCGTAATATAATTAAGTGTCTTGGATGGACCCACAGTGTAGCTCTCTACCCTCATAGGGCTTCTTAGGCAGAGCTTTCTTCATCACATTTTCCTAGCGTCCACCACCTTAGACACTGGCGAAAAAACTAAGGTACTTCCCTGATGGGAGGGGTTATATGGAGGGGAACTGTCTTCGATTGGTTGTGCCAGTGTCCAATCGCCTCTGGTGACCATACAACCCATTATGTAATGATTTTAGGCTCTGTGTCTCATGTTGTACGATAAAGAAAAGAAGGTTTCACAGATATTTTGCTGGGTGTACATACTATTTTCATCAAAGACTATAACCGTGATTTTTAACTGGTAGTGGTAGATTTTCCAGTGCTGCTGTAATTGAATAAAGTTGTTTGCCTGCCAATTTGAACATTTGTTTGCTGTTGCCATTGTCACTGTTTTAAAGTAAAATAGGATTACTGCTATAATTTTGAAGGGCTTAGCCAAATGTTATGTTGTCCAGGATTCAGGTAAATGTAACCTGTTATTTACTTTACGGTAATATAATTTTTTTATGTAAATTGACCTATTCAGGAAGAAATGGACAGCAATCCAATGGTGTCTTCATTACTGAACAAGCTTGCAAATTACACAAACTTACCACAGGGCGTCAAAGAACATGAAGAGTATGAGGATCGAAAAAGAAAGGAAACTAAGGTAGTGTTCAAGTTGTCTATATTGTTGTTTGCGTTGATTGTTGGATTTTCCCATTTATAGTTATAATTATCATCCTGGGAAAAGTCCTATTCAGGGTTTCTACATCTCCCAGGCTCCTCTCGTACACATTCAGGGATTCCTGATCCAGTTTGGATCTTGGTCCTTGCCCCCAGGCCAATTTAAACTCGCGTGAGACAGACAGTTCTCTTGGCCTGGGAAATCGGACGACTCTTGTCTGCAAAAGCAAAAGGTTGGTAAAAGCCAACAAGCTGTATATGTGGAAGCTGACAAGCTGTAGGCTTGCTCAGCCTGGTAGTGAGGGCCTGTATTTTGGTATAGGTGGTGCCGAGACACGGCTAGGCTTTTGTTTTGCTATTATTTTTCCTGTTTGTTTTCTGAGACGCTGTACAGCACTTGTATATAAATTTGTAAATATCACAAACACTTTTGTCACTACCACCTAGGATTTGGCATCTGTGCCCAGGAAACTTTGTACCTGCTACCTGTTCCCCGCTTAATATATATCTTTTTTTTAAATAAAATGTGTGTGTGTGGGGAGGGGGAGAGAGAGAGGGGGAGAGGGGGAGAGAGATGCACAAATGGAATGTCTATTCAAAACTAATAAAAAGTTTTCATGTTTATGCAAGGTAACAGTTTCTGGCTAAGACAATGGCACCCCTTCTTCAGACCAAAAGCATAAATAACATCAAAATATAAATTCACAATAATCATCTGCAATCAATTAATTAATTTAACAATCGCTAAGTAATCATAATTGTAGAAAATGGCATAATGATTGCAACGATCGAACCATCAGATGGAATGAATTCCCCCAAATGTCATGAGGATACCAGGAAAAGGCACCGCTTATCAAAAGAGAGAGGAAAATATATATATATATATATATATATATATATATATATATATATATATATATATATATATATATATATATATATATATATATATATATATATATACATATATATACACATACACACACACACACACACACACACACACACAATGCACTGAATTCTGAACCAATCCTATAATTAAAAAATAGAATACTAATATATTAGAAAGATCTACTGAAAAAACTACTCATTACAAGAAATAGTAATGAAAAGATAAAATAATTTAATAAAGAAAGTGTGTGTGCATATATTACAAAAATAAATATAAATCAAAATTAGAATTTATCCCTTAAAGTGTCTAAACGATGTATCCAGGCTACTTTTTGTTTTTTAAGGCAAGTTCTGTATTCCCACCTCGTCGATTACGTGGTATTCCGTAAATAGCCATGCATTTTAACTGTGATACATGATGTCCCTATTGCAAAAAAGGTCTTGCCAATGGCAATTTGTCAAGTTTATCCCTAGTTGAATATTTGTGTCGTACAATACGCTCTTTAACCTTCTGAATAGTATCGCCTGCATATAATAACCCACATGGGCCCTTAATCATAAGAAGATTGACATATTTAACCACTTTAGCCCCAGAAGGATTTACCCCCTGACCAGAGCATTTTTTGCGATTCTGTACTGCAGCGCTTTAGCTGACAATTTGCGCGGTCGTGCGACATTATACCCAAACAAAATTTAGTTGTTTTTTTTTTAGTTTTTTTGTTTCACAAATAGAGCTTTCTTTTGGTGGTATTTAATTACCTCTGCGGTTTTTATTTTTAACGGTATAAACAAAAAAATAAAATTTTGAAAAAAAATGCAATTTTTTTTTTCAGTTTTTAATAAATATCCCCAAAAATATATAAAAAAAATGAATTTCTTCCACAGTTTAGGCTGATTTGTATTCTTCTACATATTTTTGGTAAAATAAGTGTATGTTGATTGGTTTGCACAAAAGTTATAGCGTCTACAAAATAGGGGATAGATTTATGGCATTTTTTTTATGGCGGACACATTGGGCACTTTTGACACTACTTTGGGACCATTGTCCTTTATACAGCGATCAGAGCTACAAATAGCCACTGTATAAATGGCAGGGAAGGGGTTAAACACTAGGGGGCGATCAAGGGGTTAAGTGTGTCCTAGGGAGTGATTTTAACTGTGGGGGGAGTGGGCTCCCTACAACATGACAGGGAGCAGTAGATCCCTGTCATGTTGTTAGGCAGAACAGGGAAATGCCTTGTTTACATAGGCATCTCCCCATTCTGCCTCTTCTTGCTGCAATCACGGGCTGCCGGTGAACATCGAGTTTGCGGGACCCGTGTGCGTGCCAGATACAGTATGCGGCAAATTTTGAAGGGATGTACGGTTATGTCCATTTGCCCTTACGAGCCATTCTGCCGACGTATATGTGTGTGCGGTGGTCGGCAAGTGGTTAATCCTTTATTGCTATATTATAGTCTATGGGGATGGACTGATAGTCGTGCCATTGATCTTGACAGAAGAGGGGAAGGGGCATGTGGGGGAGAAAATTTTACAAGCTCGTTTTTGAAAGGTTGAATTTGAGGAAGTGTTGTCACATCCAGCCAGATAGGTCTGCTAGTAAATCAGCGATACGTGAGGAAACTGATGGGGTGAGCTGATGGGTAGAGAGATGAATTTGGGTGTCACCAGCATAGAAATAGTATTGGTAGCCATGGGAGACTATCTTAGCTGACCCAAGGAGGAGGTGTAGATCGAGAATGGGAACGGTCCAAGGACAGAACCTTGGGGGTTCCCAACGGTAGGAGAGGAGGAGATAGAGTTGTAAGTGACACTGAAGGTGAGGTGAGATAGGTAAGATTTGAACCAACGGATACCAAGGAAATATAGTTTTTAGAGGAGGAGGGGTGGTCAACTGTGTCAAAGGCAGCGGAGAGGTCCAAGAGTAAGAGTACGGAATAGTGACGGTTGGTTTTAGCTGTTAACAGTATGTCATTTTGTGAGTTTTAGGAGAGCGGTTTATGTGGAGTGTTGTGGGCGAAATCCAGACTTAAAGCGTAACTCCACTTTTGTTTAGAACCCCCCCCGGGTGATCTATGTACATTGCAAAGATAGCAACCTTTGTTGCAGATTCCTACCTTTCTGTTATTCTGAAGAAATACATGTGTGTGTGTCTGTGCCTCTAATAGGAGTGATTTCATGATTACCTGCCAGGTTTGCACCTGCTGGACACTAATGAGGAAATCTGCTGGACCTGCATCCCTTTAGACGGGTTCCTATTGAAAATGTCTCTCCAAAAATTACATTTGTGTTGCAGGGGATGCCTAAAATCTGACTTGTATATTAGGCAGACTTCTGGGGAAATTGGAGCGCCAATCACACAACTAGGAAACTATATGTTTCTGGGGAGTGGCAAGTACACACTCTTTGTACAGAACAACTCCAGGTAGCCATATTTCAGTGCATTCTTAGAAAATTACAGTGCTGTAGATTGAAAAGGAAAGGTAATTTTTAATAACATTCAATTACAATATGTTTAGTGTCGCATGAAAGTTCCCCCATGAAAGTGGAGTTACCCTTTAAGCCGATCAAGAAGGTTATTCTCAATGAGGTGGGATCTCAGCTGGTTGTAGACTAGACATTCAAGGAGTTTGGAGGCAAAAGGGAGTAAGGTAATGGGTCTTGGGTGGTTAAATAGGTGGGGTCAGTGGGGCCTTTTTTAGGTATGGGGGTGGCTAGTGCATGTTTTTAAAGGGTTGGGGAAGATGCCAGTAGAGAGAGAAACTGAAAATTAGTTAAAGTGTAGGATAGAGCCAGAGGATGACTGTAGTATTTGCAGGGGAACAGGCTCCAGGGGGCAGATGGTTAGGTGGGCGTTACAAACTTTTTTTCTATCAATCTTATTTTTTAAGTAATTACCAATCTCCTGGGCAGTGAGTGAGTAAGTTAGTGGGTGGAGGTAATGAAGGATGAAGTGGAGAGTTAAAAGTAGAAGAGTTGACAGGGACTGCATAAGAGGGTGCTAATGAGAGTGATAAAGTAGGTCTGTTTGGCAGTGTGGAGGCTAGAATTGTATTTTTAGAGGGCAGATTTATATTGGAAAGTTCCCTTTCTTCTAATGAAGGTTAGAATATGTCTACTGACATGCTTTAATTTTGTATTTTTTTTCTAATAGTTTTCATTTCTTTTTCTCTTTCTGAGAGGTACAAACTCTCTTGTCCTCACAATAATTCCTTCTGCTAACCATTTTAATATACTTGCTCACCTTACAAAAGCCACTTGATTATCTGCCACATGTCACAGGGACTGTTCATTTCCTTCCTTTTATATAAAAGACTTACAAGGCCCTTTTAAAAGGTCCATCGGTGAAAAAAAAATAGAACATGTTTTAAATTTTTCCTATGGATAAAAAAACAATAGAAAAAAACGATCATCTCTGTGGAAGTCCATCGGTCAAAAATCCACTCATGCTCAGGAAGCATTGAACTTAATTTTTCTCAGCAGTCGTAGTGTTTTATGTCACCGCGTTTTGGAACGGTCAGATTTTTCACTGATGGTGTGTAGGCAAGACTGATAAAAGTCAGCGTCATCGGATATCCGACGAAAAAATCCATTGGATTAGATTCCATCAGATATCCGTTCGTGTGTACAGGGCTTTACCTGTTGGGTATGCGTGCTTCTGTCTTTATCCATAAAAGCATCAAAACATTGCTATGGTAATTTGACATTGGCAGGGTTACACATCCTATCCTTATGTTTTCCAGAGTAACTAGGCCTCTGCCTGGTCTCTTCCAGACATAATAATAATAATAATAATAATAATAATAATAATAATAATATTATATCCCTGAGAGATTTTTTTTTTCAGAATGTTTTTGCTGCACCTAGAGTATGCCAACCAGTTCTGGGCCCCAGTCCTCAGGAAGGATGTACTAGAAATGGAGTGAGTACAAAGAAGGGAAACAAAGCAAAAGAGTCTAGAGGATATTGGTTATGAGGAAAGGTTGCGAGCACTAAACCTATTCTCTCTGGAGAACAGACGCCTGACAGGGGATATGATTTCAATTTACAAATACCATACTGGTGACCCCACAATAGAGAAAACTTTTTTGCGGAAGGGAGTTTAACAAGACACGTGGCCACTCGTTAAAATTTTGAAGAAAAGAGGTTTAACCTTAAACTACGTAGAGGGATCTTTACTGTAAGAGCGGCAAGGATGTGAAATTACATTCCACAGGCGGTGGTCTCAGCGTGGAGCATTGATGGTTTCAATAATCTTTTAGATAAGCACCTGAACGACCACAACATACAGGGATATACAGTTAAACCTTGGTTTGCAAGTAA
Organism: Rana temporaria; assembly: GCF_905171775.1. Taxonomy (NCBI): domain Eukaryota; kingdom Metazoa; phylum Chordata; class Amphibia; order Anura; family Ranidae; genus Rana; species Rana temporaria. The sequence continues at coordinate 169,347,672 of NC_053493.1, forward strand.
CTTGGTTTGAGAGTGTTTTGCAAGAAAGCAACATTTGTTAATAAATTTTGACTTGATATACAAGCGATGTCTTGATTATAGAGTAGTGTCATGTCACAACCGAGTATAAAATAGAAGAGAGTTGCCTCTAAGTGTAGCAATATGGTTACATTTAATGAAGGTACAACATTTTGAAACTCGCATGGTTGATGATTAAAAGAGGCACATCTAAATGTGCAGGCATCCGGGTAAAGCTGCCCACATAGACCATCCTCTGCACCACCATTGATGATGTCCCTTCCACAAGCAGTTCAAGCCTCGCTTTCAGATGGCTCTACTGCAGGGAAGACTTCCTGGTCAAGATTGCAGACTGATAGCGGCGAGAGCCAACTGTGAGGAGGACGCTCTATGTTGATCACTTTACCCCAGATGCCTGCATACTTGGATGTGCCTCTTTTTATCATCAACCATGTGAGTTGCTAACTGTACCTTCATTAAATATAACCATATTGCTACACTTCTCTTCTATGTTATACTCTGTAGCTCCTGCTGGATTTTGCTTACAATCCCCTTGGGGAGGCTCCAATTTGTGGATGGACATTTTATGGTTTCACTACCTGGTCACATTGCTATAATCTTTTTATATGGACAATAAACTGAAGAACTTATGAATAAATGGTTGTGGAACGAATCATTTGAGTTTCCATTATTTCTTATGGGAAAATTTGCTTTGATATACAAGTGCTTTGGATTGCAAGCCTGCTTCCGGAACCAATTATGCTTGCAATCCAAGGTAATACTGACATAATCGCACACATAGGTTGGACGTGTGTCTTTTTTCAACCTCACCTACTATGTAATATAGAGTTATACCCCCATTTTTCTTATGTTCAGTGAAGGGCACAGATCTGCATTTTTTTCTTGATTGCAGGATTATAGTGCCATCTTCAGGAGTAGGCCAAAAAAGAAAAAACACAGCACTGCATATGAGCAGTCCTAAAAAGGTAGTCAACCCGCCCATCTGTGATAGGCAGCTAATTTTTTTTTTTTCTTTTTAAGGACCCAGTTCCCTGCCGGGACTCTTGGTTCCATTATTTTTTTTTTTTTTCTTGGATTTTTCTTGCAAAGATCTTCAATCAACAGCCGTGCTGGAGACAGACTGGATAATATAGGACTAGATACAGTGCCTTACAAAAGTATTCACCACCCTTGGCTTTTTACCTATTTTGTTACATTACAGTCTTTAGTTCAATGTTTTTTTTAATCTGAATTGTATATGATGGATCAGAACACAATAGTCTAAATTGGTGAAGTAAAATTAGAAAGTTTCTCCTGGCCACAAGCCAGGGGTGCCTGTGATGGTGGACTTGAACATGGTTAGGGACCGGAATTTAGATAAGTTCCCCCCAGGGATGCAAATGGGCAATCCAGTGGATACCCAACTTTTTGAAAGAAGTTGGGCTGAAGAATATCTGGAGAATAGGAAACCCAGATGCCTGTCAGTACTCATGATTTTCCAGGACACAACCCTACGCTTTCCAGGATTGATTTAATCCTGGGAAATGAGGAGATGATGCCTGAGGTAAAGAACGTGAACTACATGCCAAGGGGCCTGTCAGATCATTCTCTGGTGATTGTGTCACTAGAATTAAGTGAATGTAGCTATCCCAGAGAGTGGAAGATAAGCCCTTTCTGGATCGAACTAATGAAGGACACACAGTCGAGGTATTGGTCTCCCTGAGAGAATTTGTTGATCAGAGATAATAGTATGGGGCACCTTGAAGGCTTTCCTTAGAGGCATAATGATACAACAAATCTCAACATTTTTAAAGCCGACCAAGGACTGAGAGAGATTAATTGGGGAAAGAGTAACAACAGCAGAAGAACAGTATGTTAATAACCGGACACCCGATAGCCTCAGGAATTGGATATAGGAGCAACAGAATTATTGGTTAGTGACGCTTGGGAAGATGGAGAACAAATATCTCTTTGAGGCAATCTGCCTTTGGAGAGGGGGAAAGTGTGGGACGTATGCTGGCACAGTTAGGGTGAACTCTCCCTCATCTGCGGTACCTACGATAGCTATAGGGGATGGAAGGGTTTCCTCATATACACCAGAAATAGTGGGTAAGCTCAGAGAATATTATGAGGACCTGTATAGTTCCTGGCAGGAGGAAATGGGGGAAGGAATGGGTGCCTTTTTTAGGGATGGCTGTCCCTTCCCTCAGTGAGACAGATAGAATGGAGTTAAACAGGCCCATAACGTTAGAGGAGATACGAGTTACGAAAGATGGCGGGACAGAAATCCCCGGGACCAGACGGGCTCCCGGCCGAGATTTATGGGCACTGCGGGAGGGTGCTGCTCCCGGAGTTGTTGAGAGTCTTAAACTGGGCGGTGATAAAAGGAGCGCTCCCTCATCAATGATGGAATCTACTATAATTATACATAAGGAGGGTAAACATCCACTTGACTCTGCCTCATATAGGCCTATTGCTTTATTGAATTCTGATATGAAAATACTGGGGAAGGTCTTGGCAGCTAGGTTAAATAAGGTTATACAGAAACTCGACCAGTCAGGGTTTATACTAGGGTTGTCCCGATACTAGTATCGGGACCGATACCAAGCATTTGCCCGAGTACTTGTACTCGGGCAAGTGTATTCCCGCCGTGTATTCCTCCGTGCATTCCCGCCATGTATTCCGCCATGTATCCCGCTGTGTTTCTCTCCCCTTCCGTGCTCCTCCTCCACCCTCTGGAACTGTCAGGATGGAGAGCGGGGTAGGAGCCGGTAAATCCAGCTAGTTACTGCTCCGAATGGACAGAGTCAGTGATCACTGACTCGGTCCAACTGAAACATCGTAAACTGTGATTACAAGGTTTCAGTTTTTGAATGAAGAGAAGATGCCGTCTCTCCATTCATTTTCAGCGCAGCTGATGCTGCTGAGAAAGGGACTGGGGAACATGTGTCCCTAGTCCCTTTCCCTGTCTCAAAGGGGAGATGTCGGAGGTCTGTTAAGACCCCTGATATTTCACCAAAGCCCCCCAACAGGGCTGAAAAAAATAAATAAAGAATAAAAAAATTGTAGAAAATAAAAACACGGTCCATCCCCCCCCCCCTTAAAAAAAAAAAGCATTATAAAAAATATTGTAAAAAATTAAAAACAAATTGTTAAAGATAAAAAAAAAAATACTGACACATGTGCTGCTGTCACATGAGATTAAAAAAAGTATCGGTATCGGCGATTACTTGAAAAAAAAGTATCGGTACTTTGTACTCGGTCTTAAAAAAGTGGTATCGGGACAACCCTAGTTTATACCTGGAAGAACTTCCAGCACAAATATAAGGCGGGTATATTTGAACCTCCAGGGCCCGACGAACGGGGGTGGAGAGAGGGCTATTTTGTCTTTGGATGCCGCCAAGGCCTTCGACAGACTTGAGTGGCAATACATTTTGGAGAGCCATGGAAGCATTACAATTTGGACCGGGCTTTATTAATTGGGTAAAAATGCTCTATAGGACATCAGAGGCTGGCGTAAAGGTGAATAATGAAGTCTGACAAATTTAGATTGGGGAGGGGGACGAGACAGGGGTGTCCCGTCACCCTTCCTCTTTGCCATTGCAATCAAACCTTTGGCCATTCCTCTCAGGTCCTCTTCTCCGATGAGGAGTTTTAAAAGAAGAAAGTTGGAAGATAAGGTTGCATTATTTGCCGACGACCTGCTGCTGTTCCTTGGTGATATGCAGGCTTCCCTGTGGATAGCTATGGACCTCATTAATACATTTTGCCAAGTCTCTGGACTCAAGATAAATTGGGAAAAATCCACCCTCCTGCCAGTAGATCCTTTAGAAAAGCCCTTGCCTGAGGAGGTGGCTCAAATGCAAATGGTGAATAAATTTAAATATTTGGGTATAAACATTTCTAGAGATCCTCAACAGTATATAGCAGATAATATAATCCCGCTGTTAGCCAAATTTAGGGGCAAAATAAAAGTATGGAAACACCTACCAATATCTGTGGCAGGTCGTTGCAACTTAATTAAAATGATCTGGATGGTGCAACTTCTGTACGTATTACATAATTCCCTAATCTGGCTGTATAAAAAGTGGTTTCTAAAGGTAGATACCGTGTATAGGGAATTGATCTGGAAGGGGAGGTCGGCAAGAATTCGGTTAAGCACTTTGCAACTACCGAAACATGGAGGAGTAGCACTTCCGCATCCCTTTAGCTACTTCCTAGCGTCACAACTTCAGTATATAGGGTGCTGTGCCTTGGAAGGGGGAGGAGTAGGGAGTAAGGTAATGTTTCAGAATACCCCACATGGATTACTAGTGGAAGCTCTGGAGGCAGGTTCCATTCGCCCAGGACTCCCCACTCTGAGACTGATGTTGAGAGTGTGGGATACAGAGAAGGCAATATTGAATTATACAGGACTCATGGAGTATACTCCCTTATGGGAGAATAGTAAATTGGGAGAACTGCAGAAGATGGGGGTAGTGAGGGAATGGGAGAGATGTGGAATAATATTTATCTCCCAGTTATACCAAGATGGCACCTTGAAAACTTTCCAGGCACTGAGAGACCCTTCCGAACAAATCCTCTTTTTTTTTTTCGTATCTACAGGTCAGGCATGCACTGGAGGAACAGTTTAGAGGGAGGACTCTAGAATGGTGTTCCAAAAGATAATTAACCACTAGCCGACCCGCTGCCGCCGTTTTACGGCGGCAGCTCGGCTGCGCGAAATCACGTGATTTCGCATTTCAGCCACTAGGGGCGCGCGCCTCCTGCTCGCTCCTGGTGCCGACGCACGTGCCTGGCGAGCTCGATCACCGCCGGGCACCCGCGATCGCTCGTTACAGAGCGAGAATCGGGAGCTGTGTGTTTATCCTGTCAGGGGGAGAAATGACTGATCGTCTGTTCTTAGAACACACCTAGGGAACATAATTAACCCCTTCCTCGCCCCCTAGTGTTAACCCCTTCCCTGCCAGTGACATGTTTACAGTAATCAATGCATTTTTATAGCACTGATCGCTATAAAAATGCCAATGGTCCCAAAAATGTGTCAAAAGTGTCCGCCGTAAGGTCGCAGTACCGATTAAACAAAAAAAAAAAAACGCAGATCGCTGCCACTACTAGTAAAAAAATTTTTTTTTTATAAAAATGCCATAAAACTACCCCCTATTTTGTAGACGCTATAACTTTTGCGCAAACCAATAAACGCTTTATTTTTATTTTTTACGAAAAATATGTAGAATACATATCGGCCTAAACTGAGGAAATTTTTTTTTTTTATATATTTTTGGGGGATATTACAGCAAAAAGTAAAACATATATAATTTTTTTTTCAAAATTGTCGCTCTATTTTTGTTTATAGCGCAAAAAATAAAAACCGCAGATGTGATCAAAAAGACGCCTATTTTGTTTGGGAGCCACATTGAGTAATTGTCATTTAAAGCAACGCAGTGCCAAATCGCAAAAAAGTGGCCTGGTCATTGACCAGCAAATTGGTCTGGGGCTGAAGTGGTTAAGGCAGAAACAGGGAAAGGTCTAGTCTCGAAAATATACCCATATATAAATAAGGGGAGACTGGGAGGGGTAAAGGCCCCCATGTATAAGAGTAAATGGGGGAAAAAGACACAGGATATATCTCCGAAATACAGTGGAATAGAATTCTTGAACTTGCCCCACTTGTGTCGCTGTCTCCCTCCCAGAGGATGTCACGCTTGTTCCTATTATACAGAACCTATTGCACTCCACGTAAACTTTTTCACATTGGCCGAAGACCAGACGCAAGTTGCCCCAGGTGTGGGGGATATAGAGGGGGACCTGATTCACATGTTTTGGAAATTCCCGAAACTGTTCCGCTACTGGAGGGAGGTAATAGGAACCATCGATCGGGTGTTTGGAACCTCCATAGAGATGGAGGTGAGTCTCCTGGGATTAGTAGGAGTGGGAAACCCAACAAACGCCAAGGTCGCGGTTCTGAGATATTTATTCCAAGCAAGGAAACGGATTGCCCTGAGATGGCAATCTGTATTACCTCCGTCCGGTAGGGAATGGGTAAATGGCATGAACATGGTAATTCTCAAAGGAAGGATAAAATCGGTATATGAAGCAAGGAGGGCTAAAGAAATATGATAACATCTGGAAACCTTGGTGGGAAGCAAGAGGGAATAACATCTAAATGATAATAGAGTGGAAAACTATTTAAATGATGCAAAGTATCCTAACAGAAATTAATATTAAGGAGATTTAATGAGATGGATGAGTGCGCGAAACTGATGGTGGTGAGAGGGTGCAGTATGCCGAGGTATATAGAGTTAATGGAGCACCAGACAGGCCCATGTGTACGACAATATCCCTCACCAGAAACGCCCATGGTATTAGACTTTTTTGTACATTTCTTCTTTTTTTTGATAGGTGGGTGGGAAGAATGGGGGGGGGGGGGAATTTGGGGGGCACAAATGTATGTGAACCCTTGGATTTAATAAATAGTTGAACCTCCTTTTTGGCAGTAACAACTTCAACCAAACGTTTCCTGTAGTTGCAGATCAGACGTGTACAACGGTCAGGAGTAATTCTTGACCATTCCTCTTTACAGAACTGTTTCAGTTCAGCAATATTCTTGGGATGTCTGGTGTAAATCGCTTTGAGGTCATGCCACAGCATCTCAAATCGGGTTGCGGTCAGGACTCTGACTGGGCCACTCCAGAAGGCATATTTTCTTCTGTTTAAGCCATTCTGTTGTTGATTTACTTCTATGCTTTGGGTCGTTGTCCTGCTGCAACACCCATCTTCTGTTGAGCTTCAGCTAGTGGACAGATGGCCTTAAGTTCTCCTGCAAAATGTCTTGATAAACTTGGGAATTCATTTTTCCTTCGATGATAGCAATCCATCCAGGCCCTGACGCAGCCCCAAACCATGATGCCCCCACCACCATACTTCACAGTTGGGATGAGGTTTTGATGTTGGTGTGCTGTGCCTCTTTTTCTCCACACATAGTGTTGTGTGTTTCTTCCAAACAACTCAACTTTGGTTTCATCTGTCCACAGAATATTTTGCCAGTACTGCTGTGGAACATCCAGGTGCTCTTGTGCAAACTGTAAACGTGCAGCAATGTTTTTTTTGGACAGCAGTGGCTTCCTCTGTAGTATCCTCCCATGAAATCCATTAAATCCAAGGGTTCACATACTTTTTCCACCTGAACTGTGAATGATTACATGGCGTGTTCAATAAAAACATGGTAACATTTAATTCTTTGTGTATTATTAGTTTAAGCAGACTGTGATTGTCGGTCTATTGTTGTGACTTAGATGAAGATCAGATCACATTTTATGACCAATTTGTGCAGAAATCCATATCATTCCAAAGGGGTTCATATACTTTTTCTTGCAACTGAATATTGTATTTGAAAACAATGTCTTAATTAAGAAATAAAGTATATATAAAAAAAAGAAAAATATATACATAAAACCCAACACATCACATCACCCAAAGAACACCATTTTTCAGCAGTCGGGACTGCGTTGAGGGAAAGTTGGATGGTGCTAAATACAGGGATATTCTTGACCAGAACCTGTGCCACTCTGTGTGTGATTTGAGGCTAGGGTGAAGTTCACCTTCCAGCAGAACAATGACCCCAAACACACTGCTAAAGCAACACTTGAGTGGTTTAACCACTTGCTGGCCGCCTCCTGTACTTGTACGTCGGCAGAATGGCACGGCTGCGCAAAGCAACGTAACTGTACGTTGCATTGAATTTGCCGCCAAGCGAGCGTGCGCCCCTGCTGCGAGCTCCGTGACCGTGCCCACGGACTCGGTCCACCAATGTCACAAGCTTTGTAAACAAGGCATTTCCCTGTTCACTGTCCTGTCACTAGGCCGATCTACTTCTCCCTATCATCGGGAGCAGTGATCACTGTCGTGTCACCCTTAGCCCAGCCCCCTCCACAGTCCAAATCACTCCCTAGTACACACTTAACCCCTTCCTCGTCCCCTAGTGGTTAACCCCTTCCTTGCCAGTGTCATTTACACAGTAATCAGTGCATTTTTAGAGCACTGATCGCTGTATAAATGACAGTGGTCCCAAAATGGCATCAAAAGTGTCCGATGTGTCTGCCATAATGTCGCAGTCACGATAAAAAAAAAAAATTGCAGATCACTGCGATTTCTAATTAAATAACGAATTAATAAAAAAATGCCATAAATCTCCTATTTTGTAGACGCTATAACTTTTGGGCAAACCAATCAATATACGCTTATTGCGACTTTTTGGTAAAAAAAAATTAAATGTAGAATTTTTTTTTTTTATAGCGCAAAAAAATTAAAACCCACAGAGGTGATCAAATACCACCAAAAGAAAGGTCTATTTGTGGGGAAATAAGGACGTCAATTTTGTTTGGGTGCAATGTCGCACGACCACGCAATTGTCCGTTAAAGCGACGCAGTGCGGAATCGCAAAAAATGGCCCGGTCATTGGGCAGCCAAATCCTCCCGGGCAGAAGTGGTTAAGGGGAAACCTGTAAATGTGTTGGAATGGCCTAGTCAAAGCCCAGACCTCAATCCAATAGAAAATCTGTGGTCAGACTTAAAGTTTAAAGGGGTTGTAAAGGTTCCTTTAACCACTTAAGCCCGGACCATTTTTCAGGTAAAGGAACAGGCCACTTTTTGTGATTCGGCACTGCGTCGCTTTAACTGACAGTTGCGCGGTCGTGCGACGTGGCTCCCAAACAAAACTGGCGCCTTTTTTTCCCACAAATAGAGCTTTCTTTTGGTGGAATTTGATCACCTCTGCGGTTTTTATTTTTTGCGCTATAAACAAAAATGGGACAATTTTGAAAAAAATTCTATATTTTTTACTTTTTGCTATAATAAATATCCCCAAAAAAGATGTACATTTTTTTTTCCTCAGTTGAGGCCGATACGTATTCTTTTCCATATTTTTGGTAAAAAAAAAAAAAACGTTTATTGATCGGTTTTTGCAAAAGTTATAGCGTTTACAAAATAGGGGATAGTTTTATGGCATTTAAAAAAAAAAAAAAGTGACTGCAACATTATGGCGGACACATCGGACACTTTTAACACATTTTTGGGACCATTGGACCAAAGTGCGGGTTTCTGCACAGATGTCAATGTAAATCGCGGGCCGAAATTGCAAAAAGTAGTACAGAAACTACTTTTTGAAATCGGTGCAGCGCCACAGATGCGGCGTCGCACCGATTAGGACGGTGCCATTGCCGGCAAATACCACTGTTTTTGACATGCGATTTGTCAAAACACACCAGTGTGAACCAGGCCTAAATCATCGTTTTTTTTTAAAGCACAACTGTCATCTCTGTCCTACAGCTGTGCCTCCTCTGACCCGCTGTTGACTCGACAGTCCCACTGACTTTAATGAGACGGCTGGTGATGCAGCAGTGACACAACAAGGTGAGAGACTTAGCTGGCATCCACTCACCTGCTGCCGCCAAGGGACGCTGCCATGATGGATCTGAAATGACAGATGCTCTTTAAATGTAAGGACTTATTCTTGCTGGTAGTTAGAATCTTTAATTTTTGCAAACAAAATGAAGGTTTCCTATTTAGAATAATAAGCTGTCAGGTTAGTAAATATTCCCAAACTGGGTCCCTTTTACGGCCTGCTGCCATTTTGCTCCTCAAGGGAGAAATAAAGCACTTCAAGCTATGTGCAGAAAGATCTCAAGGTTTATAAGCTGCTTAGGTTTTACTTTCATTTTTACTGTTTGCTCTTCCTCCTCACACTTGGAGCCAGGTACAGATGCATTTCTCTTTAAACAATCATACAGTTTATAGTGTACATACAGTGGGTATGGAAAGTATTCAGACCCCCTTAAGTTTTTCACTTTATTATATTGCAGCCATTTGTTAAAATCATTTAAGTTAATTGTTTTCCTCATTAATGTACACACAGCACCCCATATTGACAGAAAAACACAGAAATGTTGACATTTTTGCAGATTTATTAAAAAAGAAAAACTAAAATATCACATGGTCCTAAGTATTCAGACCCTTTGCTCAGTATTTAGTAGAAGCACCCTTTTGATCTAATACAGCCATGAGTCTTTTTGGGAAGGATACAACAAGTTTTTCATACCAGGATTTGGGGATCCTCTGCCATTCCTCCCTGCAGATCCTCTCCAGTTCTGTCAGGTTGGATGGTAAACGTTGGTGGACAGACATTTTTAGGTCTCTCCAGAGATGTTCAATTGGGTTCAAGTCAGAGCTCTGGCTGGGCCATTCAAGAACAGTCAGAGTTGTGAAGTCACTCCTTCGTTATTTTAGCTGTGTGCTTAGGGTCATTGTCTTGTTGGAAGGTAAACCTTTGGCTCAGTCTGAGGTCCTGAGCACTCTGGAGAAGGTTTTTTAATCAGGGTATCCCTGTACTTGGCCACATTCATCTTTCCCTCGATTGCAACCAGTCGTCCTGTCCCTGCAGCTGAAAAACACCCCCACAGCATGATGCTGCCACCACCATGCTTCACTGTTGGGACTGTATTGGACAGGTGATGAGCACCTGGTTTTCTCCACACATACCGCTTAGAATTATGGCCAAAAAGTTCTATATTGGTCTCATCAGACCAGAGAATCTTATTTCTCACCATCTTGGAGTCCTTTGGGTGTTTTTTTTTTTTTTTAGCAAACTCCATGCAGACTTTCATGTGTCTTGCACTGAGGAGAGGCTTCAGTCGGGCCACTGTACCATAAACCCCCGACTGGTGGAGGGCTGCAGTGATGGTTGACTTTAGGGTTGTCCCGATGCCACTTTTTTAGGACTGAGTACAAGTACCGATACTTTTTTTCAAGTACTCGCCGATACCGAATACCGATACTTTTTTTTAAATGTGTGCCCAAATGCAGCCATGTTCCCCCACAAATGCAGCCATGTCCCCCCACAGATGCAGCCATGTCTCCCCCCCCATATCCAGCCATGTCTCCCCCCCCATATCCAGCCATGTCTCCCCCCCCATATCCAGCCATGTCTCCCCCCCCCATATCCAGCCATGTCTCCCCCCCCATATCCAGCCATGCCTCCCCCCCATATCCAGCCATGTCTCCCCCCCCATATCCAGCCATGTCTCCCCCCATATCCAGCCATGTCTCCCCCCATATCCAGCCATGTCTCCCCCCATATCCAGCCATGTCTCCCCCCATATCCAGCCATGTCTCCCCCCATATCCAGCCATGTCTCCCCTCATATCCAGCCCTGTCCCCCATATGCAGCCATGTCTCCCCCCCATATCCAGCCATGTCTCCCCCCCATATCCAGCCATGTCTCCCCCCCATATCCAGCCATGTCTCCCCCCCCCCATATCCAGCCATGTCCCCCCCCCCATATCCAGCCATGTCTCCCCCCCCCATATCCAGCCATGTCTCCCCCCCCCCCCCATATCCAGCCATGTCTCCCCCCCCCCCATATCCAGCCATGTCTCCCCCCCCCCCCCATATCCAGCCATGTCTCCCCCCCCCCCCATATCCAGCCATGTCTCCCCCCCCCCATATCCAGCCATGTCTCCCCCCCCCATATCCAGCCATGTCTCCCCCCATATCCAGCCATGTCCCCCATATGCAGCCATGTCTCCCCTCATATCCAGCCATGTCCCCCATATGCAGCCATGTCTCCCCCCATGCAGCCATGTCTCCCCCCCATATCCAGCCATGTCCCCCTTACCTGCATCCCGCCGCATCCCTGCTGCCGCCGACTGGTTAATACGCGCAGGGAACATTACAGCTTTCATTTGAATAGCTGTAATGATTCGCGCCGCGCTGCGTATAGACACTCCCCCTTGCTCGGGATTGGACAGTTCACCCGAGCAAGGGGGAGTGTCTATACGCAGCACGTAATGTTCCCCGCCCGTATTACCCAGTCGGCGGTAGCGGGGATGCGGCGTAACGGGGGGGGGGGGTGCAAGTATTCTATTTCGGTATCGGGGGTATTTACTCCTGCAAATACTCGGAATCGGTACCGATACTAGTATCGGTATCGGGTCAACTCTAGTTGACTTTCTACAACGTTCTCCCATCTCCCGACTGCATCTCTGAAGCTCAGCCACAGTGATCTTTGGGTTCTTCTTTACCTCTCTCACCAAGGCTCTTCTCCTCCGATAGTTTAGTTTGGCTGGACAGCCAGCTCTAGGAAGGGTTCTGGTCATCCCAAACATCTTCCATTTAAGGATTATGGAGGCCACTGTGCTCTTAGGAACCTTAAGTGCAGCAGATTTTTTTTGTAACCTTGGCCAGATCTGTGCCTTGCCACAATTCTGTCTCTGAGCTCTTGAGGCAGTTCCTTTTGACTTCATGGTTCTCATTTGCTCTTTCATGCACTGTGAGCTGTAAGGTCTTATATAGACAGGTGTGTGGCTTTCCTAATCAAGTCCAATCAGTATAATCAAACACAGCTGGACTCAAATGAAGGTGTAGAATCATCTCAAGGATGATCAGAAGAAATGGACAGCGTTAAATATAGTGTCACAGCAAAGCAATGTGATATTTCTGTTTTTTCTTTTTTAATAAATTGGCAAAAACGGCAACAATTCTGTGTTTTTCTGTCAATATGGGGTGCTGTGTGAACATTAATGAGGAAAAAAAATGAACTTAACCACTTAAGGACCCGCGCACAACTGTATACGTCCTATTTTTGAAGAGGGATATCTCGGTAACGGCAGCAGCTGCTGCCACAACCGAGGTATCCATCTCTTCACATGCCGGTCCATTAAAACGATAATGGTGGTCTCGGATTCGCCGAGAGATCACAGTTATCGTCGGCGGGAGAGGCCCCCCTCCCACCGCTCTCCTGCGCCCTCCGCCGCTTACCGGAGCCGTCGGCAGCGGCGGAGGCGATTGGGATCTGTCTCCTGCTTGGCTGGGATACGAGTGAGGGCAAGATGGCCCCCACCTGTCTCCATAGCAGGGCGGAAGCGATGTCAAAACGTCACTTCCGCCCATGCTTCTTAGGCCCCTTTCGCATTGGGACGTTTTTCATGCGGTACAGCGCTAAAAATAGCGCTGCTATACCGCATGAAAAATCATGCCCTGTACTCTTCAATGTGAAAGCCCGAAAGCAGGACCAAAAGTCCTGCTTGCCGCATCTTTACCGCGGTATAGGAGCGGTGTGTTCACCGCTCCTATACCGCGCCTTCCCATTGAAATCAATGGGAAAGCGCGGTGATACCGCGGTAATACTGCCGCAACGCGGGCGGTATTAACCCTTTTTCGGCTGCTAGCGGGGTTAAAACCTCACCGCTAGCGCCCGAATATCGCGGTAAACATGATGGTACAGCCGCGCTACAAGTAGCGCGGCTATACCAACACCGCGGGTCCGCGCCTCAGTGTGAAACCGGCCTAAAAGGCACATTTTCCCCTTTTTTTTTTTTTTTTTTTTTTTTTCTTTACTGCATTTTAGTCTAAATATGAGATCTGAGGTCTTTTTGACCCCAGATCTTATATTTAAGAGGACCTGTCATGCTTTTTTTTCTATTACAAGGGATGTTTACATTCCTTGTAATAGGAATAAAAGTGACCCATTTTATTTATTTTTTAAAACCGTGTAAAAATTAACCACTTAAGCCCCGGACCATATTGCTGGTCAAAAACCAGAGCACTTTTTGCGATTCGGCACTGCGTCGCTTTAACTGACGAGCGACGTGGCTCCCAAACAAAATTGGCTTCCTTTTTTTCCCCACAAATAGAGCTTTCTTTTGGTGGTATTTGATCACCTCCTGCGGTTTTTAGTTTTTGCGCTATAAACAAAAGTAGAGTGACAATTTTGAAAAAAATGAATATTTTTTACTGTTTACCATAATAAATATCCCCCAAAAATATATAAAACAACTTTTTTCCTCAGTTTAGGCCGATACGTATTCTTCTACATATTTTTCGTTTATTGATTGGTTTGCGCAAAAGTTATAGCGTTTACAAAATAGGGGGTAGTTTTATGGCATTTTTATTAATTTTTTTTTTTTACTAGTAATGGCGGCGATCAGCGTTTTTTTTCGGTACTGCGACAATACGGCGGACACTTCGGCCACTTTTGACACATTTTTTGGGACCATTGGCATTTTTATAGCGATCAGTGCTATAAAAATGCATTGATTACTATAAAAATGCCACTGGCAGGGAAGGGGGTTAACACTAGGGGGCGGGGAAGGGGTAAAGTAGGTTCCCTGGGTGTGTTCTAACTGTAGGGGGGGGGGACTCACTAGGGGAAATGACTGATCGCTGTTCATACATTGTATGAACAGACGGTCAAGCATTTCTCCCCTGACAGGACCGGGAGCTGTGTGTTTAAACACACAGCTCCCGGTTCTCGCTCTGTAACGAGCGATCGCAGGTGCCCGGCGGTGATCGCGACCGCCAGGCACGCGCGCGGGAGTCAGGAGCGAGCGGGGGTGCGCACGCACCCCTAGTGGCCGCTTCGAGAGCCGACGTAGAGCTACGAGCTGCTGGTCAGCATCTAGTTAATAAAATAAAAAAGAAATAAGAAAACTAAAAAACATTTTTTTTTAAAGTGCCCCGTCCCGACGAGCTTGTGCGCAGAAGCGAACGCATACGAGAGTAGCGCCCGCATAGGAAAACGGTGTTTAAACCTTCAAGTGAGGTATCGCAGCAATCGTTAGAGCGAGAGCAATAATTCTAGCCCTAGACCTCCTCTGTAACTCAAAAGATGCAACCTATATAATTTTTTTAAACGTCGCCTATGGAGATTTTTAAGGGTAAAAGTTTGACGCCATTCCACGAGCTGGCGCAATTTTGAAGCGTGACATGTTGGGTATCATTTTACTCGGCTCTGAAAAACAGGCAAGGTCCTTAAGTGGTTAAATGATTTTAGCAAATGGCTAAAATATAATAAAGAGTGAACAATTTAAGGGGCTCTGAATACTTTCCGTATCCACTGTAGATTTGCAAAACAATGGGATAAAGGAATATTCTTGAACTTGTTTTATCTCATGGTTAATGTGAAATTTTGTGAATGCATCAATGCAGTGCATGTTATCTCAGCTTGCAGAGCTGAGATTCAATGAATGAGTTTACCAAAAATGTAAATATTGCAGAATATACAGTCTAATGCTAAATAACTAAGCTCCATTTCAAGCTGAATAAACTAAATTATTATGCATCTTAAATAGAAAAATATATTTAGATAGATCGATTTTTACTCCAAAAGCATTTATTAAAATAAATTTGTTATTTTAATATATATATATATATATATATATATATATATATATATATATATATATATATATATATATATATATATTTTTTTTTATCCACCCTGCCTAGTAACTCTTTGGTGCTGTGTATTGATACAGGGATGGTACCCTGTCCATCTTCAGATAGCTGGAAGTGGGTTTTTGGTACCTTGTTCCTGAAATGTTTGCTCCTGTGCCAAAGTTTTCGGTGATACCTTGCTTGTGTTGTGAAATTTATGTTTACATATGCACGCAAGCTCTACGTGTGCATTTGGTGGGGGGGGGGGGGGGGTGTATGGGGAGCTCCTCTTGCTCTACATTTTTTTTTTTTGTAGTTTTACTGCTGTCAGGGGCTCCTTTTGAGGAATGTGAGAGCCGAGGAACCACTGCAGGTGGAGGGTAGTACCTATTGAGCCCTGTAAAAATGATCGGATGACTCTAGAGCAGTGGTTCTCAACCTGGGGGTCGAATGACGATTTGCCAGGGGTCACCGATCTCTGGGCTGTTCCTGAAGCCCGCACCGCTTTTCCCAACCTTCTCGCGGCCGCCCAGAAAGGCTGTCCCTGGAGCCTGTAGCCACCCAGCTGGGCTGTTCCTGGAGCCCACGGTCTCCCACTCAGCCTCTTTGCAGCCACCCATTCAGTTCACGGGATGGCTGGGGGGCAGAAACTAGAGGCCATCTGTGAAGTGGGAGGGGCTGAAGGAGACCCTATTTCCTGATTTTGGCATAGGCGTCGCTGCTGCGAGAAACCACAAAGTCGGAGACACAGTGAGTAACACTACCTGTGATTATAGTTGCCAAAAGTCCCCACTGCATTTCTTAGATCAGCAGATTACCTTGATCAAAAGCACCCAAGTTGGCTAATCAGAACTCCCCCCAGCACTGCCACTCATCCTAACTCCTTGCCAGCACTACCACTCATCAAATCCCCCCCCCCCCCCCACTAAAGAGCAAGTGAGGGAATAAAAATAGAGAATACATGGAAGGGAGAGGAAAAGAGGGGGAGGAACAAAGAAAAAGGGGGAGAAAGAATAAGAGAAAGAACAAGAAATTAGGATAGAGAGATATAAAATGGAAAGAAAGGAGAACAAAGGAGGGAAAGTGGTACATCCTAAAATGTACCATAAGGGTTTTAATACTGTACGAGTGGAAGGGACTCTGGCAGTGCTAAATATCCATGGGTTAGGGGTGAAAATTACTTGCTGACAACCAGGGCTGTGGAGTCGGTAGATAAATGTTCCGACTCCGACTCCTCAGTTTTATGTACTTCCGACTCCGAATCCGACTCCCCGACTCCTCTGTATTAATATGTGAATGTATTTTATACATTCCTTGAGGGAAAGAAACGCAACCTACCACAGGACTACTGACTGGGAAGCCAACAGTCTACTGTATTGCACAGTTTAAGCAAAAGACAAACACAATGAAAACAATCAAGTGGCTGGATAGTAGCAGCAGGCATAAACATCAGGAACAGGATCTTTACCAGTTCAAAAATACAAACCACATTATTTGGTTGTTTTAGAACAAAAACAAAGCTTATCTATAATGAACCAAAAACAAAATCTGTAAAGCCTAGACATGGTTTATATTAATCTTGAAATGTAGTTATAGGCTTAGCAAATGCAAATCAATTCAATGTAGAGTTCTAAGGAAGAGAATTGCCTCTGCCAGATCCTCTTTCATAGAGGCTCTTAAGTCAGACTTTATTATTTTTAGGGCTGAAAATAATCTTACGACACTGACTTGGGTGGGTGGCATTGCAGTAACTATTCTGGCCACATCACTAACGATCTCTGGATAAACAAGGATGGCTTCTTCAACAGTAAGTTTTGATGAGCGATCATACTTTTCAACTTCTTTTAGTGCTTTATAAAACTCCTGTTGGAATTTTTTTATTTGGACACTTACTGGTTCTCTAACGCTTATGCGACGTCTCTTTCCTTTAGCAACTTCCATTTTGTCTAAGAAGGAATCAAAGTCAAACACAACACTATGGAAAGTATAAGTATTGCAGCTCCTAATTGTGCGTTGCGTGCCATATAGTGAAGCACATGAAAA